>NC_088354.1:40147500-41347500 GCF_036884655.1 Musa acuminata AAA Group | reverse complement strand
TGACTCCATCATTTCCAGCCTTCCAAAAGCCACCGACGCATTCATTGTTCTCTTCACTAATTCTTGAAAGACTAGATGATACTTAGGATGGCTTTATGGGGCAGTAGCTCAACTTGCATCACTCGCATTCTGAGGGTGAACAGTGTAACCTGTCGATTGATGGTTAGCTGTTTATGGATTGCTTACCCATCATCCATTTTCCCATCGGAGCTGAATTCTAAGTTTAACACTATCATGGCTGAGAAGCATCGAGCAAATTTATATGTAATAAATGCCTGTCGTCATCTTTTACATATATAGCAAACTAATAAACAATTTAATCCAAACAAAACTGGCAGCTTGTCAAAGTTCTGAGACCAAAAAGAATGCATTTTTGATTTATTATGATAGTTTAGTTGCTGTCCTGCGATCTACTTGTGATTCTATTCGTTGTAGTTGATAGTTAACTTGCATTGTAAAGCAATGATTTGATGATATTATTTCCACAACCTTGTCATTAAAAGAAAAACATGATTTGTATTCAAGGATGATCCATGTAGAAACTAATTTATGGCTTTAAAATCATCGGTCCTTTGGTTGCATTCGGGTTGTAAAATCATGTCAGAAGTAAACTGATATGTGGATATGGACAAAACCTGCTAATTGAAACTTCAGTAGCTGCACTTGTTCAACAACTTATTTTGGAGTCCAGCAATGGGAGCGTGTTCAAAGAACACATAAGAGGGCGTTGAAAGGGTGGGGATGAAAGTTAGATACACGACACTCCTGCAAAAATTTCCGAAGCAAAAAGAACAATGATTGGGTCTTCCACCTGGGTGGAGGTTGTGACCATTACACATCATGGAGTTTTGGAGCAAGGAGGAAGGAGGAGACTGAGAGTTGACAACTGCTATGCCATCTCTGCACTCACACTTGTCGGATGAGTTGGGTTTCCTCTGTCCGTGTTTAATAGGCTTAAACCCCATATGATGTAATAAGTCCCGAAGGATCAAATCCAGTTCACGATATGATGTCTTAGTATACTGATACCTAAAAGTGCCATTATGCAATCCTGTTTAGTCCCTGGGAAGATTGTGATCACTAGGAGTACTCACTCTTTATGCTGTTCTTCGTTATCATCAATACATGATCACGGTACCATTATCCTAAAATAGTTTATTGTTTCCAAGTCCTGTGAGCAGGAACAAGCTTTGGTTGTGAAATTTTTTGACAGTTGCTGATGTAGAACTTGCATTCATTTAGAGAGAACCTCCAAAAATGATCATAACTATGAGCTTCTCCTCTCTGCATTCTCTTGCCACATAAGCTGTCTGCTCAAAAGAAGCATAGCAAGAGAGTGCAGAGAGGAAAAGCTTTCATCAACCTCTGCCTGGCATGCACCGGATTCGTGTGGTGAGTCTCACAGGCAAAGCAGGAGAGCAGGGAAACCAGCTTGGGTGCTGCTTGCACTACTACTCCTCTCCATTACAGGACTGGTCATCTCAGGACTAAGCTTTTTGGGTCATAAGAAATGACCCTCCGACACCTATTTGGTATGGCTCAGCTGTATCCATCCATTACCAAACATTGTCTATCCTGCATTCCTTATGAAACTATGGAGGTTCCAAGCAATGGTATGGCTCAGTACCACTTCACCTCTCTCTCTCTCTCTCTCTCTCTCTCTCTCTCTCTTCTTCCTTTTCAGGTCACTAAAGATTTGCTGGTACCAGCACTTGCATCAAGAGAGTGATCAAATTGCCGCCACACATTATTCCATTCCACTGCCAAACCACACCATCAATACCTTCTTTTGCTAAGATTCTGTCCTTTGTGCTGCTGATGTGCTGTTCCCCGGTCCAATAGGATTGGCTCACCATGGATAAGCCATGGAAGCACTTCTGCTTTTGACTCATCTGCAGTATCAAAGTCTAGTGTGTGTGTATATATATACATATATATATATACACATATATATATAATATAATATAATATCTTGTCGGTGGCTGTGATGTCTTGGATACGTATACATCTGGTGCATGCATCACCATCTTCTCGGAAAGCTTTTCTAGCCTGCTTTAGTGGATATATAATTGTATGCTAATGAGGTTTTTATAATGCTTACATGCTCAGTGGGTTGGAGGTCACTGCAGGCTCATCACACTAATGCAACAGATGTTGGCCTCGATGCACTAAGAATGTGGAAGATAAAGCTTGATTGGCCTTCTTAAACAAATGAGATGCCCTCAAATTGTTGGAGTAAACAATCCATCGGCGTCGTCAGTCACTCTTTTTCTGTGTCACGATTGCGACGTCGAGTGCTTCTAGCCTGCGATGATTGCTGCACGCTTTCGTTGTTTAAATCGATGACAATTCATTCCACCCTTGATAACTTGGAAGGCTACAGGAAGAAGGCCACCTTCCGAGTTCTTGAATGCGGCTGACTAAAAGCGTATGATTCTTATAGCCTTTCTCAAATAAAAAAGATGTGGGAAATGGTGTTCTTATTCTACATTCACAGATTTCTGACAAAACCAGCAGACGATCTACAAGAAGAACCATCTCAAGCTTACTTTTGTTTATATATTGATAGTGAAATCGACGTCGATCCAAACTATAGAGATAATCCCACCTAATTCATTTTTCGAATCTTATCGCCTTCGAGAATCAATCACTCTCCCGACACGAATTAGATGTACACAGAACATACTGCATATGATCCTTGTATTCCAAATCCCTACCCACCCTGTAGAAAAACTAGAAATTGACACTGTACTTTCGAATTAGAACATATCACATCCTTCCACCGGCTTATTTCTCTCTCACCGGCATGTCAGTCCGATTGGATCAGACTTGGCCGGGCTAAGCCAACATAGGATCAGACTAACGATGAATTGTGTTAGATTTAGTCAACACATATTTTGCATGGCGTTTTCCTTCTTAATGGTATATGCCTATCCTGCTAATTTGATCAAGTTAGAACTCGTCAGGTTGATTGAGGCCAATTGAGCCAAATCGAGCCCATTAAGAAGGCCACCGGCAAAGCGCCACGGGGTTCTGAATCTTTGATCTTATCCTGACCGTTGTTTTTGAGTGCCTCCTTCGATCCTCATGTTCGGCCCTCATGGCTCCTCTATGGATGGAGGCCAAGCCCATTAAGAAGGCCACCAGCAAAGCGCCACGGGGTTCTGAATCCTTGATCTTATCCTGACCGTTGTTTTAAGCGCCTCCTACGATCGTTATGTTCCGACCTCGTGATTCCTTAAATCTACGGTCATCTTGAATTTGTGACGTGACCTTATCCCCTGCGACTGACCGTTGGATTCAAGTCTGTCCTCTTCTTCCATCCTCTCCTCCTTCACTCCCCCGACCCCAACCCATTCCTCTCTCCAGAACGAGAAGCCGAATGTTCGGAGTCGGCGTCTTCCTCCCCTACTCCTCCTACTTCGAACCCTCGCCGCACCTCTTCATCTCCAATCCCCGCCTCCCTGTCCTCCCTCGCCGCGCCCTTCGTAAATTTCGGCGACGCAACCCTTCCTCTCGATCGCTTCTCTCCCTTCACCGTTTCGATCTTCTCCGTTGCAGCTCGAACCCTAATTCTCGCGTAGGGAACAATACCTTCGCTTCCCTTTTGCGTTGCGCTTTCGAATCCGGCTTCTAGTTGTTGACGTCTCGTGGTTGTCGTTCCGTTTGTGTTAGGTGAATGCGGACAGTTGTAGCCATCGTGGAGGGTTGGAGATCGACGCCGATGGAATCTTGGAAACTGGGGACTTGGATTTTCCGGTGGAGATTTGCACGACTCGAGCCTTGCCCCCTGCTCTTTCGTTGGCGGAGGGGTTTGATAAGATGAAGCAGGCGGTTGAAGAGCTGAAGTCGAACCCACCACGTATGACCAGTGGTGTCCTGAGATTTCAGGTATGATTCTCGACATTTGCTTGCCCTTCTATAAGGGAAGTGAAAGAAAAAGATAGTCTTGTGTTACGCCCCGATATTACAATGAGACCACATCGTAAGCGAACTCATTTTATGATGCTAGAATCACAGAGCAAGTACTTAATGTTGGGAAAAACGGATTAAAAATATATACGGATACAGACAATTAACTATCAAATTTTTTTTCCCCACTTGTATGAATATGTTAGGAGCACTATTGAGTATACAAACAACGAGCAATGAACAATTAAATCACAATCAAGCACTCAAGAATATTGATAATTTTTTACGTGGAAAACTCCTTCACATTGAAGGATAACAATCACGGGACATCTCTTGGTCCAAATCAAAATTTTCACTATGAAAATATTGTTCACAGCAATAAAGATCCACATACGAATTTGTTCCACAACAAATTCAAAACCCACAACTCAAATACCCGTCAAACAGGGATATAAATCACAAAGGATAGCTATTGTTAAGTATCAGAAAGTGTTTACCAATTTGCAGAATTGTTGGGTTACGTCACTCCAATGTGGAGAAAGCCTAATAATAAATGTTTTGGCCCATGTACTTAAAACCATTAGGGTTACATTTTGAGACACTCATGATGCACAACTTAATTTCAGTAACCACTATAGAGAGAGAATTTTTTGGGTTTTCCTAAAATTTGTTCAGCCATCTTTCTCCGGCGATCGTACAATGAGACTTTTGTCGGATTGTGCTGATTTTTGGTGGAGATATTCTAGGCTCAGTGAACTTCATTCTGAACGGTGAAGATATGGTTTGGAGGTCTTCTTCATAGGGTTTTGGCTTCTTGAATAGTATCTGTTCACTGATTGTTCTGTCACCGATCAGTTTACTTCGACTCCTTGCTGGGCAGTATTCAACTATTAGATTTGGCTGAAATTTTGTCGGCAGGTATAAGGCTTCTGGTTGTGCATTCTGAACAGTGAAGATCGGGTTTGGAGTTTTTCTTTAAGTATCTCTTTTGATGCTTCAACGAAGACTATGCTGCTGGTTTTCTGCTTCGAACAGTTTCATCTCATTCAGCATTTGGACTGTCATTTGTGGTTTGATTTGACTGATTTTTGGTGAGCATGCTCTAGACTAGTGTTTCTTTAATATGAATGGTGGAAATTGCGTTTGGATGTGGTAAACACTTTTTGATATTTAATAGTAGCTACCTTTTGTGATTTTTATCTCTGTCTGATGGGTATTTGAGTTGTGGGTTTTGAATTTGTTGTGGAACAAATTTGTTTGTAGATCTTTGCTGTTGTGAACAATATTTCCATAGTGGAGATTTTGATTTGGACCAAGAGAAGTCCCGTGGTTTTTTTCCTTTACATTGAAGGAGTTTTCCATGGAAAAAATTACTGGTATTTTTGTGTGTTTGATTGTGATTTAATTATTCATTGCTCATATACTCAAGATAGTGCTCCTAACATATTCATACAAGTGGGGGAAATTTTTTTGATAATTAATTGTCTGTATCAGTATATATTTTTTATCCGTTTTTCCCAACACTTAAATCCATCAAATGTTTTTTTATAATAACTAGAAACTACATCATGTTCAAGTCCTATAATCATTATTAACTTAATTAAATCTCTAACTAAACATCCAACGCAAGTTAGTTAACAAGAAATGTCCACTTTTCTAAATCTGAAGACTTCTTTCTATCTTTGCAACCTGCTGTGGATCACCTGAAATATTTAAAGTTTTGGGTGGGGATTTTTTATCAGCAGGAGTAAACACAATAGAAACACGATGTTGGAGGAATCAATCATGTGCCGCGCGATAAGCCTATAATACGAGGAATGAAGAAAAGGAATGCTTCAATTAGAGGGAAGAAAACTGTTATCTGTATAAAATCTAATTGTTGAAAGTAGCTAAATGCTCGCATTTGGTACTTCAATGTCGGAAACAAAGGTTCTTTAAAATTAATAGGCTTATCCTGCTATTGCATTCCTAATATATTATTCATTTAATACAGAAAAAAAAGCAAAATGGCTGCCTTCATCTAGAATGACACTGGTTCTCTCTCTCCCCATTCTGCTATATTTTACCTTTTTTCCTCTCCTTTCTTTCTCTACTTTTCTCTTTGCTTTCTTCGGGGTGGAAGAAAATCACCCTTCTGTTCCGAAGGATGTTCTCTTTTAGTCTTTTATCACAAACTAACCATGTTAGGACACTGATGTATCCTGACTGTAAATCTGCAGGTTGCAGTTCCTCCTAGTACAAAAGCATTGACTTGGCTTTGCTGTCAGCATCACGATCTTCTGGTGTATCCTCATTTTTATCTCATAACTAGGGCATCATCTGATACATCTCTTCAGTTGTATTTATTAGGAGCACTTAAAGTTTGTGGAATTGGGGCTGCAATTTCTGTCCATGGTTCTTCATGGGCCCGACAAGGATTCAGTCTAATTTCAAGGTCAGTTGTTTTTCTTTTATGCCTATTTATGTTCATTTACACATACCCAAGGATTGAAATATTGTATCATACCGGAGTTTTAACCTTTTGTTGGTACGGTACGGTATACCGAGCGGTATATCATTCGGTAAACCGTTCTCTCTCTCTCTCTCTCTCTCTATATATATATATATATATATATATATATTTCGATGACGTCGTCGAGGCGACATCGCAGAAAAATGAGGCGATGTTGCCTATATATATATATATATAGCAATGTGCGACGTCGCCCTCTCTTCTCTCCAGGCAGGGCGACATCGTAGAAAAACGAGGCGACGTCACCTATATATATATATAATCTTTTATTTATATATCTATTTATATATATATATTATATATAATTAAAAAAATGTGCGATGTCGCCTTTATATATATATATATAATTTATAAATAAAAAAATACCGCCTGGTAGCGAGCTGTCCACGTACCGGTTTCATGTCGAATCGGTATGTACCGCCCGGTATCATTCGAAACTATATACCTTCCACATAACTACCTACCCTTGGTGACTTTGAACCCCCCATAAATGATTTAAATATGGTTTTAACACCTGTAACTAGATGCATGGAAAGAGCAATATGAACTTTCGGATTTCAACCATCACACTTGGTCTTAGAAGGATCTTGGAATTGTAAGAGCATTAACTAATCAACCAATGTTTTTTTGGTACATTCTTTTTAGGAACATGTTGGAAAACCTAATAGCATTACATTCTTATTTATTTGGATTCTATTTAATGTTAAGTGTTTGTTGCCATGGCCCAGAAAACATGATGCTTTTACATTGATCATGTAACACATTTATAAATGGTTGTTAATCTGAAAATTATATGGGCTTAATGTTGCTACTGAACTGCGTGGCATGACAAACAGTCTATCATGGTTGATGTGTGTGGTCAAAGTCAAACAATTCCTTCTAATTTTCTTTTAACCAATTGCCATTTCTATCACTCTGTTTGAGTGAAATTATTGTCTAATGCTACCAGAATGTAGAATTTGTAAACCAAATTGTAAATTTGCTCCATTAGAGATTGTAAAGAAGTCTTATGATGTAAAACTTGAATGTAATATCATATTTACACTTGGTAAGCAGATTTGATTCTACTTCATTTATGTTTGTGGAATGTATATACTTGCCATGTGTATCTTACAATTTTATATATGCATACAATTCTGTATCCCGTAGAAGTTGTAGCTAAATAATGCTGTTGCATTATTGATTATCTGCAGATATCTTTCAATTGATTCACCCCTGATAAAGGCTTATGGGTTCTTAGGTATCAATTACAATAAAATGTCATCACTGATGGAGGAGAGACTTGATTCATTTTATCTTTTCATCCCTCAGGTGACATTATTTCCTGCTTTTTTTTGTAAATGATTCTCCATATTAATCTGTTAGCCAATTTTTGAAGGAAAAAAAAAACTAGCTATATTTTAAATATGATAAAAAAATATTGTATTTTACATATTTGTCTCTATAGATCTCAAAAGTCAAAATTGTACACGATACGATACTTTGTGAACTTTATATTTTGTGTTGTATGGTCAATATATTACTCGGTATGATGTGTATGTACTCTATGGTTGGACAAATTTTGTATGAATGGAATTGCGAATAAACCAAATAGGAGGATACCGCGTACAAATTTGATGGACACACATTAAAAAATAATAAGCTGTAAGGTTACTAAGTAAAAGTAAGGGAATGCACAGGTTGCTCGCAAATGGGGTGTTGGGAGAGCTAGCCCATGCAGCCTTATCCCATAAAGCTTAAAGGCTGCTGTTATAACTTGCTTGGCTTCCACTTTGCAAGTTACATAACATTTTGTTTGATGAATAAGCCTGGCTTTCTTATAATATCGCTAGGTCAAAAGTGCTTCTAAGTTTTAGGCTTAGTAACTTTTGGGCTGGTACATGATCAGAGTTATCAAATTATTATTAGCCATAAAGAAAGCAAGAACCCATCTGTCTAGACATAAATTACAATATCCTTTTCTGCAAATCATTCTTCCTAATAGGTGACTCGTGAAATACTTGACATTTTCTTTCCTTAAAAAGAGAAAGCTACTATATGACTTCAGCCCACATTAGCTTTTCTCTATCCTTTTATTCTCTTTGCATATATTCCAGCAAGCAAGCTTATAATCATTATACAGGTCTTTATCATTCAACTAATCCTTCAGTTTCTCCAAGTACATAGACTTACCAATTAGTGCCTTATGTTGATATGATCTGAACTTCCACAGTCAATATCTGTGTGCAAATATCATATACTGGAATCAGAATTCTATCCGTTAACAGGGAAGTTCTATCGGTTTCCAATATGTTTTACCTCTTTCGATGCACATTTTTTGGAGTTCAAGAAGGCTCTTCATCAACAAATGACTGAACATCTAGGTTTAATTGTTTATAAACTTTCGTTTTGTCATATATGAGAAAGGAGCTAGGTTTCCGTCAGTAATGTCTGCTGCATTAATGATTTGTCTGCAATTTCTGTTAGGCCTTGCTTTCTCAGATATCTGAATACTAGATGATGCATTGGAATCCAGGCCAAGGAGTCAAATTTAAGTTGTAGCTTGAGTAGGTTTGGTCTAAAGTAAAATTTTTTTTTTGGATTTTTCAGAGTATCTTTGTTGACATTTTCTGTACTAGTTTTAGATTTTCTCATCTCAAATAAATCTTAACTTCTCATTATCTTGGGTTATATCTTTTCTTTAGTTAAAAGATGACAAGACTAAGATAAACATTTGAGTTCTATTTTAGTTTAAACTTTAAACTAGGAAAGATAAGTTGTGTCCTTTATTATGCACATTTCTAGTAGCAGTTGAAATGTTTTCATCATTCTAGAAAGAAAACTTTGGATGGCTGTGTGAGATGATAGATTATTAAGTGAAAGAATTTTCTTAACAAAAGGCCTTAATTTATCATCTTCGCTTCCTTTTCTATGTTTCTCAAGTTCAACCTTCGAGCCCATCTCATCCTCTCCAAAACTTCTGCTCCTTTGCCTTTTCGTTATAATCCATTTAATTTGGTACTGTTTTGTTTTGTTACATAATACTAGAGCCTAGTTCTAGACTACCACATTGATTGCTTCATTTTCATATGTACTTGATTATAGCACTATGATGAACTCTTTGAATACTAGAATTGTAAGCTCCATCCCAAGATTCGCAATACCGTACCATACCGGTATTTTGATCTGGGCTCGGTACTGGTACGGTACGATGTACCGAGCGGTATACTCAGGTGTGCCGAGTACTGTAGTTCTGCTACAATGCTACAGTATACTGCTACAGTGCACTCGGACCGGTAACAAGCGGTTCGCGTACCGACAACCTGTCAGACCGGTATGTACCGCCCATACCGGGCGATACAGTTCGGTACGGCAGACCCTGCTCCACCCTTATTAGCTGCATTTGCCACACTGATGAGTTGAATCAAATTATAGTGTTCTTGCCTCGAAATTGCATGATAAACCTGCCACTGTCATATTTCAAAAAGCAAAAACTTCTATATTTGATTAACATCATGTTATTTTAGTTATTGTGGCAATTATTATTTATCACTTTATATTTCTATGTTCTATTGTTCTACTGCAGCCAAACCACATCCTAGTTGCTGCAGCAATATATATGTGGCTTGACATCTAATTCATATTCCATTTTGACACATGATGATTTATATGACATGCATGACTAATCAATTGATATTTATTAGCACACAATAACAAATTCAGAAAAATTCCACTTGTTAGGATGATCCATCAAGCATTATGTAGCCTATTGGTTGTTCCCGTGCATCGGGTCTTGTTCTTCTACACTCGTTAATAAGGTGTTAAGTGAAAAGAAATAGTTTGCAAAACAAATTATCCTTAGTGGAAATTAGTGCTTATTTTGGAAAAATATCTTATGCAGTGTGGTTCTGCATTGATCCTTGGTTTTACTTGGACTAATTATCATGCTTCTTAACCAATTTATTCACAGGTTGAGGTGACTGAATATAAGGGTTGCTCAGTATTAGCGGTTACCCTGGTTTGGGATGATTGCATGTCTTATAAATTTACTAATGCAGTTCATACCTTTGAGCTCTATATTCATCAGGTATTTATCACCAACACCCTTTCTAGTGATTTTGTGATGTCAATTTCAATTTTCACAATTATGCTATTACAATGGAATCAGCCTCTACCTGCTTTGACCCTCCCCACACCCTGCTGTTCTTTTTTCACAATGATGGTAGCACGAGGTATCTAACAGAACTGTTATGCCATATTGGCATGTGTACATTTTATTTATTTATTATTTATCTTTGACATGTCATCCATCCATCCTACAGTCGTCATGTCCTTCATCTACAGACAAACCTCATCTCCTGCACTTAACTAACCCACAACAGTGTTGCTTTGAATCTCAGCTCTAGCCATTACCATTACAGCCTCTTTCTCATCTCCTTCATCAGCTGCTAACAGGTGACCCTTTGCCTCCATATGCTCCACCCAATAGCATCACTATTATGAACATGGGTGCCCCTTCACCACCTTATATTACCACCAGATCAATCACTTCTACTTTCCTACTCCATTTACTCCACCTGATGAACTTCTCCACCACTTATCAACTATCATTTCCATCACTGCCATGATGATAGTGGCCACACCACCAGCCCAAACACCTCCCTCACCACATGAGAATCTTCTAGACCACCAACCTCCACCCTCATGACCAACATAGCCGCTTCTACCTTACTATTATTCCCATCAGCATCATTGCTTGAAAGAAGAAGGAAGCTTTCTGGATGTGTCTCATAATGAATTCCTTGACATGAATATCATATTGGTCAATGATTTACTTTATGTACTAGCTCATTCTTGAGTCTATGATGTATGCTCTTTTATGATCTTGTATATGGTTTTAGTTCATCAATTTGGCCGAAATATAGCTATTAACTTGATTATTGCACTTTTTGAATTTTTTAGGCAAATTATTATTATATTTTTCTTGTTATGTTTGACAGTATTATATGATATCATATAAACAGAATACATACTTTAAGTTATTTTTTTGAGAAATTATTCAGTTTGTCATTAATTTCATATCCATTTTGTTTGTCCTTTTATCTTTCTTGCAGATGATAAATTATGTTCACCGAGTTAACATCTATGATGAAGTATTTTGGATGAATCATGCTAATGGGAAGTTACCTTTGATTGCAAAGAAAGATGCTGAAATGGTATGGACATCTCAAATTCTTTTAACACTAATTATTAATATGTTGTTTGATATTAAATTTAAGGGATTTGGTTTACCATGTTTAACAACAGCAACAAGCCAAATGTCATGAAAGACTTATCATTTAAGAGAAAAAAATGCTAGTTGGTCGATTATCTGTTTGCTGTACCTCCTGATATTTTTTTTTGAGATTTTTTTATTTGTTTAATGTTATAGTGATTTAAAAAGGTTACTTCTGTCATTATAGACATAACCTGGTTACAATATTAAAAATGAACCTGTCTGACGTGAAAAGAGTGATCCTGTGAGATCCAAAGTACTCTAAGAAAATCAGGTATAGAATGCTAGCTTTGGTCTATTAGTTACCATTTATGTGAATCTCTGGCGCAACTTGTGAAGCCAATAATTTACTTTAAATTTGTCAGGGGCATAATCCTGATAAAGGCAACATAAGCATGTTTTTGGTCTGAAGAGGTTATAAGCTTTACAAACTACAAAGACACTGAGGCTGTTACCATACCAAGATCCAAGAGTTGCAAGAATTTAACCTATAAGCATCTTTTACTGCCATATGATGTTTTATTTATTGCAATTCTATAACTTCTTTAAGGTTTACCTGAATGATGTTTTATTTATTGCAATTCTATAACTTCTTTAAGGTTTTTGGCATGTGCTTTCAGATCTAATTTGTTTTTGTATTTTTGCCTCTTACAATCATGTTTGGCTTGTATAGGTTTACCTGAATGCTGAAATTGTTGCTCAAAGTGCTCCTCAAAACAATAGTTTTCATAAGGTATTCATTGAGAGCATGCCTGTCCAGATTCCATTGTGTGAAATCGGTAGTTCAACTGTCGTAATTTAACTATGCTAGCATTTGAAGTTATCTAACTTCTCTTGTCATGGTTTTGGTCCATGGCCAGGTCCTGACATCTAATGAAAGCTAAGGCCTAAGAGTGCTTTTGGTTTTATCTTAAGTTTATGAATAAATGATCAATTATTTTGTTGTTTTCTATTGTTTCCTTGCAGAAAAAGGTTCCATCTTCTTGTCAGTTTTATTTTAGGCATGCATGGACAACTTCTATTGGCACTACTATGGTATGATTTACAATATTTTATGAATACACTTGTAATACATTTTCTTTGATATAATTTGTGACTGTTTATACTTTATACTTTATACTTTCTTAATGTCCATTCCATTGATGTTTATGGATTTTAGATGCATTATTATGGTGCTTCTTTAATTGCTAGCTAGAAAACAATTACTATGAGTTACAGTGATAATCTGTATGATTTCACTCTGCAGATGTCACACGTAGTATCTGATTGAATATGTTAAGAGTCAAAGTTAAATATGTGTTGTAATTGAATGATTTCAGATAACATTTTCAGTAGACCAACGTTGGTTGGTTCTTTTTTCATCAGCTTATGGGTTCTTATGGCACCAATTGCTTGATAAAGGACTGTGCCAACATTAATGCTGTATGGGCTTCACTTATAGTTGAAGAATGTGTTCGGCTAGGTTTGACGGTGAGTTCCATCTTTTATATATGTTTTGATTCTTGTATTGAATTTAATTCTAAAACTTGTTTGTTTAGTACTTTTGTATAGCCCCAGGATCCAGATCATCTCCACTTGCAATTTCTGCTTGTGGGCATTCCCACACTACTTGTTATTCTTGTTATGATGAACGGTCACTTGCATTTCATGCTGTTGGGTATGGGAAAGGGTCTCATAAACCTGCAGTGATCATAACGTCATCTGGAACAGCTGTGTCAAACCTTCTTCCTGCGGTGAGAAGTTGAATTCTAGTCGTTCTCTGAAGTTTAATAATGGGATATGCACCATGAAATGGTCCATTTTTTTCTCTGTTTAATCTCTTCACCATCGTAAATCTGGATTTGTCTCGCTTTCTGTTGATGTGTATTTCTAACACTTATTGACACTCTTTAAAGTTACAGTTTCATACTTTCATATAACTTCCATTCTTTCTTCTGTTCTCATTAGAAAATTTTAGATAGCCTAGGATCTGGTGTTTATACATTACACAAAGTATATTATGCAGGTTGTGGAGGCTAGTCATGATTTTGTACCTCTTCTCTTACTCACAGCTGATCGCCCTCCAGAACTGCAAGATGCAGGAGCAAATCAATCCATTGATCAGGTTATTATTAGTCTTTTTATATCTTCTTTGTTTCTGAATTGTTCTTAATCATGCTGATTTTGATGCATTCTGACAGTTCATGGTTTCATTTGTCAGAAATGCACAATGCACCAGATAACTATTAGTTCATGTCTTCTCACTGTTTCTCTTATTGAGCCTTAAAAAAAGTTTAGTTTTCACTAGAACTGTGAACGCTTTTGTTGCATTGCTTCATTTAATAATATGTAATGGGACTCAAGGCACTATCTGGTGCACATATTTGATTATACTATCTGCAAAGAGCTATGACCGTTGTGCATGATTATTGTGTGCAAATGATATGACTAAAGGACCAAATGGTTTATTGAATTATCAGTTAGCTTTATGTTGACAACTGTTATTGGCAGCATTCAGTAATTTTTCTTTTACTTGAGCAACTTGATTGTAATTTAATTAAGTTTTCTTCTTCTGAAATTTTATATGGTCATAGTTAGTTATATATAACCTATATGTATTACTAGGTGAACCATTTTGGGAAGTTTGTGAGGTTCTTCAATCTTCCTGCAGCAACTGATCAAGTTCCTGCGAGAATGGTTCTCACAACTATTGACTCAGCTGTGCATTATGCAACTCAAGTGCCTCATGGTCCTGTACATATTAATTGTCCCTTCAGAGAGCCACTAGAAGACAGTCCAAGAGAATGGCAGTTAGACTGTTTAAAAGGACTAGATTCATGGTTGTCAAAGAAGGAGCCATACACCAAATATATCAAAATGCAACATCTCTTCACAGATGGTCATCATAATGGACAAGTTGCTGAGATCATAGAAGTTATACAGAAAGCTAAAAGAGGACTCCTCCTAATTGGTGCAATTCACAAAGAAGATGAAATCTTTGCAGCTTCTGTTTTGGCAAAACATCTTTCATGGCCAGTTGTCAGTGATATTCTGTCTGGTCTACGGTTACGCAGAGTATTAGCTTCATTTCATGAAATAGAGTCCTTATTTATAGATCATATGGATCATGCTCTACTCTCACACTCGGTTAGGAGCTGGGCCCAGCCGGACCTGGTTCTTCAGGTGGGTCTTTCGATCTTTGTTTCCTTGAATTTTTCTGCTTTTGCTGTGTTAGTTGATCAAGCTACTGAAAAAATAGCTCAAAACAGATACAAGTTTTTCCCATGACATGTTCAATCGCTAGGAATCTCAAGGTATAAATGTGCTTCATTACTAGTTAAAATGTGTTGAAAACTGTTCTGTTTGTACTGCCTTGTTTGTGCTATTATGTATTTAAATAAAAGTTAGTGGGCATTCTTATTGTGGCTTGTTATTTCACCAACTAGGTGAGCAGATTTGAAACATTACTTGTAATTGCATCACGCGAGAACCATTGTCAGGATATTCACACAGAATGAGAGGTGATGGAACTTTCGGGACAATATGCACACTTAATTAGAATCAGAGCCACAAAAAAAGAAAAATAGAGAAATAGAGAATGATTAAAATACAATAAATCAAAACAAATCATCTGTTATTTTCTTCTTCGAAGAAGATTAATTTCCATATACAATTTGGAAGATAATCTTCTTTTTTAATGGCATTCTTGATTCATAATCTTTGTTTTTTTACTTTGTGGAATAATGAATCTTCCTTGGCAGGAAAATCCCCAAGCAAGATTTGTAATGGTCAATAAAATTAAATTTTGATATCTTCCAATTGTTCTTGTGTTTTCTTCACCTTGATTAATCTAGTAAAGTGAATTAGAAATATTGAGATGTCATGTGGCATGTTATGACATATGCGAAATGCCCCCTAACTAATCAAATTTATTCAAATAAGAGATAAAGTCCTATATTATTATGTGGCTCTAATCTTTTACAATTGCACTGGACTGTCATTATTTTTTCATTTTTGATAATTGTCCCGTGTAGATTTTAGTTCCAAGTTTCCAACATCTTGACCTTTATAATCCAAGAGTACTTCTCATCTCTACATCATCAACCATATCTCCTTGTTTGTTTATGGCTAATAAGAATCTGTTGGATTTTGAATTATGGTGGAAATGCTGACTGTCTGAAACCCATCAGGTCAACCCCATCTGACCTAGACCCTACTCCTTTAAGATGTCATTTTGTGTTCATGTCCAAGAAATCTTGATTACAGGTCAGATCTGGTTCAGGTCAAGTACCCTACCTGATCTGACCCATTTTGACTTGGCCTAATCCACTAGATATATTTGGGATTGGATCAATTCAAGAAGCATTGAGGTGCAACTGGTCAGGTCAAGTTCTCTTATATGCCTTTACATATCATCCCAATCCAACCTCGCCTGGCCAATTCAGAGGCCTTAGTGTGAACAATCATGAGGCAAAGTAGATTCAGGTACTTGAGCTGGGTGTACTGCAGAATTAATAACCTAGCACATCTTAGGTAGTTTCTACGAGGAACATTTATGTTTTATGAGATTTATGCCAGTAAGGAGGTAGAAGTACCATTTCAGCATAAGTAATTGCATGTCTGGTCATCTATAGCGAAGTCCTATATTGCTATTAATTATATTTTGCATGTCTGATAGTGTCCGTTGCAACATGGCAATTTGGACCAATTAAAGTCACTGTACACAGATTTTCACTTAAAAGAGTAGCATCAGTAAATACTATGTTACCTGAGTAACTTGCCTTTGCTTTTTTGGAACTTATTGTCAAGGTTCTGAATACCGTACTGTACCAGTATACCGATCAGCTGTCGGTATGATACGTACTGAGCTGTACCAAGCTATACTGAGCATACTGACACATGCTACACTAAGGTGTACTGATGTACCATCCGTATCGGTACTCTATCGGACCGGTATGTACCACCTATACTGAGTGGTACGGTATGGTATTGCAAACCATGCTTACTGTATTCTTGCTTATTTCCTGTGGTTATTCGGTGTTATCATGCTCAATAATATAAGACAAACTAATAGTGAATAAAAGTATTTTTGTAAATCTGTTCATAAATAAACAAATGCATGTGCATAGGCATCAATATCTTCAATCAAGACTTCATATCTTACCCCTACTGGTTGGTACAGATAGGTAATAAGATCGGACAAATTACTGGCATTAAAATAAATAGTTTGTTTCTGGCTTAATGCCATTTATTTTCATTTTTTATTATTATACTCATTGATCCTGATAGTACCAGATGGTATACCACCCTATATACTGGTACCATATTCGTCCAGTAGGTTATGAAACCTGTTTCAGGTTGATATTTAAATCCTCATCTTCTATTATGATTTTGCTAATATTTCTGTTTCACAACTATGACAGATTGGAAGCAGGATTACGAGCAAACGGATTATTCAATTGCTAGAGCTTTGTTCTCCATCTTCATACATTTTGGTTGACGAACACCCATGCCGTCATGATCCTTCTCATATTGTGACTCACAGGATTCAGAGCACCATTATTGAATTTGCTCATATTTTACGAAAATATTATTTCCCAAAGCAGGCTGGAACATGGAACATTTTTCTGAAAGAGTTGAACATGATGGTATGAATTTTTACCCATTTATCTTTTTGATTTTTATTAAGTACTAACTATATGTCCTATTTCGATTTACTTATGAATTCCCAATCACTGTAGGGAAATCAAATATGAACTTCTTTTTTTTAATTTTAACATGTTTTTTTTATTTTAATTTTCTTTTATCGCATATAGAGGAGGATTAAACACAAAGCAAAATCAACATTAGAAAGATCACTTATCAAATCCACAGACTTGAGTCTCAGTTTGTACTTGCTATATGGTAAGCATGCCAACAAGGAACAGCATGGGTCTGTACCATGCTAAGGGAGTAGTAACATTCTTTTTCATATATATGGCTTGTGCTGACCTACATTGGTGTTGAACCATATTTTGGTGATGTGCACATTACCAGGTTGACTGACGCTTGCTAGCAACAATTAAATTCTTGATGAAATAAATGTTAGTTGTTCACCTTACCTTTGGATGAATGATGAAAGAAAGATCACAGAACACAAAACAAATAAACAGAGCTAAGAAGCAGGAACCAGTACTACATCAAGCAAAACTCAAAGAGACATGAGAAATGAAAACATCAAATTCCCAACAACCACCACTTAGGATGATGCTCTTAGAATCTTAAATCCAGTCAAAGACCCTACGCAGAGTAAGCAGGGCATCTTCCACAGGCCTTCCAAAAGTCTGAATATTCATGAATATTCATTTCATTCCAATTATCCAACATAGCAGTAGTTTGAAGCCATTGCCAAATCTTCTACATTTATGAAGGATGCAGCAGTAACCCTGTTATGTGCTTATAATAAGCATATTCTTTCTTGTTAACTATAACTATTATTCTAAGATAGGTTCTTGCTTGGGTCAAGATGGGAATGTTGCAGTAAATACCAGCCCTAAATTCTCAGTCAAGGATGAGAGGGACCTTTATCTAGTGTGAGCAAGAGTGTGCCTTCACACTTCCACATTCTATTCATCCCTTCTGTTAGTAGCAAAAGCTCATCTGAAAGATATTAATGTTTATGTTTTCACATACCTATCTTGTTGAACATGGATATAACACTCTCACAATGGATTTCCTTTGCCTTCTCTAGTTCTGTTTGCATTATTTGGATCTAATAAATATGTATTGTGACAGGTTGCACAGGAGATAGAATTTCAAATTCACTCAGAAAGCTCACTTACAGAGCCATATGTTGCACATGTTATTGGGGAAGTACTTAAAGATGATTCTGCCTTATTCATTGGTAATAGCATGGTGATCAGGGATGCAGACATGTATGGAAGAGGCTGGTTATGTCCCATGAGCTTTGATAGCAAAATGATGTCAAATTTGGATCTACCGTTTCAGGGCCTTCGAGTGGCTGGAAACAGAGGTGCAAGTGGTATTGATGGTTTGCTTAGCACAGCTGTTGGTTTTGCAGTAGGATGCAACAAACAGGTAAGTGTTTTGATTTTTCTGCACCAAGTGAACAAGAAAGAGCAAAGGAAACAAAAGGAATACTTGGTAAAGAATGTTGTTTGAATCCATGATTGCTGATAGCTATAGATGTTGGATAGTTTTCTTTATGTCTTATGTCATGTCATAATATTATTCGGTATTAAATGGTTAAGTCTAGATAAGTTCTGCTTTTGAATAAAAGTTACTCTTGAAGTCATTGGACATGAAAGCCTTTCCTCTATTAAAGATTCCTTTGTATCTGTAGTTCTGTACTAGATGCAAATGAGGTAAAGTGTGGCTCAGTGCACAAGGATTCTGCCAATGCAGCAAATGCCTTACGAGATCACTGATGCAATCCCTGACACCTAAGTGGCAGTGGAGAAATACTAGATATAAGTAAGGTGACCAACCCATTTCTATCATAATTTAAGTTGCTCTATGTTATATAAAAATCATTGCTCACTTGGACATTTAAAAATCAATGCTCACTTGAATGCAAAAGCTTCAATATTTATTATAAAACAACATCAGCTATAACTTGTTCCAAGAATGTCTGAGTTCTAGCAGCATGAAATTTCCAGCTGGTTGCCCAAATGTTGTGTGCCATGTGTCTTGCATGCAATAATGCCAAAGAAAGAAATGGTGGATCTGATTGTTTCTTACCCACTCATAGAACAATTGAAAAAGGACAAAAAGGTTGATTCATATTTGACATATTCTTTAGAATCCTGAAAAGAAAAGGAAAAAAGCTAACATTCTGGAGAGATGTAGATGTCATGTCCACTGCTCTAATTGACTCTCCAATCAAGCTTTAAAGTTTGGATGTCAGTACTCTGATTCAACAATAAAAGATAAGGGAGATTCTAATGTTTCTCAAGTTATAAGGGGAACTACATAATGAGACATAATATAAAATTTTGGGTGATGGCTGGTTGAACAAAGATTAAAATAGAAAACAAGTATTTCTAAAAGTTATGCTTTAAATTTCTACCACAGTAACTATTTATTTGTAAAAAAAAGTGGCAGAAATATATAGAGAGAAGAAAGATTTGCATATAAGATACTGAGCAATATATCAAAGTGTACCATCTAGTATCACCCAAAAAATAATAATAAAATAAATGATATACACCAAGGATTGGCGTTTTGGGTATTAGACTCATTTTGATGATTTGTGGGATTGGTACACACCGATTAGTATCAGTTTACCATGTTGCCACAGACTTAATTGATTTTGCCTAAATTGTGTGGCACCTTTGTATGTTCGTCCGCAAAGGATCAACCATTCCGAAACCTCTTATGGTCCCTTAAGGATATACAAAAGAAAAGACGAGTTAGAGGAAACGTTTAACTCGGGATCTCACAAACATACATTTTAGCAAACACTTGATAGACAATGCAAATTATAAATATAGACTTTGTAAACTTTGAGCGATCACGTGACAAAGGGTTTAAGGTGGTCTGTCACAAACAAAAGTCCCTACAAATGCCCACATAATATTATTGCGGAACAAGGTAGCGAACACTACCCCAAAGGCCCATCCAATCACGTGTTATCCGGGTAGCTCTAGGGTGTTGTGTTGGCTAGCACTCCGCACCATTCTATGGAGCTAGAAAACCCCAAAATGGCTGCCTGGATAGATTGTTTTTGGGAAGTGACTTTGTGCATGACTACACATAACCTGTGTTTGCAGGACTAAAACGACCATAAAAGTAAATTAAAATGGGACTGCCAAACCTATTGTAAACCCTCTACATGCTGTGCAAAGCATGAATAAAACTGAAAGTCACGAACATACACAAACATTATATCAAACACCTTGTGTACAGATTTGTCTATGACAATGTGTTGGTACAACAGTATGTACCAATGTTTTGAAGAGGAAGAAAAAGAGGAAGAAGAGGAAGAGATGGTGGAGGAACAGAGGAGGAAGGAGAAAGGAAGAAGAGGAAGTGATGAAGGATGAAGAAGAAGGGGGTGGAGAAGGAGAATGAAGAGGAGGAGAAGAGGTGGGAGCGTACTTGAAAAGAAGAAGGAACGCAGTGGTAATGGCATTGGCAGTGGCATTCCAAAGTAGCAACATTGTAAAACAGTGACAACAGTGAAACAGCTCCAGTGGCAGCTGCAACAGCAGCAGCATTGAATGTGAGAAGAGGGTTCGCTTTCATGAGCCCAAATTTCAGTTTTAGGTTTTTTTTAATACTGAATTTTGGATGGGCCCCACCACTATTTTCAATTTTTTTATTATGTTTATAGAATTGGACTGGGCTGCTCGAAACGGGTGGTTTGCATACCGGTCCATGCTCGGACTGGTACGTATCGCCTGTTTCATACTATTTCGGGCGGTACAACAACCAATGGTATACACTATTTGTGGCATTATGGAGCTATATAGTCCATTACTAGTGCTTGGTAAAATTGGAAAACACTAGCCAGTATATATTGGTCCGATCAATATTTTAAACCGTGCTTATAATAGAATTGATAGCATATTACTGCAAGCCGTGAGGTTGTTGTTAAATTTTAAAAGTCATTGCATAGTTGTCATCCATTCATCAATCAGTGTTGTTACATTATTAACATTTCTTTCATTCAGGTGATTTGCTTGATTGGTGATGTATCTTTTCTCCATGATACAAATGGGTTGGCAGTTCTTAATCAAAGGTGTTGACCTATCTTTTTAATGAATCAATATATTGTTTTTTAGTGCAGTATTTGATATTTTTCTACTTAATGTTAGACTAGTTTCTGTTATCTTTTCCTGCCACACTTAAACTAAGCCTGTTGATCCATTTTCATAATCATTATTTCATAATTCTGATGGTTAAAATGCTTATAAGCTAGTCATCTGAGGGTAACATGTAACATTGACCACAAACATCCTTGTAGCCTGTTATAAAACTAGGTTTTTTATAACTAGTGTTTTCTGATTCATTCTGGTTTTGTGGATGCTGTTATTATTGGTTCAAGATTATGAAAACTCTTATTTTTTAGTTGTGAAACCTGTTATAAATTGCTAATCTTTAGGATGATTTGTACACATTTCTTTAAGTTATTGCTAACTAGAAGATATTGAATAAAATTGATTATTCAGACAATGATAAAAAATAAATCATGGCATTTTCATGTAAGGTTCTTGTGTCATGGATACAGTAACTAAAATGAATAATTACTGACAAAGTTAAATGAATAATGAACAACATGAATTTACCAAAAAAAAATTTTATGTTTCAGAGACCAAGGAAGTTTGAAAACTGGAATGAGAAATTGAGAATAGCTGTGGTTGAATATGAAAATTATTTGGTCTGGAATAGTTCTCTACTTTGTGGAAAGATCGCCCTTTTGCTATGTGCATGGTTTACACGAAATATTAAAAGCTAGAGAAAAATAAGATTAGAATAACAGGGATCCGTTTTTTTTTGGAAAAAATAAATATTTTTTCACAAATTTAAGGTCTGATTGTTGATAAATCTGTTCCTCTTTCTTTGTAGAATTAAGACATCTGTCTTTATCATTGTTTTAAAATGAGGTGTTTTTTGTTTGGTACAGCACATATTTCCAACATGCACGAGCTTAAAGGCCACGTACACTTTTTGATAAAATGTTAGGATACAGTTTCTGTTGTTTTTTCACTTATCTGGGTTTATGCTTGTTCACCATTGGTAACTTTCAACATTTCTTAACATTGTCCTTTGTTCTTGAAGGGTGACGAGGAAACCTATAACGGTAATTGTAATAAACAATCATGGTGGTGGAATTTTTAGTCTTTTACCAATTGCAAAAAGAGCACAACCTGATGTGCTGGATAAGTACTTCTACACGGTCCATGATGTCTCAATCGATAGACTTTGCACTGCTCATAGGTAAAAGTAACACATTCTTCCTTAAAGTTTAGTGATGGCTCTCTCCTCTTATTATATCATTAAATTTGTCTGGATTTTTAATTGAAATTATGTGGTGATTGGGTTCTATTTTTTGTGGTAAATACAGTTGGCAAAGTTTAGGAACAACCGACTAAGTAATTCTGGATGTAAATATAGGTGATTCTTTTTTATACATGTTAAATGTAAGTCACATGTTTCAACCTCACTTTAGGACCTATAGCATTGAAGAAGCAAAGTGAGTGTCAATGTAGTTATGGCATGAGACTTTTCACACTGGCTATCACTTATAGGGTGTTGATGGAGCCTGATAACCAAAACCCAACCATAAAGTGTTGGGCATGGATTCTTGTTTTAAATTCAATAGATCTATTGGATTGGGTATGGGTCCTGGATCTTTATCTGAGAATTTTGTCTGATAACAGACGTGAATTCGGTCTAAAATTTAAGGTACGGATCCTTGTTTTGGATTCATAAAAATTGGTTTGGATATGGACCCACCTTGACCTAATTCAAACCCAATGATCACCCTAGATAAAGGAAATTATGTTTGAAATATACATTACCAAATACCACACATGTCAAAACTCAAAAGTACCATTTGTGTAGGCTTATACTAGTTTGTGTGAGTATGCTATGTTAGTCAAAGTTTCAGGCTTTGGTATATCAAACCCTAAAGTTTACTTAATTGCTGCGAATAGTGGATTGGCTGCAACATGTCAACCTGAAGAATTTTTTTATAAGTTTGATGGTGGACAAAATTACAAATCATATTTTTGACTCTATATAATATTGTTAGAGGCTAGCAGTTGCATATCAGATCTTTAAGAGTTTTTCCTAGAAGCATTGTTACAATCTGCTACCAGCTCATTATATCAATTATATTTGAAATATTTAAATTCTTACACAGCAATACCTATGTTCCAGGACAATTTTGTAAACTCTTTTAAGTAGTAGCCCTATCTTCTCTATTTGTGTTAAATGGAATTCATTGGTGACTAGTGACTATTTGTTTTACTTTATTATGAGGCAATTCACATCTGAAAGTTTCTGCCTCTTGATCACCAGTTTGGATCATTTTACTTCTCTTACTATGTTAGAGAACCTAGAAAATCATCCTTTTGCTTCAAGTTGATATCGACAAGAATGTCTAGCCAGATGTTCTCCTCTTCCATTACTGGTTTCTTTTTTTGTTTATATTCTCAGAGATCTATTCTGGTGTCTTAGAAGATTAAGTTACCTTGTTACCTTTTTTGCCCATGTTTTATTGTTGCATTCCTTTTAGGAGTTGGAGCTTCTTAGATCTTCATACCAATGTGACAGTTATTTTCTCTTTTTTGGGGAAGTTAGTATATTTGGTGAAGATAATTTATCTCTTCAATTATATAATCCTCTTTTAGCTTCTGTGCAAGTTCTAGTCATCTATTTCTGTCACCATGCTTTTCGTTGTTTGCTCATGCACAGAGCCTTTGCTTACGTTATTTGCAGATAATTTGAATGTTCAACTTGAATAGCATTTCAAAAGGAGGAATAATATGATGAGAGCCCAGTTGTGTTATTAAAATTCAGAAGTTCTATTGAGGAGATCTGAGTATTAGATTTAGACGAGGGAAAACATAAGAGATATTCAAAATAGTGGGAATTTGGACAAATAGTTGGAATTCTTGTAAGGTCCTGCAAATTTTAAGCAAAAGCTTCATTCATTGTATATCTTTTTAACCCTTCTTCATATGTAAATGTGAGTCTTTGGGAGAGTTGCAACAAGCTGATGGCTCAACATCCGTCAAATCTTCTAGCTTGCTTTATACATAAATACAGCAGGATTGTGCTTTGCAATAGATTTAGAACATGATTTATAATAGAAGCAGAAGTTTTTGATAACCTGATTCAACAACAGCTTAATGGTTCCAGTAATTACGTTATTATTAATGTACTTCATAAGTAGTGTGTTGATTAGGGCCTTTTCAATCTCTTTAAATTTTAGCTGGCATGTGGATTGTTATCTTACTACCTGACTTGATTTTATTGATGCTGTAAAGCGGTGTTTTTCATTGTACAAATAATTCATTTGGTTCAACAACTGTAGAAGCATATTCTTGATACACTATCTTTTAAATTAGAGTGACATCTGATTGTGGAGTAAATTCATTTAATCTACCTACATGCATAAGGTAGAATTTTTCCTTCCAAATGAGCCAGAATTCTATTAAGACATCAGCAGAAGGGAGGACATGATTACTCTGTCAAGGATAAATTTCATTCTTTAGTTTGCAAGATGATTAAGGGATGCATCCTTGATGAATAATTTGGTGAGAGATCCTTATGCTTATTGAATAAGAAGAATGCTATATCTGTTGACAAGTATTAGGTGAGTTGACATTAGCCTCCCTAAAATTTTCCAATGTACCTCTCATTATTCCTACCTATGAGTTTTTGTAGATAAGAAATTAACTGTCTGATAGGTTTTTGGAAAATGTCATTGATTTTCAGGACAATTTATTCTTAAGACTTGCACTTTTGGCTTATTTCTTTATGGAATTTTGTAGTGTGAAACATTTGCTAGTGCGGACAAAGACCGAGCTTCATAATGCTTTATGCAAATGTCGGCAGCAACAGACTGATTGTGTAATTGAAGTTGAGAGCAGCATTGAGGGAAACACTTATTTTCATAGGTTTTGTTCTTACAAGGTCATTGCATTTGATTTAGAAATTAGTTATTTTAAATCTTAAAGCACTGAATTGTTTTTTTTCTTTCCTACAGCATAATGAGTAAATTTGCTTGTGAAGCTGCCAACCAAACACTGAATTTTCTGTTGGGACTCCCGCTTTCTGGAAGCTTAAACAATGGCCTATTTCTCAGCAAGATCGATAAGGTGGAGTACTCATTGTATAGGCAAGTTTCTCATCCATCACCTGTTATGGTTTGCCCACTGTTAACCTGATATAAATTCATGTCTGATATTTGTGGCCACTGACTATTTCAATATTCTTCTTTTGACCCAGAGTCCAACTTTTTACCCGGCTCACTTCAAGCCAAGTGAAAAATGATATAAAGAATTTCTTCCGTGAAGGTTTTGTTCTGAGAATATATTTGGACAATGCTACTGTAGGATTGGGTGAGGTTTGTAATGATTCAAGCTTTTTTTATCTTTACCTATTCTTATTTATTGGAAGTAGAAAAATGCATGATAAAAACAGTTGTTGATTACAGTTATTGGATGCTAGAAACCCTCCAATGAATAAGCATATGGATTCTGCCTTATGCCTCTCTGATTTTCAATATAGTTACTTATATACCCTCTTTCTAATGTTATTTAAAGCTGAAAATATGATGCACAATGATGAAAAGTGAAGCCACACTATTACACAATTGCCATAATTTGGAGCTGCAAGCTCCAGGAATAAAGGACAAATCACATAAAATTCAGTATGGATTCTTCTTTTTCTATTGTAATAATTAATTTAAGGTTACTTCTTTTGAGTTGTTTGTTGGTGAGCTTTGGTATCATGTTAAGGTTGCTCATTCGCAATGTAGGTGACCAGGGTTTAAGTCATGAAAACAATGTCATTGCTTACAAGGGTACCATTTGGTACATTGACCCTTCCTAAACCATGTATTAGGAAAGGCCTTGTGCACCGCTCTGCTCTTTTTTTCTCATTGGAGTTGTTCTATAGCTTCATATAAGCATTAATATAGAACTCTTGGATCAGTTTATGCAGGTAGTTGAACCAAGCTTAACAATTTCTTTCATCTTAGAATCTTATCTATCTCCACCGTAAATTATATAGAGCTTGAGATTAACCTCATTGAAGACCATGCAATTTTATAAAAGAAATGTAGTATGTTTTATAGAACTGTATGTTTATGAATACAACTATTGAAAATTGTTGATTCATGCTAGAAAACTCTTATTAAACAGTTTGACAATGGTTAGTGCAGCCACTAGCTGCACTTGCACCATACACTATTGTTTGCATCTCTTCACATTTCAAACAAAACAAAAATGTTTTTGTCAGAAGATTCTTCTTAGATATAGCACATACGTGATTAAAAAGTAATGGTCGACATTTCAACAGGTTGCCCCAATTGAGATCCATGCAGAGGATCTTTTAGATGTTGAAGAGCAGCTAAAGTTCATGGCTCATAAGTTAGAAGGATCTGAAATAAGTTTTGTTCCATTGCTCAAAGGCTCGTTCTCTCAGTGGATCTGGAAAGCCTTAGGAATTCCGGTCAGTGTTCATTTGAAAACTTGTACTCTGTTGCAGATGCATTCATTCTAATAACTTATAGGCTTCCCTTTTTGTTTTTCAGCCTTCATCTCTTTTTCCAAGTGTTAGGTGTGGAATAGAGATGGCAATACTTAATGCCATAGCAGCAAGACAGGGCTCTGGATTTTTGGATGTGATCTCTGGTTACATGAGCTCTTCAAGAGAAACTCAGCTGGTTGCAGGTGTTAATGGTTCAAAACAGATACAAATATGTGCACTTGTTGATCACAGCGGTACTCCTAAAGAGATAGCCGATGTTGTGTCTCAGCTGGTTGATGAGGGTTTCAGTACAATAAAACTGAAGGTGCCATTGACTCCAAATAAATGTCTATGATATCCAAGTTTGTGTGACAAATTCCTGCTAATACTAATCATGTTCATCAAACAGTAAATTATTTTGCATAGCATTTAGTTTCCAGTTGCTCTAAATACACAATACTTTATGGTTCTTTAAGTTAAGCATTTAAATTTTGGCATCAGACTTTACAATAGTCAGCAGTATGACCAAGATGCCATGCTGGTTGTGGTTGGTATAGGTTGGAAAAATAACAAAAGAAAATAGTTATTAATCTAGCATTCGGAGCCTTTGAGGCTAGCCCTCATCAGCTATGTCCAGGTGAGTTTGCCAGAGAGAGAGAGGGGGCACATGTGGCCAGCCAAATCTTGTGGTGATGGCAGCATCAAAAGGTGGTGGAAGAGAAAGGAAGAGAGGGTCAGCAGGAACAAGAGGTAGGTTTCCCAGGGAAGAAACGGTTAATATATCACAGTTTTCCACCAGAGTGAAACCAGTTGGGTTTCACCCGATTTGGTTGGAGCCAGTTGGATATCAACCTGTTTAGGATGGAGCCAGTCTTAAATTGTTTGTCGCAGTTTGCTGCGTACAATTTCTGTGACCCCGTTTGCTGCATACTGCTGGAAACTGCATAGCCTACTTGGTCCCTAGTCAAACCAACACATACTGCCCAGGACAGCCATATACCATATTACCAGAATCCAAGCTTTTATTTCATTGTTATTGATGTTCCTGTTTTTGATGATTAATAAATTTGTTAACTTCATTCTATTCTAGCTGGATGTGTATTAATTATGAACTACATTGTACTTGCTACAGGTAGCACGAAGAGAAAATCCTGTTGAAGATGCAGAAGTCATTCAAGTTATCAGACAAAAGGTTGGATATGAAGTCAAAATCCGTGTTGATGCGAATCGGAGGTGGACATACGAAGAGGCAATGCAATTTGGATCTTGCGTAAAATGTCTCGACTTACAGTACATTGAGGTATAACATTGTGGCATTCCAATCTTTTAGAAATATACTTAAAACTATTAATAAGATAATTTGGTTTCCTTTGTGGAATTTGTATATATGGTACCTAGTATTTCAGTTTCATGGGACGAGATATGCATTAATTGGATATGACATACCTGACCCTCAGCACAGGCCTTGGTGCAACAAGGAACCTTGTTGTCTTGGTATGTGTCTAATGGCAAGAACCAACACAGTATGTGCAATATATGCTGTCTTTAACATACAAGTGATCAAAATGTTAACTCATATGAGAGGAGCAAATTCTCTTAAATACTTAGTAAAGCTGTGTTTTTGGTATCCCTTGATTGTAGTTGTATTTTGAGAAGATATGGTCTCCTTATGGCTGTTAACATTATTGGCCCTCAGTTTATGATGACAGAATTTGGTCATGCCAGTTCTAACTTATGTTTCATAGTGGCACTAATATGCCGCTATGGTGATACCAACCATGCAGATCAAGCCGGCGCATTTTTTTGATGCTGGTGTTTTGCCGTACACCATTCCATGCTGGCTGATACATGCAACAATAAAATTCATGGTTGCTAGGAGCCTATGACAGATCCAACTGTGCTATATATGCTATTGAGAAGCGATATTTCATCACTCGGTCCCCCACTGCACAAAAACACTGAGAACAAAGAAGTCATTCTCATTCTTGATGTGTGCATGAAGGATTCTTGCCAAGCATCATGTTGAATATTCATTCTGCATGGTTTACCATTGTTATGTGTAGCATAATGGGTACAACGCTATGGTTTGCAAGAAGGACATGAGCCATGTGTCAGCTCTCAGCAGCTGTGCCAGGTTGAATTACTAGAAGGATAAGAAGTAAAGCATTATATAGGACATTTATTGGTTCTGATGGCTGACATGACCTTTTACCACAAACACAACGGAAAGAAAAAAAGGGCAAGCATAGCCTATATTGTCCTTTTTTTATATCACCAACTGAAGTTAATTTATCTTTTCCATATTCTTTTTATATGCAGATCTCAAATATAACATGACAAAATGACACTCGATCAATAAGATGGTTCAAGTATATTTGATAAGCATTGGATCTATGTATTCATGGTGGACAGATAACACCTAACATAACTATTGTTTTAGTAATGTTAATGAGGTCTTTATTGGCAACTGGATAGAAATTTTGTTTCTCTTCCTGTTCTGGGTATATCTTCTTTTTTCTCTTCTCATCAGATCAAGCATCTTTGTTATTTTTATTGTTTCAGGAACCTGTTTGTCAAGAAGTTGATATTGTCAAATTTTGTGATGAAAGTGGCTTGCCAGTGGCATTAGATGAGACAATCGACAATCTTAGTGGAGATTTCCTCCATGAACTAAAAAAGTTTGTTCATCCAGGAATTGTTGCTATAGTGAGTGAAACTATCAGAACTTAAAAGGGAAAAAATAATTCTTGTTTCATTAGGTACATTACCTGAATTTCATTTTAATTCCTCAGGTCATCAAACCAAGTGTTGTTGGAGGATTTGAAAGGGCATCACTCATTGCAAAATGGGCTCAGTTGCATGAGAAGATGGCCGTTGTCAGTAGTGCTTTTGAAAGTAGTATAAGCTTATCGACATACATACAATATGCATGCTATCTTGAAGAACAGAATGCTGAAATTTGCAGAATAAAAGGAAGAACACCAGATGCAGCCATAGCCCATGGCCTTGGAACATATTGTTGGTTAAAGGAAGATGTAACTTCCAGAGGTATAGATATCTGCATACGACCATACAGTGACAGAATGGTAGCCTCTGTAGAAGATGCTCGGAATTTCATTCAGTGTGTCCAAATCAACAAAGGGAGTATCCAGAGGAACTACTCTGGCGAACCAGTTAGATCTTATCACATAAAAGTTGATGGAGATTATTTTAGCTGTTCATTCAAGTTGCAAGAGACTGGTGAAAATATAGATGTAAGAAATTTTGCTCTAGAATTTCTTGCCACATATTAGGTGTTTTCATCATTGAAACCATACTCTAAGTCTAACCACACCATAGCCATCAAAAGAGGATAAAAGATGATATAAAATGTTTATTGAACCCAATCCGGTACAAGGACTGGCTTGCTACAAGTGCTCCTTATGCCAGTACTGGGCCAATACTATATATATGCTGCAGCATGTGGGCTGTGCTGTCCAAAACAGATTGGACAGCCCATGTCAAATGCTCGTACATCCTTAGCAAAGCTTTGTGTCTGTGCTGACATCATGCTGGTCTCGTCAATTGGCTTGTGTTTGGACAAGAAACACGGTTATCTCTACCAGTACATTTAGATGAAATAGTGCTTCATATTTTCTTGACAAAAGGACAAGCAGTAGAACCAACATATGTAGGGTATTCTCCTTCTTGCATGATCAACAATTGCTGCCATTTCTCCATCTAGATTCTTATCTATTAAAACAATCATATATTCATTTTGCCACTAGAACCATCTCAGTATTGTAATATAGATATGGATCAAAATGTAAAGATTCATTAGAACATCAGAATAATCTGTGTTTACAAACTCCTCCATAGGAAGGAATATTATTTGCTTTAGCAAATACTTTGATGAATATGCTGAAATTCGATATTCTTTTATGCATATGATAAGCTAAAAGGCAACTATACCAAGTATTTTGGCAAGAATGTTTTATATGCTACTGCTATTGGAAGTCAATTATTAAGCCCCTTGCTTCCAGGCTTGCACATATAAACTATGTTCACTATCCAGTTTCTATATTCGTTGACCGGCAATGTTAGTTCCACTTGTCACCACCTCTTACACTATTGCAGCAAGGTTGGATTTATAGTTTAAGTGGAAAGCAAGTCTTTCAGTTATGAAATTTTAGACCATGAATCATTATGCAGTATCAAGAGTCGCCATTTGATTAATATGCATGTTGAGATGTTAGTCTCAAATCTGTATATACATGTCAGTCGTTCTCTCCTTCAGTCACATGACAAACCATGATACTGTTACCAATAGCTATCTTTCTGTTTTTTCAACTACCAGCATGTGATAAATCAGTATAGAAATAATAGTTCAAGATCTTAACTTGATATATTTCCTCAAAACTTTGAGCTAAATGGTATTTCAGTTGATGCAGAATATAACAATTGTCTATCTTCATGGCTTCTTGGGCACAAGCCAAGACTGGATCCCAATCATGAAGGGTGTATCAGCGACTGCACATTGCATTTCCATTGACCTTCCTGGCCACGGGGAATCACAGGTGCAATTTAGTATGGATAAGAGATCAAAACAAGGAATTGATTTATCAGTCGAATCTGTTGCGGATATGTTGCTGAAGTTGATCTCTAGTATCACTACTGGAGGGGTCATTCTTGTCGGCTATTCAATGGGTGCAAGGATTGCACTACACATGGCACTCAAATTCAAAGAAAAGGTATTCTGAGGGAAACATTTGGTATTCCTTTTCCATGATGAAGTTTAAAAACTAATATGACTGTGATTCATCAAGGTCATGGGAGCTGTCATAGTTTCGGGAAGCCCAGGATTAAGGGACAAAACAGTTAGAAAAATCCGTGGTGCCCAAGATGAATCAAGGGCTCGTTTTTTAGTGGAACATGGTTTGCACAGCTTTCTGGAGACATGGTACTCAGGCAGCCTATGGAAAAGGTGACTGCTTTTCTGAGTATTCTTAAATCTTCTGGCAGGTTATTATCCCCAATTAAGTAATTAGGTGACACAGTTACTCCAAATGAATTGCTTAATCACATATATGTCTTTCTCATGAATGTAGATATATTGACATTTAATTTTTTTATTCTAACTAAGGTTTGCAATACCGAATGATACCGTCCAGTACGGGCGGTATGTACTGGTCTGTCAGCAGATCGGTACATGGACCGCTCGCTACCGAGCAATAGCATCGATTGAGGTCGTTATCGTCGACGTTGATCGAGGGAGAAGAAAGAGGGAGAAGGTGAAAGAAGAGGCAGAAGGGGAAGAAATGAAAAAAAAAAAGAAGGAGAACCTGAGATCGGTGCTGTTGTCCTCGTTTGCGGCGACTTCTCATCCGCGTGCGGGGAGAAGAGTATTGGCATTGCAGGGCGAAGAGAGGCGATGCCTCAGCGAAATTTCTTTTTTTTTTTTTTTCTATGACGTCGCCTCGCATGGGGAGAAGAGAGGTATACCGAGCGGTTTACCTTTCTTATATATATATATATATATATATATATATATATATATATATATGTCGAGCGGTATATCGAAATATACCGCTCGGTATACAGTACAAAATTTCAGTATGGTACAAAATTTTAATCCTTGATTCTAACCACTAATACTAATGTGGTTATAAGTTGATAACTTATCGACATTTTAAGTTGTTAATTTAGAAAATTAGTACTAAATAGGGGATCTTGTTGCTAGTTGTTACAACCCAAAATTAATTTGCAGCACTTGATTTTGAATTGGAAAAAGCCAGTAAAGTCCACTTGTTACTGTAGTGACATCTCGCAACAAAATGAGCTGTTTTCAGCTCAGTGTTTTTAGGCAACTATACAATCTTGTCCAATAGAAAACATCCTACCGATCCTGCAGCAGGCTGAAAACTGCTGAAACTGGGTCGATATGCCCGAACACCTCTGAAGACACTGAGATTTACTAACTCATGTGCCAGAAAATAGCTAGCACTAGAGCCTTTCACTATATGGAATATGAGATTTAATGCATTGCGAAATTAATTAAGTTGTCACAATATTGTTACCCATCCTTTTTTTTAATTACTATTTGTTATAGAAGAGGATAAATAGATATGCATATTGATGAATATGTGTAGAAACAACATCCACACACAGTAATGTCACTAATACCAAGAGTACATGATTTCTGTACGCCAGAATGGTACATGCGACATGAGATGAACCTCACAAACTATGGTTGGAATCCATGATTCCTAAGACGTCATCTTACCTTTTCCTGTTTCCAAGATCATGTTGCAAGCAGGTGATGTCAGTCCTACTTTAGGTGTAAATGGACTTGGAAAGTTTTCTGGTCATTGGACAATTCTCTAATGGTCTTATATTAGTTGCATGTCCAAACAAAACAATTTTTTGTAGGCTTTAAAAGTCATATTGAAGTGTGAAACAGTTATTTAAATAAGATCCCTTATTTCTGCATTTATAGCCTAACTTGTCAGTACATATTTCATTTGTATTGCATCTGTAAAATCATATTAAGATTTATTTAGATGATTATTTAACAAGTACATGCCTCTTTTTCAGCTTAAGAGATCATCCTCACTTCAGCTATATTAGGAGCACTCGCGACAGGCATAATGACATACAAGGGCTTGCAGAAATTCTCTCTAGCTTAAGCATTGGAAAGCAACTGTAAGTGTATCATTTCCCTAGCTAATTTTCTAGCAAGTATGACTATTAAATATTACACCACAAACCAAGGACTGTCATATAGTGTACCAGATCCACATCGGTCACTGGCCATGCTGGTACATCCAGCTCAGTACCAATTGACCAACACATGGTACACTGGTACATACCGATGTTCCAAAGATGAAGAAGAAGGGAAGGAGATGAGGAAGGCACAGTAGAGGAGGACGAAGAAAAAAGGAAGAGAAAGGAAGAAGAATAGGCGATGTAGGAAGAGGAGGAAAAGGAAGAAAGGGAGGCGGTAGAGGAAGAGGAGGGAGAAAGAAAAGGAAGAAGAGGAAGCGGTAAAGGAGGAGGAAGGAAGAAGAGGAGGTAAAGAGATGGGAGTGTATTGTATGATGGAAAGATGCTGGTGAAAGGTAGCGGCAACGACCTCGAATGACAATGGCAACAGTAGTGACTTCACGAGAAGAGGGCTCTCATTCACAAGCCCTAATTGCTATTTTATGTTTTCTTTTTCTTTTTAAATATCGAGTTGGACGAGCCTCACCACTGTGTTAGGTTTCTTTTCTATTTTTCCTTGAATTGGGCCGTATCGCCCGAAACATGATCGGTCCATGTACCAATCCATGCCTGAATCGGTATGTACTGCCTATTTCATACCATATCAGGTGGTATGATAGTTGTCGCCTTAAACTATGAAGCACTAAGGGTTCTTTGTTTTTGTCTTTATACAAAATATGTTATCCTTCATGCATAGAAATTACTCTTTCCGCTATTAAGGAAAGATAAGGAGATGTTTACATTTGGTTTATTGTCATCTTAATAGTCTTTTGTTTGTGTCCTTTTGATCAATATCCTCAAGCCTAACAATGTTTTTTTTTCAAAGATTATTTGAAATATAGATTGTTTTCTCAGTTGATACCACTCACTATGGGTGGTTTGTGCTAGTAAAGTATTAGAACATGGACTGCCCAGTATCAGTGGTGGCATTCTCCAAACTAAAGTGGGCAGTGGTATGTTGATTGGTACAGGTTAATTTCAAATCTAGTATAGATTTAGTGCACTTTAGGGTTCTAGCACATTGCTAATTAAGTTCATACCTAGTTTCAGCCAGCCAGTTCCAAAATTGGCTTATTTTTCAAGTGGGAATTGCTTCATCATGTACACCATCCAATAGACATCCACTCCTAGGACCTAACTGAGCTCATCTTGCCGAAAAATGCAAGGTTTATAACATATAATCACATAAAACAAAGTTTCAAAAGCTACAAAATTGTAACTTCGAATTTGGTGCACTGGGCCTTCCAATCCTCGTTCCATTAATCTGGTTTAGGGTCTACTTACGGATCATTGTATTGCTTTTGAAAGCTTCAACATTGCTGCTAGTGGGCCTTCCAGTTCTCCTTGCCATCAATCCAGTTTTAGATTTACTTGATGAGACATTTTATTGCTTTTGAAAATTTATATATTGGTTTTGATTCATTGAGCTAACATATATTTTTGTCAAGTTATGATGTATTGTTGATACATTTTCTTAACTCATTAAGTTATCGGATCTTGTTGATATCGTCTTTTGTTGAGATATTTTTGCTCATTGTACTTTATTATATCTTAAAAGAATATGTATGAATATGATACAAATTGTAGATGATACAAAAATCATTCAAAACCACTCAGAAGTCAGAACCACTAAAAACATAAAAAGAAAGATAGTTCTCTAGTTGGTCCAGCATCAGGTCAAGCGTATCGACACTCTATGCATATGATACCAACCATTCCAAAAGGGGATTGATATGTGGTTGGTATGCAATACGGAAATTCTTGATTGGAAATTTTGGCACTTTTTAATATTTTTAATATGTAAAACAAATGCTAGCAGGGATGAGTTCTGTTTCAATTTGAGCCAATTCTATATACCTACTTATATACCTAAATGCTAAAGTTAACAGTTTTCTCGAAAAAAGGCTGTGTTCTGAGTTTAAGAATCTTGACATGTAATTGTTGCAAGATCCCTTACCATGAAAACTCTGTTTTCATATAACTAGATTGCTCATAGTCTTCTGCTACATAGATGATCCTGGCAGAAAATAACTATTGCTTGCAAGTGATATTCTCTGGGTTCATTGATTAAATGGTACCGGATACCAAGGAAGAACCACCACTGTTGTTGTAGAGCTTAGCTTTAGTTAATGCACAAAATTTAATGGCCAATAATTATAATAAATTTAAGTTACAATCTCTTGTTTCATGCTAGGTCACTGTGGGAGGACTTGAGACATTTGCAAACTCCTCTTCTGTTCATTGTGGGAGAAAAGGATGCAAAGTTCAGAAAGATTGCTCAACATATGTGCAGTGAAATCAGAGGCTGTTCTAAAGATGATCCCCACCAACAACAAAAACTATATGATACAATCATTGTTCCAGACTGTGGGCATGCTGTGCATTTGGAGAACCCTCTCCCTGTGATTAATGCAATTAGGAAATTTGTAACATCTTTTGAACAGAGATGATCCTGATGAAATCCTACTTGGTTTAACTAGCATCAAGCTAGTAGAGCTTTCCATGGCCAAGAATTACAGAATTTCAATGGGGTTCTCCGTCGCACGTCACAAAGCCAGATTAACATATGACAAATTTTGTAGCCTTTTCTGTGATAGCCGGCCATGTTACTTTTCATTTGTAGGGATACTGTTTATTTTTGCACAGTACATCTGATGATCTTGTAATTTATGACTCCTATTGCTTGTTTGGCCATTGAGCAAAACTATGCAGATCTGCTTCTCTTCTACATGGTAGTAGTTCCTGTGACTCTGGATACTTAGAACATGAAATTAAGCAGTGGTTACGTTACATTACTGTTCAAGGTGTTCCAGGTTTGATGAGGATTTTGGTGAGATTATTGAGCTTACTTACTCCTGTTACCAGCTCGGCCACAAGTGATCTCAATCATGGCTTGGTTGTCCATTTCTCCACAGGGATTAGGTAGGGGGATCATCCATGACCATATTTTGATAGAATCGATTATATAAACATAATTGTTCAAGGTGTTTCAGGTTGGATTATGATTAAACGGATCACTGAGCTACTGACTCCTGTTACCAGCTTCATCTTGAGATCTCAATAGAAGCTATAAGACCTCAAGCATGTGATGCCTGAACAAGAATAGCTTGGAGGTCTTCCATATCCTTGTTCAACTACAGCAGTTCAAAAGGAGGCTAAAGCTGACGGTAACAACAGCTAAGGTTGGGGATTCGAAATACTAAATGCTAAAATACTATATCCCTTTAAGACTCATCCAATGTGGCTAACATCATTTGAAGAGAAGAGAATAAATGTGGCTACTATCGATAAAGGAAATATTTGTGTAATCAACATCCATAAAGGCTCATTTATGTTGCTCGAGCGTCCAAGGTTCTTCTGTACACATTCAACAAGGTTGTATGAATTTTGGATGTTGGCATGCAGAATGTGAATTAGTTAGGTTTGGTCATCTCCCTTCAAATCATGATGTTAATGTCATTCAATATAATCTCATTGTTAGATTTCCGCTAGCCATCAGACCACACTGTTAAAGTTCAGCTGAGATGTGCCACATCTTAACAAAAGGTTCTTCCTTGAGTTAGGATTTGCCCACAAACTGCCCACATCTTAGCTTAAGTTGTGTACTCCACAAACAACAAAGAATATAATAAATGGTATCCCATCAACTTCATCTTCTTGTTTTGGATTTGCCCACTAAAACTGGTCCTTACTTTCCCTCGCAGTTCAATACCCTTTTGCACATGGATTGGTGGGCACAGATATGGTCATGGTAACATTGCAAAGGAGCTACTTTTATTAGGGTTCTTTAAGATCAAGGTTCATGGGTTGGTGCAGCACAAGAAAAAATGGCCCCTGGACCTAACTATGACACACAAAGTTGCTCTGCAAAGGTTGAGATAAAGAATGGCCCTGATCCCCTAGGTAGATGGTGCAGAATTTATCCCATCCCATCTCATCCTGATGTTGTGTTTAGGAGCTATAACATCACCTCCCTCATGTGAAGCAATATTTTTCAAAGAAATCCTCGTTCCATCTTTTCATAAGTCATTCCTGCCTATTTATTTATGTTCCTCATATTATGAAAGAGGCATTAAAGTTGGTCATGACTATAAATTATAAAGAATTCCTAATTTCTCTCTCTACACTGGGGTTTATGATGTGCAGTGTACTCAAACCTAATAGCTTTCACAATATTTTTGCGCAAGCCCAATCATCAAGAGCATACACTTATTATACCAAGGATGCACAATTTAAAATTTCAAACATGCGTTTTGTAGTTTGGACATAGTATTTCATACTTCTTGCTTTAATACCAGGGCTAGAAAACTTTGAGGTACAGTTAACGAATGATTTTGATTATGGATAATCACTCGAGAACACACATGATAATGCCAGAGATTAGAATGTACAAATATCTTATATATCTTTTTATCGGAGGAAAAACTCATCCTCCAATCGTAGCTTATCACGTGATTATCATCTCAACAGAGAGAGTGAGTTTCAGACTAAAATGATATGATAGTCACCTATCTATATTATAGAATATTTTCTTAGGCTTGGCTCATTATAAAAGCCCACCAGTCTACTAATCTACTGTTACGGATGTCAATTACTATTCACTAATAACCCCACTTCTACTTCGGTCCTAACTTAATCATCGGAAGAATCAAAACGAGCACCCCACTCGACTTTAGTCATCTTGTAGGTTGATATTCAGGCAAGCATTTGAGCTACCTCCTTAGGTTCCTACACACATGACCCAAGATCAAATCAAGTTGACAGAGATATCACCAATAAACACTTCATCATTTTAGCGCCAGAAGAAGGGTCTCATATCGTATGAGTGTCAAATTAATCTACTCAATGGGCACTCAAGTGAGGGTGCACCACCACCAATCTATAGCATGTTCATTAAGGGAGGTCAATAGCCGACCTTTCAAACTCTCGATGCCACTACCTCTGCCTAGACTCTAATGCAATATTGGTACCTATTTAACTACCTCAATCTCTCTCCTATGATGGTGACATCGACCTATATGCTAGTGCCGATCGAGGTTTTTATGAACCTTACTCAATAGCTTCAAACATTGACAAGGATGAGATGTAGTCGATCATGTTTTTACTACCACAACTGGCTCAATTGGCACCTATCATCCCTTAGCAGTCGGTGGCATCGCAAACCCTAAAGGAACTGCCTTGATCTGTCTTGATACAAGTAGTGGCCAAGCCAAACATTAACGGACTTCATATCGAAGCTAACATTATCAAGCCCGATCAATGAGGTTGTTTTCCCCACATGGACTCTCTTCATCGATGGTTTAGTGACCATAGAAGGAGAAGTTGCTAAGCTTGTACTCAAGAGGCTTAATGCATATGTATAAGCAAGCGGGCCACTTTAGATTCAAAATACAATGAGGAGTACAAGGCCCTACTATCCAAACTCAGATTAACGAGGGAGTTGGAGGTCCCGAGACTAGTGACCTATAGCAACTTGCAACTATCAGTGAATCAAGTTAGATGAGACTTTGAGGCCCGAGACGAAGCAATAATAAGTTACCTCACTGGGGTATAGAAGCTAATGCTTTATTTCTTTAAGTTTGATTTTTCCAAATGCCTTTAGAGAATAATGTCGAAGCTAATATGTTAGCTAGGCTTCTCTCCTTATTCGAACTTGGGGCCCCCTTCATCGTAAATCCCTAATGAGACACAAGATAGTACTCATTGGTCTTCTTATAGACTAAAAAATAAGAGTAAAACATATTCAGAGTCAAGTTTATGCCAACATAATAGCATTCCCCAAGAAAGGCAATCAAGTAGTGTCATGGGCAACATCTAAGATGGAGAGATCCTCCACTAGCAAAAACACTTTGAGATGAAATGTTTGATAGGGAACCTGAGCTCGGTCTCCAATGCATTGATATTCAAGCAGAGACATCTACACATCAAATCAAATAGGCATTGCTCGGCTTAAGGTACCTTCATCTGATGCTTGGAAGGAATGGAGAACTTGAGGTGCACATACTCTAGGAGCTCGGGGGGTCACAACCGAGTCTTGATTGTAGGATCCTTTCATTATATGAAGGTTCCTGATGACCTTTAGGTTAATTAGAACCACCTATCACGAGGAGGAGGATAAGACCCCCTCTCCTGCCACTAGGCTATTCAAAGGTAGGGCCTTAGACTTCTTAAGCATCGGTTGGCTAAGAGTTCAAGACTCAGACGAGTTGAAAAAAGATATTCTCCCAACTTGCTAAGAGAGGAGGGATTGAGTGCTTCAAAGATCCGAGACACAAGATAGAGGATGAAAGATATGAAGAAACAAGCAAGGTGGGGCTCAAGATGTAAAGTGAGCCCCACCCTCGATGAGGTGGTCCATCTTATACCTTCAAGGGCCCCACTTTGCTTGCCAAAGTGTCATTCATCTGTTGAGGTACTGATTCAACTTTCAAGGCCTCATCTGAACATGACCTTTGGAGATTTTTCTATAAATGGAAGCTTGGCCAAGAGATGCCCCTCTCATGCTAAGCATGAAAAATATTTTCAAAATGCCCCTCTTACACTAAGTATGAAAATAATGCTCGAAATGACCCTTCAAGCTAAGCATGAAAAATGAACCCGAGATGCTCCTCTCAGATTAAGCATCAAAAATAGGTACAAGTCATCCCTCTCGGGCCAAATATAAAAATTATGTTCAAGATACCCCTCATAGGCTAAGCTTGAAAAATATGTCTAAAATGTTTTATTCGGGCTAAGTGCAAAGAACACACTAAACTTAAAAGCTCGCCTGAAGTGCTCTTAAGATAGAGGAATATAAAGTCGTAAAGATCATCATAGCATCTCGGGGTCCTCTAAGTCACATTTAGTATCGTAGAATATTTCCTTACGCTCAACCTACTAGTTTACTATTATGGAGGTCAGTTACTATTTACCCATGACCCCACGTCTACTTCAGCTCTAAATTGAGCGTCGAAGGGATCAGATTGAGCACCCCATTCGACTCTGGTCTTCTTGTAAGTCAATCTTTAGGCGAGCGTCCAAGTTACAATCCTGGATTCCTACACATGCAGCTCAAAATTGAATCAGGTTGATAAAAACATCACCGATAAACACATCATCTATACAAATGGATCTTAGTGTTATGGATTTTTTTTTTTTAACATGTAAAAGACATATGATCGGTATCCTTAAGAATCATAGATAAAAAAAATGTTCACTGATAAACAAATAAGAAAGGAAGATCGAGGACCTTCTTTAATCTGAGGAACAAAATGAGCTGATGAAATTTGTCCTGATTAATGATTTTAAAGTAGGTGCATTGTGTGAGTATGGAACTGTTCCTGTATCTGTTGTGGGGGTCCTTGATGGAAGATTAAAGTGAAAAGAGATCTGAAACCCCCCACTCCTATCCTTGTTAGCACTTTTGTTTTAGCTTTCCCAAAAGCAGTGCCATGCCAACTAATCTCGTGTTCACTAATCTATTTTTTAAAGTCATGTTGGGGTTTGGCCCCAGTAAAAATGTACCTTATCATGCAAAGCTTCCCAAGCTTTCAGCAGGTAGGCACACACAAATGGCAAGACACATTGGAGATGACCATGGAGAGATAACAAAGTCTCACACACTCTAACCAACAGTAAGGCATCCAAGGAATCTACCATTGCCTTTTTTTTTTTTTTTCCCTCTGTGAGTTGAGCTCCATTAGCTTTGTGCTTTCTTTGAGTACTGATTCTTTAATGTTAGCAGGCAGGCCATTACATTGTCTTAAGATGAATTCCAAGGAATCGAACTTGAAGGAAGGAAGGAAGGAAGGATGGTTTGTCTTAAGATTTCATGCTCTCTTTCCTTTTTTTTTTTTGTTCCCTGAAAACATTTTTTTTTTCCTCAACCCACCTAATCAATACTAAGCCATGTTCAAATGTAACATCATCATTATTTTAATTATTTAATGACTAATAAGGTATAAGAAGACTTGATTAGTCTTCGAATCAAGCTCGATTCTCCATGCTGACCAATGATGACATGAAGGAAAAGGCTATGTATATTATTAATGATCTGACTTTAAAAGATTACAAGGATAGAGTCTCACATGTGGTAAAGAGTCAAAGATGTCACAAAGAATATGTTCCCCGAGCTCATTAGTGAAGTCTTGCGAAGTCTAGCTGGATGGCCAACTCTAAGCTGCTAGAATACATACAGAATAAAGTTTCCTTAGCAAGATTTCATGGTAATTGGGGATTTTTTGCTTTTCTTCTCTAGAGTTTGATCTTATCTGTGTACTTTGCAATCCAAAATTTTCTAATATGATAGAGAGTGGCTTCAAAATGATAGTATTAACAACAATAATAATAGTAATCAATAACCAATTACTACTAATGTAGAGAGACATGTGTAACAGGAGCAGGGCAAAAATTTTCCCCATGCATGTATGTCTCTTAGATCTGGGGAGGAACCTTTGACCATTACACAACCAATTGGATACAGTATGTAGTTTATACTCTAAGGAGCATCCAACACTACATTATAAAGCTTATAGACATTCAAAGAGAGTCCATTTGGTGGCCTTTTCTTAATAATGACACAATGAAAGATCTATTCCCTTATCAAACACTTGTATGATTTTAATGTTTTTGTTGACTCTGCCTCTTCCAAAAGAGTATCAGTTTCTTAGCATATTTTCCATTTCCAAGGTTTATTTATAAGGATTGTGTCACTGGAGGAGTTGGAGTCAGTATCCTTCAGTTAGTTCCAGGTGAACTGGGAAGGTTTAAAGTGGAATTGAAGAGGTAGGTTGGCATTGATTGAGGCAAAAAATTCAATATATATATATATATATATATATATATATATATATATATATATATAAAGAGATTTTGAGTAGAAGGCAACCAACCAAGCTCAAGAAACTTTGCTGCAGTAGGAACAGTCAAATGACAGTTGTAGAGCTCCTTGTTAGCTGTTCAGGCTGTCATCTAAAGATTCTGTAGTTACACTCCATTCCAAAAGGACGGATGTTGGAATGTAGTGTTGTCATTCTTACCGTGTACTGAGGGAAAAATAATGGTTCATCTATGTGCGTGCATTTTACAGATGTGCTTGGAATAATTGTGATCCAAATCATTGAGAAGATCTTAATATGATAACACTGGGATGGTTGGCAATGTCAGGTTGCTGACTGAGAGGCAGTAGCATGTTAAGTAAGGAAACAAAGTTGACAAGAGTTGAAAGAAATTTTTACTGGAGTGTTGAAGGGAAGATGAGATGGAGCCTAAGGGTTGATCTTATTTAATTCTTTCTCTTTTTGTGAGACAAAAGCAGCAATGGAGGTGGTTAACCACTCAATTTATCTCCTACTGTTCATTGATTCCCCCCCTACTACTTGTCTCTTTGCTTTTGTGACAGTCTGGAACATGGCAGCATCAGCCTACAAAGACTTGTTCTTGACCATTTGTTAACCGTAAGAATAAGTTCTCCGATCTGTTGCAGTGCGGGAAGGTTTTTGGTGGAGAGCAGGGTGAACAAGGAAGCAAAATCTGGGGGTGAGCAACTGCTGCTTTGCTTGCCAGTTTCAGCTGTTTGAGTTGGCCTTGCTTTACTCGGAATCGAGCAGATTTGTTGTGGTCAGTGTGCTGGCTATGAATGATTTGGCTCTGCTACAGTGCCTTCTCCATCCAATGCAACCGTGGTTCATTTTTCATATGAGGTCAGTGAGTGCTTGTCCCCGATCGATTCCTTCAGTTTCGGGACGAAAACCTGTCTTCGTTGTTCATCTCCACTCCGCTGACAGCAGCATGTGTGAAGCCATTGGTGTCTACAGGTTCCTGTCTCCATTGTTCATTGTTCATTCTACTGGTCATGACTTTTTGGTGTTCTTGGCTTCATTGATCCAGCTAGCGTCGAGAGGAGAACCACAACCTGGTGTCACTACAATGAGGAACTCATCCAGTGATATCCCTGCCATTAGCAAGTCAGTTCTTGGGACTTCGTGGCTTGATCCGTGCTGGAATCCTTCGGGCACATCATCATCCGGAGGAGGAAGTTTCCTGCAAACTGGCCCTGGAACTCTTCCCCCGAGTCTCTCTCATTTCCCAGCTGATTCGGCTTTCATCGAGCGCGCTGCTGCGAGGTTTTCGTGCTTCGGTGCCACAAGCTCAGGCGGCATGGCAGCAGATCCTTTCGGTACATCTCATTCCCCGAGACTTGTTTCTGATGGCCGGATTCAAAAGATTGGGATTAATATGAGATAGTCTTTGGTAGATGCCTCGATGACCGAACGGAAGAAAGGAAGATGGCTTGATGTCGAGCGTGGCCAAGCTGAGTTCAGTGGAGGTGGCCATGAACATGGAGCTAGTTCGACCAGTGGAGCAGAGAATTCTTCTTCCAAGAATCTTGGTGCTAATAAAAGGAGATCCATTGAGGTAGATGTTATCCAAGTTCCATCAAGTTTGATCTTGTTTCTTGTTTCCTTCTCCTTGGTTAGCATTTAAACACTGCAGGATGCGTCAATGGATCAAACACATGGAGTCCCACAAATCTCTACTGAAACCAAGAACAGGCAGAAAAGCTCAACTGTTAAGCCTCATGGGAAGCAAAGCAAAGATTTCTCTGAAGATTACATTCATTTGAGGGCACGGCATGGCCAGGCTACAAATAGCCACAGTCTTGCAGAACGAGTAAGGCTTTCGACACCATTGAGAAGTCCGATGCCTTTCTTTCCATCAAGATCCACAGACATAAATTGATATGCTTTTCCAGGTAAGAAGGGAGAAGATTAGCCAGAGGATGAAGCTTCTTCAAGAACTTGTTCCTGGTTGCAGCAAAGTAGGTGGCTTGATTTGCTCTGCAGTTGCAAACTCTTGAGTTCTGTCGGAGTTCTCTTACTGTTTCAAACTCTTGCCTTTAGGTAACAGGAAAAGCCCTCATGCTCGATGAGATCATTAACTATGTTCAATCACTACAGCAGCAGGTTGAGGTATGCTTCTGTAATCATCGTAGTTATGCATGTCTAAAACAATATAATGAGTTCTTATCTGTTTGTATTATTTCATGCAACAGTTTCTCTCAATGAAGCTTGCAACTGTCAATCCAAGGCTAGACATGAACATAGAAGCACTTCTTTCTAAAGATGTATGCAACAGAGAAAGCTAATCCAAAGCTAGAGTTTGACTGAGTACTAGTTTGGCAACTTACATTTCTTCAACAGATGAAGTGATGCTCGTGTTTTCTGTAACAGCTTCTTCGGTCCCATGGTGGTTCTTCGTCTGCCGTTGGTTTCTCACCTCATGTGGTCGATCCTCAATTACATCTATCACAACAAGGACTCATGCAAACCGGGATATTTGGCGACTTAAACACTGCAAATTCTTTCAGAAGAACGATAGATTCTCAACTGAGCTTATACAAAGGGCGTACGACTCAGGTTCCACAACTTAGTATACACAAAACTCTGCCTTTTGTTTCCTTCACAAATATTGTTATATTGGAAATTTAGAGACAACTTTGGAGTCCATTCATTTCGACAACCATGAGACATGAAAGTGATAATATGTGTTTATCTTCCTGATGTTCCATTTGTTTGACGATCTATGAAGTCATTGCTGCTGTTCATCAAGTTAGATGCTCATCTCACAGTCTAAATAATCTTGAACAACAAATATGGATTCAAGAAATTGTATACAATCAGAACCTGATGAAATATCAGAAAATTATATAACTAGGAAAACATTTTGCATTGCTGAATATTTTGGAACTCCATTTATTGTCAGATATCAGTAAACTGTACTTTCGATATGTGCATAGAAGTGTCTATTAGGGCATCTCCCTGACCTTCAAGACAAGGGTGATTAGCATTGTAAACAACCAACCTACTCATGAGATTAACTACAAGGGTGATCATTAAGATAACAATCTTTTAGGTATCCGTTTCCTAAAGTTGGACCTACATATAATCCGATATACATGAGAGACTGTAGCTATAATTTGGATGTTTTAAGCTGAATGCTGAATGGCACTTCTTGTTTTTCACTTTTCTATGATAGGGGCCAATTTTAGATCATTGTAATACTTAGTGTTTTGTTGTTTTCTTTTCTCCTGCAGATGCCTATTTCATGTGATGAAGAGCTACAAAATGTCATGCAAATGGCTACTTTGTGCAGCAATCATTTCAACAACCGAGAATTTGGTGATAAATCTTGATCTAGTTTCCACCTATGAAACCATCAAGCTATCCTAGTTCAGGTTTGCATTGAAACTCCTCGCATTGCTTCAGGGTGCCAATGTCATATGCAGATGAGCCTTTGAAGTTATCCCGGATCTCTCTGAGCTAGTTGGTGTTAACAGCTACATATTTACAATGATCAGACACTTTAGAGTAGAAAGTTGATTCTTAGTAACCCATAGCATATGTTTATTGTTGCTTGTTGTACAGCAGTGTTTCAAGGCTCTGCTACATTCTAAACTGAATTAATTCTTACATCTGAAGCAGAGAAAGCAAGAGCATGCTTAATACAAAACAAAGTTTCCTCTCTCCACATGTTTAATTCTATTATTGGAGATGGAATGACATCCACATGTTTAGTCCAACAAAGAAAGGAAAATGAAAAGAAAGAGAAACATTGCAGATGATTTTCCTAAAAGTGCTACTCAGATGACATTCAAGCAAGATGAAACAATTGGTAAAAGCTTGATAATTTTGTCTTTTCGTTGAACTGCATGGCTTAGTCGCTTGTCTAGCATTTAATTAGTTGTTTGGGTTGGTCAAACTAGTGTATATATATGTATAAGATCAGAAGTTTCTAATGAACTCAGTTTTCCATTCAGTTTGCAACAGAGTAAGACAGCAGATACCCTTCTACTAATAAACAGCTAATTAACTAAAACTGTGCCAAGTTAAGAGGAAACTCAACAAACCAGCTATCTAATTTGTAGAAGAAGAATCTTCCTACTTGATCGCACTCATACCAGTTCCAAGCAAAAGAAGTTTCTCAAACTTACTGCCTTATCTCTATGAGAATCTTCCTACATCTCTGCCAACTGATAGCCGCTGATAGGAAAGCAGTCCCTGGCTGTTCCACTGTAGCACTTGTCAGCGATGATGGCATTTGCTGCTTGTGTTGGGTGGAAAGAATCCCAGAAAATGTATTGGTCTCTAGTGGTGCATGGCTTTTGCAAGGGCAGGCAGCTCAGTTGCCCTCCATGCCTTCCATTCCCACAGCAAGCTTGGTTACTGATTGAGAACCCTGAGAACAATTCCAAACATCAGATCCGAGGCAAATTAAGCCACAGCTGACTTCTATTTCACATCTATTACGACCAACCATATTTAGAAGGATTTTGGATCATGTCGGAGAAGGTGTCATAGATGTTGTGGTACACAAAGAACGAGCCTGGCAAGGTGGAGTTCAGCTTGATCATCGCAGGTATGAGATACTGATTGAATTGTTTGACCAATTCATTGGCTCGTTCGACGCATCTGATTGTGATGTTGTTCATGGCTAGCTGACTTGGTATGCAACCGAGCGGTCCGATACCGACCAGCAGCATCTTCCTGGCTCCTATGTTGTACATGCTCTGGAAGGAGAGGAACAGTTTTAGCAGAATCCTAATTACACACTCCTCATAAGAATGTTGCCACATCTATTTTTATTGCACAATGTTGGCTGCCATTAAGCACAAAACCTTTTGCTGAAGTTGAGAATTGGACAGGAGTAGCTTACTGATATATAGTTTTCATGGTCCGTAAATTTTCATGAGTTGCTCTCCAAAACCTGGTTTGTCGTAGATCATCATGTTTAAGTTGACAAGGCTCAGTGAGAGAATGGATCACAAACTAGACTGTATAAATTGCTGCTCGTGGATCACGATGTTTAATTTGACAAAGCTCAAAGAAAGAAACGACCATAAACTACAATCTATAAATTGCCATGATTTCAAAACTTATGATATCACAATTTCCACATGGTTAAAATGGAAAAGAGATGCAAGAGTTACTACCCAGCTTGAGATCTCAACATCTAAATCCCAAAATAGTATGGAGTTGCTTCAAGTAGCCAGCAAAGTCTCATTTCTGTTCTATTGCCCTACACAACCAAAGGAAATTAACCTTTTTTGTTCTCTAAAATGAGGTAACAGTGTGTCTTTACATTAGATGACTTAAATTCTTTTTGTTGGACTTCCTAAGCTTTCTGCTCTAAAGCATGTTCTATCCATATAGGACTTTAAGCAAAATCTAAATGTTCCATGTAAACTCTTCTTTTCTTCTTGAGGTACTTAATCAAATGTCGTCAAAGATATATTTAGTTTGTCCAGCTATAGTTTATGCTCTTCAGTGCCAGTGATCTTAACCTTTCCAAGAAAGTACATAGAAGAAGAATAATAAAAGGTTGCAATTTCATATAATTTGGACAGTGAGCTAAAGGAACTGTTCTGAAATTACCGTTAATTGCTGTGCTAAATTGTGGATGAGCAGTTTGGCGAATTCCTCTCCAGAGTAAGTCCTGCTTGAGGTGTAGAGATCGGGAAGAAGATAGTTGTTGATGTAGTCATTGCTGCCAATGTTAATCACAAACAGTGAGCTGGCTAGGTACTGAGTTAGCGCCACTGGGTCTGGAATTAGGAGTGGCAATTGCAGCCTCACTGTCTGGGCAAATAGTTCTATCTGCCTATTAAATGTAATCCTACTTCCCTGTCCAACAAACAACAAGACATCATTACATTCTATTAGGAAAAAAAGACAAGATGATAGTTTTTCCTTTCAGGAAAATTCATAGTTAAAAATTGAAGATGTGAACTTATGATGGAGGGGTTTCTTTTCCCCCTTCTTTAGAGATGGTAGAAAAGTAAAACGAAGATAATGATATCCAACATGTTAGTTTCTTAAGAAAATAGAAGGTGTTCATCTTCGTCTCTATTATATATAAAATGAGATTTACAACTTGTACTAGTCTCCAACCTCTGATGCCGTCCGAGATCCGTCAAAAATAGTGGCAACCTTAACATTCGATCATCTTCATCAGTGTACATTTTGTTTGTTTTCAGCAAACTAGCTTTAAAAACATAGGGGAAAACCTCGAACAAAATTATATTGGAGCAAAAAAGTTCAGAGAAAGAACAAGACAAACAAATTCAGCAAAATAAGTCGATACACTTCTCCAGGTTCTTCTACCTGCCTTCTGAATCTTAAAATCGACTAACAATTTTTTTTGGAACAGTGGCTATTCAAGAAATGAAATTTCAATGAGTAAAACTGACTCGTTAACAGATGAAAGTGCAAAGTGCTCGACACTAGAGATTCGGATACATATCGGAAGCCAGTAAAAGGGTAGGGAATTACGTAATGCCGGCCGGTCTCATCAAGAATGCCTGCGGCAGCCGAAGCATAGTTCACTCCTCTCAATATCATGGTGGTCTGTGATGCTAGACTTAGATACGGTGGTGGAAAAGGCAAGCCCAAACGTATTGCTGCGGCAAATTGGAAGGAGTCAAACTTAGCGAGCGCCTATCAGCCAACATTATTACAAACGGGTGGTGGTCGATTCATTACCAGCATAATCTGTGACTACTAGGCCATTGCAGAATCGGCCAGTCGGCATCCCGAAGTCGATTCCGTAGGGATAATAGTCTGCTCGCGCGATCGACGGTATGTAGTCGTTGTTGCCGTTGTCGATCAGCGAGTCTCCAAAGATGAACATGGCTGGAGCCCGAGCACATTCTGACGCACACAAGAATCCCATGAACGCCAGGACAGTGAGAAAGGAAGGACCAGCTCGGTCTCCACTCAACTTGTCCATCTTCTATGAGCATGAGGCTCCCAAGGACTCCTTGGTAGCAGTATTACTAGTGGCAGCTGCAGAGCAGCAGTAACAACATTCAGACCATGAGCTGAGAACGTGGAATGCATGGTTAGACGTAGCAATCCTTCGTCTCCCTTTCTGGCTGTGTACTTTACTGTCTTTGACTTCTTTTTCTTGTGGGACATTAATGACGTCGTGCAGGTGTATTGATTGAAGTGTAGGTTGCTCTAAACGGAGCATCAACCTATCTCTTCACGTAGGTAGAGAACCATCACCTTCGGGAGACATTGGACAGGTACAGCACCATCATTTCGAGAAACCGAGGAAAGAGACTGTAATACCTTAATTTTAATTAGAGATAAATTAATTTTTTTTTCTTAATAAACCTTATGTTAGGGTTTAATTCCTCTCCATTTATGATCGGAAGAAGGAAAGGAATCGATAGGGTGACGATATAGATCCAGGTAGGGATCCTTTTCTTTTTCTTGCTAATATCCCATTTTTCCTTCTTAGTATTATCTTTTTTTTATATTATGATTTATATTTTATTAGTATTATGATGGATGAGAATATGATATGTTATGATTTAAATCAACTCACATCTTTCTCTCTTGTGTTTGTAAATAAACTTTTATTTAATATATAGATCATGAGAAATATTATTAAAAAGAATAAATCTGCATGAGCCCAACCATGACCAATATTAACTTGATCACAATTGAATAAGTAGAAAGGGATCTGTTACTCACCCTTGCTAATTTCGGGCTATTCCATCCATTCGTTAGATGGATTAAAATTATCATCTTTCGCTTATTTAACTCGATTATTTATCGACTAATAGTTTGGACATGTGGTAAGGAGATCATTGTTGACTAGCCATGTCACTTTTACTATGATACATGCCCCTACTTCTCGATCCGAGGAGCATTAAGAATAATTAATTGGGAAGTATAGTTTGGTCATACATGTCATCTGTGTAAAAGATGATGGAATACTCAACTTTAGTTGCTCAACTCAACAAATCTAACTTAGCAATACTAGTATGACATGTTAACGAAGTACCTCGACTTTATATGTTCCCGTCTATGCATAGTGACATGGTAGGATAGTACAAGCTAGGTGTTGTGGTATGGTGGGAATGTGCAATGGATTAATGAAGACAGGAGGTCGAGTGTCATGGCACAAAGGGCCAAAGTGATTAGGTGCGATAGCACACATAGGGCTAATAGGGTCACAGTGGAGTGATGTTATGGATCAAGTGTCAGTTAGAATAAAGATAGACTCGGAAGAGTGTCATAGTGTCATGAAAGTATATATATCAATCGTAAAAAGAGACACAGATGTAAAACAATGGATAGTATAGTCATAAGCATGGAAACATCATGGAATCACACAAGTAGGACTTCCATAGAGATATCAATCCCTTGCTCTCATGAAGGGAGAGAATATGGTCATAAAAAAGACTGAGAAAGTAGAGAATACATAAGTAAACTCAAAGTACTAAGACAAGGAAGAAGGACAGAAGCTAAGAAACTTTGTAAGACCAGTGTTGATAGACTTCTCATCAAAATAACCAAAAATGATAGATCTCGAATAGGTGCAATAGTGCTTGACCGAGGAATGGAGCAAGTAATATGTAGTGCTAAACCCCTTTGTACTCAAAGAAGTATGCAGTAAAAATAATGAAGGTGGTACAATCCTAGACATGACCAAAACTAACATAGACTTACTCTAGTTGGGATGAAATTTTACTCATTTTAGGTAAAACTTTTTGCATTCCAAAAGTTTGATGATAATGATAAGGAATCACGATAACTAACTCGACACAATAAGTGTAAATATTTCAAGTATTTCAAAAGTGTGAGCAAAGAGCAGATGAAGATTGATAATCGACCTAACATATAAAGTACAACTCTCAAGGAGGTTGGTGAGTCAAATACCCTTAGCCTTCTCAACTCTTAAGAGAATGAGCAAAACTAAATACCATAGTTCTCTTAATTATCTAGCAAAGGAGCTCTATACTTGTTTAAAAACCCTTCAAAGAGATTTAATGGAAGAAAATAGTTCTCAAATCCTCATTAATGATGATCGGTTTTATTGAGAGTAGATTGTCCACTTCATTTTTTAATAGAATATCGATGAAAGCGAAAGTGATATGAACTTATTTGGAGATGATGACTAAGCACAAGAGTAATCGATTGATAAATTTTATAGAGAAAAGACCTCAAAAACTTCAAAGTCTGAAAGGTGATGCTCCTTAAGGCTCCAACAAACATCCATCAAATTTAAGCGGTGTGAGACATTTAAGAGACTAGTGCATAACAGAAAAGGTTTTTTCCTTCACTCAAAAGATTTGTAAAGACCAGCAAAAATCATCATAACTCAACCAACCCCACCAGAGTTAGAGTCACTAATAAGTTGAAGCAACATTGATGGATCAAAGATCAACAACTCAATAACAATGACGAAGAGCAACTAGGAGTCGAGAGGTGCATTACAGTTGGGGCAAAAGATTAAAGATATAGCAGAGTAGATATATCATTCGCAAAGGCTTTAACGAGAACATCAAAAGAAGAAGTTAAGGAGAATGTCACAAATAAGTCTGTATATAATATGTTTGATATAATATTTTTATATATCTGTGTCTCTCGGTTTCGTTTATACTTTGCATAACATGTAGATGATTTATAGTATGCTTGACAACTTCATTTTGGATGACTTTTGTGATTATTTTAGTTTTATATATACAAGTTATATGTAGTTGTAGAGACAAGATTGTCCAAAAATAAATTATTCAAGTAGCCATTTTGGATGTTTTTTAGCTGATGCAAAGTGTTAGCTAGTATATCACCCTAGATCTATCTAGGTGACATATGATTGGATGGGCCTTTATGGTAGTCTCTAAAGTTGGTTCGTTATCTTATTCGATAAAATTATCATATGAGCACTAGAGGGGACTTTTGACTATGACAGACTTCTTTGGACCATTGGTCGCACGATCGTTCAGAGTTTATAAAATCTATGCTTGTAATTGGTATTATTGGGATTCCGAGCATAACATATCTACTAACTCATTTTCTCTTTTGTATATCATTTAAGGACTTAAAAAGTTACGAGTAGGATGACCGATGAACACACAAATGTATCGTATAACTTAAAACAAATCCAACTAAATCCAAGACATGAACATGACACTTTACATAAACCAACAACAACAACACTTTGGTCCTAGAAAACAATGGATGGACTACCCTTTGGTCCTTGATTGCTTAACCAAGCTCTAAAGAAGAGATTAAATTTTGGGTGCCTAGTCCTTGGAACTCCTTAAGATCCCTTGACAAAGTACGTGGTTGGAATCCTTCGAAAAGAGAACATGCAATCTGAGGATATGGTTCAATTGCTAGCCGCATGGAACCTTTTGTCCCCATCTTTCTCGGGGGTTATAGAACTTCCAATTACTGATTGCGTCAAGCTTTTGCAAATTCTTGTTTTTAAATTGGAGCAAACATCTTTTTACGATGATAAATCTCTTTGGAAATGAATGGAAGACTTCAGGAGCAATCCTAAAAGACCAAGATAAGAACCGCTCAACATGAGTCCTTTATTGACTAGAATAACATGTCATTGTACTACTTCACTACCTCTTTAACGTCTGGACTGATTTTTCATTAGTATTTCGAGTATACATTTTAGAGTATATTTTCAAGTGAATTTTGCATCTAAGAGATCCAAAATGGGTTTAGTGCATATCGAGAAGTTATTTTGACGCAAAGTATTCATTCTCTCGGAGTTGTAGAATCTTATTTTAGTAAGATCTTGGGAGTTAGAATCAGATAGCTTTTCTTCCAAAAGAATTTGTGAGATCCAAAGGCCATACTAGGATGCTATGACTCTCTTTTTCCAAAAGGTAGCATTATTATTAGTTGATAGGGTATATTCTAGTATCATCCTCGTGGCCATAGTCAACAAACACATCAGTGCAAATGTGGAGCTTCGAGGTTGAGATGGAGCGTCACATCGGATGTGCCAACTCGAACTCGGGAGGATGGTCGCCCCTTCTCGCATCGTTCGAAGCCACACGAGATAATGTCAGACAGTACAAAGCTACTCTAGAAAGCTCGGAACGACGCTCACACAAAGGTACAAGCTGGTCGCTCGAGAAGCTGACCATCATCATCAAATCACGTACGATTGACCCTCGTTGACAGGTATAAAAGCCCCCCGATCGGCATCAGGCAAGGGGATTCTCTTCTCCTAAAAAACTCTACCCAATACTGACTTAACCTTCAGAGGGGTCGAGTCAGGAAATCTTCCTCCCAATCTCGACCTATGTGCAGGAGCCCAACGACGAAGAAACAGGTCACTCGCTAAGGAAGAAGACCGTACTCAAAAGACGAGGCTCAAGCTCAACCCGACCCAACAAAAGATCCCATCCAACAACCAACTACACCGATGATCCTGCACATTAGGGTCCGACCAAACCGTGCTTACACCTCAACTACAGTTCGTTAACACTAGTGCCGCATGAGCTGAGACTATGAAATGGATGGTTATCCGTAGCAATCTTTCTTCTACCTTTCTAGTTGTTTTTTACTAGCCTTGACTTCTTCTTCCGGTGGGATATTAATGATGTCGTCGTGTTGGTATGTTGATCGAGGGGTAGGTTGCTCTAAACAGGGCGTGAACCTTCCCTTCGGAGACGATGGACACGTACTACAGGCTTACCCAACTCATCCAAAATACTTAATAATCCAAGTCAATGGTAATGCATCATAATGTTTTTATAAAATAATTTTAATCTCTCGTAGGGAATGACCAAAGTAAAAGATGATAGCATAACCCTTTTTAGTCAATGTTTAAATAGGTTTATTTATGAATTACTAATTAGTTATATTTCAATCTTTATATTTTTAAAAATTATATTGAGATTCATATATTTATGAAAGTAAAATATTTAACCTTATTTCTTCACACGTTGTCGTCAATTCTGTTGAAGAAATATCGCACATGCTCGATGATAAACCAAAGTGAGATCGAGTCAACATATATTTAGTGATAAATCCTACGATATTTTTATTAGTAAAGTCGATGGTACGAGAAAAAATATGATTAAATATTTTACTCTCATACGATAAGAATTCCAAATGCTAAGGATAGCTAATTACAAGAATAATCTATAATTAACCTATCCAAATGTTACCTTAACAAGAATAATCCATAGGTCAATTTTTTACCTTAACATTTTTTATAAAATATTTATTAAATTTCGATAGATGTATAATATATCTTTTATCGATCTTCAAATAAAATTTAGAATCAAATGATACGATACACATAAGACCTAGTTTAGTAATGATTCAATATCATTATATTTTATACTTAGGTTGACATCCTCATCGAGATTTAAACATGATCCAAAATGAACATAACATAGTACTATGTTTGATTTAATACTTGATATTTTGCACATTTACAATTTATATTCTTTAAAGTAGGTTAATGGATTTTAAAAAGAGGTGAGCAAAATAGATCTCCATCTCTCTTTTAGTTGATTTGGTTAATATATTAAAGCTACTAGGAAATCTAAATTGAAGATTTCATCCTTTGTTTCTTTTCATATTCTTTTCTTTTCCCTTATGTCTCTCGGATCCGAGTCTCGGATTTTGATCCGATATGGATTTTCTTTCCTTATTTTTCTTATTTATTTATTTTTTTTTTCGGTGGCTCGCACGCGTCCCAAGTCGGCTAACCATGTGATTCGCACGGACCTAGAAACCCTACAATACCAGTGTGACGCACGCGTATTTAATCCGCTACCAAAAGCAGAGATGGCAGTAGTAGTCGCCTTTCCTCCTGCTTCTGCTTCTGCTCGCTTCGACTCCCTCCGCCGCCGCCGCCCCATTACAACGACGCCCTTCTCCGGTTAGTTCTCACCTCATCCGCTCTCTCTCTCTCTCTCTCTCTCTCTCTCTCTCTCTCTCTCTCTCTCTCTCTCTCTCTCTATCTATCTATCTTCGCCAGTACCACGCCGCTAATGAAGTTTAGGGTTCGACGCTTGGAGAATTCGTCTCTTCTTTTCATTTTTGTTTGGGGTAAATGCTTGATGCCTTTGATGCGATTTTGGTGCAAGATTCTTCCACTTCTTTAAATTTATCAATTGTTCTGTCAGCTTGGTGTTTTTGGTTCTTGGAATCCAGCGAATTATTGGTTCTTTGTTCCTTTCCTAGATGCATTTCCGTTCGCATTGATTGTGATTTTTGTGTTTTAGTGCAAGATTCTTTATTCCTTTTTGTAATTTCTGAAATTTGTTGTTCGGCCTGGTCTTCTCGGTTCTTGGATTCCGGCAAATTGATTGGTTTTTTATTCCTTTTCTTGGTTCTTGTTTTTTTTTTTTTGGATGCTTTGATGATTTTCGGTGTTCTTGGATTGTTATGGTGTGGGGATTGTGAAACTAGGCAGGTTATTTTGGAGCAGCCTGTAGGAGACTTGTTTCGACGAGGACGAGGGTGCACGCCGCAGCCATGAGTGACGGGACATCCGTGTCCACGACTGCCCTTCCGGAAGTGCCCACAACAAGAACTGTGAGTGAATGATTTGCGCCATCCAGTTGTTAGCGTTTAGATAAATTTCTTCCGGTCCTTAGGTGAAAGAAAGATGGCTTCATTTGATTCTGGATTTCGCCATGAATATGTTTATCTTTCTTTGTGGTGATGTATTTCTCTAGCTGGAATCTAAGCGTTGATTGTGCAGAACTGTTGTTTGTTGCAGACGTGTTTGTTTGATGAAAATGCACTGCCTGATTAGCATAAACTCACTGCAAACAACTTGAAAATTTTTAATTTGGTGAAATATGAGTCATGGATCTGTAGGATAGGTTACTATGAGTTTTTCTTGGAAAGTACTATGTGGCTCTTACTCGAGTTTGGAGACATAGTGTATCAACCAATGTAGTAGATGAACTTGAATATTGGAATTCAATATAGCTGATGCTGGTTTTGGTTGTTGGTTAGCTTTGCATGTTTGCCTCAAATGATCACCTTTCTGTTCTAGATATTTACTTGCTTTCCTTGCGACACCATGGTTCACATCACATCACATACTTCTATATGTTCATGGCACAAAATAAAACGGTCAAGGGCTTGAATTATGTGCATGCATATTTATTTTTTAACTTGGACCAAGTAAACGGCACATGTAGATTGCATTTTTTTTAATTATTTGTCTTTCTTTTTGTGTTTGCCTTTTTAGAGATCGTAGAAACAAATGTGAAATCATTGCATGGTCAGTTTGATCTTTTCTGACCACAAGGTATGCATTTTCATGTTCTGAAGGTTGTTTGACATTTATGACTAGGCCAACAAATGTGAAATCATTGCATGGTCAGTTTGATCTTTTCTGACCACAAGGTATGCACTTTCATGTTCTGAAGGTTGTTTGACATTTATGACTAGGCCAAGTTGGGATGATCTGCTTATGGTATATGAGGACATTCTGCTAAATAAGAATAAATATATTTTCTATAAGAAAGTGGATTCTATAGATTGTTTGGTGGAACTAAATTTGAATATATCTGACTCAGGATAGAGATCGGATTGGAAGTGTCAAACAACAACTGTCAAGATTATTGAAAGAATCCCTTCAAGCTCTATTTCCATATGAAATTGAGCCCCTGGTTGCAGCTTGTCAAGCAAAATTTGGTGACTATCAATGGTATTGTTCTTATTGTATGTTTTAGTAATTAGATACTCTACATTTCATTATCTCTTTATTCCTATTGTTCTGTATATGACAAAGTGTTTATAGGATTGGTTGTCCTTTGAGCCATTAGCTATTATAATAAGAGTTCATTTGTTTTCTTGTCATCTTTTTGCTTTTATATCGCTTTGTGATTGTGATTGTTATCTGTCAACTCTTTGCTTTGGTTTTGCTTTTGTCATTGAAGTTAACTATAACACTTCTATTGCAGTAATAATGCGATGGGCCTCTGGTCACAATTGAAGGGAAAACCGACAGAGTTCAAAAATCCCAATTCCATTGGCCAGGTATTTTAACTTGTATTTTCTGACAGCATCATCTCATGTATAATAAAGTTTAATATGCTAGTTTCAATTAACAGAAAGCCAATTCAGATGGCTGCCATAATGTTGCTTTTACTTACCATACTTTTTCCTGTGGTTACTATGGCAGTATGATTAACTATGATTTTCTTTTTCAGGCGATTGCCAAAAATCTTCCTCGGTCTGAAGTTATTGAATCTACCTCTGTTGCAGGACCTGGATTTGTCAATATAACTTTGTCAAACAAATGGATATCTAAGGTTAAAGAAACATCCAATGGTTTTGTATTTTTGACTCCATATCTTTCTGCTGCCATATTAGGCATAGTTTTTATTTGTGCAGCATATTCATAACATGTTGGTAAATGGTATTGAAGAATGGGCGCCAATACTTTCAGTTACTAGGGCAGTGGTGGACTTTTCATCACCCAATATTGCAAAAGAAATGCATGTTGGTCACTTAAGGTCCACCATAATCGGTGATACTCTTTCTCGCATGCTGGAGTTCTCAAATGTTGAAGTCCTTAGACGGAACCATGTTGGTGACTGGGGTACACAGGTGAACATTTTAAACTTATTATCTACTTGTATGGTTATCTAGATTTATTGGAATTTCTTCTTTTAAGTATGATATCTGATTTCTCCATCTTTTACATATGCTAGAACCAAGGAATCAAATTCTGGTTCTGCCACTTGGTAAAAACTGGTTTTTCCCAGTCCAGCCAAGGAGACTACTGGCACTGATTGATATTATATTTTGTTTTCTCTTTTTCCTACTAGCGGACAATGTAAGACAGTAAACTGCCTAGTAACTGCTGTCGTACTGGTTTGATTTGTTACTGGGACCAGCATCAGATTATGATTTAAATAGTTGACTAGAGCTTCTAAGTTCGAGTTCCTCTTAGAAAACCTTATGCACCATCTCTGCCTTCTCATGTTCTATGCTAAACTAGGTGTCTCGATCAAATGGGTCTTTTTTCCTTTGTTGAGATTCGTAATGTAACTCCACAGTATCCAATATTTGCAAACTAAATGCTACCTTTTGCTAAGTTTACTATTGTAAACTAACATCTTATTTTGAAAGTATACAAGTTCATCGTATGCAAAAACAAGTTGCTTTTGGGCTTCCAACGAGGGAGTTGTGATGTTTTAAAGTGCCTATTTATGAAGCACTGGAACACATTCTGATATTGAAAATCTTGAGAAAGTAAGATGCAAAAATATGAAAACTGCAATTTAAAAATTATTTTGTTATATATTATGAGAATTTTATATATGAATGCTGTAGCCAAATATATCTGAAATATGATGGTAAATCATATACATTTTGCAACCAGTTTTCGTATAAACCGGTGCAATAAATGAATCTGAACCCATAGCGGTGGATGGATGAGATGTTATCATGTGAGAACTAGTTGTTATCATAATTGATCAGTAATCTGATCTTTATGAGGAAGCAACTGGTCACTGATGTATTCAAAAGTACAGTTGGAGGGGCTTTACTCCTGAAGTCCTGCATTGATGGATCATGCAGTCACTTATCATGCATCTCCCTTTCTCTCTCTCATCTTCACTATGAATGTCACCTTCATCATCTCATCTGCACCAAAGATGCATTGCTCAATGTCCTTCAAAGACACTTTCAAAAAAGACTCTCTCTCCCTCTCTCTATCGATCTTTCTCTCTTCTTCCCATGGCACGGAATTTCCCTTTGAAGTTCTGCAACAGTGAGGATTCTGGTCTCTAATAAGCTTCTCCTCTGGCTGTAGGAATGGTTGGAAGATAGCTGGGACTGCTACCTCTCCTCTTCTTCCCATCATGTGTGGCTGTCTGATGTAGACATGTCAGGTGTATCTGTGTGTATCTGTCACATGGACCCGATACCTGAAATTCCATCTGCATGCCTCCTAGGCACCTTTATTCTGTGAACAGTTGAGGAACCACACTACACATGTGCCACAACTTTGTCCATATGTCATTATATTTGTGCATTTGGTGACATCAATGCAGTTCATTTTTAATTTTTTTAAATATAATGAAGTAGAAATAAGAAAAACATATTCAAGAAGTAAATTGATAAATATATGCTAGTCCAAATCAAGAACTTATGACATGAGTATACTCATTAATATGTTATTTTGGTTATAAGTAAATACTCTAGTTCTTTATGTCTGATTATGTTAACATAACATAGAAAATAGAAATAGTAACAATGAGGTGGAAACATAGACCGCATATGTGATCGCATATCTTGCTTTTGCGAATTTCATATGCCATCTACAATTACATTTTGCATGTATACGAGAATCACATAGATGTATGCAGCCAGATATATGGTTTGCTGCTTCAAATGGACATGAAGGCCTCATAGGCCTTATTTAATACTTATTTATATAATCACATATGCATATACATGTATTTAGATTGTTACAGAACATTATTTTACATGACATATTTGGTGAATGCATGATAATTCTCTTAGATTTTTTTTTTAAAGTGCTTGGTTGCTTAATTGCATCTTTGTGTAATAGTAATTTCATCAATGTTTGTCATTTTGAACATGAATATAGTGTAGAATGTAAATAGTGCACTGTGGGTTGTCCTACAAATCTTTTAATTAAGGATTTCTGTGTTGGTGCACAGACAGTGGACTGGTGTATGTCTGTGTAAACCTTGTGTGGGTACGAATCCTGCATCGTGCCTAGGCGTGTATGGCATGACAAGGATGCGTTACCTTTGTGCTGTCAGGGATGGCATGTTTTTGGCACATTGCTTGAATATTGCTTATGTGATTTGATTTTCCTACTAATTTTCTTTTTATTTTATATTTGATTGTGATTATTTGACTGAAATTGTTTATGTTCTACAGTTTGGCATGTTAATCGAACATTTGTTTGATCAATTCCCTGATTGGGAGGATGCTGGGGATCAAGCTATTGGAGATCTTCAGGTTGGCTAGAATTTAATTAAATGCTAAATCATTTCTTATGTACTTAATATAATAAATAAACTTTTGATTTATCTGTATGGTCTCATGCTTTTAAAGTTAAGGTGCACCATGCTTAAAAAACTTATTAATTTCCAAATGCACACATATGGAATATAACTTAATTCTTTTGGTTGAAATTTGAAAATAACACAGTTTATCTACATGTAGGCATGCCTTACGGATTAAACATAAATATCATGAGTGGGCTGGATTTTGTAAGTACCTCATAACTAGCATAATGCTAGGCTGTGTATATGATAACTTGTTTTTGGTCCAAATGGGAAAAAATATTTTTTTTTGATAGATTATTTTTGGTTCAACTGCAAGTTTTTCTGACGAACCTACCTTGTTCAAGTTTATTCTTGTGTAGATTGCATTTGACACACTTTGCCAAGTTTAAGTCATTATAGGATGTTTAAGTCATAATAGGATGTCTTTTAAGTTGAATCATCTGTCTATTTGGTCGTCATAGCAAACAAAGAATATGCCTTTTGTTCCGGAAATAAAAGAAAATACATTTTAATGTTTACACATGAAATCATCTGTTTATTGCTGTCTACAAGCATTGACTAATAAGTGCATTTCAACTTGCATTACGCTATGCAAAATAAGCAAAAGATCAAACTTTGACCATTTCAGTCAGAATCATCTGAGTGATTTTCTTATTTGTTGCAATCTAACTTCATTTTGTGGCACTTACAGGCATTCTATAAGGCATCAAAGCTTAGGTTTGATCAGGAACCAGCTTTCATGGCAAGGGCACAACAAGCAGTTGTTAGGCTGCAGGTGAGTATTACACATTTTTTACCTGCGGGGATGAATATTCATACAACAGTATGCCTTTTTGTTGATTTATGTGGATGAATATGTATGTCATTATGTTTAGTCTACTAACGAATGGGTTGCTGGAGATGCATTCTTTACAGTTTTTTTCAGGTGTGCATTTCCTTCTGTTGTAATCTTTCGATTGTTAATTTATTGTACTGTAGAGTGGGGAAGACAAATATAGGCATGCTTGGAAAAAGATATGTGAAATCAGTAGGAAGGAGTTTGACCTGGTTTATCAGCGCCTTCAGGTCCAGTTAGAGGAGAAGGTATAATAACTTTATCACGGCCATAAATTTTTTTTGCTTCGATTAGAGTTATGAATTTTCTTTTACGCAGACATCTATTGTAATAATTTTACTAAACATGGCTTGATTTGGCATAGTTGCATGTAGTAATAACTTCATGGTTAATGGCAGCACAAAATTATGAAAATGATGTCTAATTATTATTATTATTTTTTCAATAAATCCATGGCAAGATATGTACTGAGCTGGTCTGATACGGTGCTTGTATATGCTGCAGCACGCAAAACTATGCCTTAGCTCCATTAAGCTTGAGATTGTTGTTGCCAATCTCACTTCTATCTTATATCTGGGGAGAATTGGATTTCCCAACTTACTGGTTAGGCAGAATTTCTGCTTGAAACTATTCAATTTGAATGAAACTAAATGATTTTGAATGATCTATTGCATGTGCAAGAATGCTTTGGCTTATCCTTAGGCTGGTCAATCTGGAGAACTTCTCTATAACTTCAATCATTGTTTTCTTCACTACACCTATAAGTCTGAATTTATATGATTGCATTTACTTTTTTGATGTTTAATTTCAGAAAAGTTACTTATGACTGAGACTTCTTTCTCTTATGTTATATTGGTCTTGTTTCATTTGTTGTCACCAAAGGTTCTACTGTTGTCTACTATTTTCTCTAAGATGTTTTTTTTTTATTTTATCTAAAGTATCATACTTGTAAAATAAGCTAACATCAGAAAATTCTGTTTCTTTCTATGAAGGGCGAGAGCTTTTATAACCCTTACATTCCAGATGTGTTGGAGGAGTTCAATAAGGAAGGACTGATCAAGGAAAGTGATGGTGCTCGTGTGGTGGAGATAAAAGGATATAACATTCCTTTAATTGTTATCAAGAGAGATGGTGGATACAACTATGCCTCCACTGATCTGGCTGCTCTTTGGTTAGTATGCAATATTTTGTTTATCTTGTCTGACAAAATGCTCTTGAGATTTGAGAATGTTCCAAAATGCTTCTAGATCTTTAATGTTAACTTTGACTGAGTTAGCTTCTCTCTCTCTCTCTCTCTCTCTCTCTCTCTCTCTCTATATATATATATATATATATATATATATATATATATATATATATATATATATATATATATATCGTATCGATGTTTCGAGGTTGGCTTGGTATGGTATGGTATGGTACCGTGTATCGCTTGGTACACCAGGGCGTACCGAGTGGTTTTAAATATTTTTTCCTCGTACTGTAGTAATGTAGCAGTGCTATAGTGTAGCACTGTAGCACGTTCCATCCGGTAGCGGGTGGTCCTCTTACCGGAATGTCGTTGGAGGGGTACATACTGCCCGTACCTGGCGGTATAAAAGGCGTTAAGCGCCAAGGTCCAAAAACGCCCGAGGCGCTAGGCACTCGCCCGAGCAAAGTGCGGCGCTAAAATATAAAAATATATAATATAATTATTTAAATTTTAAATAAAAATATATTATTAAATTAATCTAATAAATACAAATACTATTACTAGTATACAGTATACTGTATACTATATTGTTAACAGTATACTATCGAAAGAGGAGAAAAGTGTAAGGGAAGAGTCGAAACTTCGAGGGTGTTGACTGAGAAGAGTGGGAGCGGCAGCTGCGAGCGACGATAGTGGCAGCGGCAACAGCGAGAGCGGCAAGCGGCGACAGTGGCACCAGCAACAGCGAGCAGCAGTGTAAGGGAAGAGTCGAAAGTTCGAGGGTGTTGACTGAGAAGAGTGGGAGCGGCAGCTGCGAGCGACGATAGTGGCAGCGGCAGCAGCGAGAGCGGCAAGCGGCGACAGTGGCACCAGCAACAGCGAGCAGCGGGAGCGGAAGCGGCGAGCGGAGATAGTGGCGACAGTAGTAGCAAGCAGTGGGAGCGGGAGCGGAAGCGGCGAGAGAAGACAGTGGCAACGGTAGCAGCGGCAGCAGGAATGGCAACAGTGGGAGCGGGAGTGGTAGCAGTGGCAGCGAGAGTGACGACGACAGCAGCGGCAGCGGCGGTAGTAGCGTGAACAGCGAGCAAGGTTAGGGTTGGGGAAGTCACGCTGATATCAATGCTTTAGTTGGTTCGATTGAACCAACTAAAGCATCGGAGATCGAACCAGACCTCAAACGCTAGTTTGGTCACCTAGTTTAACCCAGGCGCTCGCCCGAAGCTCCTGGTGCCTAGAAATGAAATGCATGTTAAGATGATTGCCCCTTCAACCTTTAGTTGATCTTATCAGTACATTCTCATATGTCATGGTGAGAATTCGTCTAATTCTGACTCTCCTGCTAGGAACTTATGATGAGTTCTATGAAAGTTAGATTGTAATTGTGTCCAAGGTGTTTTCACTTCAGGACATGGACTAATTTCTATACTTTTTTGTTGTGAATTACTGAATTTGGTACTCCACTTTTTTCTTTTTTTTTTAGCATCCATCAGTTGGAATTCATACATATTTGCTGTTCCCAGTTTTTTATTTTGGGAAAAGCTGATTAACTGATTTGTTTCATGGAATTCTGCTTTTCCAACCCCTGAAATTCCTTGTATACTTGTTGGATATTGGCTTTTAGATTTTAACCGTTGGATCTCTTCTTTTTTTTTATGAATGGGTTTGTTGGTCCTGAAATGTTTTATGGCATTGTTACACATTGATTATGTTGGACTCTTGTTACACATTGAATTTCTTTGTGATTTATTTCTTTTTCAACGAGTGCCAACTTTTTTGGCTAGCCTTTTTTTTTCTTGAAGCACTTAAGCTTGTACCCTTTTTTTTAATGATTTTCGTGACAACACATGGGTCCCGGAATATATGCTGGTTGTTACGTCTGCAACCAGGAACATAGAGGAGAGTAAGTGGTGTCTGTCCCTTCTATTGTCTTTCTCAATGAGCAGATGATACCTGGGATTATTGAAATTGGGTACCATTAAATTTTGAAACATCACATTTTTTTCTTTTATTGAAATTGATAATCATGAAGGTTTGCTATTGTAAAGAAATAAAAAACCATCAAAAAATTTTTTATGTAATGCTTATTTGTGTACCATTGTAACTTCTTAAGGACTGTCAGAGATTTTTTTTATAGTTGCTTTTTACTATAACCTGAAGTTGCAGTATAATCTATTTTCTGTCTCATACATATTTTTTATTCTTTTAAAGGGTAAATTCTTTCTTTTGGTGTAGAATTACACTAATAGGTCATTTTGTAACTGCTTGTCGGGGCATTACTGTTTTTTGTTGATGATGATGTTGTGTTGTTCAATTTTGTAAATGCTTATCATTGATTATTTACTTGTCTCATAAACCATAAACTTTGAAGGTACCGGTTAAATGTGGAGAAGGCAGAGTGGATTATATATGTAACTGATGTTGGTCAGCAGCAGCATTTCGATATGTTTTTCACTGTATGTATTCTGTGTGATAGATCTTAGCGTACACCAATTCTGTTGATAATTTACTTGTTGGGATTTGTTTTGTGGGTCAACTCTGTGAATAATTTGTTGGCTTTCTGTGCTGCAGATAATCTGATATCCAATTGATTATTACTAAATATATGATTTTCCATAATAGGTGCCACATTATTTTATTTCAGGCTGCTAGAACAGTTCGTTGGCTTCCAGATCCTGCTAAAAATATATATCCAAAAACAAGTCATGTGGGATTTGGTCTAGTTCTTGGATCAGATGGAAAGCGCTTTCGAACACGTAGCTCTGAAGTTGTTCGACTGGTAGAGTTACTTGATGAAGCTAAAAGTCGCAGTAAAGCTGAACTGAAGAAGCGTCTTGAGGATAATGGTATGCTAATGCTCTGGTTGTTCCTTTTGGCCTATTTATTCTACATTTGTGAACATTTAATATTCTCATTTTGTCTGAGCATCCTATCATCGGTTATTTTTGTCAAAAAATTTCAGTTCTCTAATTCAATCAATCTATTGGGATACTGTTGACATAGGTAAAATTAAAGACTGGAAAGATGATGAGCTTGATAGCACTGCTGAGGCAATTGGATATGGTGCTGTCAAGTAAGTATTTAGAACTTTGAGTTGGTACTTTAGCTCCATAATATCAAAAGGAAAATGATATTGGTAATGCTGTCGCCCTACGATCTCTGATTCTCTTTCTTAGTCTCATCACTGAACCTTAGTTTAATTTGAAATGAGTACTTCCTGTACATGCTAACTGTTATTATGTGCACCCTTGAAAACATAGTATTATCATTAAATGTGATACATCATGGATATTTTCCTTTATTAGGTGAAATAGATTAACTTTTCATACTTTTCTTAGAGAACAATTCATTTAAAATGCTGAGGTGTTTGTTTTTTTTAAACACATGTATAAGATTTCTAATCCTGTTTGAATCATTGATGTATTATACTATGCTATTAACTGTCTATTTCATTTTTTTGAACAGATATGCAGATCTGAAGAACAATCGTCTGACTAATTACACATTTAGTTTTGATCAGATGCTAAATGACAAGGTCTGTTGATATTTTTGATACCTATGGTTATTTTGGAAATACATCCAAGTGATGCCTTATGGTCGACTAGGTTTAGTTAGGGTTTTATTTGAGTATAGGCTGGGAGGTTTAAAGTGTTTTTTTCCTGTTATTTTTGCGGACATTTTTGTGTTATTTGTTTACTGTATTAAAAGTGTAAGCTTTAGTTTATTCAAAACTTATCAATTTAGGGGTGTGTCTTTGTAGATTTGGATATAGTTTCTACCAAGTTCCTTTCCTCTTTAGTTTTCTAAATCTATCAGTTAGCATTCCAAGATATAATATTCATCTAAGAAGGATGCATCTGGTCAGTAATGGGCCAGTAATAAACTATGTATTACCTTAGCCCCCTATTTATGGAATTTGGTTGGATTATAATTAGAAGAAGGAACATTTGCTCCTTTATCATTATACATGATGTCATTTGTATATTGTGGCTGTAATAAATAACAGCACATACAAGTAATGTTTAATTCTCTTCTAATAGAAAATATACCCAAGTCCTTAACTTACTGAGTGGATCCGAACCATGTTCCACTCTTTTTGAAGCAAATTTTACTTATATCTTGTATTTTCTATTATTGTTTGAGCAGGGAAATACCGCTGTTTATCTATTGTATGCACATGCTCGGATATGTTCCATTATCAAGAAATCGGGTAAAGAGATAGAAGAGTTAAAGAATGTAAGTCAATTACTTTTGAAGGGAGAAACAAATTGGGGTTGCAAGTGCTTCCGTTGTTCACTTTTCTTGTTCACTCAGAATATCTTTCTCACATAAATCTTCTTTTGTGCAGTTGGAAGCCATTGTGCTGGGTCATCCTGATGAGCGTGCCTTGGGACTTCATCTTATTCAATTTGCAGAGGTATGAAAGAGTCTGTTTGTATATCAAATAATTATCTTGTTACTTGGCTGGGAGTTTTGGTTTTTCATATTTTGTTTCAGTTGTTGCATCAAATAAATGTGCATAGAGTGTTTTCTTCATTATATTGTGGTGACATTAGATCTTAAATACTATTCTACAAATTTATTGGAACCTTTAAAGCTAGTGAAATGACAAAGTTGTGTACTTTTATGCAAGGATTAAAATCTTGGACAAGTATAGAGACCTTTAAATGTATGGACTGTGCAGCCCCAGTCTATATAGTGTATGGACTGGGGTGAGAAATGGGAAGAAAGGAACCCAAGCTCAGTTACCAAGGGGTGGACTGACCGTCTGTTACAGCTCTCTGTGGTTAGCTCACTGTCCGAAAAATCCAGTCCAGTAAATGTATCATCTAGTAAGGTCAGTATCGGACCAAATTGGACAAAAATTGCCTGGTTCATGTTCCAGATGGCCATCAGATTGATAAATACTAGTCTGTACAGACCGATACAACCTGTTTCTTACTCATTGGTTTATTGCACCGAATTGGACAAAAATTGCCTGGTTCATGTTCCTGATGACCATCAGATTGATAAATACTGGTCTGTAAAGACCGTTACAGCCTGTTTTTCACTCATTGGTTTTACCATAGTACCTGTGGTATAGTGATCGAACCACAATGCTATGTCATAAATGTGAAAAAAAGTGCCAAACACTTGACAATTAATTTGAGGGCTTGCTAATTAAAACTTTCTTTATTGTCTGGTACTGCACCAAAGTGGGCAAAACTTGGTTGACCGTTAGATCAGTACATATTGGTTGGTTTATCATTATGACATATGATGGCAACAATACAGTATCGGTATATGATAAATGGAGAAAGAAGTGCCAAACACTCAACCGTTAATGTTGCCACTTCAATATACTCTTGTTGCTACTAATGTATGAATATATCCTCATTCACCACATGCCTCTTGCTTGTAAAATTTCATGAGAACAGTTATATTGGTTTGCGTTGTTTGGTTTTGATATTGATCGATATACATCATACATTTTGTTTGTTTTGATCTCTGATAAATGCAAATGTCATTCAATGAATTTCAGATAGTCGAGGAGGCTTGTTCCAATCTGCTTCCAAATGTTTTGTGCGAGTACCTATACAATTTGTCTGAGATGTTCACGAGGTTCTACACCAGCTGTCAGGTTTGTTTCCTGTTGTATGCTAGCCTGCATCCATTTTTTCTTTGTGAATCTCTGCAATCCCTCTGCATAGCTCTACTAAGTTGAATGGTAATCTATACTGAAAATGCAGTTGTATAGTTGAACTTTTAGGCAAACCAAGATCTCGCTTGTATATTATATGAAATTTTGAATGAATGTGTATTTTGTTTCACTCGATCATACTTCTGAACACAATAAGTTGGTTTGCTTGCCTTCCCTAAAGAATATTGAATCTAGCTTCACTAGTATAGAAGCACAGTAACATAACAACCATTCTTAAGAAGTTATTTGAACTGTATGTACTTTGGTGCGTGGCAGGTGAATGGGTCCCCGGAAGAAGCAAGCAGGTTGTTGTTATGCGAGGCAACCGCAGTCGTCATGAGGAAGTGTTTCCATCTTCTCGGAATCACCCCTGTTTACAGGATATGAAAGACTGTCAGTTTCGAGTATCAGTTGTAGTCGTTGGCTGAGGTCTCAAAAATGAATCCATTTGTCATTTTATTACCAAGTGAAATGAATTCAGTACTAATGGTAAATGCATTAATGATGTACTGTTTTATTTATAGGAGAAACCAAAGCATCGTCATACTGTTACCTTGCTTGATACTTGTATTGCAATTATCTTGGCAAATCATGTCGGTCATCTCAATTGTGGGGCTGGTCATGGCTTTATTTATTAGGATTCAACAGACTGTGAACCTCGGGAAGGGCCGGTGGATGCTTGTGGTCTTGGCAACTAGACACACACACCTCGGTTAGCCAATGGAACCAACACATGCAGATTGTTGGCGTAACAATTGGAAAATGGATGCCATGTAGATGTTGCAGGTACCTATCTTTAATTAATTTATTTATTTTCTAATTACACTAGTTATTAGCTTTATTTAAGGTCAATAAAATCCTGATGAACATATTTATTCCATGACAAGGGCTCTGGTGGTTGTGGGTGTCACATGAGATCCATGTGATCGACACGTGAGGACGCACGCGGCCCACGAGCTGACGCAGAGGCTCCTCACCACCCAAAAATATGTAGAAAATTTTTAAGTTACCCAGGCCGACATGATCTGCGTTGTTACCCGAGAAAGATAAAGAGACACCACAGTGCGACATGGGCCCCGATTCATCGGTTGCCAAACGGCGACCGGAGTACAGAACGAAGGCCGTAAAGGTTGCGTACATAAAGATCACGAAACGAAATCGTTTCGGACCTCAGAGTTGCCATCCAAAACCAAATCGAAAGGCCCACGCAAAATCCGCTCCAGAAAATAATATACACACGAGTCAGAAACTTACATATCGGCGATAGTTAGCAAGACGTTGTGGATGGAGCTATTTTTTCACTTCAGCCCCTGAAAGGTGACCAGAATCCCAACGAACATGAAACCCAAAACAACAATACTCCACCAATATCTTTTGGTTAATTGCATCTCAATTTAATTATATGTTCTCATCACATATTATCATTTCTTATATGCGTCGTTTCTCCAATGTTTCGAAAGCTGGAGCCAAAATAACCGGGATGGATGGCTAAAGCACAAGGGTTGTTCTTGGAAATATCTTATACTACCAAGGATTGAGATGCAAAATGGATGATTTTTGGAACTCTAATTATGTCTTTTGGAAGAGAATTAATTATATAGGGCGTGGTCTTCCCCTCCGAGCTCTCCTCGGTGTTTCTTTTTTACTCCGCAGCGCAGTGGCCGGCCACCTCTTTCCTCCTTGGCCGCTCCACCGCCTCCGTTGTCAGGTCCATCTTCTTTTTCTTGTCCTTTAATTTCTTCCCTCTCGGCTCCTGGGAACCGTGGGAGTGGCTTAACGTTTTTCAGACAGGAACCGCTGGGCTCCGGAGAAGGACCGATCCATGGAGACCGCTGCGTCGAGATCCAGCAGGGGCTTTGACGAAGATGACGACGATGATCAGGAGTTCGGGAAGAGAGATGGTTCCTCCTTCCACAGAGGTGGTTCCTTTTCCCTTCGGTTCCTCGCTTCTTTATCACGGTTCTCTGATTTGTTTTCTCCCGGTCGGCTGCTCTCCGCTGCACCGTATTTGGCGTGCCTAAACTGCGCCGGCACATTATGTGGAAACCTATTCGTTGGTTGTCTGATCAAGATGACATCTTGAGTAATTGTGAAGGAGAAATTTCATCTTGAAAACTCCCATTTTGTTGGGTGTTTTTAGTGGTAGCAATTTAGCTTGTCCGTACAGCGATGAAATTCTGCAATTTCATGTTATACTATTTATGCTTGCCTTGTTCATGGATAGCAGATTTGACTACTAGGGTGGATGGAAAGGGAAGCGGCACTGATGAGCTGCCCGCTACCCCTAAATCAAAGCATTCGGCCATGGAGCAGCGGAGAAGAAACAAAATCAATGACAGGCAAGTTGATGATACCATAACATTTGCACAATGTCCAATTCTGCATTATGTTTTTCGTGTTTCTGCTCAATTCCATTCTTCTAGAAATTTTGATTGAACTGTTTGTTCAATACTCGATGTAGTTTCCTATCCTGGTTCTCCTTATTGCAATGTTTTATTTAGTATACTGCTCAAGTGAAAGTAGTATAAGACCTATTGCTTTGTGAACTTGTTTACTCCTTTGACTTAGCATGATAATAATAAACTTAAGCCATAATGTACTTTGAGATCTTCTGGAAACAAACAAAATGAAGTTACTACTAAGAATGGCAAGTATGTGACTACATTTGGCTTACATGATAAGAATTGCAAGTATCAGTTTATGTCTGGGAAATGGAATGGTTTGCGGAGAGGGAGCCATATGGTACTGGGCCTTTCTTTCTGTGGAGGAGTTAGCTGGACAATTGACCAGAAGAAAGACTCCCTCAGGTGAGGAACTGACAAGGAAGGAAGCACTGAAAGATGTGACAGGGTGAGATCTGATGAGGAAAAGAAAGAAGGTTAAGAGATTGGTTGTAGTGGCACTGGTCTTATCTTTCTTGTTCCAATAGAAGACATGATCTGCTTACCAGTAGTGTCAAGGAACTCATGGTCCTGACAGTTATGGAGAGGCATTGGTGGCCGTGAGGTGTGAACATGACACTTTGCATGACCCAACATCAACACTATCAGACCTAGAAAACAATAGATGGACTACCCCTTGGTTGTTGATTGGTTAAACAGGGTCTAAAGAAGAAGGTCGAATTTTGGTTGCCTGGTCCTTGGAACTCCTGTGGTTGGAGTCCTTTTACAATAAAACATGCAATATGAAGATATGGTTCAATTATCAGCCGCATAGAACCCGCCCACATGGAGAAGTTTTTTTCCCCAGCTTTCTCCAGGGTTATAGAACTTTCAATTACTAATTACGTCAAGCTTTTTGCAAATTCTTGTTTGTTTGATGCCATGAAGTTTGTTTTGATGATTAAAGAGTCCATAGCGTCCTATACTAATTGGAATGAATTAAAACTTCACAGTGGAGTAATTAGTTGGAGCATAAATAGTCTTCATTCTGCAATGAAGCAAGTCCGTAGTATTGAAAATTGATAAATCAGAAAGAGAAGGAAATCAATGCGTGCTATTGTTTGGATCCCAACATTGAAATTAAAGAATTTTGTTACATCATAAGAAAAGAAGAAGAAGGGAACAAGTCCAGCATTCTAGTAACTTACTATCCTCATGACGCCCTAGCCCTATTGGAGCCAAGATCAACAAGATGAAGCCCTGGATGACATCGGTTTATTCCTACTAGAATTGGATTGGTGATAGATTGATTTTTTTGAGATCTTACAATGCAAGTTCCCAGACCAAAAAGAATTCATAGATGAAGTGGGAGAGAACAGTTATTCTGTTTTCAAATTGGAGCAAACATCTTTTTACAATGATAAACCTTTTTGGAAATGAATGAGACTTTACAAGCAATCCTAGAAGACCAAGATAAGAACTGCTCAACACGAGTCCTTTCTCGACTAGAATAAGATGTCATTGTATTTTACTACCTTTGTAATGTCTGGACTGATTTTTTGTTAGTATTTCTAGTATACATTTTAGGACATTTTTAGAGTATATTTTCAAGTGAATTTTGCGTCTAAGAGATCCAAAATGTGTTTAGTGCATGTCGAGAAGTTATTTTGCTAAAAGTATTCATACTCTGAGAGTTCTAAAGTCTTATTTTAGTAAGATTTTGGAAGTTGAATCAAATAGCTTTCTTCCAAAAGAACTTGTAAGGTCCAAAGGCCACACTTGGATGTTATCGATTCTCTTATGCAATGTAAGTTGCTTTAGATTAGTAGCTTAATTATATAGTTGGTTCTTGATAGGTTGTGAGATCTGTCTTTTTTTTCAAATTGGAGAAAGCCCTGACCTGTTAGGAGGGTCAAGTTCCATCAATCTGGAGAGTTGAGCAAACTTCTTTCAGTTGAGTGGTCAAAGAAAAATTCTTTATTTCACAAATTTCCTTCCTATTTACTTTTCCATATATAGTTATATGTGATGTTGCTAACTTTAATGTCTCATTTACGACAAGATATTCTATGGCGCATTTTGCTATGCTATGCAGATTAGTATTGCCTTTTTTGTAGATTGATATTTTGTATTTGAATTTTCTTGTACTTGCAGATTTCAGATACTTAGGGAACTCATACCTCATAGCGATCAGAAGAGAGATAAAGCATCATTCCTTTTGGAGGCATATACCATGCGGATAATGCATAATTACATTGTCTTTTTTTCTTCATCGATCAAGTTTTTTTGGCATTTATGGTTTTGCTTTCAACATGTATCAGGTCATTGAATACATCCGGTTTTTACAAGAGAAAGCTCAAAAGTCTGAGTCTTCTTACCCAGGATGGAATCAGGATAATGCCAAGTTAATGCCTTGGGTAATTATTTGTGAAGCTTTGTCTTATATATGTGCATGACTATATATGCAAGTTTTCTCAAAGAATATAATTGGTGTTGGAATTCAGTGTCTTATATCCCTTTTGTAGCAATAGTGCCTAAATTATTGCATCCATCTTTTCTTTAATGTCATAAGTATTTGCTTATGTATCTTTTTTAGCAAAATTCTGCTTTAGACAAGGTCATCGCTGCTAGTAAGCTATTGGTACAATAAATTGTTTAGAATACGGAAACTACCTGGACCTGTTGATTTTGCTACCGAAAATATTTCCTATTGATGGTACCAAGGTTCGCAATACCGTACCGTACCAGTATTTCGACCTGGGCTCGGTACCGGTATGGTACGGTATACCGAGCGGTACACCCAGGTGTACCGAGTACTGTAGCACTACTACAGTGCACTCGGACCGGTAACAGGCGGTCCGCATACCGGCAACCTGTCGGACCGGTACGTACCGCCCATACCGGGCGGTACAGTTCGGTACTGCAGACCCTGGATGGTACTATGGTCTTGGAATCTACCTAGACTCACTTATATCGTTTAGACAAATTTCTTGCAGCTTAATGTATGGTTCTTGAATTTGTTATATAAAGCCTTTCAATAGTTGTGAAATAAAATGAAGAGGTTTTACATATTTATCCATCCAAAGTTTGGAAATAGCATAGTTGTCATTACAAGTTTAAATATAGCATATGTGTCCCTTGAAATATTAAGATCCTCACTAAGTGTTATTACCATTGAGATCAATCCAACAACTCAGGCTAATCATTTGAAATCGTGGTTGGTTAGTTCGTTTGAGTTCAAGAAATATATAAAAAAATATAAAACACCAAAACCCATTGACTTTGGATTGATAGATGTGAAATTTTGCCTAAGAAGGAAGACATTGTTGGAGCACAAAGGAAAGATTGATCTTTGCATGGAATTGAAATTTGTTACTCTATTCTTCTGTGAACTGAGTCAGCTAACATAAATTACTAAGATATTGGTCAAAAAACATACAAATGAATGACCTTATTCAAAATAAACTCTCGCAATAGATTCTATGTAAAGAAGGCAGCCTGGCAAAAAAGATGCACTAATGTAGGATCTAGTGGGGTCAGTTTAAGTAGTGTTACCCCTGCAAGCTGTTTTAATGACTTGAACCTTGGTATCCAAATCACGAGATTCCATGAGCTATGGGCAAATTCATTTTATGTTTTAATCAGTTTGCCATTAATTATTAGTTGTAATTTGGGATTCACATGCGAATGACACATTCGCATGGGACAGTTGCTATGCCAGCTCATGCTGGAGGTGCCAACGTATGACTAAGCTGGTTTGCCGATGCAAGTGCATGTTGATCTGCATGGGACGGTACGGAATTGTTAGATACCTAAGAGGCATCAGCACGCTTTTGTACTAAGATATGACAATCCTTGTTATGAATAAGCTCGTAAACTTTATACTTGTTTTATCATGGAAAACATGTGAACATGGTTGTTAGTCTTATTGAGTCTTTGTAAAGCATGAAACCCCAAAGGTCTCACAGAATTCTGCTTTTCTGCATCTACATCTGTGTTTTAATGGAATCCTTTGCTGACTAATATTTGCATAGTGAGTGCATATTTCACTGAAATAGCTCATATACCTTACTTTTATATCTATCACAGTCAACAAAACACTGCTCACAACCATTAGGTTATCTTTTGGTCTTTACCTTGGTCTAACTGATTTGTGACTATTGGGAGTGGTTTTAGCTGGGCCCAAATTATTTGTTATTCTTTTAGATGGGTCCAAATTAATTTTGAAATCTTGATTACTTATGCGGGTAGAGGGACTCTACTTATTTTTTGGTTTGTTGTTTCTTATTCTTCTTTGGCAGGTAAAAGTCTATTACAGGTCTTTTTGGAAAAATGCACAGGTGCCTGCCATTTAGAGAACTTGAATATAAATGCACATTTTGTGCTTCTTTGTCTTTAGGAAGCTCTTATGGTGATATTATTCTTTGCAAAGAGTTTAATTTTTCTACCTACCCAAAACCCCTTCTTTTTTCTCCTTCAACAGAATAACAATCAAATCCCTGTAGATGGTCTATCTGACCCTTCTCCAGTCATAAGAAATGGTTCTGCTCCTCCTGCATCTGCCTTCTCTGGACAGTTCGATGAGAGTAACATTCCAGTTGCACCTGTAATGCTCTCAAATGCACAGAATCCGACAGAATCAGATGCGACAGCTGGTCTTTCCTATAAGATAATGGAAACTGCTACAGGTTTTGCCAGTAAGTTGGTCGCAACCTTTTTCCTGGCCAAACTTGATTTTCTTTTATGAAGGTAATTGGTGTTGCTAAGTCACAACAGAAATTGACTTCATATGCAGATAGTATGCCATCTCAGGCTCAGTCACATTGGTTAGGAGCATCCAGCCCTGCTGATTGTGCTGTAAATAATGAGATCTTGAATGAGCATGAAGAGTTGATAATCGATGAGGGCACAATTAATGCATCTGCCACCTACTCGCAGGGGTGTGTGCCATATAATTATTAGATTAATCGCTAATGTAGTATAAGTCTTTAGAAATTGCAATGATATCTGTTTTCATTGTGCTGCTATGTTTTAATTTTAATTATCTCTCTGTTTAGAATTTTCTTAACAGGAAGATGCTTGCATATGCTCATTTCCGTCTCTATGCATCATTTTATTAATATTTGGCAGCCATTCTTGCTTTCCTTTCCTTCTATCCTTTCTTTTAACAAATTTTGCTCTTTGCTACTAGATTTATAATTGGAGAATCTAACCAACTTGAACAAGCATAACACCATGTTGTGCTTTAGAAATCCAGAGTGACATTTGTGGATGATATTAGTATTGTTAAGTTGATCTGTTACCTGATCTTCTGTTTCGTTTTACTCATCTTCTAATTCTCATGTTGAGGATTTCTTAACATTTGCAGATATATGTTATTTTGTGTGTACTTAGATTTTTGTTTTCCCCTTCCTCCCGTGACTTACTTTGTATGAATGGCACTCAAACCGGCCATTTGATTTTTTTTTTGAAATATATGTTTCTTTGTCCAGTTTTTGCAAGCTTGTTAAACTTGATTTGGTTTATGAACCTCACTAACTATGAATTTTGTTGTCGAACAGGCTTTTGACGGCACTAACTCAATCATTGCAAAGTTCTGGCGTTGATCTGTCTCAAGCCAGTATTTCTGTACAGATCAATCTTGGTAAGCGTGCAACTAATAAGAGAACTGGTGCCACTTCTGCATTGTCCAACTCCAAGGTACACTGCTCTTTTATTGTAAATAGTAGTATATGTAATTCTGATCTGCTCCTTGGTAATCAATCTTCTGTATATTGTTGAAATAGTGGATTGTGACATTGTTCCAGTCCTTTTTATTTTTGTCTAGTCAAAGAGCCTACCATAACCTTTTACATCAAGTGCAAATTATCTGTCTTTGTGTTACTTTATATATTACGTTACTTAAATGTCTTATAAGTCATCAGACAACTGTTTTATTTTTCAAAAAAATATTAAATAATAGGTTTTCAGGTTTGATATAACCTCCATTTTCCATTTCAACTTAACCCTTGGAGTTTCAGTAACTTTGTCTATTTCTGAATTAGCTACTAAAAGAATTTGAAGTTAAAGAGTTCAATCATTGTATTACGATTTGATACTAGTGTGATAATATCTCTCCATTAAAGTCTTGGGTTCCTTGCATTAGTTACAAGCCTCTTCTTTTCCTTTTTGGAAAAATTAGGTACTAGCTTTGCCTTTGGGCCTTGGTTTATATGTTCATCTTGCAGTGGATATTCTAATCCATTCCTGCATGTACTGGGCATATGTTTATTAATTACCCTTTGCCGAGGTAGCATGTACAAACATATAAAATCAATAATACTTGCGGTTCTTAGAGTCTTCTAGCGATCATTCTTTTTGTTTTTCTTTGTACCTTTTTCTCATAAATTGCCTTGTGTCCTACTTTTTCTCCTGATCGTTGCAGAATCCAGATGACCCTGCACCAACGAATCAAGCAGGTGGTCACTCCATGATGGGGAACATCAGTGAAGAATCTTCACAAGCAACCAAGAGACACAAAGCAGATAACTAGTGCTTCCTTTGTTTGTCAGTACATTGATGAACCCTTGAGATGAATGTATATTCTGATCATCCTTCGAGGTCTTACCGTTGGCATATTAACATCATTCAAGTACTATATCCTGTGAAGAGGCTTCCATCGCCATATTAAGCTGTGTTTCATTTATAGGCTTCCTTTCATTAAGGTTTGTATTCTCCAAGAATTTCTGTTGTAAATTAACCACAGATAATTCCATCTCATTGGTAGTGTATCCACAATTTCTGGATGTGGAGAATGTTTTCCTTTCTTTCATTCCTCCTTCCTATACTGGAATCTCTATGCATTCTCATCTGTGGACCATTAGACTTGGGACTGTGCCTCCTGTCTTTTTCGTTCTATTGTCTTCTCTCGGACACTCGTGCTGTATGTGGAATAAACATGTTTACCTAATGTCAAAAACCTCCTGCGCTGAAAACGGATGCACCAAGTGAGGGAAGTGAAGATATTGCAGGGGTAAAGAAAGTAGGGAGGAAGACAGTTGGAATTGGACAGGGATGTTAGCACATTTATACACACACAAGTTGTAGACAAGCTTTCTTGTCCCTTGAAAACAGATCACAGAGAGTGGAACTATTAGGTCAAAGTGTGTTTATGAACAACAGAACGACAATAATTTCATCCGAAATCATCCCATATGACTAATCCAAAACATTGATCTTCATCGAAATATAATCGAAGCATGTGTGTGCCACTATCCAAACTCATTTCTGATAGCCCTTCTTTTAACCAAAACTTGTTTCTTTTGTAGCACATGACGAATCTGGTAACAGATCAGGGGAAAAATAAATCAAACTTTTGCTCCGGTGATTCATAACCATTCATCACGTAATTCATATCGAATGATAAGAACAAAGAAGATGCTCCCAATGTGCAACAAGGAACAAAACGAAAGAGAACCATTACTCGAATCCTCCACGCTTAATTCTTTGCAGATACATATATATATATAAAGAGAACCATTACTTGCTTTCTTTGACAGACAGACAAGAATATTTTGGTTACGTTACACAATTCAAACCACAATCCAAAGCGCAACATTCTTCCTCCTAACCTGCCTCGAGTGTATAAAAACAAGCAGCAGGATCGCGGGGGCCAAAAAGAAACCCATGGCTGATTTTTATGACAATGGAAATGTAAACTTTTGCGAGGCACGTAATAAAAAGAAGAGAGGGTCAGGCATATTATCTTCAGAATTTACAACATAAAATTCCTGACCTCCAAAACCGGTGCTTTTTCAAATGCCTGCTGTCTGCTTTAGCCATTTTCACTGGGCTGGAATTCCAATCCGGTTGTAATCTGCGTTAGAGATACAAGTGCTGGGTAATTCAGGCTATTATTCATATATAATATATACATGGTTTGCCGTACCGAACAGTACCGCCCGGTACGGGCGGTACGTACCGGTCCGACAGACTTTCGGTACACGGACCGCCTCTTACCGTTCCGGTACTGTAGCAGTACTGTAGCACTGTAGCACTTGTATCACTGCAGTACTGTAGCACTGTAGCACTACAGTGCTCGGCACACCCGGGTGTACCGCTCGGTACACCTCGGTATACCGGTCGGTACACCCGTACCGTACCGAGCGCGGGTCGAAACGCCGGTACGGTACGGCGAACCTTGAATATATATATATATATATATGTGTGTGTATATATTATAAGAGATTGTAAGGTAAACCAAAGGTTCCTTGAGGTGTAAAATGACTGAAATATGCAATGATAATTACTAGCTATATGTTGCTAACTTTTCCAAATACATTAAACTTACATGATGTCTGCCAATTGGAAGAATATAACTTCCAATTGGAGATTTCTGAGAAATTTGCATGGAGATTTCTGGCATAGACAATTAGAAGAATATAACTTCCGAGTTAGTTGACACAGGAAATAAGATATTTGGTAAGTGTTTATGCATCTCTTCCTACGTGTTACAAGGGCATTATATTTGTCCATATTGACAGGTCTTCTATCATCGTAAGGCTGGAAAAAAGCAATTGGAGGCACCAGTAACAAGATCAAAAAAAATTACAGCCTGTGGGAAACATACAAAGCACACAAGCTTATGATAACTTATCGCAAACGCCATCCTAGAATGGATTTCTGGAAGAAATGGAGGAGGATCATTCATAATAAGCAGGTGTACATTCACATACTCATCAAATATTCTATATTATGAAATCTTAAATGAACTACTTGGTGCGTTTACTTATTCAAATTGTCTGATAAAAGGACCAAACTTATATACTATCAATAACAACTAGATAGCAAATCCACCTTACCGTACTGGACAAAATCAGCTAAGCATACGATGCATGTAGAAAATTAGAAATATGAACTATGAGACATGGACTTACATCGGAAAGGCAAAGGAGCGAGTGCTGGTGGTGCTATCCGATCGAAGAGAAATATTACCAGAAAATACAATGTGCCCTGAGGATGATTTTGGACCAGAGGAACTTGGGTCTCCAGCGTTCTTGTGACAACACGAACATCGTGAAGAAGACGTGACACCATCAAAAACCATCTCTTCACCTGCAAAACAATTTTGGGCATCTATGAAAGATTCACTATCAGTATTACCACTGTTCTCCTCTATTTCTTTGTTTGTCGTTGCTCCAGGATTGAAGAAAGGAGAAACATTTCCTCCTCCTTCCTTCTCACCTCCCACATCTGATGGCTCAACTTCAGCAGTGGAGCAGCCACCTTTCAGACTACCCAGTGACGTAACACTGGTATAATTTTTCACCAACCCACTGGTTTCCTTAGAATCAGTGGTGATGCTTGATGAAGCCAGAGTTGTTGAGCATACTTCATCATGTTTAACCTGCCACAAAGTCACAAACCATTTAAAAGCAACAGTTAATATCATAACCGAATTTCATCGAACATGTTCAATATATTTGTCGATATATGCAAGAGAAATAAGGGTTACAATTAAAACAAAAATGCTCGAAGAAAATTTGTATAGCAATGTTGAAAAATGACTATTATTCGGCATTCCAATTTGAAGTACAACAAGCTTAGTGGTGGAAAAAACCGATTGACTTTTACTTCTTCTGGTACAGGACTAGTCAAGTGATTGAAAAAACATCATGTTAATTCAGTACCTGTCCAGTATTTTTCTGGAAAATATGCAGTCGATTGAATTTGTTTGTATCCAATTGACGAGGAACCATGTCAAAATCTCCGGTAGAAAGCAATGGCTGAAAACTGATATTATGGTCAGATAAATGTTTTGTAATATGCACATCTGCCTTCTGCTTGTCTTCAAGTTCAACTAAGCTACAAAGTGAATATTGGTCCGCAGCATCCTTAGCAACAACAGAAGCTATGTGTAGATCCTGCATAATTAGAGTCACACATTCTGTAAGTCGTCCACTTGGATTATCATCTGTATTTGTTGCTGATGGTTTGATGCCAGCTAAACTCTCCTCGGTGGTGTCACTGCTTTCTAACAGAATCTTTTTATGTGGTAAACTTTCATCCATGCATATGTCTTTCACAGTTTGACAGACACCAGTCGCGGCCTTATCTGCATATAGCTCAATATTCTGGATTTCAGCACGAAGATCATCTGATGCAGATGGCATAGGTTTATTCCCATTTTGGTTTTGAATCACTGAAGCATCCTTGCTGATATGATAGGGAAGAGACGATTCTATATCTTGATATGGTTTTCTATCTATTAATTCTGCAAGATCATTTTCCCCTTTCTCTGTAGTTACAGCATCTAACTTCAACATGTTCAGCTGTTTCTCACTATGTTCTGAGAATTTGGGAGTAAGCTCATGACTCAGAGATGTAGGGTAATAGAGCGATTAAAACTCTGCAATCATGAACAAAATGATAATCTTCAAGTTTAGGAAGAGATTAGAGTGCTTAATACAAGAGTTGCAAATTACTGCATCACGATCTATTTAATGAAAGATACCGAGTGTATTGTCAGTCGGAATCCATTGAAACTTTAAACACAAATAAGTTACCTGGACAAAAAAAGAACCATCCAAAAACTTTTACTTTTTTCACTTGCAATCATGTTAAAACGAGTGTAACTTATTTTGTGAATATTATAAAACGAAATTATGATAAAATCAGTAATAAATCAAGCAGATATACAGTTACATATCAATATGTCATCAACTCCAGCACCCTAGTGTTGAAATCCGGGCCAAGATAAGCATGGGCAGAAAACAAAATTTTAATGTCACAATAAGGAAATACCACTATTACCTTTCTTGAAAAAGGACTGAGATGCTAATTCATCAGAAAAATATTGCATCAATTATAAACGAAATCATTTTCAGTGTAGATGTCTGAAATATTTGACTTGTTAGACATGGAATAACCTCTTTTCCCAAATGACACGATTAATTTATATACCCCTTATGATACAGATTTACAAATTTTAGGCATGTTAAGCAAGTTGATATAAAAGAGAAGTCCAGCGAAAATATCATGCATGTCCATCATGATGAAACAATTCTCTCCATTTCTTTTGTACGAGGATGTGAACCTAATGAAACAAATTACTTGCAGAAGGGTGCTAAGAAGAATATACTCCTGAAAAACACATAAGCAACATGAAAAAAATACCAGGTCGTTTGATGCCAGAAAAAAAAAGCAGCTCATCGAATTTAAGGAATGAACTAAAATACTTAATTTGATGGTTTCTAGTTCAAAAAGGGTTGGTTGCGAACTACAAGGTGTGCTTCTCAAATATTGCACATAAAATTTCATACTCTATTATAAGCTGGATGATAGAATCCTAGAAATCAACCCAGGGAAAAATGATTATAGTGTCTTAAAAAAGAGACACCACAGGTCATGCATTTGGTTAATAATCAGACACTCAATTAAAACATGAGCTAACATCCGTACCCAAAATGGAGATAAATATGGTCCATAAAGACTCAAAGAAGAAAGTTCACACCCAAAGAACTAATGTGCTCAAAGAATCGACCTAATGGCAGAACTAGAGAACAGAATGAAAGTTCACACCCAAAGAAGAAAACTAAAGTGCTCAAAATCTCCTCTTTGTATGTTTTATTTCTTTTTCCATCGCTAGATGCCATAGTTTCAATACAACCTTATTATTCCTTTCACAGAGAACTACAAAAACTGTATTTCAGAATTCGAAAGGCCATAGAGATTTTTGTTGCCATCTTCAGAACCACATCAAATCCCAACCAAAAGTCAAAATTCACAGAAAGAAGATGTACTATGATAATAAAAAAAAAAAAACACAACGTCTTTCATAACAAGGAACAGAAAGCAACAAAAATCAAATAGATGAAGGATTTACCCTTGAGTCCTTTCAGCTCCTTTCTCCTGTCTCTGAGCACAAGAACAAAGCTTGAAGATGGTAGATAGAGCAGAATTAAAGAAATGGTCACCTACATACTACAGTACCAAAATAACAGCGTGAAATGGAACCAACGGAAAACTTGGATCACTTTAGAAGTGGGAAGAATGAAAGAAAAGGTTTTCCTTTTCTTTTCTTTTATGCTATACAGAGATTGGGAGATTAAATTAATCTCTCAGACGGTAAGGCGCTTCCTTAATCATAATTAAAGTCAAATGCGAGAGGGCATTTAATATTCCACTGAAATAGCCAAGGATCCACCATAACTACCACAAGAGACAGCAGATGCGAGCATTGAATGCCCAATTTAATTAAAAGACGGATGAGATCCCGACGTCTCATCCAACCCTTGGTTGGGAAGTTGGAGCTACAGGATTAGGGTTGGGGGGGGCGAAATAAGCCAGTAATTACTCCGGAATGATGCCTTTCTTGAAATAAGCAAGAAAACTAAATGAAAAGAATCATGTGCTCGGTTTCTGGCGAAATCCAAGTAACGGTTCTCGATTTCTATGGAAAATTTCAATCAAATGATGGGAATGGAATCTTCTTTTTGCGCAGGAGAGAGAAAACCTATGTTTGATCGAGAAAAAAGCGTCATGATCCTTCACATTGCCGTCAATTTCCAGCGAGACCTCACAGCGTATATAAATTCCAAAACTCGGTTCGATAACCAACGAAAAGATGAATAGGAAAAGGAACAAAAAAACACCATTCAAAAGTACGCTTCCCGAAGAAGCTCTAATCTTTCCACAAGTTTCACGCGAATCCGTTCGAGAGAATTTGAAACATATTCGATCGATCGATGCCGCTCGAAGAGATGGATATGATGATGTGGAAAAGAGGTTGAGGTGAACATTCGTGACAAGACCGATGAATCAGGATTACCTACAGCTTGAACGTATCAGTGCCTACAGATCTCCGGCTGTCTCCCTCCGTTCCCCTCGATCGAGACCCGCCGCAGTGTCTCATAACACATCATGCGAACCGATTCACATCGTGTCAAGGATTGGGAAAAGACAAGAAGAGGAGGAAAGATAGGAATTCTTTCGATTCAAGTCAAGAACAAGTACCAAATCTTTTCTCCGGTGGGAGCTGCAAGAACTGTGTCATTGGGTGTTGGCACTGTAAAGTGATCTCTCCCGCTATTTCAGCTTTCATTACCAAGACAGGGAACACCGTCTGCTGGAACGATGGTCGTGCGAGCTATCTCAAATACGAGGTGAGGCCCGCCATCCTTGCGAGTGGCCCTTTGGCGTTTCCTGTCTTGCTCTACAGAGGGAATCTTGGCGTGGTCGTTTAAAGGCCTCTTCGGCATCCGGATTGGGCCCACCAGTAACGGGTTTAGCGCCCCGAGATGGAGTGGGATCTGCTGCAATTTTGGCGGGGGTCAATTAGCCAATGATCGCGCACGCGTGGAGATCCGGTGCAACCCCGCCGTACCGATTCCACTTGCAATCCTCGGGAGGACACGCGGAGGTGGCACATCAGTCTGACGTCTTGATGACGAAGAATTCCGGTCCTTACGTACATGGACCGCATCGGCGACTCGGAATCGTAACCCCTTCACGACTGGGCCGCTCCCGAGTCTTTGTCGTTCGTTCCTGGACCTCATCAGTAACACTTTCATGCATGTTTCCTTCTTCCTCTTTCCACATGCGTAATGGTGTGGGAAGCATATCGACAAGAAACCTTTAGTCTTCCTAAGAAAAGCTTTCAGCAAGACATCAGCTACCATCTCCATTAAGGAACAGCTTTGCAGCTGAATCACTAGAAAGAGATCGAATTCGAGATAGTTATCAGAACTTCTCCGGTTGATGCCAAGTGAAGCCTTTTTCTCTTGTTGATGCCACAGGGCTTGGGATTTCTACTCGCACATCGTATCAGTGCCTAATTCATACCCTCAACGAACGGATGCTGCTTTATCTCTGTCGCCCCCACGCTTGTATGCTAGCCTGTGCTGTGGCTCCTTAACCAGTAGTCCCCTTATCAGGTGTTGGCTCTCCTATGAGCTCAGGCGATGGACGAACCTGGCTCCCGATCTCAGTTTTTGGCTTAGGATCCTTCTTCGACTTGGAGGAGAGGAAGCGAGGGTCAAGGCATGTCGTGGGAGCAATTCAAGAAGGCTGGACGCAGTAGACTGGGTTGTGCAGCCACAGTGTCTGTGATACCAGTCTCCACTCAACTAAGGTTGGGTGTACATACTAACATCATGTTGTCAAAGGAAGTCCTAAGCATTTGAATCCAATTCAAGAGCTAAGCACGGCCGCTAAGCATGAGAATGCGTGCAGCTGCATGACGACCATGCGTGCCGCCGCAAGCCGCCGGCTACATCTATTGCATTGGTGCGCTCAGGCCAGAGCTTCTTAATTACCATAAAGAAGAGAGAGCAGAGACAGGAGGAAGGAGGCAGGAAGGTTCAGGCTTGGGTAAGGCATGCGAATGCTGCGCTTGGCTGGAGGGGCCGAGTCATCCTTGCATAGTTCCAAGGATGGTGCCGCTTTCATCGACCGAACAGTGAATCCTCAGCAGTGTGTGTGGAGGTAGAAGAGAATGGAAGCATGACACTGTTAGAGTATGCTTCCTGATGTCTGCAGTCGGTGTCGTTTACTTGCTTGCTGTGTAGATTGTCTCTGCCACTGATACCAATATACATGCCTATATTGAGGTCACAGTTGTACTCTTCAGAGCCTTTTTTCACATTTTGATTATATTGAAGAACTTCACACATGCCACAGAAAAATGAAAGAGAGAAAGAAAGAAGCAAACTCACAGTTTGTAGTGATGGACAAACCCTATCCTTCAGAGTAGAACATAACCACAATTACATGCATAGACCATAATGCATCTAACAAGGTACTGTGGAAAGCAAGTGCAGCACTATCCAACAGCAGGTAAGTCTACAGTAGTTGTGTTGAAGTGGAAGATGCTCAGATGACGCTGCCAACCTTTCACAGAGGAGTTTGAGAATACTATATAATTAGATTCTCACCCATACATGATTAATAAATATGCTACAAAGAGAGACCATAATGCAAGATTTACATACAAGAAAATAAAAACATGGATCTCAACAGCCTGCAGGATCCAATGAAGCACTCTCTTTGGAAACTTTGTAATCCTGATGTTCTCTGTTCATTCATAGCAAGGGAAAAAATTGTGTATCCTATCAGGAGCATGCATTTGCCTCTGCTTTATCTTGAAAAGATAGATCCTAGAGTTGATCAAAGGAAAGTTCGCAGGACAGTATACTTTCTTGCAGACTGCACATGTATGTAATTGAAGACAAAGAAATGAGCCTTCCAAAATAAGTTGCAGCACATCCTTCAGAATAGGTCAAGTACAACTCAATGATTCTGAATCATGTCATCAGAGGAACAACTATACACACTCATCAAAAGAAGAAGACGATGAAGGAAGATAGTAGTACACTACTACAGCATGATTAAACTCCAAAAATCTAGAGTTTCACATCCACGTTGTAGTCGGTTGACTTGATGGTCACCTTCTTCCCGGGCGCCAAACTGTCCACCACCAACGTGCAGTCGATGTGCACCTTCACCTTGACGAGCTCCGTCTGCCCAACGGCAAGCCCCAGCGGAGCCTTCACGGACACATGCAGCGGCACATCCCCCGCCTGCTCATTGCCGAAAAGCGCCGATTGCCGCGCAGCCCCGACCTTACTCCGCCCCTTGATAGCCACCACCATCTTCGTCGTGTTCCGTGGCCGCTGGTAGAAAATGGGCAGCCGCCCGGAGCCCAGCCTCGCCCCTTTGTAGCCTATCAGCACCGAGCTCCCCTCCCGGTACCGTATCCCGATCTTCTTGTTCGGGTTCACGGCGCGCACCGTGATCGCGAACTTCATCGAGACAATCGAGTTGCCGGGTTGAATGTCGAAAGCCTCGACGTCGAAGTGTTCGACCTTGTAGGAGGGGACTTGGGGATCGAAGGTGAAGCGTAGGTAGAGCAACAGTGCAGCGACGAGGACGATGAAGACGAGGAGGAAGCAGCAGAAACAGCAGAGACAGCTGCGGCAGCAGTTGCCTGTCTTGGTGGAGCGACGTTGGGAGAGGTAAGCGTGGAGGGAGCGGCGGTAGGGGGGAGGACGGAGGGGCGGGTGCTGGGGACCGCCGGGGACGGAGTTGTTCTCGGAGAGCATGACGTACTTGGGGCCATCGAGGGGATCTCGATGGCCGACGAAAGGTGGGGGTGGGATGTCCAAGGTGTGGGTCATGGTGCCTTGTGGTGCAACTCCATGGAAGAGGAGGAAAGGAGGTAGCGAGGGAGAAGGGAAGAGTCGTCTTTGGGAGGTTAATTTAGTAGGAAGGAACTAAGAAAAAGAGGGGCTCTACACTTGTCTGGAGAGGAAGGGATTGGATAAAGAGGGAGGAGCTCCCGAGGAAACCCGACCATAGTTCACTTTGAATCGGGACGGTTACAAATTGAACCCTTTTTATTGTTTGGGATATATATATATATATATATATATTTATTTATATATATATATATATATATATATATATATATATATAGGCTCTCCTTTCTCCAACGCTCACAACTTCATCCAACTTGGAATCCATGAAGAAGCTTCTCTCCCCTCTCGATTCGATCTCTGCCGCTTTGGTTAGGAGACCAATCCTTCTTCGTTTCGTCTCCTCTCACTTCACCACCGCAGCCGCCTCCCTCGTCGATGACTCCGCCGACTCTTCCGAACCCGAAGCCGGTCGCCTCCGTTTCCCTTCCGTCATTCGGGACAAAGATCTGCTTCTCAAAAGCCCGACCGCCGAGTCCGGCCTCCTCGTGCTCGACCTCATCGACGCCGGCTCCCTCGAGCCCTCCGCCGACCTCTACTCCGACCTTGTCAAGAGATGCACCCAATTCAAGAAACTCAAGGAGGGCAGACTCGTACATGCCCACTTAATGCGATCTGAATTCAAGTCTGATATCTTCCTCCAGAATTCGATCGTCAACATGTACTGTAAATGCGGCAGCTTGGATGACGCGCGGAAGGCGTTCGACGAAATGCCCGCAAGGGACATGGTTACATGGACCGCCCTCATCACGGGCTACGCCCAGAATGATAGACCAAATGAAGCTGTGGAGATGCTTCCGAGGATGCTTCGGCTCAGGTTGGTACCTAATGCATTCACCTTCGGCAGCCTCTTCAAGGCTTGCGGAGCTGCTTCCAGGAACGGACATTGTGAAGAGGTCCATGCTTTGAGTGTGAAATGCGGTTGTAGTCCGGATGTCTATGTAGGAAGCGCAATACTGGACATGTACGCTCGTCATGGAAGGATGGAAGAAGCCTGCTTGGTGTTTGATCAGCTGGACTCAAAGAATGAGGTGTCATGGAATGCATTGATAGCAGGATATGCGAGGAGAGAAGATTGCAAGACAGCTATGAAAATGTTTTGGGAAATGCAGAGGAGTGGGTTTGAGGCCACGCATTTCACCTACTCGAGTATTTTTAGTGCTTGTGCTAGTATTGGTGCACTAGAGCAAGGAAAATGGGTTCATGCTCAAATGATCAAATGTGGGCAGGTGCTTACTGCTTTCGTGGGTAATACTCTTCTTGATATGTATGCAAAGTCAGGAAGCATTCGGGATGCCAGAAAAATATTTGATCGAGTGGATAAGAAAGATCTTGTTTCTTGGAATTCGATGCTTACTGCATATGCGCAGCATGGGCTTGTTAGTGAAGCAATTCACTGGTTTGAAGAGATGCGGAAGCTTGGAGTTCAGCCGAACCAGATTACTTTCCTTTGCATCCTCAATGCCTGCAGTCATGGAGGGTTATTGAAGGAAGGGCAGTACTACTTTGACATGATGAAGAGATACAAGGTGGAACCGGAGATTGAGCATTATGTTACAATTGTCGATCTCCTTGGCCGAGCTGGTCTTCTTGATCGGGCACAGAAGTTCATAAATGAAATGCCTGTTCAACCAAGTGCTGCTGTTTGGGGAGCTTTGCTTGGTGCTTGTAGGATGCACAAGAACGCAGAATTAGGGAAATTTGCTGCAGAAAGGGTATTTGAACTTGACCCATATGATGCTGGCCCTCATGTGTTGCTTTACAACATCTATGCATCCACTGGTAGATGGACTGATGCAGCCAAAGTGAGGAAAATGATGAAAGACGGTGGAGTGAAGAAAGAGCCTGCTTGTAGCTGGGTGGAGATGGAAAACTCAGTCCACATGTTTGTAGCAAATGATGATTCCCATCCACAAATAAAAGAGATACATAAGATGTGGGAGAAAATTGATGCAATGATTAAAGAGGCAGGATATGTTCCAGATACGAATTACGTGCTCTTATATGTGGATGAACATGAGAGGGAGGCAAAATTGCAGTACCATAGCGAGAAGCTTGCTCTTGCATTTGCACTGCTCAAGATGCCTCCGGGGGCACCCATCCGTATCATGAAAAATATCAGGATGTGTGGAGATTGTCACTCTGCAATTAAACATGTTTCCAAGATAATGGAGAGGGAGATCATCGTGAGAGACACAAACCGGTTTCATCATTTTAGTGGAGGTTCATGTTCATGTGGTGATTACTGGTGATACAAAAGCTACTACTGTGCAAAGCATCAAATTGTTGAGGAGTACAGAAGGATCTTGTACTCTTCAATAGTTAGAAGAAAGTACTATCATTTGACTCATGGTTTGGTCAACATGATGCATAAGCAACAAGGAAACAAGGACGATTGAGTTTTAAGTTCTTTGGGATCTTATTTCCTGTTCCAGCTTGCAAGATTGAACTGGCTATAAATTTAGTGGAGTTATCAAGCAAAATGTGGAGATTAAAATCTCATAATTTCACTCCCCAGGAGGAGCTTAGAGTTGTACAGCCCGAAGGTGCCAAACTACTCCAAATTTTACATTGGGTAAGCAACTGGTTCTCCTTTTAACTCAATGTGATAGGCTACTTAAGCTCATATATTTACGATTTATTGTGCATGCCCTGTATACAGTCGATATATGGTTGGGTTGTTTTCTTGTATACTTCGTAGTTGTTACATGGCTTTCCAGATAGTCTGTTCAACAATTCTTCATGTGATTACCCGAGAGTTTATGCACAAAAAACTCCATTTTAGAGGAACAATCTTGTTGGCTGTCAATATCACAGTGATTCGCATGTGGCGTGTGTATCACTCTTTAGCCCATCAGGTTTCGAATGTGTTACAAACTTTCTCTAAGAAGATGCTATTTCAGTTGCTTAACATTGATGACAAGTATAGAACAATTAGTTCTTTCAATCTCTCATGCAAGGTTTTAGGAAAACAATGAAATCTCAGTGCATGCTGGGATCAGCTTCAACTTGTAAAGGTTTTGAGAAGAAAGACTAATACAGGCCTGCACGCATACTTGTCGATGTCATGTTTTCCATGAGCAAGAACCAAGGTAGAACTGTGCATGAATATTACTACATCCAGGTATTTCGCAAATTCATTCCTTCTTCTGTCTTCCTGTAGAAATAAACCCAGGTTCCTCATCTTCTTAGAAATTTGCATCCGAGCATATCTTGTGATTTAAGGGCTGTTCCTCGGTAAGATGTGTGACAAAATTTAGTGATGGGATTAATTATTTCCTTGAAGTTGACCATTATTTTGTCATCCTTGGTTTCTTCCCTTTTTTTGCTTCCTTTTCCTCTATATTGTTCTTTAACTGCTTTTCTTCTTCTTAGTCATTTTGAACTTGCAGGAGTTTAGGTCTAATAGTCCTTTGATCTGAAAAGCCTTTGGATTATTCAAGTCTACGTAATGTTAGTATTCAGAGGTTTATGCAAATACGTAGTAGATATCGTAACTTAAGTTGGCACCGGAGAAAAAAGAAAGCCATATAGTTAAAGATCTGATGAATTATCACTGAGATAAAATGCTAGAGTTGAACACGCTGCGTGCTGACATTTCCATGATTTTGTGTCGCTCTCAACAATTTTTTCATGGTTATATATTTTTTCATGGTTATATATTTTCATGGTTATATATTGGCATCATTCGGTGTCCCTGTTGAGCCATTGGATTACTGGCCAAGAATCAAGGCCGAGTCATATGCTAATCCGAGCAAATTAGCTGTTTAGTTTTGAGGTTTTCTTTTTCTCTGTCCCATTGTGGCAACGAGATGCTGCAATAAAGTGACATAGGAGCGGCTCCATGCCTTTAATCAAGAGAAGTTAAGGTATTTACGATGGTCCCTTAGTTTTTCAGTAAGTTGGGAATTTTAGATTCGTTTCACATAATTCTAAGATTACTGTCTTGAGGATTGTTCTTAAGCCTGTCACATATATATATATCATGTCTTGTAAGTTTTAGAAACGGAGTGATTTGAAAACAAGTACAGTTTCTTTGAGAGTCTTTATCCGTCAATTCAGTCTGACGGATTCCATTATTTACATATATAAAATCCTAGTTTATCCCCTTTTATTTATGAATGAAATTGCTGTGAATTCTAAATGAAATTGAGCCTCATGCTTCTAGACTTGGTTGACCTTTTGTTACGAGGATGATTATGGTTGTCCATTAATTTTTAGCTAAATATATAGTTAGTTCAATCCCAAAGAAATGTGGATATCATCATGACTACTATAATCCACAAACCATGCCATCGGTAGATAGCTCTCACCGAGAAAGGGGTAGAAACCATAATGCCAGGATGGTCTGATAGCATGTAGGACAGCTATCTTCTAATCTTTGCAGATGATGGAGGCTTGACAAGAGAGGGCAAGTAAATATGCGAGACAGCTTTAAACAAGGACCAAGAATGGGGAGGATGGAGACTCACAGTTGATTTGTCATAGTAACACAGGCTGTGGATTGGAAACTTGAGAATCCCTGTTAACATGTGCTGAGCAATTACCAAAGAATATGCAGCAGGGTTGTACACTAGTCGTCCATGGATACTAACTAGTGTAGTACAGGATGGCAAAATAGATTTATAAGCTGAGAAAAAGTTTGCTTCATAACGTGGTCCAGTTGACAATATTTGTCTTTCACATCCACCAACATTACTTTATTCTCCCTTACTAGAGCCACTCAATAGAAAGATCAATCACTAATCATGCTCTCAGGGATTTAGTATTAAAACAAAACAAAAGGGGTTTGATGATACTAGAACTTGGAACGTTTAGAGAATTGCTGCCGCAGAACTCTTCTCATAACCTTGTTTGAAGCAGTCCGTGGAAGAGATGGCACAGGCACAACAGATGAAACCTTGTATGAAGTAAAAATATATATACATGCCTTACAGCAGTGGTGAATAAATATGCTTCAGAAAAAAATGATGTAGACAAAAGAAAGCAAGTACCTTGAATAGAGGATTCAGTCTCTTCTGTAGTGCAGAATTGAAGGCCAACCTTAACTTTTCCAAATTTTCTTCCGAAAAGCTTTGATCTTTAAAAATGACAGCCATGACTAATTGCTCAGGGCCACCGGTAGATGGAGGGACCCCGATTGCAGCTGTCTCAAGGATAGAACTACTGACGCTGTTACAGATCCGTTCGATCTCGACAGAACTTACCTGAGCATTGATGGATTAACTAACATGGATTAGTTTGTTTGTCTTAAGACCGAAATGTGTCGTTGCTGATGTGTACCTTAATGCCACCAAGATTCATTGTGTCGTCTGTACGACCATGTGCCTTGTAATATCCACTAGCAGTCCGCTCGAATTCATCTCCATGTCTTCGAAGTAGCTGCATGTCCAAGCCTGATTAGACCTATGAACTCAATGGAAGACCACTGAGTGTAGGTAAAAGGCTTACCTTTCCATTGAGAACTGGCATGCCCTTAAAGTAGACATCGTAATGATCAGCATTTAATAATGTTACTGATGCTCCGAACATTGTTGGATTGAGAGCTAACTCACCAATCCCAGCAGCAGTTTCCGGCTGTGATTCAAAAAGCGAAAACAATCCATTACATATATTCTCGACAAGTTCGATGGATGAACTTTGCTAGTCGCTTTATATATATATATATATATATATATATATATATATATATATATATATATATATATATATATATATTACAATATATATATATATTACAATTCATTATCCCCACTAAGATATTCCAATAGACATCTATAACTTTGATGATACTTCAGATGCAAAGAGTTGAGCAGATGAAGCTTTTCGCTACCAAGTATCTCAGGATACATGTTGAATATTGTTTCTACAACAAATGAGATGATGGAACCCACTTTGCACGACTTACTGCATGGCATCAAATCTTTATGGACTGTGTTTCACATAGAATTTTTTGCTTAAAATTTTAGATGGCATATTGTGATAATATGACCTTGCAAAAAATAGTTGGAGCAGAGTACTTACAAGTGGATTTCCATCACTGTCAAGGATAAATAACTTGCAACCCATTGCAGGTGTGCTGAATGCAGCCAATGCCTGAGGCTGCAACAGTGACCCAGTAACAAATCCACCTCCAATTTCTGTACCACCACAATATTCGATCACTGGCTTGTAGTAAGCTCTTCCCATGAGCCATAGGTAATCATCCACACTGGATGCCTCTCCAGTGGAGCTAAAGCAACTACACACAAGTAAATTATATTTATCACTCCCAGAGTCAAAAGGATGCAGTAAAACAACCTTCCAAAATTGATATTATTACCGAATCTCTGACCAATTGAGACCCATGGTACAATTTGTGTTCTTCCATGCTCGCACAATACTTGGAACGACACCAAGCATTGTTACCCTGGCATCCTAGACGGGTTGGAGAACTGTTAGTCTACATTTCTGAACTATGGAAGAAATTATTGAAGCTCCATATTTCATGAAATAAAATTATTACTGGGCAATTAAACAGATCAAAGAAAGTAATCATGCCTACTAAAAGAATGCAACAAGTTATTGGTTTCCTTCTAGTGAATTGTTTATAGTATCCACCATCGATTAATCACGCCATGGATAAATCACAAGAATACTTACAAGCATGCGACAAACGAGTAAACAGATCCTCAAACCAACCTGTGACTATTAAGCAAACATAAACTCGCACCATTCAGAGATTTTGTTAATCTAGCACAAAAGTATACTAGGACAAATAAGTTTTTTCTCATCCTTTGACCGCATAAACATCAGCAACATGTGGCATTTTGATACATCAAGGTAAGTATGATTTAGTTTTTGACATGATACAAAGGTCAAAAATGAAAGTTTGAACTGTTATTGTTCAAATCAACATGTTTTATTGCACTTCAATACAAGCACAAAAGAAGATCAATGATCCAGTTTATGAGCAATAATTAGATGATAAACTAAAATCTCATGGGAAGTAACAGACTTTGATACGTATAGCTTTTTAGAAACTAAAGAAAAATCCAGTGCAGAAGTTGCAAATGGTTGGAAGATTTTTATCATTTGAAATTGTTGCCCCAAGGTAATGCACATTTTCAGCACATCCTTTGAGACAAGGTAGAAAAAAAAAATTTGTTCTTCAATACTGCCAACCACCTCCATAAGAGCGGCACCCTTGCAGGTCACCTGAAACCTCCACCCAGTGACTTCCAAGAGTCTGCAAAGTACTTTGGTCAACCACCAAGCCACGCATCACATCATCAAACTGCCAGAATAACAACTACCGGGGCTACAGTAACAACTGCTGCATATACAGGTGCCTAATCCCACATTTAGGTTTAGTTATAATCATCTTGCTCCCATTGTCATACTTTCATCTGCATCTACTATTATCAAAACAAAAACATGTTCTGGTCTTCCTTGTTAAAAGATATTTATAAAGCATCGAAAAAATAAACATTTTTTCATTGTTTTCCTCTTTGCAAAAATGAGGGAGAAATAAAAGAGGTTTTTTCTTTCATGGGATGGACTATAAGAAATTTGATATAAGACAAAATAATTAATGATAGTAATCCTTCAGATATTAATGAAAGAGTTACCAAAGATTTTTTTCTTCTTGTTTCTTGTCAAATTTAGTTATTACAGGATAAACAAAGATGAAAAAGATAAAGCATGTCCTGTCAGTCCTTATATATAATTTCGTAAAAGGAAAATATGAAAGATCTTAGAAGATGAAAATGTGCTAGCCAACATTCTGAAGTCAATTGAGAGATGGCTCTTTCAAGTGCACCGAAAATGAAAAAATGACAATTTACATCAAACTGTTATGACAAAAGAATGCATAATTACTGATCAATTTGTTCATCACTCTTATAGAACAAGAATATCATGATTTTATTCCCCAAATAAATCCAGTGTACTGTGAGAAATTATATAACACTAACTTAATATACCTACAAGTTAAAAACAGGTTCAACAAAGTATCTTAGATGGAGTTTTAACTTATATTACTACAAAAAACTACTTAAATGAAGCTCATCATACCTGTACAAATTTTGCAAATCCGGAGCCAAGAGGGATGCCATTATATAGAGCCATGGAAGCTCCATTAATTAAACTGGCATACACAAGCCATGGACCCATCATCCAACCAAGATTAGTAGGCCATGCAACAACATCACCTTTACGTATATCCATATGTGCCCATGCATCCGCAGCAGCCTTCAGAGGAGTTGCATGTCTCCATGGAATTGCTTTTGGCTCCCCTAAACAAAACCAACAATTAACATATCTGTTATATTGAGTTATATATAGTTCTTTGAGAAACAGCAGTCCAATTAAAAAAGGGTGTCTCCTTTTAGTACCTTTGCTTAATTATTTAAGAATTGTGACTACGAACATTGTAAAAAATTGAAGACAAATACAAGATAATTTGTTAAAGAGGCACTAGGTGTTCAAGATGTTTAGGTTCAAAATTATTACCTGTAGTTCCTGATGAAAAGAGGATATTTGTGAATGCCTCGATAGGTTGTTCGACTGCAGCATAAGGAATGTCTCTACAATTAAGAAAAAACATAAAATAATAGTTTGACAAAACAAAAAGCTTTGACTTTATGGTCTAATAATTTCAATAGTAATTTTACTACAACTTTATTTGGTAGCTAAAAGGAAAAAAATCCACTAACTTTTTTCCAATTAGAAACAATAGAATCCAGCAAACTGAATGTGGTAAAATGTGACTGATGACACTCCATAAATACTATTATTTTTCCTCTATGCTTTTCTTTCCTAATAAACGTATCATTATGTTAAACATATAGTTCTAAATTGTAACTTTGCTTATATGAAATTTGTCAATCAAGTCCATAACCTTGGTGCAGTTAGATGCCTATGATCATCGTGCTTCTATAATGTATCCGTGAGCATCATGCATTGTCCTAACTCCTAAGAATAAGGCATCCACTTCTGGATATTACAGATCAAAGAACTCAAACTAATCATGTAAGCAAACGGAGAAGAAAATGCACATATAAAAGTTCACATACTTAGTATATTCAACTCTTCCCAGGAAGTCATGCCAAGAAATATCATTTGCACGCAATCCCTTAATGATAGTAGAACCTTGTGTAGGGATGATGATCGCTAACGGAGCAAGAGCCTCAACAACTTTACTATAAGAGCCAATGTTATAAAATTAGAAAGGCTTAAGGACTTATTACATGTACTCAACACTGCTTCTGAAAAGAATCGTGAGCATCACCTGTATAGAGGTAGTTCCTTTTCACCACGAATAATAGAATCCTAAATCCAAAATTACAAATTCAATAAGATTTTTTCAACACTGCAGAGTTAGAATGTTACTAGCTGAATTTCACTAGATGCATGACTTTGATTCAATGGCGCAATCAGAAATAGCGCTTTTGTTCAGAAGTCAAAAAAGAACAAAAATAAAGCTAAAAAATAACTGTGAAAGCAAAAGGAAATATGACATTGTCCTATGTCCAAGACTAGAAGTTAACACATATTTTCTGTAGATATTGGTATGTAAATCTGATTGAATGAAAACTCTGAAAGATGTATCATCTCTCCGAGTTTTGAGGTGGTTCTGAGTTCTGACAACATACTACTATTATCTACTATGTAACTCTGTGGAACAAAAATAAAGCCAGCATGATTCATAAATCGGTTGATCCAACTCTAAAATTTTCCAGTTTGTGTCTGGTTGGACACTCTGCTCAAGTGTGCAATTTGTCAGAGTCTAGTAGTGCAGGGTCCCAAAACCGATCAGAATTTGCCATAGTTAAAGGTGACTGTACAATTCCCACAAGCTCATTGTTCGAACCTATCTTTTACAGTCAGGCATGAATAATTGCCAAAGTAAGAAAAGAACAGGGAAGAGATGAGGATGATAAAGAAGAGATGTGCAAAAGTTAGTTCTTAAACCTAATCATTTACCAGTAGGGTTCTTAATTGTACTTTACCTTTTATTAGCTTTTTGGTTTTGTTTGAAGTTTTATTTTTTATTATTCTTTCCATTTCTTAGTTATTTTTGACTGAAGTGTGTAAATAATGTTCCAATCCCACTAAACCTACATCCGGAATTCTAATATGAAACACAATACCAACCCAATCCCCCAAATGTTAAATTAAACATACAGGTGAAAATTTCACAAACATAAAATTTTAACCTGGGTGAAAATTGCTTTTGCATTTGCTATCTTGAGCCTTGTTGCTATTTCATTAGGAGCAAAGCTATCTGCTATGGACACAACCACGTAGCCTGCTAGAATAATAGCAAGGTAGATGATAACAGCAGTTACAGTCATCTGCATATCTATTGCAATGGCAGATCCTTTGGGCAAACTCAACGTATCAAGTGCATTCGCTACCAGCCTGCAAAATGAAAATCAACTTATCACTTGACACAAAAAAGATATTTTCATAAGAACATAAAATTGCAATTTCATCTAGAAGTGACAGCTTAGGTGTATTTCCACCCTCATTTTTTATGACAATTTTAACTTTAAACACATAATCCATAACAATATACCAAAAGAAAAGCAGGCAACAAATGCTCAAAATAAAATTAGACGGTTGTGTTTACAACCACTAGGATCTAGGCGGCAGCTAGGCCATGAAAATCACATCATTATGTGATTATGAAATCATCCAAAAATCAACTAGTAAAAGAGAAGTATGCTTCTGTACACGTACAAACAGCAACAAGTATAGATGTCCTTTTCAAAAATGATTAGAACATAGTAATTAGTCTTTTCCAATCAACCAATGAAGATGGATCTAGCAAGATCTTTTTCATAATAACTTTGATCTTAGATCTGGATAAGCACAAAAACAATCCAAGAACAAGAAGGGTGGCCCAGCACAAGGATATCTGGATCTAGATATTTTTTTGTCCATTCTATTCCACATATGTCAATAGTTATATTGTTACAAACAACTTACTTTGGTGTCAGAACCACACAACGAACTTGTACAATGTCATGATGGATTCCGAGTTCTAAGGGGTGATCAGAACTTCAAAACAACTCAACATTCCTTTCCCTTAACAAAGTAATAGGCCTTTCGGATGGACTTTACCAAACAAGAGAACATTATTTTTGTAGGAAAACTAAACAACCTGCAGTAAAAAGAACGCTATCAGGTAAAACTTGAACATTATTATTATGCATATGTGCCAATGCGCCATTATCCTGAGGTTAATTACAACTCCATACAAAAGTGAAAAATAATAATAACAACAAAATTTGTACCAGACTTGAGTTCTCAGTTCCTTTAGTGTCATGGTATGAACAGGCAAAGAATCATCTCCTTCATCTCTCCACAAAATCACAACATCATCAAGGCCTCTCTTATCATTCAAGCTCAAGCATAAGCTGGCAGCATTTAGATGAGCCCCTGGCATCCACTGGCCCCCAGGATAAGAGTCATGGTCACGTAAAATACATGATGGTGGCACCGAAAACGAAATACCCATCTCTTCGAAAATCATCTTCCAATAAGCCTATGAATCCAAACAACATACAGAAACAACTAATTCAAAACAAACTTAGAATCCACTTAAGTAATAAAGCACGCAATGAACACCAGCAGTTCCTTTCAGCAATACCTCTGGATTTTCCACGGAAAATTCCTGAAAGTCTGTAAAACTTGATATTGGATCCTTGTATCTCGATCCAAGTAACTCCTTTCCACGCCTCTGTAACAGCCGTCCAGTATTTGTTGAAGCTGCACACTCTCTGGTAATCCAAATTCAATAATTCGTCAGTACTCCCATGACAATAACTGCACAGGAATCGACCAGGATTTATATCAACGAGAACTTTTTCTTAAGCTTTGACTCAAATGATGTAATGCCATCCCCAGAATAAAAGACAAATTCTCCTATAAATCGGGACCAAAAAGACTGCGATTCAAGAAAAGAGTGGAAGACACGTTACTCGTTCGGAATCCAAGCAGGAGGGGGTTCGGAATCGAAGCCCACGTAGCACCCATAGTACATCATCTGATGAAGAGGAAACGGGAGATCAGGACTCAAGAGGCGCTTGGAGATGGCGTCCCACGCCTCCGGGCCGGAGCTCCCGCTCTCCAGGAGAATCCGCCGGAGGCATGCGTGGAGCCTCTCCGCCTCGTCCGGAGGCACACCGGCGGCCCCGATCTCCTCGACCGTGATGTCCTCCAACGCCCGGTATGCCATCGTCTGCCGATCTGCTCTCCTCCCCCCATTCGAGTTTTTATTCCGGAGGGCGGTGGGCTGCATCGAAAGAAGGGAACATATCTTTTTCCGGTGTAACCTGTCCCACCGTTTGGTGTGTCGACGCGTCGGTGGCTACAGTTTAGGGGACTGCATTAGTTACTTGGATGAGGAGGAACACGTTACCTACGAACCCAGTGAGTCGATGAGACGGGTTGGTAAGTGTTGGGCGATAACTCCCGCACGCCAGCCCGCTTCTCACCCTCACCCTCACCCTCACCCTCACCCTCATATGTAAAACACCACTCCTGCTGGTGGGGTCCGGACGAATACTTGTTTTTTTTCTGTCTTATTATATGTTAATACAAAATAATGTTTTTTAAGGTTTTATATTTTATTTATAGGTTTTGTTCTTTCTATATTTTTAAAAAATAATTATATTTTTTTACTTTGATGATTAACCTTGACCATCAAATCCAAATCAATGATTTTGAATGATATATATATATATATATATATATATATATATATATATATATATATATATATATATACAATCTAATGATGTGTTTGAATGTTAATGAAGTAATTATTTTTATCAATCGAAAATCAAAACTAGAATCAAATATTGGAATTGTTGGAATCCAATTCTAGAACCCGATCAAAACCACCTGAAATCGATTTAATTTCAATTTCAATTTTTGCAAAACCAAAATCAACATCGAAGGTTATTGATTTCTAGAACCATAATCAGGACTACTTCTGACTTCGATTTTATTTTCAGATTCAATGATTTCTACCAACATCTTTTCAATGTGGAATGGGAAATTCAAACATCTATCACTGATCATTGGGAAGAGCTTCTGTTCACAACATAAATGTACGAAAAGATACAAGTCCAATTACAAAAATCAACAACGATACTACCGACGTTGTAATGTCCGGACCATTTGGATCCACCATTAGCTCTGTAAAAAATCAATTACAAAGGATAACTATGCTAATAATTGCCAAGTGCCACCTCCTGCTACGATGTGAAAAAAGGACAATCTTATTCCTGAGATCAACCAACCTTCCAATCCTCCACCATCAATCTTATTTATTATACAGTTGCAGCAGAACAAGATATATCCTGTATAGTTCTAGTTTTGATGCTTTCAAAATCCTCATGGCTTCTTCCTGGTTGTGAATGTTGAGCTGATGCGGCCACTAGAGTGGCAGTTGATCTGCTGTGTCGATGTAGTCTCTCTGGTTCATTGACAGTAAACACAAGGCATGTGGGAGAAAGAAGTAGAGAGCCAGGAAAACAAGAACCCCGAGATCTGCTTCTTCCCCTACCGCTGGTTGGGGAGGGTTTCGCCAGTATATTTGACTGACACACCAAGTGCAGTACAAGGTCGCGATGATCAGGACAAGTCTCAAGGATTGATCTGATCTCTTGATGATGGATTTTCCATTTTTCAGTCTGCAAAGCAAACAACAAGACCCATTGTGGTGTCAATGATGAATAATTGTACAAGAAACAAAGTAAAAGGGACTTAATTCAGTAACAATAACAATCAACAATCCAGGAGAGAATTCCCATTTACTGGAAAAAGGATTTTCTCAACTCAGATTCTTTTGTTTACTCATTGTCTTTGTATCTTATAGTACACTATTCATTTCTCGCATTTGACAGATTCAAATGGAAAGCTGAAGGCCGTGGAATGTGTTCGTGGTCACAGAGGATTGGACATTATGCTTGACCATGAAGCTGGATGGATAGATAACAGTATTGCATCATGGTCAACCAATAGCCGCCAGTATGTTCAAGAAAATGTAACAGACTGGAAATTCCAGTTATTAGTTATCTGCAAATGGCATTGAATTTTCTTCAATAGAAACTAATAAAGTCAGAAGTAACCACAGGAGAATCATTTCATACATTCAACATAATCCTAATCTCTTCTGTAAAGGCCCTAGATGCCTTGAAGATTTTTGTCAAGCCCGTAGGACCAATAAAGAAAGGAGACAAACTGAGATTATTCAATTCAGAAGCATTAGTTGCTCAAACAAACCAAAAAATAGAGTGTCATCTGAATTCTGAAACTAGCAGTGGCACCTAGTAAGCCAGATTCATAAGGATCACGAAACAGATACATAGAGTTTACATCAAAAAGACAAAGTGAATGTGCAGAGAGCAATATTGTTTTTTAGTGGTCTAATAACTCTAAACTTAATCACAAATGTTAAGTATTCTTCAGAGGTACTTGTGTTTAAAACTTTGCATATACACTGTCCAAATTTGGTATGTGAAGTGGCAATTTCTTTTTCATGACATTAATGCAAACATAAAGTGTTGCCTTTGTTGTTTGAAATTTTTGAATGTGACAATGTGTAGAATTGCAGGAATTTATTGCTTATTTTTTGTACTCTTGAGAACACATCAAATGTCAAGAACGTACCATATCAATGCTCGTCCATTTCACGCCAAGCTACCTTTTAATTTCCTTAGTGCTAGATCTTGAAATCTTGGACTAACTTTTCTATGCAAGTGATTCATGGTTCTATCGGGGCGTCTTCTTGACTATGAATAAGCAACAAAACGACAGGGAGAAAGTGCTAACATGGTAGTGTATTGCACGTGCTCATGTATTTTGCTTTATTCTGCATGATGAATAAAATGCTACCATGAAATGTTGTCGGACAAACTCATCAAGCCAAACTTCCAACTGGCCACGTCCAATTTGCTACTAGAGTTCAAGATGCCTTAGCAATCAGTCAAAGGATGATGGGCCTACTGGATTACCTGAAAATTGCTGTGAACCACCATCACTGGTTTCATGAAGTGCAGAAACAAATAATTGCACAAACAATCATCCAATTACAATCCTAAAATTAACTTAGAATGCAGTCCTTTGATCTAGGTATAAGTTCTATGACTTCATATATATAGTCCTCTTAATAATTACCTGTTGATATACACAAAGCCCACAAACAAAGAAGTGCATAAAAGTCCAACCACGACTACAGCATCTGGATTGATAGGAGCAGAGTTCTTCCACCAGCCTGTGCTCAATATCCAGGTATACATTGTTGAATGGCCATTCTCCTGTGAAGATGATAAGTAACACAGTCAGCAAACCTAGTTTAAATAATTTAAAGGTTGTCACTTGTATAGGGGAAAGTAAACAAAACTTATAAGAATGATAAAGCTTATTTCAGACTCAAATTCTTTCAAATATAGATTTTCCAGAGATGTAGCTTTTTGTTTTTGCCAGTACAATTGATTGAGCATTCCAAGCACAAATCGATTTAGAAAGCGTCAGTTTAAGTTTGTGTTGTTCATGCCCCTTCAAAATGGTTCTTGACAACAACTCTACATGCACATGGGACCACAAGATTTTGATGAAGATAACTAAATACATCTGAAGATGCAAGAGTGCAAAGTAACACTCAAAGTTCTATTTACAGGAGGAGGCACAAATGTGATCAGTCTAAAAGTGTATAATATTGAACATCATTTGACTTATATGTCAACAATAGTTGTGGGCAAATTATATAATGGATTCTGTAAACAATAATAGTTGAACTCAAATTTTGTACAGTAAAGCATTGACTGCCAAAATCAGCTGATCCAGAACATAACAATGTCTCTGATCCAAACGAGTGTAAAGTACTCCATTACTAATTACTGTAAGGTGGCTCTAAATGTTTACACCATCAATAATGCAATCACTAGGCAGTTTTGCTGGAATATTTTCTTTCTTACGCTGACTCAAATGCAGTGCTGAAATGATCATATACTATAAAGAATCTGGAGAAAAAATCCTCTGAGTAAAGGAAAACTATCGACCTAAAATATGTAGCATGAGATCGATTTATACCTGCAAGATCATGTATTTCTCGAGATCGTCCCACTAATTAAAGATCCAAATAGGAAGCACTACGCTAAATTCGAAAGAAGTATAATGCTCACCTCGAACAAGTGATCCAAGAAGAAATGCGACAGGGAACCAGCCGATAACAACAAGAAGCACTGCATCTTGCTCAACGAGACCTGAGTTCATCCAAATCCAATTCAATTCGATCCTAATAATTGACGAAGCAAGTAATTGTTGGCAAGCACAAGTTGCAACCCCATCAAAAACTCCCGCAAGAAAAAACAAAATAAAGGAAGAAAACTACCAGATCGAACTCATCTGATCAGAACAACAAATCTAAACAAGAAGCATGTTTTCTCAAGATTTAAGCTCCACGAAGTCTTGATAGATGCACAAAATCGAGTGTTTTTTGGGGGAGAAAAAAGAAAGAAAGAAAACGACGCAGCAGGAGCGAAGTCGGAGAAGTGACAAGAGAACTGACCCCGGAGGCGGGATCGAGGATGCCTTTGCGAAGGAGGAGAGCGGAGAGCCAGGCATAGAAGAAGGAGAGGGGGAGACCGAGCAGCATGGGGTAGTAGAAGGGGTGGTGGACAAGGTCCATCGCAAGGGACCCGAGGGAGTGGCCGAGGCCGGAAGAGGAGGAGATGCAGGAGGCGAGCCATTCGGCGAAGGAGCCAAGGTCGGGGCCGAGGAAGGCGTTGGCGGCGTAGACAACGCAGTGGTGGGGCCCGAAGCGGCCTCGGGAGAGGCGCATCAGCCCTGCCCCAACCCCCAACGCGTACATCGTGTGCGCCCCCGGCCCCGGCATCCTCTCTCTCTCTCTCTCTCTCTCTCGCCCTCCTCCTTCACTTTCGCCCCTCCGCGCCTGTCTCCCTCTCTCTCCCCCTCTCCCTCGGTGCCGACGGCCGCGATGGCTATGGCTTTAAAGACAGAGAAACACTCTTCTTACCTGTTTGACTGGCACTCGAATAACCTACCTGCCTTGTGATTGGATATATTAACATGGCCTACGACAGCGTTTTTGGGGCCACATCTGCAGGGTAATGAAAAGGAAGGTAAGAACAGGGCTAGAAAGAAGCATTTTTATTTAAGGTATTCAAGTCATATAAATGGGAAAAAAAAGAAGTTGATATTGTTGACCAACACCCATTAGCCTAAAACTGATGTATTAAAATTTGTGGATTGAAAATTGATTTTTTTTGGGGATAAGTTGTAAAAAAAACCATAGTTTAAATTACAGATGTTTGATATCAATCCATACAAATAAATTTATTTGGACAATAATCATTAAATTTTTTATTTATTCTATAGTTTGATTCAAATATAACTCATGTAAAACTAGAACAATAGAGATGTCAGAATGTATAACATAAAAAACACAGACATTTAAAATCAAATATTATGATAGTGGCAATTATAGAGAAAATATAAATATAAAATCAAGACAAATTAAAAAAATAAAGAATATACATTTAAGATAATACATATGATGATAACATATAAAAAATAGCAAATTAAAGAACAGAAGAGAATATGCTTACAACATGCATACAGCCTCTGAGTGCTAGTTCAAGAGTAGAGCCCCCAGTTAACTCTTAGTAATGGAGGTCAAGCTTAAGCACCACATGTTATCCAGTAACACACTTGCTATTGATGCCTGGAGTAGATCACATCATGTCCCTGTTCAAGATTCATCCCTGTATAGAGTTTGAAGACAACAAAAAGTAGACTTCAAAGCTCATATTATACATGCATGTTTCTCCAACAGTCAGATAAAACACAAATTTATGCAGGACATTGTGTTCATGAGACTAAAACTTCTGCTCCTTGCTATTTGCATGCCAAAACTTACAGCAACTCTTACTTTTTCTTCAGTGTCTGTCAAATGGGACATGCCTATGTAATATAATATGCATATCCAGCTCATGTTTGTTCTTTGGTCACAGTCAATCTGTTTCCATCTTGTCCTCCTTCATAAAAATATTTACTGCACATCTCTACTCTTCTCTAAATGATTATAGGATTATAAATGTTATACTTTGTTGTCGATGAGTTGATGCATTGAGAAGCTGAACCTATTGACCTTGTTACATATTTGTGACAGAAGTGATGATGGAGACCCTTAAATACCACCATTTGGATTTGTCAGTAAAACAATCATATTTAAAACAGAGTTCTTCCATAATTTTATACTCAACCTGAAAGTGTGCACTTCTTGGTAATTTGTAGTTGTTCAACCAGTAGCGGTAATATAACATCAATTTCATTTAGATGATTTTTTTAAACATTTTGTTATTAAGAGTTACTGTGACACTTCAATTTAATTCTATAATAGAAATGAGTTAGGATGAATATTAACTTAAGTATTTTGATTGATGATATAGATCGAATCGTTATCCCATCTCCCATATGATCGAATCGTTATAGGACGAGAAAGAAATGACATATAAAATTATAGGATACATCATAACGTTCAATCATCGTTAGGTTATATCTCACATGTATTATGATCTGAATTCTGTTGAGCCTTCATATAAGATTAAGCTCTAAGTGGAAAAGATTATAATTCATTAATTCAATCATAGATTAGAAGTAGAGTAAGACTATCATTGACTTATAAAAATCTAATGTATATAATATTATTAATTTCAACTTTAACATTTTAGTTAATGATTTGAACCAAACAAAATTAATATATCAATTATCTTATTATATCTTATAGCTAAATCTGTTATTTGTCTTCACAAACCTACTTTTTCTCAAATAAAATATTCAAAAGTTATTTTGGAGTAAGTATTGAAATATATAGAGTGATTTTTTTCAGAAAATATCCATATTTTAGGTATGATACTCTATCTTTTATTTTTTTTCTAAGCAATACATTTAATTAAAAAAAATAAAATACCTCTAAAAGAATTTCGCCTGTTTTTTTACTAGTTTTCAGTCATTTTACAAGTTTATAATATTTTTCAATAGTATTTATGGTATTTTACTAATACATTAAAAAAAATATAAATGTTATCAAAAAATGACACCCTCTTTGATTATCATTACTCATAGATCATTGTAATATTATATTTTTTAAGTATATAGATAGTTTGATTGAGATTAAAAATTATTTAGATTATTTATAATATTTTTAAAATAAATTTTAAAATATTATAACATATTAAAAACATTATAGCAGACCAAAATACTGCAACAAGTAAAAAAGTTTTGAGAGACAGTTTAAATATTTTTTAAATTAGAGATAATATTTAAGAAAAAATTAAAAATATCGATTAGGCAATATTTAATATATATGTATTAAAAAAATCGCTCATATATATATATATATATAATACAAAATATTACTGTAGCAAAAGGGCACTGCTAACTTTGGAGTATTTCTCGTAGAGACAAAGCCTCTCTTCTTTTCAGGTCACCACTGTAGCTAACTATTCCTTGCACAGAAAAAGGAACCCTTGTCTTTTCAGCTTCTTTCTGGAGCAAAGGCATATCATCCATCTCCTATTAGCAATCGACGATCGAGCTATATGATGGATTAATTCCCCAACATCTATTTCGAGACTTGTGTGCCAGATTTCTGTGTTGGCATTTTCCACATTTATGTGTACCTGTAGTGCTAAACTAATTGCTGGCAAATTAAAATCTCTGACATCTTTAAGGTACTGTTTGTGGTACATTTTCATGCATTTATTTTGATTTTTCAGTTCTTAATATCAGAATTCCAAAAGAAATAGACTGCAAGTATTTTCCTCATTTCTTTTTAGAACATCTTATGCTAGATTTTACTTTTATCAGTAAGATTTGATGTCTAAATAATTGATCAGTTAGATTTCTTTTTCTTTTCTTCTGAACTGAGGAGAGGATATCAATCCGATCGATATAAGTGATAGGTAGATAATTTTACTTGTAGAAAATGCTTCTCAATTACTTGGCCAACAACTGTACCTTCAGCCACAAATCCTACTTTCTTCCTTAGGCAGCTGAGATGAGATGGTTTTGAAACTGGTGAATCTAAATTCTATTCCATCCATGGTGGCATCAGCTTGCAGACATTTTACCTCTCCAGCAGATGGGTCAAGAACATGAGAATAATGGTGGATCAGCATTTGATGATGTCCACAAAAATGATTTGCACCAGAGAGTGTTTTGGAAGCTAGAGAGAAGGGTGAAGCTAATGGGACAAGGGTAGTCTGATAAGTAGCGCAGGGGTTATGAGGTGTAGAACCGAAGGCTTTTTAGTGGACAAGACTGCTTTTTGTTCTCATCTAATTTCAACTACAAAACCCACCACCATGGCCATGGCCATGGGTGTGCACATTCTTTCTTTCTTTCTTTAACAAATGGTACGTCTGTGTTGGCACATGAACAAGAAGAAGAAGAAGAAGGGTAGCTGAGAGTAGATCCAGAGAGCTAACACCAAACCCATCAAATCCAAGGAATATCCACCGCTGAGGTGGAGAACACTCCCGAGAACAGGCAAGTGGAGGTCTTCGTTCCTCTTCCATGCTGCTCCTGGGGAAGGGAGGCACGCATGGTGAGGGATTGGGTGTGTAGTTGTGAGCTCCCAAGCTTTCCTCTTCGGTTTCTGGTATGTGATCTTGTTGTGAGCTTGAACCTTGGAGATGCTCTCCCTTCCTCGTTGATGACTTGCAAGTGATCTGGAATTGGACTAGTCGTGATTTTGTCTTCAGATGACTTGGGTTTTTGTCTCAGATCACCAAGGAAGGAGATGGCTTGGCTTCTCTCCCATGGCAAGAACAGGCACGGAGCTCATCCTCCTCCTGGTCTTAGCATCTTGAGAAGGGACTCATTCCCATTCCCGTCATCCCAAGCTCCGCCAACAGCATCCTCCGCAAGCAGCAGGATAAGCCCAGCAGCCCTCTTCACCATAGTCATTCTCGCACTCATCTTCTTCGTCTCCGGCCTCCTCCATCTCTTGGTGAGGTTCCTCATCAGGAAGCGCCCTTCCTCCGCCGCCACCTCATCTTCCCCGCACTCCAATGCGCGCCGCCGCGCCGCCGATCTCTCCGGTGGCTCCGGTTCCCTCCAACGCCAGCTCCAGCAGCTGTTCCACCTCCATGACTCCGGCCTGGACCAGGCCTTCATCGACGCGCTACCGCTGTTCCTCTACAAGGAGATCCTTGGCTCCAAGGACCCGTTCGACTGCGCTGTCTGCTTATCCGAGTTCGCCCCGGAAGACAAGCTTCGACTGTTGCCGGGGTGCGGCCACGCATTCCACCTCAACTGCATCGACGCGTGGCTGCTCTCCAACTCCACCTGCCCGCTCTGCCGGGGAGCCATATTCCTGCAGGGGCTGACGGTGGAGAATCCCATGTTTGATCTCGACGACCCGAGGGAGGAAGAGGGGGAGGAGGAGGGATTCTCGGCTCCCCGGGATGCCGACGGAGATGACATTGCGGCGGAGAAGAGGGTGTTCCCTGTGAGGCTGGGTAAGTTCAAGAACCTGAGTGATGGAGACCTCAGCGTCGATGTCGACATCGACGTCAATGATGATGGCATCGGCATCGACGTCGAGAGCGTGAGGAGAGAAGTGGGGGAGACCAGCAGCAGCAATTTGGATGCCAGGCGCTGCTTCTCCATGGGCTCGTATCAGTATGTGGTCGCTGACTCCAACCTCCAAGTGACTCTTTCTGGCACCGCAAGGAACGGAGACGACAGAGGAACAGGGTACAGTGGGGAAGCTGTGAGCAATGAGGGGATGAGGTTGGGCGTTGGCTACAGAGATGAGAGCTTCTCTGTGTCAAAGATCTGGCAATGGTCTGAGAGGAGGGGCAAGTTTCCTCCTACATGTGCAGATGCTGCTGCTGCTTTTGATGGGGGCTTGCCATGGCTATGGCCAGATTTGGAGGATGCATGAAGCATGGCTCCTTCAAGACCATCTCTCTCTTGCTTCTCTTCCATTTCATCTACTGCAAATCTTGGCGTGCTCCTTCGACATGCACCTGATTCATTCCACTGCTGATGTTAGAAGGTACGTTCGGGAGATAGTTGACGAGTAGAAGATCCAAGAAACACACATCAAGCATCTACTTGCCCTGTGTTGTGCTTTCACATGTTCTGATGAAGATTTAGATGGGCATTGCCTACAGTTTCAGCTCAGAAGAGAACAAGAAAATTATCATCTACTTGCCTTGAGCTTTCCTATGTTTCAAGCTTCAACTAGGAAGTCAGAGAGCACTGACAGGGCCCAACCTGTGGAGAAAACTTGATGTCATCTTGTGATCCTGTAGGTTCCCAATCCCCTGAAAGTTCCAAAGATGCTTAGTCATAAACCTCAGCTTAGGATTATCCAAAGGTCTTCTACTGTAAGTTGGTCATTTATGAGATAGTTCTTGTTGTCTCTGCTTATAGGATGATGGGGAGTGGATTCTGTTGATGAGAGCAGCATCTGCGCATTTGGCCACTGTTATAGCCCTCTGGCTTTGTGTTGAGTACAGGCTTTGGAAGACACTGAAAACAGCTGTTCCTGTCAATAACCTCTGCTGTGTGGAAAAGGTCACATGGAGCAAAGCCACACTCTGAGTATTATATATATATATATATATATATATATATATATTGTTTTGGTACTTTGTATCTCTAAGCAAAACATTTCTTGTATAAGGCTTGAAAGACTAAGTTCTATGGTTTGATTTCTACTGGCAAACATGAATTCTACATCAATTGTGCTTAACATCTAGCTTTCAGGGGGTGTTCCCCTCTAGTTCTTTCAAAAAGTTAAACAAAAATGATTGTGCTTGACATCAGAAGAATAATAACATCTATTCCATCAAAGAAAATGAAGATGTAGTATAACAGCAAACATTTAATTTCTATGAATACAGCTTTCATCATGATCTGCAGAAATACACATTGTTATCTGTGGCAGTAGTATGTCTAAAGGACTGCCCATCATGGGTCACACTGTGAGAGAAAAGAAAGACCAAGTTTTTTTGAACTTGGATCTGTACAACTTGCTAAGTTAGTTTACTGTCACAGTGGCAGAGAGGCAAAATCATTATACAAGCCAGTGAATGCATTAATTCTAATGAATGACCATGTGGTTTTGTACTGAGGATGACATGGTGCTCCCTTGGAATTTAGTCTTTATTCCTATTCATTACCCAACTTCAATTAACCAGCACCATAGCATAACTTGGAAATAAGCAAACACATTTGGTACAAGATTTTCCACCAAATTATACAGATTTTGTACAACTGATGCAGGTCTTCAACCTCAGACTTACAGGAGACATTGTAGCCATTAGATGGCTGAAAGAATTAGTTTTCCAATTTGTAGCCTAAGATCATCTAACATAATATCTATAAATCTTTGACTTGTTTCAATATTATCAAACCATAATTTAAGTTGGTAATGTGGAAGAGAAGATACAGTAAAATGTCCACATCTGTGTGCAATTCTAGAGAGCAAATGGCAACCATGAAAGGAAGAAAGACCCCTGATCTCAGAAGTTGCATGATAAAGATTCACAGAAAATGTTCAAGTCCTTGAGATGACTTTAGTTTCAATTTCTTGTTTGAGAATGAATAAAAAGTCTGTACATGATGATGCTAATCTTAGTCAAAAGAAAGAGTCATGAAACCACAGAAAAACCAAGAATTTGCAGGGGAATTTGGGAACAGTAAGGAGAGAAAGATGGAAATTGGAGAATAAAAATCATGATGGATGAGACATGATGACTTTAGTTTCAATTTCTTGTTTGAGTATGAATAAAAAGTCTGTACATGATGATGCTAATCTTAGTCAAAAGAAAGTGTCATGAAACCACATGAAAACAAAGAATTTGCAGGGGAAAATTGGGAACAGTAAGGAGAGAAAGATGGAAATTGGAGAATAAAAATCATGATGGATGAGACAAATCAAGCAACAAGGGACTAGCTTTATCTTTTATTTCTGACTCAAGGCTTCACAAGATTGCCACAACAAAAACTGGAACTGATCACTTTACACCAAAAGAAGAGTTGTTACCCAGCTGAAAGGACACTGCCTATCCTGCTACTTGTAGTCAACTCCAAAGAAATGAGCAGAGAAATTGGAGGACCACCCAACATGGATTTGGCCACGACCAAGGTGTGACTCCATTTCATTTAATGGACAAGTCCTTTTCCATCCTTTCTACTTTATCACTTCCTTTGCCTATTTTGCAGAATCTTCAATTTTCTTTGGCATGATCCAACAAAAAAGCAGTGGACAAAACAAAAAATAGCATGGATTGATTCCTTCTTTGTGCAACGTATGTTAGAGAACAGCAAATTTGATGAGCACATTGGAAAATCCTATGTAAAATTGCTGGAAGAATATTTATTAATTCAAATACAAAGAAACTTGGCAAAAACTAAAGGACTACTGATTTTCGTTGGCGATTAACTATTGCAGTTGGCCTGGTTAACGGGACGTCTCACGCAAAATAATATTCTTAGCTAGAGATAATGCTCCGGGAACAAATATTTGGGGGTGAATATGCAAGATCATCTATTTTTCATTCTTAGAGCCCCTAAAGTGTTCGCCATAGTAGTAAGCACTGCCAACCATCAATGCAACTGTTGCACCTTGAACTACAACACGAGCCCTCATCAGCTTCTGACCCAGCTGGGAATTTCCTTGCCTGAAGCTAATTAGACCCGCCGTAAGTACACCAGCAGTAATAAGTGCACCTGAGAACTTCATCGATCAATTTGAATGTAAGGAAATACTGAGAGCATTAACATTATTAACTCCTATTTGGTACTTAAAATTAATGCAACACTGTTACCAAAAGAAAGTAGGCAAATCTACTTACATATTTTAACAGCCATTACCAAGTTCCAGTGTCAGAAAACTGCAAATAGGGAAATTGACGGATGGAACCATCGGGATGGAGTAGTAGACATATCTTAAAGGTGACAACCTTCCAAATAATTTAATGCCTTGTTCTACTTGATATTATTAGATCAGGTAGAGCTCACTCGAACCTTTTAACTATCTTGTGAACCGTTATGAATCATGTTCTGCATAACCACTAATAAAGATATCCTAAGAGAATAAGTTATTCAGACCAAGAAATTTGATACTTGTCCAAAATTGAGTTAAAAAAATAGTGAAATGTTGTGATCCATAAATATGCTCATAAAACCTTACAAAATTGTCTCTTTATAAGAATCCACCACATAGTTTAAACAAATTCGTTACCAAAGTACAAAACTTGGGAAACTAAATCAACCTTCTCAATTGATTTGCCTATGCTAAAAACCCAATTAAAGTTGATATATTGTCTGGTTTGATCTGAATAAGACATCATATGATTTGCTACACAATATAATAAAAAATAGTAAATCTTCAGATTAACTGTCAAGTGCATGCTTCATTGAGGTGTACCTAGAATTAAGCCCTCATATAACCAGAAATTTTTTTCATGTAAGTTGGAGGCCAGCAAAAACTGCCACATCCAGAGGCATTATGAAACGCCGTCCTTTCATGGTACCTATCTTCATCATATTGAAAATTCAGTAAATCCTAATGTGAGCCACATGCCATAAATAATTAATCATCTGATACAATTTTTGTCATAACACAAATATAAACTATAGGCCAAGCCCCAGGTTAGGAATAATCAAGAGGTACATTCTGTAGATAATTAATGATTACATATTCTCATGTCGTAGTCTATATCTGATATAAGACAATTTTTTATTATCACATAGTGCATAGGGTAGTAAGCTCAGAAAATCAGATGCAAGATTTAAAGTAAGAGATTATAATAGGACACGAGGCTAGCCCCTAGGAAACATTTCCAACACCAGGCCTGAAAATCATCCATCAACTGATAGACCTTTCTTTTTTAGTACATGTTCTCAGTTTGAAGATATACCATATTGATAATACAATTTGCCTTGATTCTGATTGTTCTATCTGAAGCAACGATGTCCATAAATGAAAATTTATGAGAATATACTCTTATGTTTTCTGGTGATATTAAATGATGAAATACGAATATCACGAAAACAATTCAGACATACATGAAGTACTTCTTTCTCTGATAAATGTTAAAAGGTTTTGTCTCTGATATTAAAGAGTTATCCCTGGAAAAAATTGCAGCATTATCGATAATGGAAACTTATGGAAAGTTGGAAACATAAAATGACTGCAGTTGATTCGAAGGCCTTTTTTCTAGTTAGGCAAGAATTACTTGAAATAGTTTTCTTAACATGTGATCACTTTGAGCAGAATCTTAATTAGACTTCAGATGGTTGTCTGCTTTGGACACAAGAGATTCAGAAATGAATTATAATATGAGCGGGGGCTGAACGGTAACAGATCAAAAGTTGATGAACATTTCCTTTTGGGATTACTAGTCTAGTAAGCCGGCACATAAAAAAATCTAAGAGCCAAAATTGGGAGAGAATAATATAAAAGCTGCACAAATGAGAATGAAAACGGTCTGACACAAACCTCACTCGTTGGGAAAGAACGACAATGGGTGTTTCGGGATGTATAGAAGATATATCTCAAAAAGCAATTACATTCTCTGAGATCATATAGACATCAATTTGCTTGAAGGCTCACTCAATCGAATAGTACTTTTGCAATCACCAATTCAGTAATAAGGGCAGCTGATAACAATTCATTTCCCATTTCAACAAAATTGGTAGCGACTGATAACAATTCACCTCCTCTTTCAACAAAACTGTCATTCTAATTTCGCGGCACCAGTATGACTGATTTACTAACCGAATTAGTCCAACAGGGCAACCATTCACACACTAGCAGCACTCAAAATTTGAACCAAATTGACAATCATACATAAAGTCCTCTGCAAATTTGAACCAAAAAGAAAAATATCAAAACAAAACCAATGACACGTTTCACTAAACGTCAAAGAACTAGGCTTAAACGTCAAATTCCCAATCCAATCCGTTCATGACAGCAAAACCTAAATTTTGAGCCCCAAGCTGCACCAATAACTCTATACCACTCAATCAATCCCAGAAATATAATAGAGAAACATATACCGTCACGATTTCGCAGCAGCATTAGCGCATTACTTTCTAGTTCGAAAAAGAGGTTCTCTTCTTCCCCAAAAGAAAGCTATACCCAACTAAACCACCAAAAGAACCTGTCCTTGACCATGAATCGTCCACAATTTGTGTTAATCCTTTAATAGAAACAATCGACGCGACCCTCAAACCAGATCCTTTGACGCTAAGACAAGATGGAGGATTTGGACTCGAGAAAGGAAATAAAAAGGGGGAAGATGTACCAACGGGGACGAGAGGGTTCTTGACCGACTTCTTCCGGTCCAACAACTCCTCGATCTCCGCATCAGCGGCGCCCATCTTCTCCACGCATGAACCGAAGAGATCCGATGACGGTGATGAGGCGATGAACCCCTCGATCGCTTCGTCGCTCGCTCGCGCCTCCTCCTTTCCCGTCCGCAGAGCCATGGACGCGCTAGATTCGGATATTTGACCCTGCTAGACCCGGATCCAATTGGCAACGATTCGATCCGACAACCCGAAACGTTCCCAAAGTCCGATCCGGTCCAAAATCTAATTGTATTTGTTTCGCATCCTAAACATTATTTACGATGAAAAGTATCGAATATTTATAGGTATTATTTGGTGATAATGCAATGATTACCCCAATTCGAGGTTATATGAAATCTAATTGAGTAATAATAAGATCGAATCACCAATTAGATCATCGGACCAAAATCTAAACCCATATTTGACTTAGATTTGACCGACATTGTGATCTGAACTATATGATATGTGTAATGCAACTCGGTGAGTCAAATTCAACGAGTTAATATACTGAGAATTTTAGTCATTACTAATCTTAGTCATTTATAGTATAATGATAATTTTATGAGTCCAATCACAGCAGATTTTAATTGAATCACTTGGCGACCTCTATAATGTTTTTCATGTAATTATTTGATATTATTTTATCTAAACCAAGAGGTCTCATTTAATATAATAAAATATGATATCGACATGATATGTTGATGATTTGATTGATATGTTTATATGTATGTATTTTTTTTGGAGTTTTTTGTTTTGAGAAAAAAAAGGACATATGTGATATAATTATTATCTTACATACGTAAAAACTACTTAATTTTATATGCCTTACACACCGATGTCCCGTTTCACATGCCTTTGATATTAATTTTATAAGAGATACTCATAACTCACTCGAGGAAAGAATTATTTCAAAATATCGTCCAACAATTTCAAAGATTTTACTCGTGATATAATAATATTCAAAAAGTGGATCGGATCAAATCGATATCTATTTCTAATATGTATTAAAAGAGTTTTCCATTATTACATGTACCAAAAAATCCTCATAATTCTAGCAAAATTAGTAGGTAAGGTTATCCATCCTTGGGAGATAACTCTACAAAACAACATGAATATTGTTAGCTCTACAATCACAATCAGCCATGTTCTGATGATGATTAGCAATTTTGTCATTTCCTGTTAGCTGTTCATGCAAGGTTCAACCTAAGCTCTTCTAGGAGATTCAAGGCAAATTGTCCTGGAAATCTATTGAAACCTTTTATTGATTTCTCAGGTTCTGTGGATCCCCAAAGTGCCAGAACTCAGATGTTCCATGGATGCAGACCATGGTACTGTTATCTTTGATCCACAGAGAACCTGGTAATGTTCATGTTAGTCACAGACTTTGCATACACATCATCTCATTTCTATAGAAATACTGTTGTACTATTTGAATCATGTGTCCAGTGTAGCACCCACCCAATCTACAAGAAATGATATGAAAATTATTTTCTACCAAAAGACTCAACGCAATCTATTAGAAAAAATGACATACTAACTTGATGTGTCAATGTTAGAATGACATCTAAAGAAATTTTATTTTTCTCTTAATACACTTAATTCTTTATGATTGGATGTGGTTACAAAATAAATACTTATAAATAGTATAAATATATTTCATATCATTTTTTTTAATGTATAAATTAACTTAAACATTAGAGGGACATCATCAAAAAAATATTTCACCTTTCAAACACGAAAGAGCTTTCCTTCGTTTTGAGGATTCGGATAAATAAATAATATCAAAATAGGACTTCGAGTATAAGTATATTTCATATTGATTTTTTTTAATGCATAAACTAACTTAAACATCATAAAAAATATTTCAGATATAAGTTTTACATAAATAATTAAAATTAAAATTAAACATATTGAACCTTTCAAACAAGAAAGATATTTGCTTCCAATCAAGTCATTTTGAGGATTTGGATCAATTCACCCCCAACATCTCCCTGATTTTTGGGTTAATCTTCTATATACCTCTTCTCCAAACTTTAAATGTGACAAGATTCAATAAAATAACTCATGTCAGATCATTAAAATTTAAGGTAGAGGGATAAGCAAATTAGAGGCTTTTGATACCAGGAAAAACAAGAGTTTGGCCAACTGGTCTCACCCATGAACTACTTGCATGATCTCAGGCTAGAAGGATGTCAGTGTTGTGGCAGTATTTGAATTATTGTCAGCCTGGCTTCCAATTAAGAAATAGAAGATTTAGACTCCTTTTCCCTTTGATCACTTCATCTTCAAACTGTTTCTATCTGTCAATGAGTCATTTGCTTCCTCTCTAATCATTCCAGCATGAAGCCTACTTAGTTCCATAGGCTTTCTTTAGGTTAGTATTCTATGATCTCTCTTGAACTTTGCAACCTTATCTTCTAAGTTAACTAATCTGGGCCATGAACAAACACATTGCAATCCTTCAAGATTGGTCTTCTACATGATGTTATAATAGAGGAAACACTTTTTTTATTGAGAAGCCAAATGGGTTAATTTTCTATGGTGCTACTTCTCTCTCTCTCTCTCTCTCTTTCTTTGGTGAGAGAGACATAAGGAGAGGAAGACAATGAATGAATCTAAATCTAGATGGAATGCCAGCTATAGAGGATAAGAAAAACCATTTCTTTAGTTTCTGGTGAATTATTCTTTATTGTCCTGTCCTTAGCAAAGTGCAATCTATTAGACAAGTGGACATAATCTTGAATCCCCAACACTTTGACCATGATGGGATCTCAAGTCATTAAATAAATAACCTTAAACTCTTGACAAAAAGAAAAGAAAAATAGGATACAGCTGTAAAAGAACCAAGTAGCAAACAAGCTAATATGCTTGGTAATTTATCAAAAAAATAATTAGGTATTTATTGGAGGACAATGTCGTTGATTATGATCGAATCATATCAAAATTTATTGAATTAACACGAGTGTTATTCGAGTATGACCTTAAAATATTTTCATCAAATAAGTCAAAATTTCTCTAAAATTATTAGCACATGATCTTAAAATATTTAATATATTTTTATAATTTTATAATAAATAAATTTTAAATAGAATATTTTTGGATTAAATCGATAATCAAGTATAACTCATTAAATTTCCATCCAATCTTTCTAAAATTCTTTAGAATTACTAGAGTGAGATGATAATATATCTAGTATCATATTTTTATATTTTTATATAAATTTAGGATGATTACTTTTTGAATTTAAGAGTTTAATTATTCTATGTATCGAGTTTTTCAATATTTCACTCTAGTAAATATAGAGCGATAGATTATTTATGATGTGCAAAAAATCTAGAGTGAAGTTGAGATCCAACTTGAGCATCCTCATAGTAAAAAAATTAACTTTTATCCGTGGATACAAAAAGTATCAAATCATAGATCTCGTAAAATCTTTGTTAGGAGGAGAATTCCTTAATAGCAAGAGAGAAATCTAAACATCAAAATATTTTTCTTACCAAAATATAAAGATATATAGCATAATTATAAGATAATTAAATCCTAATTTTAAAATTTTGTTTGGTACAGAAAAATCTTTCTACACTAAGATTTTTTAATTCTTCAATGATACTGACTTTAGGAATAAAAAAAATATTTATCGGATTGAAAGACAAATTATACACTACAAGGGAAGAATTTTTACATCTTAAAGAAAAAACATAAATATTTCATTTACTATGAGAAAGCTGTCAAAAGAATGCCAGCTATTTGGAATCCTAAGGATAATACTGCCACTCAAGTCTCTTCATCTCCCGGCTTCCCTTTCTGTGAATCCAAAGATCTGTGAACACCACACCCTTTGGATTCGCACACCCATCACACCACACTCCCATAGGACTCGATTGACTTCTCTCACACCCCTATTTATCGTTTACACTCCCACTTGTCACACACTCCTTAATATTCTCTTTCCTCTCTCTTATATATATATATATATATATAGAGAGAGAGAGAGAGAGAGAGAGATGCACTCATTAAATTGGAAATGAGATGCACACATATAGGAGGTGCATGTAGAGCCACAAGAACAGTCTCTATTGCCAGCAAAACACCAAAAAGCTGTGGGTAGCAAGAATCATGTGATCTGCCCCTCCTCCCCCTCCTCCTTTTCTTCTCTCTCTCTCTCTCTCTCTCTTACTTGCTTTCTCTTCCTTGGTGTTTTTGGGCAAGAACATGGCATCAACAGTCTCAAGATTCATCAAGTGTGTCACTGTTGGGGATGGAGCAGTTGGGAAGACCTGCATGCTCATCTGCTACACCAGCAACAAGTTCCCAACTGTAAGCCCGTGGGACTGTTATCTTCGTTCCCTTCTTTCAACTTCAACCTCTGACTGGGTTTCGGCACCATTCTTTTGATTCTTCTCACTGATTTAGCTCGTTGGAAACTACTCTGTTCAGGATTACATACCCACTGTGTTCGATAACTTCAGCGCCAACGTTGTTGCAGAAGGGATCACTGTGAATCTGGGCCTCTGGGATACTGCTGGTAAGGCTGCCCATTGCTGATCTCATTGGAGGCTGGGATTTCACATCATGGGCCTTGAATCTTAACAGGGCAGGAGGATTACAACAGATTGAGGCCATTAAGCTATCGAGGAGCAGATGTATTTGTGCTGGCTTTCTCGTTGGTGAGCCGGGCGAGCTATGAGAATGTTCTGAAGAAGGTGAAAAGATTGGCCATGGCTTTGTTGTGCTGTTTGATCCTTTGCAGTAGTATTCAGCATGTTGATCTTATGTTTCTTCTGCTGGTGGTTTCAGTGGATACCTGAGCTTCATCATTATGCTCCTGGAGTTCCTGTTGTCCTGGTTGGGACTAAGTTGGGTATGTGGAACAACAGAATAAGCTTCAGATTCTCATACCAGCTAGTGATGATTTTGTTGTTGAATGATGTTTACTATGAACTATTTCCAGCATAATTATGTTCAGATCTGCCTGCAAAACAAGAGACATAAGGCCAATTCATGTCAAGGAGTCATTTGTCTTTCTATTAGGAGAATATAAAGAATCCATCAGATTCATCAGTAAATGAACTGAGTAATGCTGGAAACTTTTCACCTTAAACTTTCCACATTCCCTAAGTTGGGTACATGGAACGCCAGAGTAAGCATTAAGATTTTACACCAGCTATTAATTGTTTTGATAGTTGTTGAATCATGTTTACTATGAACTCTTTTCCATCATAATTTTGTTCAGATCTGCCTGCAAAACAAGAGACAACAAGGTCAGGTAATGTCGAGGAGTCAATTTGTCTCTGTGTTAGGAGAATATAAAAAATCCATCAGATTTATCAGTAAATGAACTGAATAATGCTGGAACTTTCCACCTGAAGCTTTCCACATTCCCTAAGTTAGATATGTGGAACACCAGAATAAGCATCAGATTCTTACAATAGCTATTAGTAGTTTCGATAGTTGTCGAATCATGTTTATTATGAACACTCTTCCGGCATAATTTTGTTCAGATCTGCCTGCAAAACAAGAGACACAAGGTCTATTAATGTGGAGTCATTTGTCTTTCTATTAGGAGAATGTAAAGAATCCATCAGGTTCATCAGTAAATGAACTCCATATCGCCAGAAACTTACCACCTTAAGTTAGTCTTTGGAATTTTTGCTGAAGAAAAAAGAAGTTTACTCACAAGATGATTCTTTTGTCACTTGTTTTCAATTAGAAGTTCTAGATGGAACTTGTTTTCCAATCTCTTGACAGAATTAGAAGGTTTCATATGTTTTGTATGGTTTAGAAACTATGCCTAAGATGGTCGATTATGTCATCTTCATATTTGATATATCCATTCATATGGAATAGAGAAATTTGAGTATGGATCTGGCCACTACCAATTTTTTTGTTTGACTTAATATATAAGCAAAAGGCTTTGGGTTGTATTAGATTTGGTATGTGTTGAGAGGGTTTAGATCATCTTCAATGACTCCATCCTCACAAAGTCCACAAGGCATGGAAAGTGCATTGGTATAGTGGTAGCAGTTTAGCTGTCATGTAAGAACCATAACTTAACTAGTTTAAGCACATGCATTCATGGAACAACAATCAGATGAAGTGCTAAAACCAAATTTAGAGTATGACAAAATGTTCAGGCAGCAAGAGAAACAAGTCACTAGTGACTTAAAAACCACTTATAGTTACATTATTCTTTCTTCATGATGAGCTACTTTAGCAGAGTCATGATTCATGACACTGGTCTTTATACCATTTAAGTGTCTGAATTCCTATGTTTCTAGTTTGTCCAATGACTTAAAGTGTTTAACCAATGATCATCCATATGATGTAAAATTAACCAAAAATGCATGACAGTTTTAAGACAGGAAAATGTAAGGAAAGAAATCAAGATGAAAAGGGATATGCTTAGGAGAATTGAGTGTAGGAAGGGGATCAAGGAAGAAGTCGAGAAGGTTTCCACTGTAGGCTTTATCATTGGAGAGATATAATCCATGTTCTAAAGATAATTAGTTTTACTGTCTGTATATGCCTTCTCATTTCTCACCTCAAAATGCCAAAAAAAAAAGCAAAAATTATATCTCAAACCAAAAACTAAAATCAAAGATATCAATGTTCAATGATGCCAATGATATAATCACTACAAGTGGTTCCATAATTTCATATGACATTCCTCTATCAAAATGCCATTTTCAACTATGGTATCTTGTTTCATCATGGTATTCATTACAATAATCTGCAGATCTTCGTGAAGATAAGTACTATTTGGCAGATCATCCTGGTGTGGTGCCTGTTACTACTGCACAGGTACTATATCCACTTGAGTGTGAGTTCATTGTGTTTCAAGCAATGATAATTGCAGCTTTTGATCCATGCTTCTTGATGCCAGGGAGAGGAACTCCGTAAGCAGATCGGCGCTGCATATTACATAGAATGCAGCTCAAAAACTCAACAGGTAGGCTTTGAATTTTACTCTCATCATTCTCTTTTTTTTCCTGCAGTCATTGGATATTTCACGTATTTTATAAGTTACCAACCAGACCTGGTTTCGTAATCCTGACTTGTTCATTATGCTCTGACTTGTCTCTGCAGTATCAGATTCCTAGACTTTTAATGCTTGTTGTGAGCATGCTTTTACAATCAGAACAGCCTTAAAGCTTCTTTTCCCTTCTGCAGAATGTCAAGGCAGTTTTTGATGCTGCCATCAAAGTCGTTATTCAGCCTCCCACAAAAAGAAAAGACAAGAAGAAGAAAAAGTCACGACATGGGTGTTTGATATTGTAAGCAAATCCCCTCTCAACCGTATTGGTCTCATCATGTTTTCATTTGTTACACTTAATGTAGTCGCTGATATGGTTGCTAGGTTCTATAAGTTCATAATAATGCTAAAGGAGTAAATAATAACTTCCATTTTCTGTACAAAGACTCACATCGAAACAAGCTGTGTTGCTACTGCAGGAATTTCCTACGCGGAAGGAAGCTTAAGTGAAAGTGCTCTCAGTAGTTAGTAGATTTAGGTTGAATCTCTCTTGCATTTATATCCTAATATATGAAGATTAACGATGAATCAGATAAAGTTTGATGATGCTGAAGTTCTTCTAATCTGTAACTGTGCACCTGATCATTCCAAAGAAAATGGGCATGTTCATGTTGCAAGAACAGAATAGTTGGTTTTTCTGTGGATACGAGCACATGATGTAACTGGGTCATTTTCCAATAGTTGCGCTGTATTTGATATGTAAAGGAAAAGTTAATAACATAAAAAGACTTCCTAAGTTTAGTGTCTGATGGAATAATTGCAACTTCCTTGCTGTTTACTTCTTTATATCTTGCTAAGAGAAATTGCTGTGGAACTCTCAAGGATATTTATCTATAATTTGAAGGAAGGTGAGAATCTTCAGTTTTATTTTTGATTTAGCTCAACATAACTGATACATCAATCATCTTGAAAGGATACTACCTTAAGTTTTCTTCTCTGCTATATAATTGTGAATCAGTATCAGAATACAATTTTGATTTCTACTTGAGCTATGCTTTCTGGAGCTAATGGATATGACCACCATATAATGTTGAGTAGCAATTGAGAAAAGTCGAGCAATGAATAGTATGTCTCGATTAAGTAATGCATGAGCAAATGCTCAGCTCAAATTTACATGATCATGAAAGGAACTTATTGTACTCATTGCACTTTAATCCAAAAAAACTGTAAGAATAATATGTCTTACACAGATACCACAGATAGAGCATCCTATACTACTTAATAGCACAAATGTTTTGTGCTTACCTGTTGAGTCAAGCTAATAATGCCAAGCTTGTTCCAGTTATTAGGCTTCTAATTACAGGAAGAATTGTCATCTGACTTTGAATTCTCTCCTTGCCAACAATGAATTTTCTTTCAAGCAGTAGCTCAGAAACCATTGGATCTCTGCAATCAAAATCATTGACATTGATAACTATCCTTTATTCAAGAAAATAGATTGTAGCTTCATGCATGAAAAAAGAATCATACACAAATTGTTGTACCAGAAGAAAAATGACTTCATCTGAGGCATCTCACTGAAGTAATTTAACTAGATTTTATGTTGCTTTAGTTGAATTGCTTTTGGAAACCTTCTCCTCCATGAGATCATATGTATCATGACCACTTTGCTGGTCCCTCCCTCTTCCCCCCAGTCATCAAAGTGTCTTTTGCAATTGCAGATCATGATGGCAGGGACCAAATGAAGAAAGGTAGAATAAAGATAAGACCATGGTTATCAGACTTAAGTGGTGCTTATGATGATTAAACAGAAGACCTTTATCTCAATCTGTTCAATGGAGAAGTAGGCAGAGAAAAAAACTTCAAAGCAAAGATTACTAGATAACAGACATCTTTGCAGCACATTTGAGCCTTCATCAACTCCCGTCAATGCTGTGCGATGAATTCATGCTACATATAGATCCCTCACTTGGAACACAAGTACTCTTTCTATTAACTCAAAGCTGGTCTGTAGCCGACTCCTTCATAGGATTCCCGACTTGGAAACAAGAAATAGTGGAGGTTACCTGAGGCAGATGCATAAACCTTCTGTCAACAAAGTTTCAAGTGTCTGTAAGTTTGTGGCCACGCCATGTGCTTGTGATGTGTTTGCTCATTACGGATTCCAGCGCTGTCCCCTGCGACTGCAGCACTCCCCCACGGCTTAACTTGCAACGTTGGCCATGAGCTTGTTAGCCAGCAGCAGCTGACGAGATGCTTTTGCTCTGTACGCCTCACTGCTTGAGCTGTACTGATCGGTCGTGTTATGGACTGTTGGAAAGTCTCTCGGGGCAATCAACGATAGAGGAGAAGAATGCATTTGAAGTGTTTGCTGAATTGCCGATTAGGATGAGGAATCGCACTCAAGTAATTTGACCGGGCAACAATCGAGATTAGTTGACCGGCGAGTCTCTGCACCGGTGGATGGATTCTGCTCACCTGCAGTGACAACAACATAGTGGGACTCGAGCCATTTTGTTACCAAAATAAAATATTCCAAGGCAATATATAACTGACTGGGAGGTGGTAAGCGCACCGGTGAGTGTTCGGATCTCAGACGCGCGGGTGGATTCTGGTCACCGATCTATTTACCGCCGATTGAAATTTTTTTGAAGCCACTTACGGTGAGACGGGGTACGGTAAGCTCACCCCGTTGCTTCTATTAATGGACTACCGCAACTTAGGCCTAATTTTAACGGGCCTAAACAGTTAACAGGCGTGGATATCTTACCGGGTCTGGATCCGTTAGGGCGTATGTAATGGGCTTCGCAATTTGCGGCCCGTTCTCTCTTCTCTAAAAAGACCAGATTCGGGCCACCGGAGGTGAAGTTAAGTTCTGCGACAAGAATATTCTGTTTCCCATCAAGGCATTTCAGCTTCCAGTTTTTAAAGGTGAACTTACCGGTGGGATTTTGGACCTTGTTCTCCTTACTGCCCCATGTTTAGGGCCCATATTAATGATGGGCTAATTTGAGCCCGTTGCTCGAGCCCGCCATATCCAACTGCCCACCGCAGGTGTGGTTTAGGCGGTGTAGTTCGAACGATTTCGTGCAAATATATTCGACTTCGGAGCCACCGTGTTATTTATTGAAGGGTTAAGATTAATTTTAACCTTTATAATTTTAATTATAGACCACTTAAGTTTTTATAATTTACTTATATCTAAAATGATCCTTATAATTTAAAAACGTAACATATAAGTTCTTCCCATCAAAGTTAATAGACGTTAGAGTTTGCTTACGTTAACTCATAATAAATTATTAATATAATAATATATATATAATTAAAATTAAAAAAATTATTTTAATCCTTATAATTTTGGTTATGATCCACTTAAGTCCTTATTATTTTGCTTGTGTCTAAAATAATCCATACATTTTTTAAAACATAGTGTATATAAGCCACTCTTATATATTAAATCGTAACAAGCTGAACAAATGGTTCCATCATAAGATACACAACTTATGCAGTATCAAGGGATTTCAATAGGTAAACTTATTTTGTTTTGTGTCTCTGTATAAAAGTCAATCCCTTCTTTACATACAGGAGAAAAAAGAAAATAACACAAAAGACCTAACTTAAACTTCAGATGGGTCGAGTCGAGAATCCCTCTCCCAACGTCGACCTTTTTTCATATGAATCGAAGGTCCGCTTCGACTCGTTCGATAAGGCTTCTTCCCGACCCAACCTGATTTTATCACAACATCTTCAAGATCCTAGCACTATTAATTTTACACCTTTGGGATCGAACCTAGGTGTGCCAACTTCTTTGCCACGATGTTAAATTTCACAACATAATGTATATAGCTGATTATTCTCAACAAATTTTTTTTTCTAATTAGTCAAACATTAACCAAAAGAAGGGTGAGGAGTTTTAAATGTTTATGGTAGCGTTTTCTTTTACTTCCGATAAGGAGAAGGAAAATATTTATCCGGTTTGTTTTGTAGAGATTTTAGCTTGCAACCTCATTCGATTATATGCAGTAATGATCCGATGATCGAACGATCATATCAACTTGGATTGACGGTGGTCACCATATATGGGCGGAAACCCCTTTGCCAAAGAACATCGTAGAGTGAGTTGGTGTGCTTTGACAAGTCAGTCATGAAAGCAACAGCGTTGACTACAACACTAAAGTCCAATGGATGATAGCAAATTCTACCAAGAACAAGACGGTGCTGAAAGTTCATCCTTAGGTTGCCATTGTCTACTAGTACTTAAATGTTTAGATAAAGCGATAATGATAAAAATAAAATAAAATAAGATGCCATCGAAACTCTAATCTTCATTGAGAATATTAAAAAACAACATTTAAAATATTTTTATATTTTTCTAACTAAAATAGTTTAATGTTTGTTAACCTTTATTTTTTTTTATGGATATTAATTTAATATTTACATACGTAGTTTACTTCAAATTTTATGATGACAAATATGCTATTTTCAAACATGGCAACAGTAAAAAAAAATACATATAATATCCGAAAAAACCATAATTATATATTAGCAGTGTCTCTTACCAAAATAAACCTCAGCATACCTTTAGGCAGAGGATAAATCTTCCATCGTTTTCTTGTTGTGGCCACAATTCGATCCGGAGACGACACGGCATCCCTCGGATAAGAAACCGGTGATCCCGCCGTGACACGTGCTTGCCTCAGGGTCACTACCCCACTGTAGCTGGAACGGTGTGCGACCCGCTGCATCTGAGACCTCGCTCCCATTTTGGGGTCCGTGCCGATCTTTCCTCGGGTACTTTGATCGGAATCAAGGTGTTCGAAGAGGCATCGTAAGTTGAGGCTTCGATCCGGAGGGTCCCCGGCTTGGTCGCGACCTGAGAACACCGCGATGGCTGGTGCTGCGAAGGTTCAGGGTTGTTGCGCCGACACTCGCCCGGGCTATGCGTCCCCCCTCGAAGCCATGTCGGGGCCGCGGGAGGCCTTGATCTACGTTACCTGTGTCTATAATGGTAAAAAGATCGAGCCTTTTGGTTGTTTCTCTGAGCGATTTTTGAGCTTGGGGGAGTTACTGGTTTTGATTCTGATGTGTTTTCTCAGTAGGCTGTTACGTTTTTGCTCTCCATGTGTTTAGACGAGGAATCTTCATATGCATATTCCTTGTTATTAATCCTTGCGGATTCAGTCGTCTCTTCTTTTCTTTTTGTTTCAATCGAGACGAGAAGTTCCTCACAACAATATCACTAACAAAAACAAATTCGTAAGTCTAACCTACTTAAATTTTTATTTATAATTTTATTAAAATATTTTTAGATCTTCCTCTACCTTTCCTCGTACCAATACCGCATCTAGAAATCTTAAACTATGAGTATCTCATCTTATCCTCTATCCTCAGTTGAAGCGATACTTACTTGATCATGAATAAAAGTATTTTTTTTTCTCTGTTCTAGTAACTCTATACATCCAACAACATAAATTTTTTGTATATATTTTTTTTCTTAACTGTCCAATATTCAAAAGTTTCTCACCAACAAACAAAATGAATTATATTGTTGGTTCGAAAATAAAAGGTCTTACTTTTGTCATAAATGAGAAGGAATAGGTGATGACATTTTTAGTAACTATGCACTTTTGATTTGGCACCTGATTCTGTTATTCATGCATGACGTCAGGTGTTCAGGGCCATCAAAAGCCACCTTGCTTATTGATCATTGATGTAACTTCTCTAGCTGTCAGAGGTTTGATTGAGATTTGGCTCCTTCTTTGACTGTTCAGGAGTGCAGTCCTCATGATATGTATTCCCTTTTCTTAAGGGCATCATCAACGTTTTCCAACATATCAGGAGATTTTGACTTCTTTCTTGTATTTATAATCTTGTGTGAAATACATACTCGGAACAGGGATTTCTGGGGTTTAAAAGAATAATCTTTCAAAATTGGCATTCGTAAGTTCTTGTTTTTGTTTTTTGTTCTTAGTTTTTGGGAGTTTATGGGGTTTTATTTCATGGTTGTTTAATGCTTGATCTCCATTGTCGCTTTAGCGGAATCTTGCAGGTTTTCTAGTTCATTCCTTTTGAACTTGGTAAGCATGCATGGTTATTTATAGCATAACTAGATGCATAACACCAAAAGTCATCAAATCAAGCCCAACCGGCCAATTTGATGAGACGAGGAAGAAATCTAATTCTATCATTATGAAAAAATATTGAATTGAGAATCACATTGTATTTGTTCTTGCAAAGCATAAACTAATGTAACACCCTCGGTTGAACTTATTGTAGAAGAAGCAAATTTTGAATTAATTGGATATGAGCTTACTCCTAAGGAAACTTTGTCTCCTTTCTTAAGCATTTCCCTTTATACTGAGGATCATTAACAAAGTGATACTTGAAGAAGTTATACATGATATATTAAGATGAATTTTCTTTTATCGACTGTATGATTCATAGTTAACTCTTTATAGTTTTCTTTTCCTAATTAAGAAGAACCTATTGTGGTCTATTCGTGTTTATATTTTCTACTACTTTTAGTTCTGGACTTCAGCATTAAAATATTTGTTTAATAAGCTTTGCTAGAGTGCTAATAATTTTTTCCTGTGTTTGCGCTATTCACTCTTGTGTCCAATTATAGTTCTAATTAGAAGAATCAGCCTTTTCCACGACCGATAAATTTTATGCTGTCTTAAATAAAATGTCTTTAGTCAATGGATTTTACAACAAAGATATTCTCTTCAACTACACAGGCACTGGAATAGAAAAACCGGACTACTTGGCGACAGTGGATGTTGATCCTAACTCCCCAACATATTCCAAAGTAATTCACAGGCTTCCCGTGCCCAATATTGGTGATGAACTGCATCATTCTGGTTGGAACGCCTGCAGTTCTTGTCATGGTGACCCTTCAGTAGTTCGGCAATTCTTGATTTTGCCTTCATTGCTGTAAGCCTCTGTTGTGTTTTGCTTGTTTTATATTATTGCTACTTTTACATGTCTTACTTTGATGTGTTCCTGCAAAGAAGATAATTATTTGTTAGATTATACATAAATGGTGACCAGCTTAAACGATATTCTAAGCTATTCTTTGACTATTTCAGTTATAGAAGTTCATTGTCAAACTATTTTTAGTACCCACAAATATAGTCTGTTTTATTTCATTCATGCTAACCATCACTGAGAATCATTCTTAGGTAAAGAACTAATAAGTCTGTCAAATTTTCAAGTGTATTTTACGAGTAAATATTGATCCTGAGGATTAATACAATTGTAAAGAGCTAATAGGTCTCTTTGACTATTTCAGTTATAGAAGTTCATTGTCAAACTATCTTTAGTACCCACAAATGTAGTCTTTTTTATTTCATTCATGCTAACTATGTTAGGTTATCGAGGAAATCCATTGATCAACTAGGGAGGCACATGGTCTGCCAACTTTTCAAGTGTATTTTACGAGTAAATATTGATCCTGAGGAATAATACAATTGTAAAGAACTAACAGGTCTCTTGAAGAAGATTATGAAAGTTTCCTTTCATAATAAAACTTTGATTTGATTATCATTGTCAATGAAAGTGGTGTTTTTGCCAATTGATAAGTCAACAATTGTTGTCATCGGCGTGAGCACGAGAGTTCGCGAGGAATTATCCGCTTTGGGTGAGCCTACAATTGAGCCCATTTTTGTGGCCTCTGAGGGAATAAATGTGCTTATCTATGCCCCCTAGCAGGGGAGTCGAGGCCTCACGGGCCCTCCTTCCAATGCTATATAATAAGTCAGTATTTGTCATCATCAGCATGAGCATAAGGGCTCGTGTGGAATTGTTCGCTTTGGGTGAGCCCGCACGATTTTGCCCTTTTGGGGTGAGTATAGGGTGATGTGGAGGGCTTGTAAGGCCTTGGTTACCTTACTTCTTAATTGATGTGGGACTAAATATGCTTATTAGTGCCTCCCAATAGGAGAGCTGAGGCCTCGTGGGTGCTCTTTCTAGCGTCATATGAGAAGTCAGCATTTGTCGTTATCGGTGTGAGCACGCTAAAATGTGACAACATGTGGCCAACGGATCGATCGTCCTAGCAACATGTTAGTCAAATCTGGTTGACAAGTGGCAGTCGGATCCGAAGATGCATGGTCATAACGGGTCGTATGTGGTCAAACGTCTAACCATCTGACCCTTTGATAGGTGCAATCAGACGACGTGGGCTTCAGAAGCAGCAAACATCACACCACACTCTTGCCTAAAACGTCACATGAACTCCTCTTACAATCGATGATCTCGAACATAACCATTCCCGAACCACATATAAAAGGGACCTCGAGGTACGCATTCCACATATTCTCTTGCTCAATCTCACCAACTAGTCCGACTAGTCCTCAACTCTTTGACTTCTAAAACTGATTTGATCGTCAGAGGGGTATTTGTTGGGAACGCCCTTGACTTAATCTTGTAGGGTCACGCCTCGGTGAACTACGAGTAGGACTTGAGATAGCTTTGGAATGAACGTCAATTGTATCTGACTTACCTATCCAGCTCAGACAACAAGAATCTGATGTAACACCAATAAAAAGAGTCTAATTGTTATATGTATTGATTGGTATACTTAAGATAAATTTACCTAAGAGACTCTAGAAAAAGTTTGAAGTGCTTAGTGGTATCGGTTCTTCAATTTTCTATTGACTTGAGGTTTTGCTTTCTGCCACCTCTACTTTGGCATGACTTGGTATTTGCTTAAGTGCTTAGCTCTAGGAACAGTTTAAGTGCTTAGAGGTAGCAACTCAAGTGCTAAGAGAGAGTAGAAAAATAATATATTTTGGCATGCAATTGGTGTTTTCTGGCACCTATTCTTCAAGTGACTATCAAGAGTCAAGGTCATCAGCAAATGGCTGTTTGATGTTAAAAGAAAGGGGATTGAGGAGGCTCCTTCATATGCTTGGAGATAGAGGACCAAGTAATAGTTGATTGAAAGTCAACTTGTGTTCTAGTTATCACATCTGGTTTTCAATTGCAAAGGATTGTTTGGTTTGATCTATTTCCCATGTGGTTCTGCCTTAAGGTTCAAGATTATAAATACTAGTCAATACTGCCAACATTGGTGTTTCTTGTGCTATTTCCTAAAGTTGTTTATTTTATTTTATAACTCCTAAAGTCGAGAGATTATATATATATATATATATATATATATATATATATATATATATATATATGTATGTATGTATGTATGTATGTATATACATATACATATATGAGTCCTTCCTGTGATGGCTGGTTCGGAACTACACCGAATAGCACTCCTAAGCTACCTGCCATATTATCTACCATTCATATATTTTTTATCAATGGGCCTAATCATTTTTGTGTTTTTCAGATCCAGTCGCATATATGTTGTTGACACTGCAAAAATTCCAAGAGCTCCATCATTGCATAAGGTTGTTGAGCCCACAGATATTCTGCAAAAGACTGGGCTAGCATATCCTCATACCTCTCATTGCCTTGCGTCTGGTAATATAATGGTCTCTTGCCTTGGAGATAAAGAAGGAAATGCAACGGGGAGTGGCTTCCTGCTTCTTGATTCAGATTTCAATGTGAAAGGAAGGTGTGGTGTTCACTGTTCTCTTTAATTTGTAACTTGAAATCTAGGCATCTACCTTAGTACGTTTTGATAATATCTAGACTTAGTTTGTTTAGTACATTTTTTTCTTGGTTTTAACCATCATAAAGCCACTGATGTCCTTTTCTTTATCCCATTTTATAGTAACAAAATTGGTGATGTTTTTGGTTACTTGGTAAGTCTTTTCCTCAGAATTTGATCTGAAAAATCATTATAAGGATTTTTCAAATACACTTTATGCTTTAGAATGTTTTATCCTTCCATCTGAGGAAATATGCATTGATAAAGCATTGATTATTCAGGTGGCCATGAGCCAACCCTTACTCTGATTGGCTTGCATTGTATATGATTTACATTGTATATGATAAACTCCCCAAACAATAGAAAACTGTTCTTGATTAAATTGGCAATCCCCTAAAGGTAGAATCTTGAGAATCTTAATGAAAAAAGGCTGATGTCTGCTTGAATTTGAAATTCATGATTTTGTGATTGGGCGTCCATCTTGCCTATTGGTTGAGCACAGAACAGAACGGAATAACCAATAAATCGCTCTCGTAAGAATTAGTATCACAGAAAATGAATCCTGATCACCTGGGTTCTTCTGATTTTGTAGAAGACGCTTCAATGGTAAGTTCTAACTGTATGAGGGGTGTTGGAGAATGTTATTGTGAAGTTCAAAAGCATCTTTTGTTTAATTTAACAGAATGTTGTCATGAAAACTAAAAAGAAATTTGGTTTATATTGGAAACTGTCAAAAGCAGTAACATGATAAGCAGGTCCTTGCTGCAATAAGCGAACTAAAGGTCCTAAAGTATTTTGATTTTGTCACGCAAATAAGGAATTATCCAAATCGGTTTTTGGTGCTTCTTTCATCATTATACCTGTGTTGTCTGGTTTATGCATGTGATGAATATATCAAAGTGCACTGGAATTGAGATTAAGCATTCAAATGAGCTTGGACAATCACTTATGGTGATCATTCTGATGAACGTTCATATTCATTTCTATCGATTTGTTTCACTTCACTTCCTTGCTGCCAATAATGTTTGACCTTGTTGTCTAATGCAATCCATACAGGTGGGAAAAACCAGGTCATAGTCCTTTGTTTGGCTATGATTTTTGGTACCAACCACGTCACAAGACCATGATCAGCTCATCATGGGGAGCTCCTGCAGCTTTTTCAAAGGGTTTCAACCTACAACATGTTTCAGACGGATTATATGGAAGACACTTGTATGTTTATAGCTGGCCAGATGGTGAACTAAAGCAGACATTGGATCTTGGAAATGCAGGGCTCTTACCCTTAGAAGTCTGTGTTTGTGTTGTTCTTTCTCAATATAAGAAACTCCAATATATTCACATTCTGAAAAAAATTGCTATTCTTGGCAGACACGATTTCTGCATGACCCATCTAAAGACACTGGCTTTGTTGGCTGTGCTTTGTCCAGCAACATGGTGAGATTTTTCAAGACCACAGATGGTCTCTGGAACCATGAGGTTTGTTTTGCCATTTGCTTTTCTAGCTTTTTTGCGATTCTGCCTGCTTTTCGATGGGATACCAAGTACTAAGAAATCTAATATCTGCTTTTTAAGGTTGCCATATCTGTAACTCCACTGAAGGTGCGAAACTGGATTCTACCCGAAATGCCAGGGTTGATCACAGACTTTCTCATCTCTCTTGATGATCGGTACCTCTATTTTGTCAACTGGCTTCATGGAGATGTTAGACAGTATAACATTGAAGATCCTTCAAAGCCGGTGCTGACAGGACAAATATGGGTTGGAGGTCTCCTTCAGAAGGGAAGTGACGTAGTCTGTGTGTCAGAGGATGGGGTGGAGTCACAATTTAGTGTACCTGTGATTAAGGTGAGTACCTTCTATCCGTGTCTATTTACATTCTAGTTCCATATTTAACATTTATACCATTATTCTGCATGCATCATGTGTTCATTTTGAATTACTAGTTTTGAGTCTTCATTTCTTTGATTAGAAATAGGCATGAAGTACATGCTTATAGAGGTTTTTGAGATTCCTTTGTTGCCTATGAGTGGGCATTTTAAAATGAACTGGTAACATGGGAAAATTGGAACCAATTCTTATCTTAGTATATGCTTCTGTTAATTCAAAGACTAAAAGAAGCATGACAAGCTGTAAAAAATAGAACTGACAACTTGTTTGTGTTGTAAGTTTTCTTTGGTGGGAATTGCATCAACTGTACGATTTAATATTCGAAGAACTATAGTTTCACCTCGAGAACCATACTTTTGCCGTATAGGACTGTAAAGGTTAGAGCTTGTCACATTGACAACTACTCTTTTATCAGGGAAATCGACTTAGAGGAGGACCGCAGATGATTCAACTGAGCTTGGATGGGAAGCGGCTGTACGTGACAAACTCACTCTTTAGTGTGTGGGATCAACAATTTTATGGCCCAGATCTCGTGAAGAAGGGATCTCACATGTTGCAGATTGATGTGAACACCGAGCAAGGTGGGTTGACCATAAATCCAAACTTCTTTGTTGACTTTGGGACAGAGCCTGATGGACCTGCACTGGCACATGAGATGAGGTATCCTGGTGGAGACTGCACTTCCGATATTTGGATATAGATGAAGCAGCTTCGGAGTAGAACTCGGTTATCACTGTAGCAATTTACGACATCTTTATGGAACAAGGTTAATGTACTATGTGATTTCTGTACTTGGTGTTCAGGCGATTACGAGAAAGGATTCTCACTATTAGCTTCTCGGTGCTGGAAACTTTTGTTGGCTGTTGATAATCTCTTGAATGAGTAGTTTGATGTGTGTACTGCCAGTTTACTGGTTTATGTGCGCATTACTGCATGGATGTTGGTATGCACACTCAGAAACTATTAGCCAAACATATTTTACTGTCTCTAAAGTCTGGATCAAAGGAAATGTGAGATGTATATGGGAGTGCAGTGACTGAATACATATTTTGGTCTACTTCATGGATGTTGATATGCACACTCAGAAACTATTAGCCAAAAAAATTCAAGTCCGAATCATAGGAAATGTGAGATGTATATGGGAGTGCAGTGACTGCATACATATTTTGGTCTCTTTGTGATTTCTGCCAGACATCTGTTCCTATGAACTAACTATTTTGATTAACTAGATTTTCCATATCTCTTATGTCAAGGCATGATGAGACTTAAATAAAAGGTGCTCTTGTTGTCATTGCTTTCTCTTTCCTGCTTCTCTTCACCATTCGCTCTTACTTCTGGCACCATCATTTTGCTCATTGCCAGTCTCGTTATTGTTCCCCGTCGATCGACATCTCTTTGCATCAGAGTCCTCCTCCGTCTGCCACCTGAAAGCTCAAAATTTTGAGTCCTTCCTGAAAGGAATGATCTTTGCACCTTGGGAGGATCGATGACGGATTTCGGTCGAATAGTATCCTTCCCTTTGCTCTTCGGAGCAGCATTTCGCTTCTTCGCGTTGCCATCTCTGGGAGCTCCTAAGCTTGCTTCTCCCACTCACAGAAAGGATCGGATGCCGATGTTTCCTCTCTAGAGTTCCACGACTCGGCATAATCTCACCGTCGGACATTGGTCGCTTGCTACGCTGGAATGCAGCTTGGCATTCCCTGGTAGCTCAAGATGGCCGGAGAGCCAACAGCGATTCCGGTCGTCGAGGCTGGAAAACCTTGCGGCGCACTCCACGAAGCCTGGGCATGCCGGGAACTGATCCAAATGTGTCAGGGCCAGATTGCCTGCAATAGTTAGCCCTCCCATGGCCTGAGGCAAGCGTCGACGAACGTTATCCAGCTTGGAAAGATCGCCTTTTGGAGACGAATTCCCAGAAGCATCCGTGAATTGGGACCGCGGTGAGACCTCCTCGCTCGAGTCGTCGATTCTCTGCGAACGTGCCCCGAGCTCACGGAAGCCGCAGCTCTTGGCAGGGGCAGCTGAATTAGACGACTGCGACGACATGAAGGAACTCATTGCCGACCCAAATTGGCTGTCGGGATCGATCGATGGAATGAATCCATCACATCTCAAATTTTGCTATGTGCTAACTCTCTCGTTAGTATAAATTTTGTGGACAATACCAACTTAATACCTATATTCTTACCAAATTAATACCTATATTCTTTTTTATCATCTTTTACTTAACCAATGTGATCAAAGTAATTAATTTTTAACATATTACAAGGCATGTAAATAATAATTCTCATTCTCTTGCCTCTGCAGGTGATTTAAAGCTGTATCCCCTACCGGGGGGCCTCCACCAACGGTTCTTCCCCATCGAATGGAGTTTGGCCACGGAGTCGGATTCCCGTGGGCTCCACAGGTGGCCCCGCATCCACGCGAATTGCACAGATAATGCCCTTCGCGCCAGACTTGATTTACGAAATCAGTCGCGACACATCACCGAGAACCGACCCCGCCTCATCCGCCTAACGCCCCGCTCGATATGCACCACGTCAGCCTTTCGTTGTGTCGGAAACGGAAGTCGTTCGAAAGCCGATCTCCCAATGCAACCGCGAGGAACGCCGTAGGAAGAATGGAAGGCAGGAGGAGGGTCGCGCTTTCCTCCTCAGTCCTCTTCCTCCCTTCGGCTTCTCCTGCCTCGTCCTCCAAGTTCCGCACCCTCTCGCCACAAGCAAGCAAGCGTGATCGAAGCGATGCCACCGCTACCACCACCGCCCTTTGGCTCGTCGCCCAGAACTCATTGGGCGTCCTAAGGTACTACTCCTTCCCTATACCCTCATATAAAAAAGAGAACCCTCCTCTTTATGTATCTTGGTTACAGCAAAATTGGGTAATTGTACGGTTCGAGAGAGAATTGATCTGTGAAATGAAATATTAAAAAGTTCGGTAATTAGGTCTAATACTGGAGTGCATTGAAGAACATTTAGAAAAGGCCAGATTTTGACTGGAACTGCGAGTTAATATTATCCGATTATGACCTCCACAGGTCGAGTAATAGTCTGCTGCTTAGCTGCAAGATTGGCAGGGCTCCTCGATGTGTTGGTATTCGGTTCTCGGTTCTGCTCTATGCATGAGCAGCGTAGAATGTACATGTTTTGAATACTGTGGCACTCTAAATTAAATGTAATTTTTGATGATTGTACATTGTATTATGTTTTTTAATTAGTAATCATTGTGCAGTTCGTAGTTTGATCGATTCATTGGTCACTTAACACTTCATCAAGATATCTACTTCACCGGGATATGCATCATCATTTTTCATTACTACTGTCATATTACGTAGTAGAGTGCTTCTAAAACATGTTTGGGTGTAATCTCCTTCTCTCTGTTTTTCATTTTTGTAAATCCTACTAGTTTCATCATTATTTTTATGTTTCATATACAAATTACACACAAATTGTCGAAACAATTCACTTAGTGTTAGATAACTAAGTACTTCATCTCAGCTCTTTTTTGTTTTCCATTTCCGATTACCGACTGAAATGTTTTCCACCTTTTCCGTGCTACCATTTCAAGTGACATGGGGGATCCCCATTTGGTTAATTGAATCAAACTAGTAGAAGAAAGCAAACGAGTCAACAGATTATCTGAGAGTTGGATCTTGATTTAATGTCTATAATTGGTTGGTGTGATTACTGCAGAAATGTTGTTTCATCTGATGATGAACTACTTGGTGAAGGCTGCAGCATCTCCAACTTGTATTTGACAACACTCGATCCAACTGCCAGGATGCACTGATAGATGTGAAGGTCATCTTTCACCCTTAGTTAAGTTCCCACTCAGATCTTGCAGCAAGATAGATCCGGAAAACCCTACCAGTGCAAAACTTACACTCACAGGAAAGGTATGATAAAAGATTCTGGTAAGAAAAAAGTCTCCAAATTGTTTTCTAGTTTAGTCTGCTGCATTTCATTCTTTTGTTCTTTTTTTTAAATTATTCAGCACTAATTTATTCAAATTGTTAATTATGTGGATGACAAAGAAATTTTTGTTGGAATTACCAGAGTTAAACTCTTGGACTTAGATATATGGTCATAGAAGATTTGATACAGGTTTCAAATTTTTTGTCTGATGAGGCTATACATCTGAAAACATATATATCTTTGCTAAAATCAAAAGGGCAAGTGTACCACTTCAAAGATTTATGACTTGATGCCTCATGAAAAGTTCTCACAAATGATCTTAGGGTTTCTGACTGACTCTAAAGGGAACATTTGGTGCACAGTTTTGTTTCATCAATGTATAAATTGCACTACCCAAAGTGTCTAGGTGGACACTCTACCTAAATGTCTCGGCACCACATAGGTTCATCTATGATTTATGGAGTTATTACAATGAAGAGATTATGTAATGGTTTCACAAACTTTTGGTTAATGGACATATTCCATTATGGAGGTATGCTTAGAACTTAGGTTTAAAGTTGTGGGTGTAGAAGGTCTTCACAGATTAAATTCCAAATTTATCATTCATATTGTGCCTCAACTTGATGTGAGGCCTTTGTATTCTGTAGTAAGCTTTAAGAGTGCATCTGTTAGTATCATAAAACTTTGGACATCAGGCTTTTGATTCAATCTATCTTACTTTAAAGAAAACAATCTACTCTCTCTCTCTCTCTCTCTCTCTCTCTCTCTCTCTCTCTCTCTCTCTATATATATATATATATATATATATATATATATATATATATATATATATATATATATATATATATATATATATATATATATATATATATATATATATATATATATATATATCAGACATAATTGATTCATCATTTGGGCCTACTTTTGCAATACATATGCATCACATAAAATAAACCATGAAGGGTGTGACACAGTGATGATGAAGTGACAGTACAACTAATCCTTGTTGATATGCTCCTCAAAAAGGTACCATAGTGATAGACCTCGGCCATTTTATCATCTCCTATCATCTATGTTACGTGGTTTCTGGATAACATGTGGCCTTAATGGTTCAGTTCGTTCAATTAGTATTACTTTCAACTGTGGCCAAGCCAATGGTAGATGGCCGTAAACCCTTTTTTGACTGTGGCCAGGCATGGCCATGAACGTGGTCAAGCATCCCGTGGGGAGGACGATGGAGTATCATCTTCGATCTAAGAGAAGTTGTACTTCCAAAGCCAGGGAGGTGTCCTCCTAAGAGAGAGAAGGAACTGAGAGTCTCCACAGCTTTAGATCACAGTCCAAACCTCCACTGAGAACCAGGCATGTACTACTACTGCTGCTGCTGCTGCTTTCCAGCACTACCATCGCCAAGCTCTTGACCGGCCCTCCGTGGCCTTCCATTACGGCCAAGCAGCTGTGGCGCCCCTTCTGCTCTCGTCCTCTCCTCCACACCCTCACCGTCGTATCCGCCGAGCCGCTGCAGACCACGTCCCCGGCCGCCACAAGGCACAGGATGGCCCTCCTGTGTCCCCTGAGCTCCCCGGTGGCCGCCATCCCCCCGCTGCCCCCTTCCCACACCACCACGGAGCGGTCGGACGCTCCCGAGTACAGCACTCGGTCGTCGGCGCTCAGCGCCAGCGCGTTCACCGCCGACCGGTGCCGCTCCAGCGTCTGCACCAGCGAGTGCTTCCCCTCCTCGCCACTCCTCCTCCACACGTTGATCTTGGCGTCGGCCGAGCCCGTGTAGACGTGGCCGTTCCGCGACACCGCGATCGCGTTGATGGCGTCCTGGTGGGCGCCCGCGACGGACTCTATGCACCTGAACCCGGAGGTGCGCCACACCTTTAGAGTTCGGTCCCAGGAGATGGAGTAGAGGAGCGCGCCGTCGTGCGAGAGCGCGAGGCCGGAGACGGCGTCAACGTGGTGCACCCAGGAGCACTTCTTGTGTCTGCGGACCTGCACATAGTTCTTGGGCGACAGGAAGCTCAAAAACCGGTCCATGGAGGTCGGCAAAACTGCTTTCAGCTTGTAGCAGCGCTGCTCCCTCTGGTTTATCTGCCACACGCGGATCTCGCCGTCTTGGTGAGAGCTGAACAGGTTGTCACCTGACACAAGAAGCGATTTCACCGGGCTCTCTGTTTGAGCCACAGTGAAGCTCGCAGGATGATCAGTCCTCGCTGTGGACGACGAGTCTAAAAGAACAGATGGCCAGACTCTGATCTCTTGGTCGGAGCCGCCGCTGTAGACGGACGTCCCATGAACAGCGAGGGCAGCGACGTAGCAAGCGTGAGCTCTAATGGTGGTGACGCACTGGTGGTGAAGACAGGGATGGCTATGGTAGTGAAGGGAGAGGGATTTGGGCGGAAGATGGTTGCAGTCATCATCATCATGATTGCCATTACAGGGAATGGAGCCACGAGGTGCTGTGCCCATATGTGAGAAAGAGAAGAAGGAAGCATCGAAAGGGAGGCCAAAGGAGATGCAGAAAGGAAACCTCGCCTAGTGATTTGGGGCATGTATACTGTCCTATATATATCTCATCATCCTTCTTTATACTGTAGGAAGAAGAGAGAGTGTTGCTAGAGAACAATCACAGCACATGCATCAAGCATGAGTGGGGGATGTTAGGTCAGTGTTTGCCCTTTGTCTGCTAATCTTAGGAGTGATTCATGCAACATAATGCAAAACAATCTGAAGCATGATAAACATGGGAGTCACCGGAGCTCATGGAAATCTGCTTAATCTCTTGTTGGAATCACTTAGAACAGTGTTATGGACAGTGCCACGAGTACTAAGAGCACTGCTCGGTGCGCACTTGATGTTGCCGAATTGACATGGTGGCAATGCAGCAACACGAGAGAAATATTTCTCACACTCTGGTCAAACATACAACCCCTAAAGCTTTTATGGTGGTCAAATCGCTTTCTTGACATCATTCATTCTACCAACTGTGCCACATAATTCACTGAAATTTAGAAGTAATAATTAAGTGATGACACCCAAATTTATTTCTGAAATTGAAAGAAAAGCAATATCTTTGTTCTTGAGAAGTATTTGTTGTTCATCAGCAAGTTTGTTCTTGTATTTATAATTATCAGTGTCAACACATCCTCTAAGAGGAGGAGTATGTGTTCATCTTTCAAAGTCTCTGATTGTTTCCCCCCCAGAAGAACACCAATATGCTAAGAGTTCTCATTTTGCAGCATGGCACATTTGTCAAAAGTGGTGACTTTCTTCCACTGTAGAATACTGTTAACTTTTGCTCCACTGATGAACAAATCAACTTCATTTATTTGTCCTTCAAGTGTAGATGCATTTACTTTTTCTTCCTCACAACTATCAGAAATAATTTTTGTTATATTTATTATTATGTTATGTTGTATTAGTTTGTGTATTTTTCAGATTGAGATCATTTTGTAGATGAGTTAGTCTGAGAATCCAAGTGCTAATTTGTGCATTGTTTTATCTTAAACACAAAGCCTTATTAACCCATCTATAAGATAGCATTGGTCAAAGATAATCTAACTTTGATTAGGTTAAGGACAATTCAACATTTAGCTTGGAACATATTGCTAATTTAGGAAGTTCTTTTAGTTGAGCTACTCATTATCAGGTTAATGAAATTAGCTTGGTTTGGTAGGTGAAACTCCTATCTCTCCTCTCCCCCTCAGAAAAGAAACAAAGCCTACCATTCCAAAGCTGCAGAACCATCAATTTAGCATCAACACTGTCCTCTGAGAAGTTCATCAAATCATAATCCAATGATTCCTTGTTTTGTTTCCAACGCCAATCTTCTGTCGCCAACTCAACTTCCATTAGAATGAGTTGCTCTCCACCAAGATCTTGGCATCAGGTTGCAGGTCACACTCGGTGCTTCAAGCAAGCATCTTCTCACACTGACACCTGAAAAGAGCATATCTCCCGGTTAGTGATCAAAATCACCATGAATCCATTGCTGTGATTGCTGCCAACACCACCACTTTTGTTGGCAGGCATCCTTCTTTTGCCACCAGACATGGTCAGCTTTTCTTATCTAGTGTGGAGTCCTTTTGCTTCCACTCTTTCAGCAGAAAGACTCCTCTCCCAGCCAAAGACAGGGCAGTCATGATGTCATTGCTTCCATTTTCCAATACCAACCTGCAACCTCAACTCCTTTGCACTGTTGCAGATATTTCCATGGAAGCATCGAATATAGTGGCATTGTGGCAACTGCATGAAGAAGACATAGAAGTTGTATGGATGTCGCTGATATTCCCAATCTAATATAGTATTTGGGATCTGAATGCTTCACTCTCTACTGCGTTGGATCAGATTAAGTGTTGATGATGTCTTGGATTGGTTATCCTTTAAAAAGATGTTATAATTTGAAATCCAATATTTATGCATCGCTATCCACTGAGCAAATCTATTCATTGCAAGATATTTACCTCTGCATGATTCTTGTCCTTTGCCACCAGTGCTGAAAGATTGGTTACCTCAGAGGAGATCTGAGAGCACTTTGTGCAGAAGCCTCTACCTGTGACACTTGTACAATTTTATTGTACCTAACTCACCTAAAAGGGATTTGGCTGGCCACCAGGAGAGCTGCATTCCAAAGTAATAATGGTAGAAGGTGAAGGTGGAAAGGCACACATATGGATATCACCCAGGCTAATAATATCTTAAACACAAGCCAAGTAGTAACTGTCTGAGCAGAAAAGAACATACACAACAATTAATAGGAAGAACAAAAGAATCCCCTTAGATTGGTGTCAAGAAGTCCCTTCTTTCACCAAGTGTTGAAAGAATCTGAGGTTTGTTGAAGTCTATGATGAGCCTGACACAAATGACAAGCATCTATGTAACCATTTTGTTGCATTTTGGCTCCCATCTTCTTTACTGCAATGTAGATCATAATTCTTTGCACAAGAGTTAACTGATAAGAGTTGATTCAAATATTTTAATGGTATCATGAACTGAGAAGCAGCTTAATGAACTACTACTACTACTATTACTACTTATGATGACCTTCTTTGAGAACTAAACTTGATGAATACAGTTCACTAAATAACCTACTTAACAAAAGAATTTATACTGATGCAAAGAACTGTCAAAACTTGTAGATGAGAAAGTTTGATAGTAGAAAAGGGTTTTGCTAGTTCAACAGCAAACAAAGAAATTTTTGTCATTCAAACATGGGCTGCTCTATTTTACAGTTTGACTTAATGCAATCAGGGCTGCAGCTTAGGTTGTTTGGTTTGACTATAAAATTCCTATTAAATTGTTTTAGCAGATTCTTTTTCTTGCAAATTAATGAGCCCATTCTATGCTGAATTTTATGTTCTCTCCCTTTTTTTGACTCATTAGTTGCAGTGATAGGGTGGCAGTGAAAGCAGCTAAGCTAACATGAGGAAAGATATGTTTGCTTACATTTCACTTGAAAAGAGTTGCTGGCTGAACTGAAAATTCCATATTATCTCAAACCTCAAGAAGAATGCTTGAATAAAACACAAGAGATCTTTAAACCTATGCACTAATGTAACTATTCCAAGCAACAAAAGTAAGGTTTTTCTTTTCATGTACTTTCTATTTTTAATTTCTTGTAATTTACCATTTCATTGCTTATGAGATGACTGGAGAGTTATGATTATGAAACAAACATAAAGCTCTGCAGAATCTGATGGGCACATCCAGAAGAGAGAATTGTGTTCAACCAATTTGCAAAGCAAAGATATGAGAGGTATCCTAAAGAAACAAATAAAATTACTAGTTTCTTTTGTGTGGATTTTAGTATATATATCATGTAAACTTTGGTATTGTTCACCAAAATTATCTGCCTTCATTTTCCAAAAGATTGAGAAATCTGCCAAATCATCAGTTCAAACATGCTGATGTTTGAGATACTTCAAACAAAGAGAATGCTGCATTCTGGTCTCATGTTGAGAAGAAAAAAAAGGAGAGTTGCATATAAAATTTTGATAAATAAAAAGAGAAAATTTATATATCATCAGGAATAATAGAGTAAGAAAATCAAATAAATTGAATAAATAATCTTCATCAGTGATTAATAATAATGTAAATTTAGTGAGTATCATAAATTATAATATTTTTTTATTTTTTTGAAAAACATTTAGTCTCAAATAGATTAAAGAATCAAAGTCAAAATAAATAATAGTTTAGGGTCAATGCTAATTATAGACATCTTATATGTCGTTTATTGTAACAAAATTATTTTTTGTAGTCTAAAAAAACAATAGTTTATGATCAATAGTAAATCTTATTGAAACATTAATAACATTGTCGGTCTTATTTCGATTAAAGAGTTGACTCAAAGGCTAATGGCCACATCGCCATTAACCCCTTCCTTAAACCTTGCCACCGACTAGTCCGAGGAGTATTAGAGAAAAGAGCAGTCCTTCCCCTTCTTCTCATCCGTGCTTCAGTCACCCACCTTCTTCGGCGACGACTGGCTAGCGGCCTTATGCTTAAATGGACCCACAGGCTCCTCAGGGTGGATCGCGGGTATGTTGGGTTCCAGGTAAGCAATGTAGTTGTGCTATTAAAAAGAGGTCCTTCCCTCGAGAAGAAAGCTAAGCTTCGCCATTAGCAGCAGTGAGCAGAAGAAGAAGAAGACCGGTGCCATAGCTCGCCCTGTTCCTCTCTGGCTTCCTTTTGAGGATAACGAGAGCGGTAAAGAGAGAGAGATATTCTCTTGGGTATCCCAATGGCGCGCGTCGATCCGTCCATTGCCGCCCCCGGCCGTCTTCTTCGGCTGCTCATCTACTGTGGCATCTTCCTTCTCCCCTTCTTCTTCTCCGCCTCTGTGGATGCCTCGGTGCACAGCTACGTCGGCGACAAGTTCGGTCCGAAAGGCAATGCCTTCGTTCTCCACGGCGGCAGCGAGGGCCTCTACGCCTCCCTCCCCGATCCCAACGCCACCGCCGGCCCCGGCGACGCCTTCATCCGGTATTCCCCACTTGTCCTCATTTCTTTCTACAGATCCGGGGCGCCTTTCATTCTGTTTGTGGGTTTTAGGGCTTTGTGGGGATTCGGGATGTCGAAAGACGGGAAATTGGGGTCGTTGGTGTAGGCTCGAGTTGTTCGTTCGGAGATCTGGCGCTAGGTGGTGCTTGGCTCTTGACATCATGGGGTTTCATTAGACTCAAATGCAGTTGATCTCTGGGTCGGTCAAAGACTTGCTTTAGTTCGTAGAAAGAAAGTGCAAAGAAACGAAACCGATCCGGTAAACTATCATTGTAGCTCGATTCTGGTGTGCGCAACTGATGTAACACTAATCCAAATATCAAAATGAATCATCACATTGACATGGTAGGCAGTCATATGTCGATTGCCGTCGTCAAGTTTCCATGATGCTGAACTTTTTGCATAGATCTCTAACTTCAATTATTTTAGATTCTCCGGATAGCTCTCTTCCAGCTCTGAAGTCACATTCCAGAGTATTCAGGTGTTCAGATGTGGGTTCCAAGTTGCTGATTTGATTTAGTATAATTTGGTCCGGATTTTAATGTTATTTAGAACACTCAATATTCAAGCTGTGTTCATAATGGTATGACGTGAGATCTGGGAAGGAATTTGTCATCTGAGTTTTCCAGTAATCTAGTAGTACTATTTTAAGTTGAATACTGTTCGATAGGTCCTTAGAGTTATTCTAGACCATACGAGATTGAGAAGCAAACATTGCTCTAAAGTCGCTTAGTGGTCAAGAAATGGGGAAGTTCTATGAATTGAGGGAGAAGTATTAATGATTTTTGAGAAGTGATTGGTGCCTCGTACTATCATCCTGTTATTTTCTTCCTTCTCTTATTCTTCTTATTATCTTTATGTAATTCTTTGCATAAGGTATCCCTTGTTATCTCTTCCTGTGGCCCTCTACACAATTTTATTTTCATCAATAATCGGTAACACAAAGGAATTAATGGAAAAGTATCTATATATAGTACTAATATCATGTCTCCTGATTGAAGATCTGATGAACATTAGCTAGTTCATCAATGAGAGGTTGAGACGTTTCTCTCTGCTGCCAATTTTGCATACTGGTACAGTTTCTTGGTCATTTAGTGTTTTTTATTTCACTTAAAACTTGGGTACATGCCCTAATGAAAGCATTGGCGATATTAACTGAAATGCTTCGGCAAAAAGTGGTATTATATATCTGCACCCTATCCTAGTGACTAGTGTTGTCCTAAAAGGACAATTAAGAAGGTGAGTTTTGGTGAGGCACCAGGGTTTGAGGCATAAATACAACCCTTCTGTGCATCACTGGCCAAACTTCCTTTGGCAGCAGACGTTTGTGCGGTACTGCCATTTTTGATATTATGAAGGGACAATTAGCTTGCAGGATAGGCTTCTTAGAGATTGTGATTTACTGTTTTTCTGAATATGATGCACAGAATATCCCTGTTCTGTACCACGGCAGACACATTTTGACAGTTATTGTTCAACATTCTCATGGTTTCCCTTTCTTCTGCATCCAGCTTTGAGAAGATCACATTCAGGCGGCCTGAGCAAGCTACTGAAAATAGTAAAGACACTGATAACGTTATGGTACAAGCGATTGTATTTGAGGTAGAAGATCGGGAAACAATTGGTGGGTCAGCCTATGGTGGTCAACGAGCTGTCTGTTGCACAGCAGATCTGGCAAAATTAGGTGCCTGCACTCAAGGCACAGTTATCTATCGGCCCTCCACTCAGAACCCTAACTGGCCACAAGTGCTTGTTGCTAGTTTCAGTGGAAAGGATCTTGTTGCGACACTGCCATCCCACAGTATACCCATCACGAGAACTGGGATGTACAACCTGTATTTTATATATTGTGATCCAGCACTCAGTGGCCTGGCTATAGAGGGGAAGACTGTGTGGAAAAATCCCACTGGCTACCTGCCAGGAAGGATGGCCCCTCTCATGAACTTTTATGGATTAATGTCTCTTGCATTTGTGATACTTGGGATATTTTGGTTTTCACAGTACGCGAGGTTTTGGAAAGAGGTTCTTCCACTTCAGAACTGCATAACACTAGTCATTGCATTAGGCATGTTTGAAATGGCATTGTGGTACTTTGAATATGCTGAATTCAATGAAACTGGACTCAGACCAATGGGGATTACCTTTTGGGCAGTAACCTTTGGTACAGTAAAAAGAACAGTGTCACGAATCATTATTCTGGTTGTTTCAATGGGGTATGGAGTTGTTAGGCCTACTTTGGGCGGCCTCACTTCTAAGGTGATCATGTTTGGAGCAACATTTTTCCTAGCATCTGAGATACTTGAGTTGGTGGAGAATGTAGGTTCCGTAAGCGATCTTGCTGGAAAAGCAAGATTGTTCTTGGTTCTTCCTGTGGCACTCCTGGATGCATTCTTCATTCTTTGGATTTTTACTTCTCTTTCAAAAACTCTGGACAAACTCCAGGTATTTGCAGCTTTCTGATTTCAACTCAATTGCTGTCACCCTTTGGTTAAACTTACATCATTTGTTTGTTGCATTTGCAGTCAAAATATATGTTTGATTCTCCTCGAGTTACTGTAGTTTGCATAATTTATACCAAAAGAATCTTTTGCTTGAATATGTCTCTAGAAGTTGTTTAATAACTCCTGTGTTTGTTCCCTAACAGGCAAGACGGTTGATGGCTAAGCTAGACATTTACAGGAAATTTACTAATGCATTGGGTGTTGCTCTTGTTTTGTCCGTCTGTTGGATTTGCTATGAGGTAATAGTCACCTATTTTGCTTCATGTTGAGCTAATTTAGGTTGCTTTAGACAGCCATGTATAAAATATACAACATTAGAGGGCACCAGTTGTTCTATGGTCTTGAGAGTTAATATTCTTGAATTAAAGGAATGTTAACTCAGCTCTTTGGTGTATTCTATGTTGTATGATTGAGTATCTTGGGTTTACTCTTAATATATTAAAATATTGTCTTAATTGGTTTTCGTGTACCATGCTAGGTGTTCATTTCTACGATTACAGCCTCTTTGATTGGTTGTGTTACCCCGAATGATTAGGTTGTATTGTTTTTCCGCAGCTGTATTTCAAATCAACTGACATATACAACGAGCGCTGGCAGAATGCTTGGATCATTCCTGCCTTTTGGCAGGTCCTCTCCTTCTCTCTTCTCTGTGTGATCGCCGATCTTTGGGCACCCTCCCAAAACTCAAAGAGGTAAAATCCTTGGATTTTGGGGATCCTGCAATTTGCTTTTCTTCAGAAATTTTATGTCTAGGACTTTGTTCCGGATGTTTCTCTTAATCATCTAAATATTGTCATAATAGAAATATCATTTTAACAAAAATGAAATGGTGCCTCTTGTCCTATTGTACTGTCGATGATAATACTGCCATTCATGAACATCTCTGTTTTGGAACAGTAGTATCCATAAATTCTATCATGACTCACCATTATTTGTTAGCTTGTATGAGAACTCTTTTCAACCTGAATTTAGGCTGTGCTAAAGTGTTGCTGTACACCAGAATATCTATTTAATCTTGATTTCAAAGATATGCTAAAGAATGTTTCCCTTGGGTCTTAATATTTACAGCAATGGATTGGACAAGAATGACAAGAGAACAAGATATCTGTCATCTGTTAATAGCTAGTCTCTTTCCAAATCTACAGTAGTAGTAAAGATTTTAACTGAGAAGCTGGATTGTTGTTCAACAATCCAGTAGTCTATTATTAAAAGAAAATTAGGGTTCCAGACCATATATCTGGATATTAAGGACCATGATGTTTGATTGACTGAAAGATTGCTTGCGAATGAGACCAATGATTATAATCAACATGAGATATTATACTAAATGTCTTTTTTTTTACAACCTCTGGTTTATATACACTCTTTTCTCTTTCCATTTTTCTTATAGGTACTCATCGGTGTTTTCTTCTTTGCAGATATGCTTACTCGGATGACGGAACTGAAGATTTCGACCGAGAGGATTCGCTCTCTCTAATAAAACCAGGACCAATTCCTTCAAAGGATACTCGCGGTTCTTTAGCTTCGATCGATGCTAGAGCGGCCGTGACCAGCAACACTACGACCTCAAACAATGGAGACATCGAAGAAGATAAAAGGGAGTAGCAACACAGCAAGCAGCATCAACCTGTTTTGCAGTAGCGATTTCACGTTGTCACAGGATTCCATCAGCTTCCATTACCCAGCAGCAGCTTATGTTAAAACGAATCCAATGAGATCCTCCATCTTTGTACTTTTTTTTTTTCTGTTGTTACAGGGACTGGCATCTACCAGTATGTATGATACTTGTTTTATCTTCTCATTTCTTGGCCCTTTATTTTTCTTTTCTTGTACCAAGGCTTTGTATTTAATTCTCATATTACATGAATGTTATTACTGAGGGATGGTAAGATTTTTCGGATGATGGTAGTCTCCTTCTATTAATCGTCACTGTTCATCAGATGTGCTCTCATCTGGCGCATCTCGGCCGTCGGTTCCACCTGCAACTGCGGGGCCCACAACCCGAATCATGTTTCACTCGATATAAATGGACGGTTCGGATGAGAGAAGTAGAGGGACGAGCGGTGCAGATGAAGGACACTGCAAAATCTAGTAATAGATGAGAACATATTATACGACTGGACGCGTGGCGGACGTAAGGGCGACTAAATCGTTTTCTTAAACGGAACTTGCAGCCGATCTCCTTTTGCTGCTTCTTCCCTGTCCCCGCCCCCGATCCACGGGATGAGATAAACCCTAGTTCCGTGGAAACCGTAAATCACGTGTACTTCGCTGACTGAATCCGTAAGAGAGTCTTCGATCCGGTGTAGCACATCGATATTACCGATGATTGCCGACTTAATTCAAGCTTAGGAGTTTCTCGTTCCGGACGAATCCGTCGATCGCTTTCGTTATTCGGTTGGGAGAAGAGTTCCTTCTTTTCTTGATGTTGCTGTGAGATAAAGCGAGAGGCCGAGGTCGTAGCCACCGAATGGACCACAGACGTGCCGATTGCTGAGTCCTTCCATCGGCAGCGGCCGTGACGATCCCCAGATGCCGATCGAGCAGGATAAGGACCAGGAGGTGCAGGCCGGCAATGGCGAGGATTTGGTGGAGGGCCCAGTCAGGTAAGAGCCATGCTTCCACTTCTTACCTCTATACCCTTCTAGTCCTCGAACTAAGCTTCGAGGACCTCGGCATTACGGCATTACAGTGCATAATTTCTTTTCTTTTAGGGTTTGCATAAAGAAGACCCTTATGGCTGGATTGTATGTCATGGAATTTTGTGGAGAGAGATTATCTTATGATCTGAAACCGGTGACTAACCAGTCTTCAACGTTTACAGATGCCATAATTGTGGAATCAGCGCAAAGCTTACATGCCATATGCGAAGCGGCCCAGAGGGACGACGAACACTATGCAATGCATGTGGAATTGCTTGGAGAAAGGTACACGTTTAGATTTGCTTCAAAGCTGGCTACGATGAATTCATTGTTCTGAATTCCCCTTTTCTGTTGTGTATTGGCAACAAATTGAGATTTTATTTCATCAGTTCTTAATGACTAATTTCAATTTCGCTTTTGGGGTGCATATAGTATTGGTAGCGTAAATGGTGAGCAACTATGTACTGCCAGCATAAGCATCGAACAGCTCACTTCATTGAGCTAATAATTAAACAGCCGGGTGAAAAGCTAGTTTTCATAGGAGAAGCTAGTGAAAATAAAATGTGATGTAATCACCTAGGAGGATAGACCTTGATGCTTTGATCTTCTTAGCTTCTTTAAGTCTTTGTCGATAGGTGTTCCACATACTTCTTTGGTTCTCACGTGGTAAAAGTGTAACCTGTATGCCCCATAGATCCGAGAAACACAAGAATGTTGTATGCATGAAAATGTATACTCCAGAAAGTTATTCATATGCATGTATTCTGTTGCGTGATCTTAACAAGATAGAGTCCATTCAGTTGAAGGGTGTCAATATCTTCTCCTTCATTGATTATAATCTGTGGAATAGATTTTGGTTATATTCTCATGTGTCACTTGCAATTAACTGGAATTGTCATTTTTAAGACTCATTTAATTGAATCTTTCCTTCATGCAAAATATAAAGCTTGTACAGATCTTTCGAGTCTCAATACCTATTTTTCTTAATATGCCAGAAACCCTGGGGCTTTCTTCCACCCACTAGTGCATCAAGTTTGAGCTATTAAGAGATCATTCCGATTGATCTGAAACAAATAATATTTGTCATCACTCTGGATGTCAAAATATTTTATGGCTTTCTCTGTATCTGCCTTTTATTTTTGACTTACTGTATGCCTTAATGCGGGAGTTTGGTTGAGCAGGGAAAACAGAGAAAAGTTATAGACTATGAAGTTCCAATGAAGGACTTGGTAAATACAAAAATGGTGCCAGAAGTCGATATGGAATTTGAAAATGAAGACAAAGCATATGAATTCTACAACAGATATGCTGGGATGATAGGATTTAGTGTACGGAAAGGTTGGATAGATAAATCATCTGACAAAATTACTCGATCCAGAACACTTGTTTGCTCAAGAGAAGGATTTCGTAAAGACAAAAAGGGAGCCAAGGAAGTAAAGAAACCACGACCAGAAACTAGAATTGGTTGCCCAGCACGTTTGACCATTAAACTTAGACCTAGTGGTACATACCGTGTTACTGAATTTGTGCCAGACCATAACCATCAGCCTGCACCCCCTTCAGCTATGCACATGTTAAGGTCTCAAAGGGTATTGACTGAAGTTCAAGCTGCCGAGGCAGATTTATCTGATGATTCTGGAACCACTCCAAAATCAGCTAACCAGCAAACAGGCAGACAGGTTGCAGGTTCTCGAAGTGTCAGATATCTTCCCGTAGATCACAGAATGGGTCTTCGCACAAAACGTATGAAGCCTATGCAGATGGGAGATGCAGAAGCTGTACTGAAGTACCTACAAAACATGCAACTTAATGACCCATCTTTTTTTCATGCAATACTAATTGATGAGGATGATAAATTGACCAATATTTTCTGGGCAGATGCGAAGTCTATGTCTGACTTCAACTACTTTGGTGATGTTGTTTGTCTAGATACAACTTACAGGGTGAATGGATATGGTAGGCCATTTGCACCTTTTCTAGGTGTCAATCACCACAAGCAAATAGTTATTTTTGGTGCAGCTCTCCTGTATGATGAAACCATGGAGTCTTTCAAGTGGTTGTTTAATACTTTCAAGATTGCAATGCGTGGAAAACAACCAAAAACTATCCTGACGGACCAGTCTATGTCGATAAGCAATGCGCTAAATGCAGTTTGGCCAGGTACCAGTCATCGTCTTTGCGTGTGGCAAGTCTATCAAAATGCTGTTAAGCATCTTAACAATGTGTTCCAAGGTTCAAAGACTTTTTCAAAGGATTTTGGTAGGTGTATCTTTGACTATGAAGATGAGGAAGAGTTCTTGCCAGCATGGCAGACAATGCTAGAAAAGTATGATCTTAGAAACAATGAATGGTTGGCAAATCTTTTTGGAGATAGGGAGAATTGGGCCTTGGCATATGGCCGAGAAACACTTTGTGCTGATATGAAAAGCACGCTACAAAATGAAAACTTTAGTTTGCTAAAGAAGTACCTGACACCACAACTTGACCTGCTGTCGTTTTTTAAGCATTACATGAGGGTGGTGGATGACCATAGATATGCTGAACTGCAAGCTGATTTCCATGCGAGCCAAAGTGTTCCAAGAATACCTCCTTCAAAAATGTTGAGGCAAGCAGCTTCATTGTATACTCCTGCAGTGTTTCAAATGTTTCATAAAGAGTTTGAGGTATTCATGGATTGCATGCTATTCAGCAGTGGTGAGGTTGGGACAATATCAGAATATAGAATCACTGTTGGTGATAATCCAAAAGAATACTTTGTTAGGCTCGATTCAACTGATTGTTCAGTTGCCTGCAGTTGTAAAAAATTTGAATTTGTTGGGGTTCATTGTGGTCATGTATTAAAAGTACTTGATGTTAGAAACATTAAAGAGCTACCAGAACGGTATTTCTTGAAGAGGTGGAGAAGGGATGCTAAGACTGATACAGAGTCCGACCCTGGAGGGGTTACACTTGATGGCGACCCTAAGTCTCCTGTAACAACTCTAATGCATGCACCCTTCTCCTCATATGTTCATCACCTAGGATCTCGTGCAATAACTCAATTTAGTGAGGTAATGCTGCTACTTGTCTTGGCTATTTAATATTCAGTAGTACTTATGTTAACATTCCAATAAATCCAGGAATCTCCAGCTTCTGATTCACATCAACAATTACTCCATGGCGCTGCTCAGTTAAGTCAGGTAATATCCACTACAACTAAAAATTGAATTCCATAGTGCTGAGTTGGATGGAACATGCAAGTCGTAACCAATGGTTAATTTCATAAAGCAATTAAGGATATTTTATATAGTACAATTACCATTCATGTGTTTTTTTTGGTCATCTAAGATCAAACTATAAAGTCTATACGCTGTGTTATTTAATCATTTTATCTGAATGCCTTGCAGGGTTATACAACACCAAATCTGCATTCACAACCAATTTTCACTAATTCTCAGTTGAATCACTAGAGCAACCACAACCTGGGCATAAATCTCAACTCCAGATTGCTGATGATAATGTAAATATTGCTACTCTTTTGAGTTATGACTGGCCAACTTATTTACAGTTAATGAGAATAGCATGATTTAATTTTGGCCAACTTATTTACAGTTAATGATAATAGCATGATTTAATCTCGATTTGCAATGATTTAATATTGTGCTTGTCCATTCGCAGGTGCTACACTGCAGATCATTACTTCATGATGGTATAAAATATGGGTGTCCATCTCATCGTTTTGATTTCTATCCCACTGAAAAGAGCATATATGCTGCACAACATCTGCTATATTTGATTGGCAGAGGATGGTGAGTCCCTAAATCTGATGGCTGCCTCTGTTGAGTGTGACGTAATGATGATGCTGTTTGTCTTTGTTTACATATGCTGGGTAATCATAGTTGCTAGCACTAACTGTAAGAACCAACACTGTTATGTGTAGCATTATGTGGGATGGCAGCATGCAGCTCCTGGGACAGTTGTATGTCTGTGCAGTAAATAGCCCAGTTCTGACCTTAGATGACTCAGTCCAGTTTTTGCTTCAAAAGGAAAATGAGAATATGTTACCTTCAAAACCCTATTACAAACTACAGAGCAAAAATAGGATGTTAATTCTCCATCCAAATGTGATCGACTTGGGAATATTTGGCAAATGAGGCAAGTCAGTGGACAGATGAATCGTCCTCTCTGAAGGTGTAAACTTCCATCCACTCCAACAAAAAGAAAAGGAGTGTGAAAACTTCACCAACGAAGGTGAAGAGTTCCTTTTTTTTCTCAAAACCTTTACAATTCATTCAGATTCAGTAACAAGTTTTGTTATATCCATATAAATTATTCTAAGCACAAATCCTGCAACCCCAAGCTTACAAGGGGACTCAGTGCAGCTATATTGTTTTCTTTCATTCGTTCGTTCAAACATGAAATGACCAAATGACACATGATCGATGGACTTGGCTCGTATACATCGTTCTGGACCATCATCACACTCCAGTAGATGTGGCCGAAGAGAGAAACTTCCCCTCTCATCATCACACTCCTTAATCAATCATGGTGATGTTTGGATCAATTTAACTTTGGGCTCCCGATCTAACTTTTTTTTTTTCGATGCTCTGATTAATCACGACACGAAATGAAAAATAAAATTTTTTTAAATAAAATAATAATAATTTTTTATTATTTTATAATAAATCTAACTGAAAAATAATATTCTTTTAACATTTTTTTATATATTATACTGGGATGTTCGAGTCACGTAGATCATTGCATGACCTGTAGTACTCCCCCGTACTAACTCTGCTTGATAGGGATCAATACTGTTTTGGAATAACCCCTTAACCTCCTCTAAAACTATATATATATATATATATATATATATATATATATATATATATATATATATATATCTCTTTTATCGAGGAGCGTCATCCAACTATAATATATATCAGTGCCCTCATTGTGGCTTCTAATTGCAGCATGGTAGCATCGAATCGACAACCTTCTCTACTTTTGCGAATCCTCAGGCATCCTTCTCACTGTTATTATACGTACAACCATTTGCTGCTTGTTTACTTGCAACATTTGCCTCGCACACTGTTGTTCAAAGATGTAAGCAAGAAAAATGAACAAAGATAAATCTGCATCTGATGCAGACTATTTCTGTATCATTACATAAATACATTTTATTTATTTTTATATATATACAAACACACACACGTTAAAATAAAATGTTACATCTTCTCCTTTAACCAAAAAAAAAAAAGAGAAAAAAAAACGGATTATTGGATTCATAACATCTTCTTCAAACTTTCTAGCTCAATAGAAGAATTCTTTAAACCAGTGTCGGTATCCTCCTGCTTCGATCTGATTCGCCAATCTCATTGCCGGCACGAGGTAGCTTCGATCTCTCCCTTGTTGCCACTTCGAACTCTCTCCGTTCATCTAGTAGAATTTGGCGAGACCGGCATTCTTCACTGCAAAATCCCTTATCTCCCCTGCAGTATTATCTCATTCCAATCACAAAGAACACTTTGATAGATTCAAAGGTTTCATTAAATAATACATACATACATACATACATACATACATACATACATACTCAGAGAGAGAGAGAGAGAGAGAGAGAGAGAGAGAGAGAGAGAGAGAACCTGTACATGTAAACATCATTGGCAGGGCTCAGCTCCCTCCTGCACAAGCAGCATTTCTTCAGTAAGGCCAACCATGGCAAACCCTTTGGAAGATGGTAAGCCTGAGAGTTCAGATTGCATGTCGTCGTCGTCGGCATCATCATCATCATCATCTTAGCTTTCACCACAACATTGGCTCCTTGCTCCTTGTGATGTATGAGAATGCGAAGGCCTTCAATGCCCTCCGATGGCTGCTGTTTCATGTACCTGAGTCCTCTGTTGCTAAGATGGAAGCTGCTGTCATCTCCTGAGAGCATCTTGAGAGGAAGAAGGTGGGGAAGCACAAGTCTCTGAGCATGAGATGAGGGTTGCAAGTGGAAGCTATTGTGGATATTTGTGACCACTTTATGTCCACAAAAGAATTCATCACCTCTTTCACATGTCACAATAGACCTCTACATAGCTTTGTTGTGCCTTTCGTAGCCATGGATGCAAGACTAGAATAAGGCTGCTAATTGCTTGCCATTATGTGCCTCATGAGCCACGTGACAGGTACTATTTAGATATAATGATGTATATTTGTGTGGGTTGGTTTTGCGTTGCTTGCTAGATTTCATTCAATAGCAAAATCTTGTCCACAAGTGATGAATATAATAATGATAGGTGAAAGACTTAAGCTATGTATTAAAAGAGCCAACCCAAATTAAAGGGTTATCGAATATTTTGTGCTTGATGAATTAATGATGCATACAGGTAAACTAGATAGAAATTTTCATTTGCATTACATAGAAATTTGCAGAGTTAAGAAAGAAGCAAAAAAAAATTCCGATAGTGTTACTATCAGATTTGATTTGGATCTAATTTTTTCAAATTGGTCTTAAGGTAAACTCCTTCGAACGATACTCGAATCCTACAAAATTATATTGAGGGTACCGCGAATGATATACCTTCGAAGCTTAAGTCAATAATCAAGTCATTTGGATTTTTTTAGTATCTTAAGATATTTTTAGGTATCTCTTTTATAGTGGATACTTTGGATCGTTACGTTCAATCATTGTGCAACCCGTGTACTAACGGGGGTATGAAGTTCAATCGTAACCACCTCAAACTGTATCGAATCCGAGAGTGTACTATCTATTTTCACGAGGTTTTGACAGGTCATGTGGAGCTCGTTGATCGTTCATGTGAGACTGATGTATCTTCCAAGCGATATCGATAAGTCGATCGCTTAGGGTTGGCTCATCAACCACGTGACCTCATTAGATCGTATGGATGATCCAAGATGAGGCTAACAAGCATGATGCTGACATATCAGCTGCGTCATTTTTCCCATGGATAAGAAGATAAGCTAAAGGAAGTCTCTTTACTGCTACCAACTCATGAAGAAATCTGAATGATACATCAGAGCATAAAGTGCGGAACACACTGTGCCTCAGACGAGAACAGCAATAGACTGTGCATGGAGTTTGGAGTCTTCTTCCTCTTTGTCACACCCTTCTGCCCATCAGTGTCAGCAGTGGGACAAATGAGAAGTGGAGCTGTTTCTCTCTCCGATGGACTCATGTGTTGCAGCCGCACCAAGTTGTTCTCGTCTCCCTGTAGGATTTGAGTCAGGTTGTCGAATCATTTACATGGCTCATCACTATGATTTGTGCAAGAATATCTCATTTCCAGATTTATTAGCAGCCTTCGCGGTCGAATAACTGCTAAAGCCAAACTTGCCATTATTTTGAGCTCCCATAATTATGGAGTTCTTTATGTTAGATTGAATAGTTGATAGAATTTTCTTGTTTGTAAAGAGAAGTTTGGCGACTTATGATATCCTAAATAAAATGACAATAAAAAGTGAATGTTTCTTTAGGATTTTCTGATAATTATCATTAGTCGAGTAAGATTAGAGACGAGAGTATATTTTTTTAATTAAAAAAATCTAAAGTGTTTCAACCACCTTAGTATAATGATTTAATCTCCTACGGAACTTATATACATTTAGAAACTCAAAATGTGACTTCTAACGTACCTAAATATATTATCAAAAAAATTATTTTTTCATATAATTCTTAAAAGTTTTTAGGTCAACTAATTGATGATTTTTTTTCCGAAAATAAACTCCTCTAAAATCCTTTGTAAACCTAGATGGTTCTTCATCATCTACTAGATCTCAATGTATCATTTCACAATAATAAATTAATAATGTAAGGTTTGAGGTTTGAGATCTCCATCACCTGTTTAAGGTTTGAGATCCTTCAGCATCCTACATTTTAATGAATTTGTGTTACTTGCAGCTGCTGAAAATATTCAGTTCATCCATTCAGATCAGCTAAACCTAGTGAATCCTGGCTGGATTAGGCTTGATCTGTAGAACCCAGATATGAAGCCCAAATAATTCCCAACTACAAACTCACAAAGAAATTTCAATTAATAATGGAATGAAAGCAATTGATTTACCATCATTTTACTAACATGTTTACAACACATAAAAGTATTTTTTTTGTTTAATTTTGTTTCCAAAGGATAATTTCATCCTGCAGTGAGTTGGATGTTAATTCATCAATGAGAGACTGACAAATAACAAGAGAATCATCAGTTCACTGAAGATATAATAAAAGAGGGAGGAGTAAAGTGTGTCAGCATCCTGTGAATTTGGTTGCACCTAAAACAATAACTAATATTTTTCTCTTCCAGGAAGTGGTCCTTCCATTTTAAATGATTTAGAAGCACATCAATGTAGCTAAAGTTGAGATTTTGTAGAACAATAACTAACATTTAAGGTATAAATTCCATCTTTTATGCCAATCAATCAGATGCATTATCTCATATGCATACATCCACCTAACAGTGACAAAGAAGATGCCACAGACAAAAGCAATCAATGCACAAAAGGGGGAAGAACATAAAAGAAAAAGAAGGAACTAAGTTTGAAGTATTAGAACCACATTCTTGATCAATATTTTAGGTGGAATGACATCCCCAGGAAAACAAATGATGCTTGTATGCATCCATAACATATGCAGCTTTGCAACTCAGTATCAAAAAGTACTACTGTATTATCTATTTGGAGATGAGGAGGATTACAGCAGCAAACACCTCCAGTTTGTGGAAGATGAGATCAGCAGTGGAAAAGTATTGAGAAGTCTGAAACAAGTCTTCCCACGATTTCTATTAAAGATATGCAGGGAATAAAACCTAGTCTCTGTCTTATCTTGTTCCTCACCAGCCAATTCTATTCCTTCTGCCAACTTTCAGCTTGGGCCAGCTCAGTCCAGTTAGAAGAAAACCAGTTACAACCATCAGAACTAGATTCTCTCTCTCTCTCTCTCTCTCTCTCTCTCTCTCTCTCTCTCTCTCTCTCTCTCTCAAGAAATTGTTGTTGATGCTTATAGAATGCAGATGTGCACACCTTTAGATAATATGTAAAGCAGATAAGATGCAAGTTTAGAGTCCAAAAGAGAGCCACATCAACCAGAAAACATTTGGAGGAAAGCACAGGGGAAGTTATTCATATATCCTTCCATGTCTAATTCTGCTTTCCACATGAAAAACTAAAGATGCTCATCTTTGGCTAAAGTGGCTAGAGATCTTTGTGAAGGGGTATGATTAAGAAACATGTGAATCACATTCTTTCAAGTTGAGGAGAAGTCTCTCTGGGTCAAGCTGTTTGATGCTAGCCCACTTGGATATCCTCACAAAACAAATAAGGCTACAATGAGGAATCCTTGCAGCAGATCTCCATTTCATTTGGTAGTCTAGAAAATTATTCAGGATTAGCTTATTATAATTCATATATATAAAGGCTTGAAAACTTGCAATCTTCTTTCTAATTCTTAAAAACGATAAATATTTTAGTTCAAAAATTATATCTTCTAATCTATTGAACAATGAGACTTTTGCAATATAATACCATTGGTTTACCCAGAAAATATTTTTTTTTTTGAAAGAGAAGCTATGGTAGCTAATGCTTCTCCTCCCCCTTTCTTAAAAACTCTATTTTACCCTCTCATCGTTCCCTCATCTCTCATTTTCTCTTCCTATGTCCATTTTTTATTCTCACGAAGTTCCAATATAGTCTCGTCTGGTAGTCCCCCCTATACTTACATCTTAAGCAATTTTTTTTAAAAAGACGAAGCGAATAGGAGATGGACAAGTTGATCCTATACTTGAGGGGCAGCTCTGTCAAATCTTGAGTGAAACTTGATAGTAATAAGGTCTTTTCTGCTTAAAAAGACTAACAAATTAGCTTATATGGGAAGTTCCTCGATAGATTTCTGTGCACTTGATATCTTCAAATCTCTTTTTCCTAAGATCTAAAACCTCCCTACTAGACATGACATAATAAATATGGCTGGAGATTTCTTCTGCTTTATGTTTCATTTTGTGGAGAAGAAAATAATATTGTTTTAAGGAGACCATGGTTCCTGAAAAGTCAACCTCTCACCCTAATCTAGAATGAATAACTAGGACATTATCACCAAACCCAAGAGAGACCTCCTTACAATTAAAGATCTATTTGCTATTTGTGTGAAACATATTCTTTCAATTCTTAACAAAGTTTGACACTCTATGGGTTCATATCTTATTTTAAGAGTCAAATATGGGAATCTCCACCCCTAGGTTGATTATCATTCCATCAATTTTTCTGGATCTAGGTGGAATATTAACTCTTTTATAAATCTCGATTTAGAAAAATGATCAGCGATGAGAAAATATATGGACCATCGGATAAACTCCCTATAATAATAATAATTGGGGGAGAGATGGCATCTTGTTCTCGTATCTCTGGTCTTCTGGACTTTAATAGTTGGATTCTCTCTAAGCTGGAATTGTTGTTTTGAGGATTTACTTTTTTTTTTTTCCATATAACTATTCAGTAATGATTTATGGATATGATATTCCAACTATTTTCCTCTCTACTAGTTAGTTAGTTAGTGGTTGAATCTAAGGAAAAGAAGTGGGCATGGCTAAAACATTTCTTATGGGAACTTTGTTGGACGTGTCTCCTAACGCTTGGATCTCTTTGCACACATCCTCAAACATTCAAGTGAAAGCTGTAGCGTCCGTCATCTATTTGAAGACTCCTTTGTTGCCCCTCATCTCTTTCATTCTGGACTCTTTCGTCAAAACAGAACTTGGCATTCAGGCATTCAGGCTCATGGCTGGATGAATGTGAAGGGTATTCTAAATGATGAAATCCTCAGCCTCATTTCCTATTCTTCTTTTTGGCCTCTTTGATTCGATAGTAATGAGACCTGACAGTCCTTGTACCTTAATGTTTAGGGCTTTAGCCCTTAAGAACGAAACCATGGAACCATCCATATTCACCGCCTGAGGAGACTAAGGCCAAGAATTCTCAGAATTCCTCACCTGTCTTTACAATGAAACGTGAAGGAACCTTTCTTTTGAAGGTATTGGCTTCGCCTTCTTTCCACCTGCTAACAACACTTTGATGGCAGCTGGCTGCTGTGACTGCCAAATTCACAACCCATCCATGGTGGAAGCTTTAGCAATCTTTTGGAAGCACTCAAGACTGCTGAAGCACAAACAAGATGGAGGAGATTTCAGCTCCAAACTGATGCACAATCCATTGGTCACAATGGTCAACGGCCATTAGTAGCTGCAAGCCATCATTTCTGTCATACGACTCTTTTTGGCTAATTGTAATGTGGTGGAAGAACGAACCTCCGGATTCTTCAAACTTTTTGACTCTGGACGACTTGGAATAGAGTAGTCATCGTCGGGTCCTCTTGTTTTCGTGAGAATAGTAAATGTATGGTTGTGTTGTAGATTCAAACGATTCAAATGCCTGTAACATCACACACATGGTAAAACCAAAAGGAAAGCCATGGATATGTTCAAAGGATGTGAGAAAGAATCGAGTGTGTTTCCTCCCCAAAACACAAAAACAAAAGGAGGAGAAGGGAATCAAGCTTGGATAGAAGAGCTGCGTGAGTCACCTGGGAAAAGCTTATTCCTTCCACCCGACATGCACATCAAACAAAAGCCGCCAACCGATCGACTTCCCTCGTCTCCATATAAACACCCACCACCCCTCGAGTTCCCTCACCACCACCACCACCACCACCTCAACCCTCAACACCACCGTCGCCATGTCTCGACTTCCCATGACCACCATCCTTCGCCTCAGGTGAGCTTCAGTTTGCACTCCCACTCCTCTAATGATCAAACCCAGCAACCCTAATACTTCTTCTTCTTCTTCTTCTTCTTCTTTGTATTTGACAGCCGGCGGTCGTACGCCGTAGTTGCAGCGGAGGCGTCGCGTGCACCGGCAGTGGATGAAGAGGTTGCGAGAGCTGCTGTGGTGGCCGGGGAGCAGGGCGCAGCGACGAGGGAGAAGGTCTTTTGGATGAGGGACCCGAAGACCGGGAACTGGATGCCAGAGAACCGGTTTGGCGACCTCGACGTGGCTGAGCTCCGTGCCCGATTCCTCAGCTTTAACCACGGGAAATGAACATCGACACCTTCACAGATCGAGAGTCTACTCTTGCTACTGGAGTCGATCTCAAGTTATGCTTTGGTTCTCTATCTTCTAGTTTCTATGAACGCTAGACGATCCTTCACTATCTTGCTGATGTTGTTCGTGAACAACATTGCAGCATTTAGTTGAACCGTAACCACGACAAATAAAAGATCTACCGGAGTTGATCTCAAACTATGCTTTTGACTCTTCATCTTCTAGCTTCTGTAAACTTCTGATGCTGCAAGGACTTTTGTCAAAGAACAAGAACTACTTACCAGTGTTGTGAATGAACGCTAAACAATCATTCACCATTGCTGGTGATGTTCATGAAGAATTTTGCAGCATTTAGTTGATGCAAAGGCCTGATTCAGCTAAAGCTCATCCTTTCTGACACTGGGATTGCTGCAGTCTATGCCAAGCTTGCATACTACACCAGGAAAAAGGCTACCAGCCAGAACAATTTCCATCCCTTAAGATTTGAATGTTAGATCTTGATCTTACCCACAAAAAAAAAAGAAGATCATAATGCCATAATTTGTCCTCCCTGATGCCTACTGGGGTCTGCAACTTCTACTGCAAGTGGGCTAATGGGAGATGTGGTTTTCAAGCAGAGGCTGATGGAGATGGCTGTGTGTGTATAGTGTTGGGCCTTCATGCCTATCTTGTTAGACCATTGAGATGGCTTGGAAATGCATACTCATTCATGAGTTTTATTGAGAGAGAGAGAAAAAAAAAAAAGAAAAAAAAATTCTTAATTTTGCTAATATGTTGGTAGATTATTCATTTTCCCTTTGTTTGTATCCTCATCAATCCTTAGTTTTGGGTCAAGTTTACAAAAACAAATAGCCCATTATCAAAAATTAAATTAAATTAACTATTTGATATATATATATATATCATATATATATCATATATATAATAGGTAAAACCATCAATTAATCAAGTTTCCTCCATCAAGATTATACTTGAAGATTCCGAGACAGTAACAAAAAAATCTTGATGTTTTACTTTCCTGTTCATATGTCTAGGCTATGCTGGAATTAGTTTGTTTCTTCCCTTGGATATAGTAGAAATTTGTCTCTTTTAATGATGCTCAGCAAAGCTGCATTGTAATTCTAATTACATCATTAAGTAAATCAATTGCATTGCTAACTTAAAAACCTATCAAAATAAGAGGCAATGATGCAGATTCAATTCATTGACTTCACATATCAGCATAGGGATTTGATACAAATGCCCACTATGGAATATGCCAAGTTGCTGCTGCCAGCCTGAATTCTTAGGTCATGGATAAGATTAGCACATAGAAAACACTGCCAGGAGTACCTTCAAATAAACCTGGTTGCTTCATGCTGGATCTTTGTCTTTGATCAATCACAGCCTTCATCTCAAAGACCTTGTGGAGCCCCACAAATTGTGCTGCAATAGTTAACAGCACAAATTTCTTCCAAAGTCGTACAACTGTCACAGGTGGCATAAGTTATCAGAAAATGGCTTTAGGTTTAAATCACAAATGCAGCACAAGAAACATAGATAAGTTTTTGTATTAAAAAAAAGATGGATACTTTTGTAGATTTAGTATGCAGAAATTTCTTGGCTACAAACAAAGGCATTGAACAAGAAGATAAGACCTAGAGGGATTTGGAATATGATAGAGTTAAGATAATGATAACTAATAGGTGAAGAAATAGACCTCTCAATCAACCATAAGTTTTCACATTAAAGAAACAAAAGATGTCAGAACAGGTTGGATCACAAACTTCATTAAAACTACATAGTTTACTCTCAGAAGACCATTAAGAAGAAGTCTAAATTGAACGATTATATGACTTATTAATCAAATTGGTCTCTCATCAATTATTGGATGAGTACCGTAACTTTCCAAGTATAATTTATGATTAAAAAGAATTTTACCTATTAAAAGAACATAAAACCAAGCAAATCATTATCCTATATGCTGCCTGCATTTCCTTTGTTTCTCCAACCACAGACAAGATTTGACATTATGTTTTCACAAAGATGGCCAATCAAGCAAGCCATTCATCTAAATAGAAACTTACCTTGCCTTCAGGGAACCTCTAGCATTCTCTAATCCTTATTCCTCAACAGCACCACACCTATAAAGATTGGAAAGAGAAGAGGTTCAACAACCACCATGGCAATCAGATATTTTCATCCAAACTCTATCCTTCCAAGAGACCAGACAAGAAAGACCATGGTGAGAGCTTCCCTGATCTACAACAGCCAAATATCACCCAAAACATCAGTTTCTTTAAGCAATTTCTTCAGGATCAACAACAAGGTATGATCTCTCTTATAGCTGTAGTAATAACATTGTCATCTGAAAATTTCAAATACGCTGTCCTTTGGGTCTTTTACTCTCAGGCTCTGAAGCCTGAAATCAAGTCATAGATATCAGCTTGCTATTCTACCTATTACTGTTGTCAGGTCTACGAAGATCAAGTGAGGGGTATAATATGCTACAGAGATGAAAGAGGAGAAATAATTTGTGAGGGATATGATGAAGGATCAAGACATAGTCACCATTTATATTCAGAAAATGGAAAAAGAATTTGTGAGGGATACAATGAAAGACCAAGATATCATCTTCGCTCACCAGCACAGGTAGAAGAAACTGTTTGTGAGGCATATGATGACCAGGTGAAGGGTATAATCTGCTGCAGAGATAAAACAGGAGAGATTATCTGTGAGGGAATTGATGAAGGACCAAGATACAGTTACCGGTCATCATCACAAAACACATATGAAGCTAGGTACAGAAGAAAGCACATCAGTTCTAGCATAAATTCCAATCACATGTCGCATTGAGAGGTAAGACTAAGGATATACAAGCTTTCATACAGATGTCAAGGTACTTGTTGGTACTATCTGCAAGTTATTCAGGTTTCTAAACATGAATTCTAATGTGTTCAGAATGAGTAAATGATAAAGTTGAATGTTGCCAGCATCAAATTCTGTTTGTGGGAGTTTATATCTAATAAATTTACATTTAACAATGGCTGGACCATGAAAGCTTAGCATCAAGGTTCTCTGATTACCAAAATATAATCACCAAGAAGTAGGAAATATGCATTCAAAATTCAATGGTTTACATGACTCAAGAAGCGATTCAATTCCTATTTGAATGAATCCAAAAACAATCCCAAAAACTGCCTGAGAGATAATGTTAGCCAAGGCTCAACAATGTTTACCAAAATCTACCTGAGAGACGGTGAAAACGAGAGACTTCCTCATTTTCATAATAACCATTAACCATTGCAAGTGTTGCTTAACGTCTTTCTCAAAAATAATTTTCACTCATTTCATCCTCAACTAGAACTTCCTCTAGTGTTTAACGAATATAAATATTAGTATATCTTTTCTAGTAAATACACATGTCTGTCAACTAAATTAACTTTTTGAATATGTATCCTAATTGGCCTTACATTCAGAAAAATATAGTATATCAGGCCTTTCATCTACCAGATGTGTTCTTTTCAAATTTAAGAGGCCCATGACAATCATACATCATTCCATCTGACTTCTTCCATTTTAACTATCTCAGTTTAACTCTGTGAATGATATCAATCTTTGTTTCAGATTGAATCATACATCTAAGATACGGAAACTTTTTTACCATTAAAACTACTTAACCATTTATATTAACTATACCTTCAAAACCTCTGTTTGCGTTTATAGGATAGGACTTATTAAATTAAGACCTTGGTTTCTAAATTTTTCTCCATAGCTTAAGATCATTCCAATTCGATATTTGAACAATCAAGATGATGTCAACAACCAATAGTCATCTTCGTTATAACTTAATCACCACAACAAGCAACTGAGACTCACAACTATGTGAGATTGGCAACATGAATCCTGTTTTCCTAGAAAACTTACAGTGGTAAAAGCTCATTAGGCATTTCACCTATTGTATCTTCAAGTCACCAACATATACAATTAGACGACTTCATCAAATCCCAAGAAGGCGAAATTCCGCAGAAAACGGCCATAAAAAGCACAGTTCGATCGGTCGAGTCGAGTAGATGAGAGCGTCGGCTGGGAGGAATGGTGTCTGCCTGAGAACTTGCTGAGGAAAAAGAGGAATGAGGATTCGATTTAGGGTTCTTACCACCGACGGGGCCAACGGAGACGAAGAGACCGCGCGGGCGCGAACTGAAGAGGAGGAGAACGTGGGAAGGTTCGTTGGCTAAGAGATTAAACTGAACCCAAACATATTTATAGTCCAAACGAGGCCGAGCCCAAATTTTACCCGATTCGATTAGGCTCGCATTGTTGATGGCCAAATCGTAATACTCTGCATGTATGCCCTGCCACGTAGTACAAATTAATTGGCACTTATTCCTATAAACGATCTATTGTTATGATTACATTTTCAAGAGTATTTTAGATATTTTGTATTATTTTGTTTAAATATAAACTATTAACTGATGAATATAATTAATAGTGATTCGAGGAGGGTTGAGATAGGACAGATTGTTAAATAATAATAATAATAATAATAAATGTTATTTCTTCTCCTTTAGTTTTGAATGCATGTTCTATTTGGCATTGGATTATCCCACATAATTGAATTTTTAAATTTATGTTTGTTATTGTATATTTTGATTATTCGATTGGGATATTAATTCAAACTCGATCTAAGATCCTATCTATTGCTTTATCTTATATAAATGTCAGCAAGTGCTAAACTCACTTGATTATAGATACGATAAATCTTATAAAATCGCATCGAAAGATATATTCAACTAATGTCGAGTCTATTTTTGTGTCTGGTAAATTTGAGTTTAAGAGTTTTAGAGAATTAGAAAACAAACATGATGCATCTTTTATAGTGGGGTTTCGAAATCGTTATGTTTGAGAATATACCTTAATATCAAGATGATTACATACCTTTTTCAGTACCAAATTTAATCATGTTATACTAAATTTGAATATTGTAGATCTCTTATAAATGAGATTGTATCGAGATGATAACACTGTTAGTCATATGATGCTAAAGTGTTAATCACTATTATCCAAGCATTAGTCTCATGATGTGAGTTATTGGTCACATAACTATAGTGTTGATTGCATGGTTTATCCATGCAACAGTTAGGTGTCAACCATGTCCTCCCCATGTCATGTTCCATTGGAAAAATCTAACTAAAAGGATATAAAATATAAAAATATTAATCATATCAATTTAGGGAATTATTTTAATCTGCATATCACTAAAAAAAAATATGTGCAGCAACACAAGAGTTTAAAAAAAAGACCTAATTTATAATTCTATAGTTACAGTCCTAATTTAGGATTAACAAGGTTTTTAGTGGTATAAATTAATTAGATGTGGTGCCTCTTAGGAAAGATCAGCTCACTCTTGACACCTTATGCCACCCTTCTCAAGGAGATGCTATGGAAGATGTACATGAGCTGTGAAGATCCAAAGAGATGCGAATCCAAATCCAACAGTTGGCAGGTCGAATCCAATGAAATGGCATTGTGTTGACATGTTCTACACTCTGTGATATTAATAACTATTTTCCTAGTAGAGATTGAGTTTATAATTGCAGATGTGGGCATCAATCATTTGGCTAGCAAGAAGAAGACAACTATTAATCCATGAAGGGTCAAATCAAAAAGGTCCACGGAGGGAGAACAGTCAACTTCAAGTTCCCCAGAGGTCAACCACCAAGCTCAATATCCTCGTAATCCACCAAATCTTGACCTACTTTAATGAGCAACCTTCCTCTTCTCCGCTAAGAATCCAAATAGTTCAACCGCACGAAGCTTTTTTCCATGTTCACGTTTCCCTACGTCAAGAAAGGTCTTACATGAAGGCCCAGGCTTGATAATGTATCAGATTCAGTAAGATCATCATCATCATCTTCTTCTTTGCGGTGTTCGTCCATCATGGTGGCCGGGAGACACGAAGTTCCACGGTCGAACAAGGGAGGAAGAAGGTCTCTCATGAAGGAGCTGCGGGCGAGGGGCCTACATCGCAAGCCGCTGCTGCGCCACCATGCTACTCTGCTGGCGTATCCATGGAGCTGACTGAACAAAATGCTGAGTTCATGGCTTTGTTACAGCACATCGATCCTTTTTCTTTTTCTTCTCCCGATCGATCGCGCCACCATATGGAAGGATGTCCGTGTGCTGATATCATGGCCTTGCCATCGTAATGCTTCTTCCTCGTCCATTCATTCTTCTGGAGTTGTCGTAGCAAAGAAATGATCACATCGCAACCGCAGCAACGAGAGGATCAATGCATCAACGTAGCAGCAACTCCTTTTATCTTTGTGTGTTTGACACGGATGGAAAGTTTCCATTGTTTATTCTGATATGCATGACTCCTATTAAATTCATTGTTCCAAGTGGAGCGCACACTCTCAGATTACAAGATTTAAATGTGCATTTAGAGTTTACTCGCATGCATGCATGCATGTCAAAAATTGCTGGTAAATACCGTCACCTTCCCTCCTCTGAACTTTGAGAAAGAACATGCATTCATTGGTCACGAGAAACAACAAAAAAGTTCGAAAAAATCACGGTGGCTAACGACGCCTGTAGAAGACGATTGATCAGAAGACGAAAAACACACAACTATCAATCCTCATTAGTTTGCTAATTTACACCATCCTCCAATTACTCCTTGCTGCTGCTGCTGCTACTATGGCCGGATTCTGAAACACGATATGACCTCAAGTGTCTAAAAAAGAAATAAACCTTCGTTGACCCCTCCCTCTCTTGAAGTCCAATCTTTGTTATATACAGAAGATGTGAGATCCGCTCAGATGATACTCCTCTTCTCCTGTCGTTTGCCATCACCAGCTTTGTCTCAGAGAACAAGCCACCGCCTGTGCCCAATGCCGCAATCTTGTCTTCACGTGCTGCGGACTGTCTCCTGTTACAGAAAGATCATGACATCCCAGCCAACGCCAAGAACCATGAGTTGTTATTAGAATCATCAATGCATGTTTCAGCTCAAGAATCTCGACCATTTCGTAATGCGTCGACAGGTGAACGCTAATTGTTAAGCGTGCATTGGTAAAGAGGAGAGGAGGATTACAGCACCTGGATTGCAGATCTTCCAACAATCTGAAGCTCCTGACTGCGACTGTTCGTTGGGACTTCGCGGGCTCGGGAGGCCGTCCAGAGCGGATGACGAAGAGGTGGCGGTCGGGGTGGAGGCCGGGCTCGGCGATGATTGAAGCTTGGGGTCGGAGAGCTGGCGGTTGACGGCGAAGTATAGGTTGAGGGCGGGGAGAGTGTCGCAGAGGCCTTGTCCACCTTCCTCTTCGTTGAAGCCAAACCCAAGGTCGATGGAACCCCTGAGCTCGTCGAGGTCCTCGTCGGTCAAGCTCCTCGTCCTTTCATCCAACCGCCTCTCGCTCCCCTCGGTCGCCTCCTCGTCTCCTCCTCCTTCTCCGCGGCCGCCTCCCTCCATCAGACGCCTCGTCTGCAGTATCTGCCTCCTCCTCTTCTCCCACTTGGCCTCCATTCTCGTCTCCCTCATCGACAACTGCTTCGAAAGCAGCCTCCTTTTGTTGATGCCGAGGGCAAGGCCAGTACTGATGCCGTTTGCGGGGTTCCATGCGGGCGGAGGCGCTTGCTCTTCGATCTCCACCACCGCCTCTTCCTCCGCCTCACTCTCCGAAGACGACGACGACGACGACACTTGCAGCAGCTGATGCACCACCGTGTTATTCTTCATCCGTTCTGCCATCTCCGCACTTGTTCGATCCTCCTCCTGCCTCAGGCCTCACCGTAAAACACATCTGACGCCGCCGCTGGACGACGGCCGCAGCAAGATGAGGCAGAAGAGGAGAGAAGGATCGGGAACTCCTCCCTTCTTTCGTGAGGAGTGGCTGTTACCTGATGAATATATAAGGCTTTGTTGGAACGCCATCTCCGACCACTAATCATCCGAGATGCAATGGACGCCGCTCCTATTAATTCACATTACCTATTTTTTTCCTGGGGTCTCTACTTGTGCTGTACGTGGAAGGAACGAAAAGGAGAAGATTTTGGAGTCTATACATAGAACGTGACCTTCCATTTCTACAGATCACGATCTGGAAGCAGATTCGCCTATCTCCTCCATTCTACAGATGAAATGTTCTTTGTATCATAGACTTGGTCACCATACATTTAATCTGAATACAAGTGATATTCGTAATCCATTGACTTGATGAACGCAGCGTTCTTCTGCAACCTCAAAGCTTCGAGTTACACTCTCCTGCAAAACTCTGCTTTGCTGGATCAAATGAGTCGACATGTAGAGGACTTGTTGATCGAGTAGTCAACTTCGATATGTCATACGAAAGATTATTCCATGACTGATAGTCGATGGTTGATGGTTTTAGTTCCATCTGATGTCAAATTATGTCTTCTGTATAGGCTAAGTTTGATATCGTGTGCAATCATTCATATAGAAAAAACAGGATGATAGCAGCTCTCATGTATTCTCTGTTCGTGAGCCCAAAGAATACTCGACAAAACATGAGAATATATACACATGTAATTCATGAGCTTCCACATTCAAGAACTCTGTTAATTAGACTGATGCATTTATTCCTGGACACCATAAATTTCCTGATTGTGTAGGAGTTTATCTGTACCATTTCCTCTGCAAATTCAGTATCTTCTGTACCATTTCACTGCAAATTCAGCAGTGAAATTGCAGCTTTATTTTCTAGCAACATCGCCACAACAATGGACACTTTTGACACCCAAACAAGTCAAAGTTTAGTCAAGAAGAATGCTCTAAGCCATTTTCTGTCTTCCTTCCCTATTGATCTCTGGTAGACACAAGATATGTAGACAATCCTAGCAGCAGTTGCTTCTTCGACAAAGAGTTGATTATTGTGATCTTACCTTAAGGTACTGGATTGTGCCCCCCCCCCCCCCCCCCACCCCTCCCACAAGCACAAGCATTCTTCGCCTGTGTGTCGTTCGATATCCTTGAGTTGTCCGTATCTATCTGTATCTGCTTTCAGTTGAAGGAACCTATGCAAATTTATGCTGTCCAGTCCTGTGAACATGCCATTGATAACAATGATATATCCTTTTGTCCAAAAACCTCTTTTGCCACCCCCATTACTGGATCTCATCATGCTTGATCCAGACTGCTAGTAGTAGGGATTCAAAGTGTTCCTAAAAGCGAAGAAAAGCAACACAAGAACTTTTGTTTCCCCTTTATATTCACTAATCTCACCTTTAAATGTGCCCTTGAGGCCTCTGTTCTCTCCCCCCTTCCCTCTCCTCCTCTACATCCGCTTTACTTAGCTTCAGAAGCTTTGGCTGTCTTCCTTTCTCCGTTGCAGAGTAGAGAAATCTAGCTCATTCTTACATTGATGCTGTATCTGTATCACCATAACATAGTAGATGAAATGAACATCTCGATGAGGTACCATCACCCAAATCTGGTGTTGGGTCGTCTCTTCTCAGAGGCCCTTCCCGGCACAACTCCAACCTATGCGTCTTCTCCGTGGCTGCTGCCACTGAGAGGGCTTCGTAGACCCTCTCGAGGGATGTATGCATGAGATGAGATGCTGTATACGTAAGTTTTACTGAGATAATATGGATTACAATCGAGATTTTTATGATACTTGCATGAGTATGAGTTCTCGAGAGTAGCAAACACATCCCCACTTGTCCTGAGTGTGGAATTGTTGATTACATGATCCTTTTGTTCCGTTCCATTCCATTCCATTCATCTCCTATTTTGATATTATAAATTTATATCTTGTTTTTCAGTTCATTAAATATTCAAAATCTCATCTAATAAATTTAATTATTATATTAAAAAAATTCAAGATGAGTTGAACCTTAATCAGATTCGATACATTAATCTCGCTAACATGTGTTAATGAGAATCATCCTCGCAACATAATATAAAGCGATCGAACTATATAGGTTTGATATAAGATATTTTTATTAAAAATATTTTTATATTAAATAATTATAATAAAAAAACAAACCTCATGGGAGACCTCTCACTCACATCAGCAATCATTAAATCATTTCGAGAATGGTTTACCAACTTAGTAAAATAATATATCGAATGGTATCTTTTTCCTTTTCAGGTTACTAAATACGTATACATATGATATGAAGGTAATAAATAAGGTAATGTTACATACATGCTTCGAATTGTTGCATAACCTGCAGCGAAAACGTGAACGCCACAGAAATACTAATTACGTACTATCCAAATGCGCATCCGCTGGAAGCATTGGGTGATTTATACGGTCGCAGACCGCAGACCATAGGTGGGGTCCGGGGTTGCTCTGAGACTCGCATATAATCCTCCTTGGCTATCTAGTACTCGTTTGAATACCCGTATTGTAATTGGAGTCTGCCAGGTCCAGAAATGGGACCCAGGTGGGATCCGTCAACAAGTCGAATCACAAGGCAGGTGGCTCGGCGAGCGTAAATAAAGGGTGGGCAAGGTGACGTTTGCCCCTCATCGATTCGATCCACTCGGGGCTCGACGACTGTAGAAATTGCCTTCGTCCTCGATCGGGCTTTTAATCGGCGCTGCGCCACTACCAATTAAAAGGAAGAAAAAGAAATCCAAATCAGGGGACAATAAAGAATTAATTGGAGATTTCGTTTCGGAAGATCGAATCGCGGAGATCGGTCGAGAGGGAGCGTTAATTCATTGAAAGCCAAGCAAGGAATTGGTATCCCAAGAAAGGGCTTCGATTCGGCCGCCGCTGGATGCCTCCCCCCTTCCTTCCTGTCGTCGGATCTTCGGTTGGTAATTAGGGTTTTTTGGTCCAGGAACCCTCGGGGTTCCACGTTTTCCCCTTCCGTCGCCACCGTAATTGGTCGGGCAGCAGATGCGACGGCGACGAGCGAACGACGACCGGTGATCGCCGCCGCCGTGGGATCGCGTTCCCCTTCTGCATCGGTTAGTTGGGCTTGTTGCTTCTTTTAGGTTTGTCGATTGAGCGTGGTTTCGATCGATGCCGGACTGCTAGGGTTTCGTTTGGGGCTGGTGACGCGATTTGTGTTGGTTTACCTCTCTTTAGCACCTTATTACGATAGGGAAAAGAGGGGATTCTGATACGCCCGAACTGTTTTGTGATGTATCCCTGGCCGGAGTTCATGATTCTTATGCTTACTGCATGGGTTGGGCCTTCTCATAATGTCATGGCGGCTTAATTCTATCCAATTTAGGGCTCATTGATTTTTCTTTGGTATTTGTTCCAAGCGTCTAGGTTCATTTGCTGGTGTTGATAGTTGTAGTGAAGTCGGAAGAAAATAGGATCATGATCTTCATCTATGCCACAGGTGTTTGATTGTGGTCAGCTTCCCGAGGAGTAAAGACACTATGAAAATAGGAACACCTTGCATATTTATAATTTATTCAACTTAATTTTTTGCTTTCTTTTCTGGGCACACGTTTCTGTTGCTAAATGACTTACTTTACGACATGTTTTCATTTCTTTTGGTTGGATGTTCCATGCTGAATTTGGTCATTGTGCAGATCACTTATCAGGAGCCGGATGGCGTGATCAAAAACGTCAGGAGTGACCTTTCTTATTCCCAGTTATTGGGAACATCGTGTCTTCAGTTGCAATCCTGTGTCCTTTCATACTGTATGACGGTTGTATAGTGATTGGTTTTGGAGTCTTGACAATTGGGCTCGTAACTGATAAAATCTTGGCAGAAGATATCTGTGTGATTGTACCAAAAGGAAGGAAGATGAATGCACATGCTCATTTGGCTGGGCAGATCACCAATCAGATGTCCAACCAAGTGTCTGGTCCACCTCAGCAGATTGGAAATTATATGGCACCCCAGATGCAGAGTCTCGGACCTCGACCTGTAGATTCTGAACTTCAGGATCCTCGCATGACCATGCAACACAAGATGTAAGCAGTCATTACTTGGCATTCTTTCAATCATCTCACTTTCTCTGAACCTTTTGTGGAGCACGTGTTCTCAATCTTTGTCATCCACTCGCCTTGGCGGCTCAAGGTGGTACATGCAGCCTATACTAGGCGGTTTCTTGGTGATGGATTTAGAATAAAGCACTCGTTTCTATTCAGCAGCTCGTTATAGTATGAGGTTATATATCTTAACCGACATCTTCACTTGGATGATATCACACAGGCCAGCTTTATCTTAGTTGGTGGGCTACCTTCACCTTAGTTCAAGGGTTGGGTCTTCAATCCCTTGTAGGTGCTATATTCCTAGCTACATGCAAACTGTAACGTCGTCCCCTGTGGGTTGAAGAGGGCAACAAGCCTTGACGTTACAATTAGGTTCCTTTCTTGGAACCTCGGTGACTAGGGTTTGTGTTTGGATCATGGAAACTTCTTTTTTTTTTTTCAAGAGTCCTCTCTGGATCCCGCATTGATGAGAGCCTTGCACAATGGGTTACCCTTGTGGCGTTTTGATTACTCTCCATGGTTTTGTGGGCTTTTGTTAGTCCTTCTACCTAAAGCTTTGAACTATGTGTCCGTAACAAAAAAAAAGAAGACATTTTCACATATCCAACTGAGTAGTTCTGTAGCATATCTTAAGGCATGCATGATATAAGTCATTATAATTGCCTTCAAATTTAAAGTATAATCAGTAGACCTAGCATGTATCTTCCTGCCAAGCAGAACGTGTTGCCTTGCTTCTTGATTGTCCATCATGTGTTTGGCCCAGCCCAGTTCACTACTTCAATGATATTACTTATTTGACAAGTGTTTTTGTTTGTTTGTTTGAGATACCATGATGTAAGCTAATAAAGTTGTCTTAAAAATTTAAATTAAACTTATAAACATAACATAGCATATCAGCTAGCATGTATCTTCCTTCTAAGTTCATCGTGTTGCTTGGTTTCTTGGTTTCCCATAGAGGTTGGTCCAGATCAGTGAAAGACTAATTGTGGTGTCATTTATTAGACAATATTTTTTTCTGAAAATAATTTTCGTAATGTACCCTTTACTCTGTAATATAAAGCTTAAGTGTCTGATGTTGATTTATTATTACCAGAAGAATTTGCAAATTTTTTTAAATTTATATGCTGCATGCCTGTTACATGCATACATACAGAGTAAGGGATATTTCTATTGTCTATATGCTTACATAAGTGGATTTATATGGTAGATCTTCTATGAGGTATGCAATATCTGTCTGTAGATCAAAGCCAACATGGCAAAATGAAAAACTGCTACAACAATGCTATTGAAATGAACATCCGGTTGTTATAATGTATTTCCATTTTTGGCCTACTTTGATCCAGCACATTGTCTTGCCATTATATTGTCATCCAATCATATGAACCTGCTGGATCATTTGTGAGCAATATTTTGGGCATCTCAACCATAGAAATAGAACGAAATAGGAAAGGGAAAGTGTTACCTGTTAAACAAGTACAAAATGGTATTGTTTGGTATCTTACTTGTGTAATGAACATTAAACTGCAAGTTCGTTAGTTGTCAGAACCTTACATTGTCATAATCTTACAGCAGTAGCATATGGCTATGACACAAGCGAGTGTTGCCATCGTACTATGTTGTCAGTTACAAAAATAACCTCTCTGCTTGTAGCGATTAGATTGTGTGCTGCATTCACTGGACCATTGCGTTGATAGAAGTCTCATCCACTGGGCCACCCTTTTTACATGGGCTATAACACTTTATAAGATCAATGTGGCTTCTTGTATAACGCAACCTTGCATTGTCCATGTCAACTTTATAAATTACATTGCATCCAAATGATACGAAATCCTTTCTTTATAAGTGGGCATCTGTTTTCTTGTCATATTCAATTGTGTCAACAGGAGTCATTGCTACATCTGACATAACACCAGTACTGGGTTCTCTTAAGAGTAAATACTATCCAATTATATTGCCAGAAGCTAATCTTGATCTTTTCATCGAGCATTGTTTTTGAATTTGTCTTTATTTCTTGTGGTACAATGTAATAATTGGCGATATTCCTCAACGCTTAATTGTGGATGTTGTGCTCAATATCCTAGTAATTTTGCTACACTCACAAGTTGCAGAATATGGATGCAATTAATATGCTTCTACCCACAACATCTATGTGTCCATTGCATGTGATAAATTAGTGTCTTTGCCACTTCTGCATGTAAATCCATTTTTTATGCCTTGTTAGTTAGTTCTAACTTTAGGCTTGCTACTCAAGAATAAATGGAAAATATTAACTCTGATTTGGCATTCTAAACTTGCTTTACAAATTTGAGAAATTCACCACTTGGATAAAATGGAAATTATTCTTGTGGCTTGGTATATTTTATCTTAGTACACTTTTTCCCCAAAATATGTAATTTATTTGTGCTTCATGCCATGTTGGGAGAGCTTGCAATCAACATGCTGTTGGCTCTTAAGTTTTGTTGGTCCTTAGTGTAGTGCTGATTTGAGGCAAAGTGACTGCATAGTAGATTATCATGAAACTTAGAAAACTAGTTCACTGTAAGATAATCTAGCATCATCGTAATTTGTATAGGCTATAAAGGACTTTATAAAATTTTCCTATAATTGAAAAGAGTCTGAATTACCATGAATATGACTGATTTCGACATTGAAAGCTTCATTTACTTTCTAGGATGAAAAAATACAACATAAGTATCCAGTGTATTAGTATTGAAATTATGTAGCATTCTCCAAGTGTTCACATATGTGCTTCTTGATTTGTTATGACAGTTATAAATGTTTGGATGTTACAGCTACAATATTCTTCAAAGACGAAAACAAATGTTCCCTGATGAGTGGGTACGGAGGCTACCAGAGCTTGTTAAGCGTTTAGAGGAGCGTATATTCAAGGATGCTACAAGGGTAACTATCTCATTTACCAATGTTTTTTTGCACTTCTGTGGCAACTCTTTTATTGTTCAAATGCTTCATTAATCTGTTTGCTATTTTAGTCTGGAAAATTCTAGTTTAAGTGCTAGTGAGAAAGTTTCAATTCTAGATTGTTCTTTAGTTTAAAAGTTTCCTTCTTGAGGCAGCTTCACATAATAGGTTATTTTGTTCCTGCACTAAAGTCTTCACTGGTTATTTAATGCACGAATGTGTTTATGATCAGGAAGAATATTTAAATTTAGCCTCGGAACCAGTTGAGATTCGTTTATTCTCTATAATAAAGAATGTCCTCAACCACAATCGACCTTTATCACATCATATTACATCTTCTTCCACCGTAAGTACAATGATCCCGACTCCTGGTGTACCAAACAATGGCAGCACTCATGCTATGATTCCGGTTCAGCCAGAGAATCCTACAATTGCCACCAGCAACACAGCTATTGCATCTCAAACTGCAGCAAACACAGGAAACTTACTTATAAATGCTAATGGCCCAACTGATGCGGGAAATAGTGCCTCCTTTAATGCTTCAGATGGTAAGTTCTGGGTATAGTTATTCTTGTTAATAACCTTTGCATATCTTCTGTTGCTGTTGATTGATTTGTACTTCTTGTACTTATGTTGTAGGAACAGTATCTAGTGGCTACCAGCAGCAATCTGCGACTTTTACTCTTGGTTCAGGTGGAAGTAATATAATGTCCTCAATGGCTTCAACCAACATACCAAGACAATTTGGTCAGATGATACCAACCCCTGGACTTAATAGTCAGCAGGCAATATCTGCAAACTCTGACTGTTCTAGTGGAGCTGGATTTTCTAGCAATGAGCCTTCTGTGGCTCCACAGTCAGTCCATCAAAAGAAATATGTTTCCAGTCAAAACAGTCATATATCACATAATCTTGGTGCTCAAATTGGTGGTGGAATGAGATCCAATGTCTTGCACAAGGGTTCCTCTTATGGATTCTCAAATGGGCTTGCAAATGGTGCATTGGGATTAATTGGGGACAACATGCAACTAAGTGGGCCTACAGCATCAGATGGTTTCCTAAGTCCTGCTCCTTATGCTAGTTCTTCAAAGCCTCTGCTGCAGAACTTTGATCAGCAACATCATCAATCGAGGATACCAAGTAATTTCTCCCTTAATCATTAGCAACTCAATTTATACATGTTTACTTCTCTAGCTAGCTGCTGATGTAGTTAGTTTCCATCAGATGCCTTTTAAATAAAATATCTTTGTTTGTAGCTATATGTTAATTAACCTTTCTACTATTAATCTGTGAATTTGATAGTTATAACAAACTTAGAGGTGTAGCTTTTTTTCTCTACAGCATCATTATCACAGCAAATATTACCTAACATTGATGGTAATACAGCAAAGGCAAATGATGTAAAACACTCTGAGACCTTTCATGGACCTGATTTATCTGGTTTATCTGCTATGAGTAACATGAGTTCTGTAAATTTGCATCCCAAGGCAAGAACAAACTCAGGGTTTCTAAACCATCATGCTAGTTTACAATCAATGAGACTTCCGCTGAATGTGAGACCCCAAATGACTGATCAATCAGAGAATATAAGTTACCACTCATCACAGTCAGCCAGGGAACATCTACTGCAATCACAACAGCATGTGCAGCAATCTTCGCAACAGCCTAATCAAGCTTATGCACCATTTCCTCAGAACCAGCATCAGCTACTGCAGAGACATCAGCAAAGTATGCAGCATCAACAACTTATAGTAAATACTGATTCTTTGAGGAAGTCCTTGGTAACTTCTCATTTTGGTGAGCAGCTAATGCCTGGTTATGCGGATGTAACCTGTTCTGACACTTTGATTCAGTCAGCAGCTCAACAGGTCCGACCTCCAGAAGTACAGTCTCAATACCAGCAGAATTCTTCTTCCGGAGATCATTCTAAAAGTGCTCAATTACTTGGTCATTTGCCCAGCTCTCAAGATTTTCATGTCCCAGTTTCAGAGGGTTTACAGCAGTTGCATCCACACCTGCAATCTGATGGATTTTCAAACAAGTTTGGTCGATTATCTAGCGGATCGCAAGCAGAAGAACTCCTTCAGTTTGAGTGGCATCCACAGCCACTACAAGCACAGATGCTAGACAAACCACCAGGCCAACAACCACAGGAGGAGTTTCATCAAAGAATAGCAGGACAAAATGAGGCTCAGCTGTTGCACCTCTCTGCTAGAGAATCGGATGCTGAACATGGAGACTCTATAAAACAACAAAACTATTTGAAGCAAATAAGGTGGTTACTATTTCTGCATCATGCTCGCAGGTGTCCGGCACCAAAAGGACTATGTACAGAAACTAATTGCATAAAAGTTCAGGAGTTGATTTGCCATATGGATACCTGTAAGAGTGAGTTGTGTAAGTTTCCACGCTGTTCCCAGTCTAGGAAACTTGTCAAGCATATCCGTACTTGCCAAGCAGCCGATTGTCCTGTCTGCACTCCAGTACATGATCATATAGCAGCAAACTATAAGGCCCATGCTCGTGCTTTATCTAATACTAGTGTGGTATTTGAAATTAAAGCTAATTCTGATGGAATGAAAAAAGACACAGTGCCTACTGAAAATTCCGAGGACTGGCAGTCTGCATCAAAGCGCATGAAGGTTCAACATGCATCTCCTTTTTTCCCTAAAAGTGAAACTTCACTAGTCTGTGCTCCTTCTGGGAACCAACCTTATGATTTCCAAGAGGTGCAGTCCTTGGAGTGCAAACAAACCGGTCTGAAAATGTCTGCTAATTCTGGGGTCATTGTAAAGATGGATGGAACTTCTGGCTCTGGACAAGAAAAGATACCAGTCTTTGGCAGTGACATTGATGGGAATATGAGTTTGCCAAGCTGTGAAAAAGATCCTGATGTTTCTAACACTGTTGACTCTCATGTCAAACAAGAAATTATGGTGGTTGATGAAGTTCTGGATCAGGCTGCTGCTGGAATCAAGCAGGATCCAGATAACCCTCCAACAGATCAAGTAACTGCAAGTAAATCAGGGAAACCAAAAATAAAAGGTGTTTCATTGACTGAACTGTTCACCCCAGAACAAATTAAGGAGCATATAATTGGTTTGAGGCGATGGGTTGGTCAGGTTAGGTTTCTTGCATTACTTATCCAAAATTTAACTGATAATTTTCTTAAGCTCAAAGCTTCACGAGGCATATTATTTCATGCCCCCTTTGATTGTTCTTCGATGGCCATCTGTTGTATAACAACAAATTTGTTTATTTTTTAGTTTTTTTATTGATGATTGTTTTAGATAACTATAATAGTCTTCACCAAATTGTTTCTACCTTTTTTCGATTAAGAAGATTACATCTTATTGATGCATAAGCCTTATATTGTTGGCTATTCAATACTTTACAGAGCTGCTGAAATGTTTGTTTTGCTACTGTAATGCCTTTGACTTCTAACCTTTTGTTTTTCTGTTTCCTGAGCTAACAGATCTTCAATGTATGTGATATTGTTTACCTCAAACAATTATTTTAATTGTGACATCAAAAGCTGAAGATGTTGAGCTTACATCTCAGTGTGTATTTGTTTTACATGGGAGTAATTGGATGTTTGATATGATTCATATGTTTGCTAGTCAACTATGACATGTGCTTACTTATTGGACTGTAAATGCATCTGTACAAACTTTGTGAATCTTTTATCACAACTTCTGCAAACATCATCAGACTATTGGTTGCCAAGGTTTCTTTAAGATTTTCACTTGACGTATATTATAGATGTTGGATTTGTTTTTAAAAGGTTAACACTCAGTGCTGGAACTGTTGAAAAATAAGATATAAACAAATACTTTTAATGTTTGGGGTACTTATATTTGTTCCACCATTCTATTTTCTGGGCAAAGTTTACAAGCATCTGTTGCACCAGCTTATTCCAACGGACCAGCATGGACATAAATGGATGCTGTTTTTGAAGCAATCATTGCTATTTTCTGGAATAAAAGTGTGCTGATACCCTTTTGCCACAGTATAATTCCAACCAACACTGGCCGATAGGCGGAGGCCTGCCTTTGGCACCACCAGTACGATTCCAGTGTCATGGGTTCCAACTTGTTTTCTTGGCTAAGTTGTGCCAGTCGGCACAACCATTCTTGGAGTGACGTGCTATAAAAATGCTATACCAAACATTCTAACTAAAGAATTATAAATAATATCCATATAGGCTTAAGATATTTGTGCCAACCTACAAGACATGGGACTTTTTTTTCTCCCTCTTTAGTTATCTCTTTGAAAATGTGAGTTGATGAACTTAGCCAGTGTAGACAAGTCAATAGACTGTTCTACTAGCAGAACCAATCAATATTTCAAGTCTGTAAATGAAATCAAGAGACACTCTGGCTACTGCATGCTTATGCATAAATTATACACTCACTTTGTAGTGTTTTTGTTCGACCAGGTTGTATTATATTCATGATAAATTTATCATGTGACTTGTATAGCTTGGAGTTCGTAGTAGCACTGATTATCTATGTTTTCTCTCTGACAACAAATACTGATCCAAGATTCTTGATATAGTTGGACAGTAGTATTTTTTATATGTTATATTTTATGATGTCTTTTTATACTTATTGCAAAATTTTCTCACCTTGTACTACATAGTTCCTTGATTTTTAACAATCTGTTTAATCGAGGAGTTTCTTTTCTCATTAATATATTCGAATTTATGCAAATTAAGAAAGTAAAAAAAAGTAGAAAAGATAATGTAGAGTTGCAGTTACTGTTCAATCAAAATAAAGTTTTTCAAAAATCGCCAGGAAACTTGTATTGGAAAACTATGGTGGAGTTTGTTCTGTGTTATGGCTTATCCATTCTGTTGAGCATTTGAACTCACCAATATTCAAAGTTAGCATTCCACTGACTTGACAGCATTATACATATGCTACATGGCATCTGTGGTGGATGCTTCATTTCTTTGGGTAAGGCATATAAGGCTGAACTGGTCTCACTTAAATGATGATGGATTCATCGGAACGGAGTTGTAATTAGTATGTAAATAATGCACTTGAAACAAGGAATTTAACAATATCTATCTTCTACTTTTCGTCATTTGTCAGATGCTGCTTGGTCCGTCTTCCTTTCCCCACCCATCTTTCTTCTCTTTTCTTTATTTGTGGACAGTATTATGGATGTTATTGTTTACATGTGTATGAAGGTATTTTGGTCAATGCATGTTGAAGTTGCAAATTGATTAACTTCCATCACAAACTCTTTGTGACCATGCTAGGAACTGCTAGTATTATTTTAATCAGACATGAGTAAATATTATCAGTTTCTTGTTTGGCAGAGTAAGGCTAAAGCTGAGAAGAATCAAGCAATGGAGCGCTCAATGACTGAGAACTCGTGTCAGCTTTGTGCAGTGGAAAAGCTCACTTTTGAACCCCCTCCAATATATTGTTCTCCTTGTGGTGCTCGAATAAAGCGAAATGCATTTTATTATACAATTGGAAGTGGTGAAACTCGTCACTACTTCTGTATCCCATGCTATAATGAGGCTCGTGGTGAGACTATAGAAGCTGAAGGATCTACATTCTTGAAGACAAAGCTTGAAAAGAAGAGAAATGATGAGGAAACTGAAGAATGGGTAAATCTCTGCTTTGTATTTTCATTTTATTTTCCTTTTTTTTCCTTTGAGATTTAGATTCTGATGTGTGTGAAAGCTCAAACATACTCTATGTTTCATTATAGTGGGTGCAATGTGATAAATGTGAAGCTTGGCAACATCAAATATGTGCTCTATTCAATGGTCGAAGAAATGATGGAGAAGCTGAATACACTTGCCCTAATTGCTATGTAGAGGAGATAGAAAGAGGTGAACGCAAGCCCTTATCTCAGAGTGCTGTTCTTGGTGCAAAAGATTTGCCAAGAACCATACTCAGTGATCACATAGAACAACGGCTTTTCAGACGGTTGAAGCAGGAGAAGCAAGAGAGAGCCAAGCATCTGGGGAAAAATTTTGATGATGTGAGTAGAACATTGGTTTTGCATTTCCTTCTTGCATAATATAGTTTGATCTAAACTTAGAAGGGACATGAAAGATATTCTGATAACTAGAACTGAAAATTTCATTTCCTTGTATGTTAATGATGATTCATAAACGGTGTTGAAAAACCTCCATTTGTTTTTGGACAAATTCTATGAAATTGTCAACAGATGACATCGAATGCCAGTTGAGCTACATCTGGCCATTGTCTCAGTTCCTTTTCTCTTTGCTTTTTGATGTATTGCATCTCTTCTTATCCAAATCTTTGTGTTATTTTTTATTATATCTCAGATGCAATTGGTTGATATAGGCATATAGCTACCGTCCTTTTTTCCAGATAGACATAGCTGCTGATTACTTTGATTAAACCTTAAGATCTTCTGGACCAATCATTCTGCATTTCACATATCATCTTTTTTGTGCCTGCAATAGGTTGTACTATTGTTTAGAACTTATAGTAAGACATCATGTTCTATTTTAGATTAGTCTGATGCCTGATAATATTAGCATGATTTTCCCTCTTTTACAAATTCCTACCATTTATTCATCAGATGGCTCACTATTCTATATCAGTCTATTAAAATTTGACCTCAATTGGAATTCTAAAATTCCTGCTATAGATAATGTGAAAAAGATTTAAGAGTGACTTGGCCTCCTTTAACCCTTTACTAGTCAACTTGAGTAGACATAATTAGAGTAGAATTAGGGCGCTAAATAAGTTGATCTGTGATGTCCACTGTCTTGTACAGTGGTTGTCAAGACTAGTATTCAACTCCAGGTCAGACAAGGATATCTTGTCTAGTCTTATTTAGAATTCAATGAGATATATAAATATACTGTTGAAAACTTACCATATCTAAACTAACATTAACCGAGTATTATTTAAATAAAAAGACAATACTAAGACATTAGAAACACTCAAGCAAAAAGAAAGAATGCTTAAAAAATAATTATAGGACCTAACTACTCTGTATGGAAATAAGACCTAATCTAGACCTATACTGCACATATCCAAGTCCTATGAATACTGTGCACAAGACTCCAATGCAACCTGCAAAAAAGTGATGCCTTTTTCAATATCATGAATCATCCAACTTCCAATATAACTGCCTTGCCATGGACCATCACTCATCCAGTATTTATCTGGCATTGCAACCATTATCTATATTGTATGTAGCTTAATCAAGGCATTCTGACTGGTCTTACTTAGATCTTGTGTACCTAAATCTGAAAATGTTGAGATATTTCTGCCTGGCTGATTTTTGCTGAAATCGTCTGGTCCATGAACATTGGTCGGACCAGTCAATACCCGTCGTACCATACTGTTTCAGCCGAAATCACAGTCTTTGCTTTCTTGTTCACATGTCAATCTATTACAAGAAGAGTTACTGTCATTTTTTCTGAGTTGATTGTCTATTTTGTGCCACATATATGCGTTGGTTTTCTTTTTTTGAGTTCTATTTCATTTTTTATATAGACATAGAACTCAGTTTTATTATCCTGGTATAATGGAACATATTCAGGTGCCGAATTCGATTTACTTTTTAGCTGCTTCATGCCAACATATATCTATTTATTTCTGTAGGGTCAGTTTGTGACAATGAGAATTATGCATATTTTAATTATTGTTTGTTGTCCTTTATGAATGTATTTATTTAGGTGTGATCTTATCAACCATTGTTTTTATGGAGTTTTGCCTAGGTGATTTATTATTATGCTAAGATCTTTGATTATAGTTAGTATTGCAGAACTTAGTTTTTAGCTTCTTTCTGAATATTTAATGCATCTTCTCATTTATGTGACAAAAAGTTGTTTTCTCCCTTTTATTTGTTCCAATACTTTTATTTATATTTTTTAATTAAAGATGGTAAATTTCTTTATAAGTTCATACTTCTTTTCCATACTTTAGGTGCCTGGGGCTGAAGGGCTTGTAATTAGAGTTGTATCATCTGTTGACAAAAAGTTGGAAGTAAAGCAGCGATTTCTAGAGATATTTCATGAGGAAAATTACCCTAAAGAGTTTCCTTATAAGTCCAAGGTACAAAAACTGCATTCTCAATAAACTGCTGAAACATGTGCTTCTTATTGTTTTATGCTGAAGGAATTTACCAAACTTCCAAAGAAATAGTTCATCTCCATGTTGAAATCTGCAAGCTCTAAATTTGTGTTTTTTTCCAGGCCATATTATTGTTTCAAAAGATAGAAGGTGTAGAAGTATGCCTATTTGGGATGTATGTTCAGGAATTTGGTTCAGAATGCTCTTTTCCTAACCAGCGGCGCGTCTATCTTTCATATTTAGACTCTGTCAAGTACTTCAGGCCTGAGATCAAAACAGTGACTGGGGAAGCTTTACGTACTTTTGTTTATCATGAAATTCTGGTACTTTGACTTCAGTGGCCTTTTATTTTTTTCATGTTATAAATATAATTGAAAAAAGTTCCATCATATATTAATGATCACATGTTTGTTTTCTCTAAAAGCAATGATGACTGTGTACTTTAGTCTTTTTTTTATTTCAATTTATTTTTTAGCAATAACATGTTTCCATTTATATGTCGCTCCAGATCGGATATCTTGAATACTGCAAGATACGGGGGTTCACCAGCTGTTACATTTGGGCATGTCCTCCTTTAAAGGGTGAGGACTACATATTGTATTGCCATCCTGAGATTCAGAAAACTCCGAAATCTGACAAACTCAGGGAGTGGTAAGCTTAAAGGTGTTCAAATCATTTCTTTTCTTTCAGATTTCATTATTTGCTATGCACTGCATTATTTGTTTTTTTTTCTTTATCAGGTACTTGACTATGCTTCGAAAAGCTTCTAAGGAGAATATTGTTGTCGACCTGACTAACTTGTATGATCATTTTTTTGTGACAATGGGGGAGTGCAAGGCTAAAATAACTGCAGCTCGTTTGCCATACTTCGATGGAGATTATTGGCCTGGTGCAGCTGAGGATCTGATCAACCAGCTTCGCCAAGAAGAAGATGGTCGCAAACAAATGAAAAAGGGAAAAACCAAAAAGACTATTACGAAAAGGGCTCTGAAAGCTGCTGGTCATTCTGATCTTTCTGGAAATGCCTCTAAGGATGCTTTATTGATGCAAAAAGTAATTTTCTTTTACTTGGTTATTCTATTATTTGGTAACTGAATTTTCAAGTATCAAGTATCATCTTACAATAATCTTATAAAACCTTGGTTGTGGTTTTTTGCTGGTGGTCTCAAAATGATCATGAGTTTTATTTCTTGTATGCTTAATTATTCCAGAACTTTTACATTTGTACTGAACACCACTTTCCTGGCTCTCTTAACATTTTGTTTTCTTACACAGCTTGGTGAAACCATATGCCCCATGAAAGAAGACTTTATAATGGTCCATTTGCAGCATGCTTGCACACATTGTTGCATGCTACTGGTATGTGGGACACGATGGGCTTGTAGTCAATGTAAAAACTTTCAACTTTGTGACAAGTAAGTATCAATCCACAAGGCAGCATTTTTTTATTCTGATGAACTAATATATTATGAAAATCAAAGAAAAAAGTGCAAAATTAAGTGCCCTTCGTAAAGTGGTGGCAAAAATCCAGGAAGTATAGGTGCTAGAAGTGAGATTTATATATAGTCTATATGTCTAAGATGAATTGGATGTTGTTTCTCAATGCTAGAATTGCTGTTTTTTATCTTTGTTAATGTGCTTGTCCTCAATACATGGGTTATTTATTATTTCTAGAAGCGCAGGAGATAGTTTGTGAAGAATGTTGTTTTCCTTTCTGTTCCTCCATGTCTTGTCTCTTCTCTCATTGTTTACTTCTTAAATTGCTAGAGAAAAGAAAACTATTAGTCAAATGGAAAATTTAACAAATCAATGTGCTTTTAAACAATTACTTGAGTTTGAAAGCTATACCACTACTTCATAAATGATCTGCTTCTATACTCGTAATCATAAGCATCTACCCTTTTTTACTATTGAGTTGATTGCTCACATATCATGACTCATCATTCCTTCAAAAAGAGGTTCGGCCTTGCCTCATTTATCCTTGTTTAACTAATCATTTATGCAAGGCCAGAAGTTTGGAAAATACAGAAATGCAATCAAATAATTCTATGCAACAATGTTGTGCAGATTGTGCTCCTATGATATGGTAGAGGCTAGAAAGTCCTTGTTTATGAATTTCGGATGACATTGCTATTCCTTAAAATAATACTCTGTCATTGTCCTTCTAAAATTATTATACTTAATTTGGTCCTCTTTTTAAACTACCAGCCTTAAAAGTGCCTCTCTCGTTTCTTATTTTTAATGCCATTCTATATGATCCTTCTAATAGAGTTGACAAGCCTTCAATTTTCAATCGAATGATTCCGGACTTCTAGTGACTCTAAAATTGACCAAATTTGTTACTTCTAAATAGGAGGCAACCACATGCTTGATGCTTGCACACTAATATGGTGTCTGGAAGTTCAATTCTGTTTTCCTTTTTAGTTCTTTTACCCCCTCCTAGTCATGCCTTTCAAAGTTAACCTACTTGAGTGAATGATTTTTCTCTTATTAGTATGGTCCATAGAGTGGTTTTGGACCCTAATGTGGGTATCTTACCGGTACAATATAACACAAAATAATACTAGATTGATGTGATTCATACATTAATCATGAACTAGTGTGTGGTTAAAAGTCTAGTTGAGATTGGTAAAGAGTTGCTCTAATTGACTTTCTTGTGTGCAACCATGTGTGGTTATATTAATTATTAAAGGAGCTGAATATATTGGAGTTCTCAATTTGATTGGTTTATATCTGATTGTAGGTGTCATGAAGCAGAACAAAGAGTTGATGAAAGAGAGAGACATCCTACTAACAGTAGGGAAAAGCATATGCTTTATCCAGTGAGTTCTTGTGACAGAAGTCTTACTCTAACTGTTTTCAATTTTAAAATTTTCTGTGTTCACGCGTGCATTTCTTATAAAGCAACATGTGTATGTTTGTGGATAAGTTGGATGGCTGTGTACATATGTTTTGCTTATTTTACGAGAACTTTGACCACTAACATATGTATGCCCTGTAGGTTGAAATTAATGATGTCACTCAGGATACAAAGGACAAAGATGATATCCTAGAAAGTGAGTTTTTTGACACTAGGCAGGCATTTTTGAGTCTTTGTCAAGGAAACCATTATCAATATGATACTCTAAGGCGTGCTAAGCATTCATCGATGATGATCTTATATCACCTCCATAATCCTACTGCGCCGGCTTTTGTAACCACATGCATTGTCTGCCACCATGATATCGAAGCTGGTCTGGGCTGGCGTTGTGAAAGTTGTCCGGATTTTGATGTATGCAATGCTTGTTATCAGAAAGGTGGTATTGATCATGTTCATAAGTTGACTAATCATCCATCGATGGCTGATCGTGATGCCCAGAATAAAGAAGCTCGGGCAAAACGAGTTTTACAGGTAAGTTTTATTGATTAAAATTTTCAAATGTATTTTAGATAACATCAAGTCTTAGGAATATTATTTTTTTCATATTAGTTCTTAGTTACTGTTACACTGTTGTTTCCCTATTTTGAGATTGGTCATAACCTTTTAGAGGCATTATATTATTGTGTTGCTTTAGTAAGAACTTCTACAATTTGTTTTAGTTTTGCTTATTGTAATGACATTGTTAAAAGATTCAATAGTATTTTATATCTGATAATTTTGATATCTGCATGACTGTCTGTTAAAGAGGATTTGCAGCAGCTTCATTGCATCATTTTTTATGTACTTTTGATGGCATGCTTAACTTGTACTACTACAAAATTATAGGATGCATCTTCTTTTTTATAGTCCATAAGAACTGATAAAATTCTATCCTCAGAATCAATTATTGATCAACATTACACTTTGTCCTAAATTTTGCAGACCATTATCCTAACCTACAAATCAAGACCAATTTACCTGATGTAGCTTGCTTTTGATAATTATGCATGTTGTTTACAAATGCCAAGTTTGCATTCCTCGTGAAAAGATGTTGATGAAAAAATTATTTCATTGTGTATATTAGATCTAAATATGACTAAAACATAATAAGCATATTCTTATACCGTGGTCTTATGCAATTGAAGTTAACATTTTCTTCAATGTGGAAAAGCATTGGTATATGTCAATGGTTTGGTCATTAATGAGATGATTTGCAGTTGTTAGAAAATAACTGTGGACACTAGATTGTTAGATAAATTGATAAAGCCAATGGAGGCATGGATCTTTTTATAAAGATTATCTTTTTTTAGTTGCTGAATTTTCTATATCTTTGAGATGAGCAAACAAAGAGGAGTTGTAAATTGTCATGACTCGACCTGATGGGTTAATTGACATGTTAACTTCGTTGAGTCTGAATCATTAGTTCATAATACTTAAGTCGAAGTTAACTATAATACACTCAACCTTGATAAGTCAATCTTAGTATTTGTCCACTCTCTATGTGGTCCTAAATTGTGATGCTATAATCTCCCTTGCTTAAGGCTTGATGTCCTCGTCAACATAGCCCAGAATTATACCCTAGTACGGTGCATATGAAGCATGGCCCTGTGGTGGTTCTAGTCCATGATGCGTTCTTTGACCCTTCCATGGGTAATCCTTTCCTACTCAAGCCTCTAATCATGCCCTAATACAGTTAGATAAATGACATGTTAAGCATATCTGGCCTATTAACTTTGTTGAGCTTGAACCATCGGCCCAAAATACATAAGCCCAAGTTAATAATAGTACATCCATCAACCTGTTATACATCTATCTGAGTCTTAACCTACTTTCGCTGTGAGACTAAATTAGTGTTGGAATCTTCCCCATTTAAGGGCTTGATATTTTCGTCAAAATCCAACTTAACCCAAAATCAAATAATAACATGATGCATGTGAGGCATTGTTCAGTGATAGCTTCATGCAATAACATGCACTCATGATCTCATTTACGGGGAGTCCTTTCCTACTCGAGTCTCTCGTCATGTTCTAGTACTAAGTTGGCTCTAAGACCAATTATCACGATCGACCTGATGATGTAATTGCCTTGTTAATTTTATTGAGTCTGAACCACTAATCCGAAATTCTTAAGCTGAACAAAAATACTTAAACTAAAGTTAATAGTAGTACACCCATCAAATACTTGTAGGCCAATCTTAGTATTTGCTCACTTCCAATTTGGGAATAAATCAGGGTGTTAAAATGTAAATAAGCAACCAAATGCCTTAAGCGTTCCTCGCTTTCTGCATTCATTCATTATACATTTTATTTGTGTTGTCTTTAGCTCTCTCAAGAGCAAACCATGCTTAACTGAGATTGTTTGACTCTTTCTATCATCATGATACCCCTTTCGTCTAGCATATATATATTGTCATGTGTTTACTAAATCCTGCATGGTCAACATTTCTGCTTGCTAGTTCTAGTTCTGCAATATGCATATGCAAAATCGATGCGCAAACATTTTGCACATTTTTTAGTGGCATCATCTTGTGCATGTGTGCAAGCAAATAAGCTTGCCGAGGAAAACATGTATTGTATTTTCTCATACTTATTGTTTATGTTATCCAGATCCACATATCTGTTTCCATTTACAGGATCTGACTTTCCCTAGACTGTAAACATAAATAGATTGTGTTGGCCAAGGTTTGTTCCTTGCAATTGAAGGCCCAATTACTATTACCTTAGAGAAACTCTTTCTAAAATTAGTAGCCTGTCACTTTTTTATTTAGCTTGCTCAATGACCTTGGTTGATTTATTATTTTGGTCTACATCATGCTTCTACTGATATTGATTGGCAATTGCTTGTGCATCATGTAATGAAAACATCACTTAAAAAGCAATGGATGTATGACTTGCAGTGCTTAACATCAACTGTTGTGGCACTACGAAGTTATAAGACTGCTCTTAAACTGTAATTGAAGTTCTCTGTTGTTTGGTTTGAGTTCAAAGAGTTCTGCACTGTTATGTGCTCACTTGTCTTCTTCTGTACCGCAGCTTAGAAAAATGCTAGATCTTTTGGTCCATGCATCGCAGTGTCGGTCTCCTCAATGCCAATATCCAAACTGCCGTAAAGTCAAAGGTCTTTTCCGCCATGGAATACAGTGCAGGACGCGTGCTTCGGGAGGTTGTGTTCTATGTAAGAAGATGTGGTATCTGCTTCAAATACATTCCCGCGCTTGCAAAGAATCAGAATGCAGTGTACCACGGTGCAGGTACCTTTGATGACTCGATATGTTTTATTCTGCTTGATCACTTGGGTGCTGTTGCTTGCCGTTGGTACCATGGAAAAATTGACCTCGTCTTTTCAATTCTCCAGGGATCTGAAGGAACACTTGAGAAGATTGCAGCAGCAATCTGATTCCCGGCGGAGGGCTGCCGTAATGGAGATGATGAGACAGCGAGCTGCTGAGGTTGCCGCCAATTCTGGATAGCAAACTGTACAGTAAAGGTTTTTGTTAGCCAGGGATCAACAGGAATGTAGCTGCCAGTCGACGAAGATCCGCCGTCTGAATGTGCCAGCCAGCGATGGTTTCACAGATCTGAATACGACTGACGGACCGATGTGCATGGCATGGCATGGCATACGATCAAAATCTATAGGAGTGGGAAAGCGGACTGGCTACAGAAAGTTTGTTTGCTGCGCTAACCAAATCAGCTTAAGGTAATTCTTTGATTTAACAAGCAGCAGTGCTCCACCATACATGGAGGTACGGATGGATGGTGGTTGTATTATAGATGTTCTAATTAATCGATTTCTGAGCTTTAAAATCAGTGTTTTATTTATTTCTCCTGTTTATGTGTCCGGTTGGATGGAGGTGTCCTTTTTCCCTTTGCCCTTTGGCCCTTTGGCCCTTTGGCCCTTTGCCCTTGTTGTAGGTAGGTAGGTAGGCCTCTGCCCATATTTTGTAGAATGTATATTTGTTGCTACTTTGACCCCCAAAACACAAAAAAAAAAAAAAAATGTCCCTAAAAATATTCATGTCACATTGCTCAACCCCATCCACGCATTACAATCCTGCATTGATTGATTGGTGAGTCATGGTTTGATGGCGTGAATTCACTCGTAGATTTTAGAGATATGGCTTTTTTGGGGGTGTCTATCTCGAAATGCTGATCGTGTACGTCTCATTGGATGGTGCTTCGTTTGGGCCCTCCAATGGATAAAATCAAAATCGTAGGACGTCCATCTCGCATCGATTCCTCATCACTCACGGATCATCCGATGATGACTTTTACCAGAACAAAATTGAAGTCGTCTAAGAACATTTCCAAGCGATAAAACTGTGCTCATTGAAAGAGTGGTGGACACAACAATTCCTTCCTCGTAGCTCCTACAGCTTGCCCGGTGTGGACCTTATCAGGTCCCAAGCTATATACGACAATGTCCCGTATGTAATATAATCTAATGACAATAAAAGTCTAACACAAGTATTTTCTTTACATTAGCGAGCTTTGGTGGTGAACGGGTCACAAATTTCTCCCTATACTATTTTTTGTTTTTGCTTTAGGATAAAGTTGGTTTCTTTATTTCCTTGTCACGATTAATCTACTTATAATTGGCAAGTTCTTATTACCATCTTGTATTCTTGTTTTAATTCCTCACTATTATGCTAGCAATTTTTCTTTATAGGAATTGCAACATGAAAACTTACCATCTTATAATTTGTCTTTACAGAATGCTAAGATCACAGTCATGAGCAGCTGAGGCGTACTAAGTAACGCGCAATTCTATGTGGGGAATTGCTGCTATTCCCTGTATAAATCCTTGAATGCGTTTAAAATAGAACATTGTCGATTCGGTGCCAACCAACTTGCTGATAAGTAATAAATTTCTGTTTTGTGCTCTTCCCAAAAAACAAAAACAAAAAAAACAGTCATGTTGTATAGCCATCTGCCATCAATCTCGAACTCGGAGCACAAATCAAATGGAGGCACACACAAAGGGATCAGGAGAAGCTGTTGCTCACTACCATTGTTCAAAAAAAGCATTACAAGTCGTCAGAGTTCATATAACAAGCTGTCAGTTTCTATCTACAATCCATTCTTCCAAGGGCTTAAGGTCATCATGGCCGAGCTCGATCTCCTGCTTCAAGCTGGACGGTGAATGCCACAAGCGACGGTTGTAATGGACAAACTCGAGATCACGAGACCTCTGCTGTTCCATGCAGTTCCTTCCCTCAGCAAGTAACTGCTCCGACAGATCCTTCCTTAGCATGTACCTCGAGGCACCACTGCAAGCCTGGCTTAGGATTTTGACGGCAAACTTTTGTAGTTCTGGGCATTGCCCTCCGTGCATTGACCACCACATATCTGCAATTTGAAAGAAAGAGATTGATCTCAGAATCCTACACAAAAATTAGAGATCTGCACGGGGATCAGCCTAAGAGAAATGAGGTCAGGGTTATCACATTATGGATCAGTGAAACTTGAGGTGTCTATCTCTTTATATAGTTCATCCCAGTCAACGATTAATCACTAAACACGCAAAATGAGCTTGGTCGTAAAGAATGAGTTGCTGAACAATGAGAACTCAACATTAGTCATTGGAGCAATGACAATTATGAAGGTAACAGTTTTAGCCAACTAAAAGGACAGATAGAATGTGATGCACTTTTCATTATTAGGCAAAACATCGTTCAATGAAAGTTCAGCCTAAAATTTTTATCCTCCACAACATCTTGAATATACCATGTGATTCCTGAAAAGTAAACAAGTAGACAATTCAGAGCTGAAACAATCTTGATCACTGCCAAACACTCTTGGCTAAGAGCTAATAATTTTTAAGTAGTGGTTTTGAGTTCCATTTTGATTGCACTGTTCGATGACTGCATGACATGCTATCTTGAGGAACAGCTTTGAACATACACTCCACTTATGCTCCCACAGATATATCAAACAGTTTTACATGGCATAAAGTCTGTCCCTACAGTCAGATGAAGACCTTCATTTACAGAGTTGAGCTGAGTTTAGCTATCTATATGCACACGCTAGATCCTAATCGAGAAATTCTCATCATACTTACTTTCATTGCTTATTTGCTATCATGCCATCGCCCGATAGTCATTCTGAAGCTAAATTTTCACTGAAAGTTGCACATGCCTTCTTTTCACCAATTCATCCCTTAATGATGTTGCTTAACATCTAGATAAAATGCATATTTACCAACATATCACCATATAAGTGTGGTTTGATTGTTATGGTTATATTCTATCTCATATAAGACATTACCAAAAGCACTAAAACCTGTAAAGGATAAATGTAGCTATTTTTAAAACACTAACATATCACCGTATCGGTGCCATCAGAAATTAATCGTGACAAGAGTTATAAAGTAAAAATGTCCTTTCATCATATAACAAGGTAAGCTAGATCAGAAACCTTTTTCTTTTTTCTTTTAGACTTCAGCATTACAAGTCAAAATCCCTCTAGATAACACAAGGTCAACACCTAGTTAGTCTCATAAAGAGTCTATGTATCTATGTTAGAAACTTCACAAGAATTATGAGCTTCTTAGCTTTTTTCGTCTTACCATAGTTATTTTTTATAAAAAAAAAAACAATTTGATCAATATCACACCAAGTCATCTCATAGAGTGAGCTTCTTAGTATTTTCTTGTTGTCTTACCATAGTTATTTTCTATCAAAAAAACAATTTGACTGAAATCATCATATCTGCAGGATACAAGAAAGGTAGGAAACTGTGGCGACACAATTTATTTCCTTTTGACTTTTTAGCTTCTATAGAAGAACGGTACTGGACATGTAGATCAACATTTTAACAGCTGAAGAATATCCTACCCAAAGTACACTGTATCAATATCTTGTACATTTTCTTAAAACATAATTCATAAGCCGTTTGGTTGCATACAGCTAACATTTTGCCTAATGTTCTTGATATATCATGTAGACCTTAGATTCTGTTCTTTCCTTGTGATGTGACTACATTTTTCAACTGCTTTGTAATCCCTAATTGTTGCATATGAATAGTAGTCTTGCAACATTGTCTTCCCCTCTGAAAAAAGTAAACAAAGAAAATGTATTCCTCTCTCCGTTTGGAGTTTCTTTATTCTCATGCTATTTCTGTTAGATCTTTTCATTTAAGTGTCACAAACAATCTTTTAGTTTCATGTTATATTGGACTGTCCTTAAACTTTTTCCAAGATAATTTTCACCCATAATCAATATAGTTAAATTGCAAATATATTGAAGTCTAGCTTATCGAAACCTTGACAAATCATTAGCATCTGTATTAGCTTTTATCTAGTACTTTGGTTTCAGCAGAACATCACAGGAATTTCTGGCTCAAAAGATACTCCAGATACCTTAACCACGATTTGTTATTTTTCTCAAGTTTTGAGTTCTATTGTGCATACTACCCTTCAAATTGATATTTTCTTGTGTACTTTTGAAAACTTGTTTTTGTGTTAGTGCCTTTCTCTACCATCTCAAACAATTTATCAAGCTAAGCTGGATTTAGTAGTGGCCCTCATCAACCAACCTTTCGATACAACCAAATCTCTCTGCTTATTTAGAAGTCGCCCTCATCAACCAATTGTCCTTTAACAGTTTATATAGGGACTTCCACTTTCAAATCTCTCTGCTTCAGTACAAGGTGCATTTATTGATCCTCCCCACATCAGCAGGAGTTTCATGCACAGACTATCCTTTATTAGTTACCAAAAAAATTAGGAATAATAAGTGACATTTCAAGTCTGGGATGGTAAATTGACTAAGAAGGCAATCACAAATATCTTCTATTTCAAAGGTTAAAAGAGCAAATACCAACTTTTGATGTTTTGCAATATCAACATTTTAAGTGAATGGATATGTAATTGCAAACCCATCTAAAATTCGGATCCGGGACCATTGTTTTTTACTCACCTCAATCAACAAACTATTAATGCAATATTCAATCATTTAAATTTAGTTCATGTAACAACAATAACAACAAAACCATAAGTCTTAATTATTTTGAGTCGACTCCATAGATCTTTTATCACCATCAAAATCTGTCATTAAATTTAGTTCATGCATTTTAGGAAATTAATTGAACTGCAATTCTTACCCAAAAGGAGTTGCGAGCTATTTCAGTAATGTGTTTGCTTTTACTTGGACATTGTCTTTCAGTCATACAAGAGGAAATAAGTACCAACAGTTGGAGCACCCTTTGCAGAGTAGCAAAACTAACTCGACCTTAAATCATTCTTAGCAAATAGCACCACACTCCAGTAAGTGCTACATCCTCATCTGCTCTTGCTAGTGGCTTTTCTATGTTCTATATATAGCATAATTAACAAAGAAAATGACAGTTGAAGGCATGGATTAACTGTGACAAGTTATTGCAATAGCTGAGACAGAAATTTTGAGTGAGGATATCTCTCTTACCTGGTGAAATTTTACTTCTTTGATCAACTGCTGCATCCCCAGAAAAAACACCTTTAGCCTCTCTATACTCATCAAGTTGGAGAACTATGAGCTCTTGGTCCTGTTGGTCCACAGTCATTTTCACAATGCAGTACAATACTCCATTAGTGACTTCAGCATCAATATAGAAATCACTCGAATAGAAGAGACTTGGGTTCAAAAAGTATCCAGCAGAATGAAGAGGGCTGTGGAGATGGTTGTCCCATATATCATCTACTAGAGTCCATATAGGATCATATCTTGCCTCTTCATGTCCCAAATTCCTTTTAATCTTTTCCTTCGCACGATCAATGGAATCATATAAGAAACCCATTGGAGACCTATCTGTTCCACTGATCTGGTGCAAAACGTCAAGTAGTGGATTTGTGATCTTCAAGACATCAACTGCAGCAACCCAAAACGAAGAATCTTTCACCAACTTAGAAATGCTTTTGCCCTTTATTTTAGAAGCCAAATCTGAGGTAGTCCATGTTGGAGAGTTGAACATGTAGACCAAATTCTCTCTTTCAGATACCATGTTTTGCAATGTGACGAATGGTGTCACCGATTTCAAGTTGGAGGTTCTGACAAGATCACCTCCACGAACGTGTTTTCTCAATAGTTTTAGAGCTAAGGCATTGCTGTAAATAAATTTTGTAATGGCCTTAGCATCACTCAGTACTTTCTTGACATAATCTTGAGCTTCAATTTTCTCAAAAATGATATTTATACAATAATCTGCAGATAACGTCCAAAATATAGATCGGTATTTCTCCATTATCTTTTTTCCTGCAGCCTCAATGCAGTCTGATGTGTCATGAGCAACAACTTGAACAACATACTTAACACCTACCTCCTCAATGACATTACAAATTAATAAGAATAGTGTGTCAACATCATCAACAGCATCAGATGCATCTACAGATCTCAAAAATATGGTGCCTAGGGGGCAATTCACTAGAAAACTTATGAGGCTCCTGCCCCTTGGATCAGTCCAACCATCTAGCAAGATGCTACAACCAGTTTGGCCCCAAGATTGCTTCACATCCTCCACATGCTTAAGAACTTCTTTTACCTCTTCATGTAGGATTGTTCCCTTCAATTCATCATAGGTTGGTACCTTGTATCCAGACCCACAACCAATAACAGCATCCATCATTCCCTGAAAAGAAGGTAACTTGACATTGGCAGTATCAATGCCAGCCTCAAAGAAGAACCTACCAATACACCTTGCTGCATGCCATGCTGATTCATCCTTCACTTCTTCCTTGACTATCCTGTACATGTTTTTCGTAATGAATGGACTGGGGCTGCACCAATTTACAGTTTCAGCTGAGTGAGGCTCTAAAGTGTTCACTTCCTTCACCAGGGACTGTTTAGGACAAAAATTATTTACACTAGAGCTCTCTCCCACATTGATCTCTGTTGGTCCAGAGCTATTAACTGAATTAATACCAGGGGTTAGTTTGAGTTGGCAACATCTCTGTTTGCTTGATGCAGGAGAAAAGTTCCTTTTCAAAGGAAGTTCAGGATGTTCTATTCTTCCAACCTCCTTCAGCAGCCTTTCTTTCTTCTTCCCAAGCAAAGCATCCCTCATCTGAGTTTTGACCACGGCTGGAACTTCAATGCATGCAGTCACATCACTCCCAACAGCAGCCAGGTGGTGCTTGAGACGGTTAAAGCCATTCACCTCCTTTCCGCAGTACTTGCATCGGACTCTCCTCTTCTCCTCGTCAATAGAAGTTCCATGTTCCTCAATTGTATCTTCAACAGCGACTGTACTCATAACTTATGAGTTCCCTGCGCCACCTGATTTATAACAATATCAAGCTCTAAACAAGAGATAAACAATAAATTATTCCCATGTAATCTTAATTTGGACAAGTCACAGATATCATACAAAACTCAAGTGTATTGAAAGTTGAAACCATGATGTGTACATTGTATGAAACATAGACAAACTGAAATGATAATTTTTCATAAATCAAAATCCAAAAGCAATATACCTCAGAAGCACATAATTGAAAATTTTTTTTTGCACAATGCAAAGGAATGAAAAATCAATCATCTATAGTTCTTAGAAAAACACAAAAATGCATGATTAAGGGGTCACATCACCAGAAACCAGATTACCAGTATGTGCCATCATTTTGATGATAAGAAGTTGATCTTTATACCAACAGCCCACTTATCATCTCAATCATAAGATGTCCATCTTTTGGCAGTCAATACCTTCATTGAGGAGGGATATAGTCAAAGAAATTCTGAACAAGAATTGTCACTTGGTGCACTGCATTAGACCCAACATTATGCAACTTATAATAATAATTCATGCAACAAATCTTAATTCTGGACTAGAAAGATGGAAGCACAACAGAAGAATAAGATAATACAAAATAAAGCAAGGGAAAGCAGCCACCAATCTCAAGAAAGATAAACCATGTTACCAGTGAGAGGGAGGATGAAATAAGATGCGTTGAATTCGATCTTCAAATCTCTAAAAGCTAGAGCAGAGTTACAAACACCAGCAGCAGAAAACTTTCTTTCTGCCCTTGCTCTCTGAGTTGATGGGAACCAAGAAAGAGACTGAGAGGAAAGTGAGAAAGAGATTATTTTTTTATGTTACATGCACAAAGGCATATTGCCCAGGGATGGACTGAGGCTCACGAAACTTTGACAGTTCAGATCCTCCCCATCATCTTTCCATCTACACCCTTGAATAACTTTGTGAATCATGTTTCGTGGATGTCAAGTTTGATGAGCCTCAAAATAAGGGTGAACATTTGATCATTACCATATTCACATCAGTACTATTTTTATTCGATGAATATAATAAGAACACAGAAAATTCAGATGCTCTCAGTCATCTTTTGATCTATGGCTTGTAGAATTTTATGAATTGTGCTTCGTGGATGTCAAGTTTGATGTGCCTCGAGATAAGGCGGAGCATTTGATTATTACCATAATCTATTACTATTCAATGGACATGAGAAGAATACAAATGAAAAAATATTATGGACAGTGAACGACGTAAACACCGCCAATGCCGATCCCAAGTCTAGATGAAAAAGGTGGAGGGTTGCGTTAGGTTACTGACAACCAACGTAAAACTATGTCATAACTCGTGAGTATGGATCTTAACCAATTTCAGTATAGAGTTAAGTAATTACCCAGAAGTGACGTGAGGTACCTTCACCACCTAGATGTCCCGAATTGCAAACAGTGGGCTAGGAGGACACCCGGAAGCGGCCCATCACAACGGCGCCCAGATGTGGTGCCGAGTAGGCAAGGGTTCTCTCATTGTTTTGGACCAATGAGAGTAAAGAAGTTCGTCCAAGAACAGAGAGTTAGGTTAGCAACTTGAAATATAGGAACATTTTCAGGGAAAGAATTAGAATCGATAGACGCTATGATATGAAAAATAATAAATGTTATTTTCTTACAATAGACTAAATGGGTAGAAGATATGATATGAAAAATAATAAATGTTATTTTCTTACAATAGACTAAATGGGTAGAAGATAAATCTAGAGAGATCGATAGTACTGAATTTAAAATTTGGTCTACTGAAAAAGTTAAACACAGAAATAGTGTAGAAATTATTATTGATAAGGATTTTAAGAATAATTTTATAAATGTAAAAGGATTTGTAGATCTAAAATTTATGAAAGGACGAGATGTTTTAAATGTCATTAGTGCTTATACTCCTCAAGTTGGATTAGATGATTAAACCAAACGAGAATTTTGGGAAAGCTTAGATGAAATCATTCAAGAAATACCTATAATCGAAAAATTTATAATTGAAGGAAATTTGAATGATCACGTAGGATACACATATGGTGAATATAAAGGGATGCATAAGGGCTTTGGTTGTAGAGAAAGAAATGAAGATGATAGTATAATTTTAGATCTTGCAAATTTTGTATGATCTTATAATTATAAATACTCACTTTAAAAAGAGAGATGAATATTTAATTACTTATAAGGGAAGTCATAGTTGTAGTTAAATAAATGTTTTTCTCACTAGAAAGATAGATAAAATTATTTGTAAGAATTCTAAAGTTATACCTGACAAATGGAGATAGAGTTAATCATAGTGTCTCAAAGAATAGAGTTTATCTATCGGGACAAATCAAGAATTAATCATAACGTCGTACGAACCAATAGAGGCATCAATAGAGTTAATGTATAATGTTGCATGAAAATGATATTCTAAGATAGTAACCAACATTATAACACTAAATTATAGTTTATCTTGGAAACTCATAAATAAAATGGCTCAAGAGATAAAGAAAAGACGGGATTATACAAACTGAATATTAGCATATCCATATATGCATCCACTTTCATTTACTGCACATGAAAAACAGATAGGATAGTACCAACTATGCACGCACCAATGGATATGGATAAATGATGTCAGATATTTAATTAAACAGATTGACATATCAACTGAATATTAACAATTTTTATTTCTATTAATAACATATTGTGAATAGAATTGCCATTGCAGTTTGTCATTTTCCTAAATTACAACTTGAACCCTTATTAGACCATTTTTAATTAAAAACACCTTAGATAACACAAAGTTTTATCTTTTTCCTAAATTTTAAAATCATGTTTCTTTAAATTCTGACTATTTTACTAAGTCATGTTTCCATGCCCAATTGATTGAATTAATTGGCACACGTACATAATGAGGGCATACAATGACATGGTATACACAAGAGAGTTAATTGTATTGTTCTTGAGAAATTAGAGTATGTAGATGATGCTTGGTACACGTGTGCATATCAGAAATACCAACAATTACATAATTGGTATGAAGGGTGTAGTATTAAATCCAAACCAAAATGGGGAAGCAGGTGTCCATCAGCCTTATACATGGAGTATCCACTGGCAAAGTTCAGTCTTGTTAACCTAATTGCAGAGAGTATCAAACTAGAAAATTAAATCATTAATCTAAATGTTCAATTTTAAATCCAACTGAGGTCCAAAACCTCGAATAACGATACAATATATGTAAAGAAAATTATTTTGTCATTGGTATTGTGTTCTAAAACTTATAGTGACATCATTTAGTGAAATTTCATTAGACTGGGTGATTAACTTTTCTCCTACAACTGCAACTATGTACAGGAGATGGTAAACCCTCGAGGCATGACTTGAATTCAGAATCCTTCTTATTCAATGGAAATAACTTATATCCCTAGTTTATCCTACTTAGATTACTTCCTTACTTGAAGCTATACCTAGGAGGTCCTTCTTTCCCTCGAGTAAAGAAGGCCCTTTAGGAGAGCTCAACAATGCTAACTCGCACAAAAGCAAAAGGAACGATCTTTAAGAGAAAAAAACCACCATACCAACGCAATATTAACTCCAAGCTTGCAATCGCCCAACAAAACCCAACGCTCAAAGAAGCAAAACGTGGAGGAATACCGCAACATCAACTCAAGCGGAAAAGAGGATTTATCGGGGAAACCCTTGCGTTCTTGATTGCAAACTGATTTGCAATCGCCCAACAAAACCCAACGCTCAAAGAAGCAAAACGTGGAGGAATACTGCAACATCAACTCATGCGGCAAAGAGGACTTATCGGGGAAACCCTTGCGTTCTTGATCGCAAACTAAAAAGAATGCGACCCAGGAGTAGCATTACACCGCAGAGTTGCAGAAGAGGGGACGCTGTCACCAACCTGAACAAGGCGAAGTCTGTCACTCATGAGAGGAGAGGTGGCGCACCGCTGCAGGCCGGCTTTTGGTGGCTTCACGGTGGTCGGGTCGTGGTTTAACAGCGGCAAATTGATAGCCGAGTCGCGAATACCACCGGCCGGAGAAGACAGCCCATTAATTGTATTTCTCATTTTCTTATAATAAACAGAAAATTAACTCGAAAATTGGACAAAAGAGGAGATGCGAAAGGATGGATTTGAGGGGATGTCAGTGAGCCGTCGAGCTTAAGATGCGTGTTTCCAGCGCCGATCGTCGATCCAGGCCGTCCGTTGAAAACTTGGGGAATCGTGCATCGTTCATATCGAGTCGAGAGACTTTTGAGAGATTGGACTTGCGTCAAGATTCGTGCGCCGTGATGTCGATGCAGGCTGTTCGTGCGGGATGAAGGGGTGATGGAGATTGGTGTACTCTCGGGGTTGAGATCTTCCGGACGATCCGTTGATCTGGACCGTATATGAGTAGCTTTGTGATCCACGCTTGGTTGATGTTGGGTTCACATGCTCGGTGGTGTCGATTTAAAATAATTCATGCATAGACTCTCTAATTTAGTCCATAACAACACGAGTCAACGGGGAAGTGCTGCGTGAAGCCGACGCCTTGCAGCAAATTCCACGTCCTTACTACTACATCTCCTCTCGCAGCTGCATCCCACAACAGGAAGCTCTCGCACGAGAGGTCCCAACCCGCGCAATCGGTGGCCGCCAAGGAATCCGCCTTCCACGCACTGACGACGTCGCTTATCACAGACATCGACTCCGACGTCGATCCCTCCGCCGCCTTCTTGTTTGGCAGTGCGCAGCTCGACGGCGGCGACAACGCGTGCCTCGTGGCGATCGCCTTCACTTCGGTGTCCGTCAGCGCCTGCCGCTGCTCCTCCGATAGAGGAGGGAGTCCCTCCACCGTGAAGTTGAACCGTCCGATGTCGCCCCGGAGGCAGTAGACGGCGGCGTCGTAGGCGCGCGCGGCCTTCTCCGCGGTGCAGTACGAGCCCAGCCATATCCTTGACCTGCTCTTCGGGACGCAGATCGCCTAAACCCATCGCCCCAATTTCCTTCTCCGGACTCCCCCGAAGCGGCTTGGAGTGCTTCTAATCTTCCCTCTTCCTCGGAGTTTAAAATATTAAATTATGTGATTCTTTTAATTATAGTAAAATATTTTATTAAAATTATTTTAGTGAAAAAATTCTCCTAATTATTTATCTTAGACTTTACCTATAAATATATAAGATCTCTTCCGAACTATACTGAAAGGAGATTATAACTCAACTCTCTTGTGCTATTGCTTAATCTTCGAAACAATAAATTGATTTATTTATTCTCTTACTTAATAGTTTCTTGTTGAAGGGTGCAACAAGAAATATTATATATATATATAGTGAGAAGCTCTTCAAGATGTCGATGCATTCATGACTCAACCAGACCTCACCAGATCATAACCTATTCTGCCACACCAAGTGCACTTCTTTCCCTCCCTTCTCCTAGACCTCAGCTAAAACCTGTCATCACAAGGTCTTCTTCAACGTCTTATAACCCCCATACCACAGCTTATGGCCTCACCAGTCGATAGGAAGTCAACATGGGAGACACATGCATCGATGGGGAGGAGCAGTTCATCTTTCGCAGCAAGTACTCGTCGGTCTCGATACCGGAACATGTGACACTGCCGGAGTTCGTTCTCGGCGACGCCGAGGCTTATGCTGACAAAGTGGCGGTGGTGGAGGCGTCCACTGGAAAGTCGTACACGTACCGGGAAGTGGTACGTGAGACAAGTAGGTTTGCCAAGGCCTTGAGGTTACTGGGCCTGAGGAAGGGGAATGTGGTGGTGGTGGCCCTCCCCAACATCGCCCTGTATCCGGTGGTCGCCCTCGGCGTTATGGCTGCCGGCGGAGTGTTCTCAGGAGTGAACCCTCTGGCTATGCCGGCTGAGATAGCGAAGCAAGTGGAGAACTCAGAAGCCAAGCTCATCGTTGCCGACAAGCTCGCTCATGACAAGGTTGGTTCTCTTTAAGGTTGTCAATCGATCCCTCCGGTGTTTTAGCTCAGGATCGATGACGCTACATGCAACAGGTGAAAGATCTTGGGGTACCGGTAATACTAACTGGAGGAGATCAGGTGGTGGGTGCCGTAGCATGGGATGATCTGCTTCAAGCGACGGACCGTGCAGGTACAAGCCACCATGGAGAGAAGGTGAGCCCAGGAGACCTGTGCGCCCTCCCGTACTCCTCAGGCACCACAGGTTGCTCCAAGGGGGTCATGCTGACCCACAGAAACCTGGTGGCCAACCTCTGCTCCACCCTCTTCTGTTGCGGGGAGGAGATGGTAGGCCAGGTGACGACGCTGGGCCTCGTGCCGCTGTTCCACATCTACGGGATCACCGGCATCTGCTGCGCCACCCTCAGGAGCAAGGGGAAGGTGGTGGCGATGGATCGCTTCGAGCTGCGGGCGTTCCTCCACGCGCTGATCGCCCACGAAGTGGACTTCGCGCCGATCGTCCCGGCCATCATGCTGGCGATGGTCAAGAGCCCAATCACGAACGAGTTCAATCTCGACAAGCTAAAGCTCAAGTCGGTGATGACGGCGGCCGCACCGCTTGCGCCGGAGTTGCGAGCTGCCTTTGAGGCGAAGTTCCCCGGCGTCCAAGTTCAGGAGGTACGTGCATTGCATGCCATGCCATCCGTAGCAGCACAACGTGTCTCAGATTGCAGACATGGCTAAGCAGTCTATTCCTTTCCCTAGGAGATTACAATATTATAAGTTATATATATATATATATATATATATATATATATATATATATATATATATAATTTGTGCGTTTAATCCTCCTTTCAAAATCTACAACTTCTATGGTCACTTGATGAACAAGATCAAGTGTGAAGAATAACTCTGACACTGTTCTCATGTTCTCTTTGATCTCTTGCGCTGCAAACTAGGCATATGGGCTGACAGAGCATAGCTGCATCACACTAACTCATGGTGATCCAAGGAAAGGTCATGGCATTGCCAAGAAGAACTCTGTTGGCTTCATTCTTCCCAACATCGAGGTCAAGTTCGTCGACCCCAACACCGGTCGATCCCTCCCCAAGAACACACCAGGGGAAGTCTGTGTCAGAAGCCAATGTGTCATGAAAGGTAAGTACTCCTCTCCCGTCTGATATGTAGATGTGATCATTCTGATACTGTGCATGACCTGATAGGCTACTACAAGAACAAAGAAGAAACCGAGAGGACTTTGGATCAAGAAGGGTGGCTTCATACTGGTGACATCGGGTACATGGACAACGATGGTGATCTGTTCATCGTAGATCGCATGAAGGAGCTGATCAAGTACAAAGGATTCCAGGTAACAAAGTGCATGCCTTAAAGATTCCAAGAAGAACAAGCTCAGGTCTCGTACGGCCGTGCAGGTGGCTCCGGCTGAGCTAGAAGCCATCCTCGTCTGCCATCCTTCAGTCGAAGACGCAGCTGTTTTCTCGTCGGCACCATCAACAGATTACTCATACATTGATTCGTAAGAATGTTGCTGATTTCTGCACTGCATTGCGTGCAGGTTGCCAGATGAAGAGGCAGGGGAGATCCCAGCAGCCTGTGTCGTCATGGGGAGAGACGCCAAGGAGAGTGAGGATGATATCATGGGCTATGTTGCCTCAAGCGTGTCAACATACAAGAGAGTAAGAATGCTGCACTTTGTGGACTCCATACCAAAGTCAGTCTCTGGGAAGATAATGAGAAGGGTTCTGAGGGACAACATGATCAACAAGAACTAACAAGCTTGGAAACTGTGATGATATCTCAGTCTAATAAATCAATAGAATCTCTCAGTAGAAATATAACTTACGAGCAACAACATCAACTGTCATACTAATAGAATTGCAAGATTTTCTTCTATAGATGTTGGTGAATAAATACAGCATCTACAGGATACTACTGTGATGTGATATGGTCCCAAACACATGAAAGACCATTTCATTAAGAAAACTATGGTATTATAAAAACATAGAGTTAAAAATAAATTCGAAATTATGAAAAATAGTCATAAAATCCATGTAAAGAAGACTAAGAAGCACACTTCCAAAAGCTAAAGAACAAAATTATTTCAAAGCAGAAGGACAGAACTTCAAAGAAGAGGGCAGAGTTAGATCAAAGTCCACATTGTTTTTTCCTTGTGACTTGGAAATCATGGGCCAAAAACTTTTGATAGACCCTCATATTGGACATCATGACAAGACAGAAGAATTATCGTTGGCTATGCAAAAACCATAGAGAACGGTAGGTGTGCTCCATGATGATTGATTGCACCATCACATCAATTGACAATGGGCACCAAAGGAAGGTTCCCAAATGAAAGAGGACACTGACTTAGTGTTCATCAGCTCCAATGTATGTGTCATCAATGGTACTGCCCACCTTTGATTTCCCTTCCCATCCAATTCCCCATTCACCATGATGTGTGTGGGTCCCACACACAATTTATAGACCATAAAATCACCACAAGGGTTTCTATTTGCTTTAGACAAATCCCAATGGCTTCTATTCATCACAATTTGTTGGCTCAAATCACATTTTCCATCACTTATATGAGATAAAAATTATAAAATATATCCTTCCCCACCTCCCCCCCAAAACACCCCACCCAAAAAAAAAAAAAATAATAATAATAATAATAACAGAGAGTTTTAATTTCATAATTAAAAGAAATATATACATCAGACAAAACAATTATCATATGATTACACCAGCAACAACAGGTTATGATGTCCTGACATTTGAATTTTTTTTTATTGCCATTAAACACTATATGAAATAATATTTTTAATTAAATCCAAGCATTCAAATCATTTTTTGCAGTTTTTGCATTGATAAATATTTAGTTTCCAAGATTTGTGCCCATATTAGACTGGTATTAATTAAAATAATATCTTCATCCGATAAGAAACATAATCTGTAAATTTGTAAATTCATACCAATTTTAAAAAAAATAATGATTAATGATTGTTCTAAAAGTTATTATTGTTGTGGGAATATTAAGTCAAATGTATATGAATTTGGACCTCAACTCCACCTAATTACCCTCCTGCCACTCTCTTTCTCTGTCCGTCTTGTCTGTCTGCGCGGACAAACGCGCACACGGCGCCTCTCGCTCCTGTTCAGAGGGACCAGAGAGTAGGTGGGCTTCCGCTCCGCTCTCAGTTGGTCCCGGCTTCGACACGGACGCGTTCAATCCCATCAATTCAATCGCTGGAAGCACCCATGCTGAGACTACGGTGGGGCAGACGGCAGCGGAAGCGGTACAAGATCGAAGAAAACGAGGGCTTGGGTGGCCAAAACTCGCGCACATGGTCGGTAGGGTAAGGCCTCTCTTTCCGTCCTCGGACTCGTGCACGCATGTCACATGCATCCTAGAAAACCTGTAAGCTGGATTGGAAACCGCGGCTATCTCCTGTTTCCAGATTCATAAATGGCAGAATCCTAGCAGAAGAGAAATGAAAAAGATGGCATTAACTGGGTGTTGGCCTGTTTTCAGATTCCGCCTTTGCTAACTAGTTTGTCGGTTTATCTGTTATTTTCTCTTATTCCCTTTGAGAGGGGTTCTGCTTCTGTGGTGGAAATCGGTGGCCTTTTTCGCCTCGTTTGCGAAAAAATTGGATCTTGCATCTGCCCTTTTCCTTCTCCGACATGGAAGAAGAAGGGCTACCCTTTTTACTAAGCAAAAGTGGCGGGGGGAAGGGCGAAGGGCTGTATGGAGTGATCATATTGGGGATTTGCTCCAAGCAGTTGCAAAAGAAGAACGAGTCCTTTATGATCAGAAACTCCATTATTTGCGCTCAATCATTTTCCTTTATTCACTAGTTGGATTCAAGACGCAAATTTGAAGGATGAAAATGATTAAGGGAAGAGGCTTTAGCCTAAAGGTTGCTTCTTTCTTGAAGTCATTTGCAGTTTCTTGGAGGACCCGTAGAATGACAAATCTGGTCCCCGACCCCTGGACCTGCTGTGTCAGAAACTCATGTGTTCTATTGATTCAGCTGGGGAGGGAAAGTAGAAAAGGTGTTCCTGACTCATTACCATGTTGATTTACTGTATTATCTGGTCTCTTATTTTGTAGCAGTAAAAGATCTCCAGTTTTTCCTTCTTCTGGATTCTCTGAGAAGCTTGTTTTCAGATTGATCTGGTGCTCAAAGCCTCTAACTAATCGGAAAACTGGAAGGTTTGTAGCTTATGTGTTTGAGTTTTTGTTAGAATGAAAAAGCTTCTGTACAAGAATATGAAAGAGACTATTGTTGTTCATTTCCTATAGGAGATCAGGTCATCTTCTCCCAAAGGCTGGCATGTGGTAAAACAGTATAAGATGGTATTCTGTTGAATAAGATATGTAAACTTTGAAGGAAAAATTGGATGGAGAGAGAGAGAGAGAGAGACAGAGAGAGAGAGAGAGAGAGACTTGGTATCTGTATAGGACAAAAACATGGAAGAAATATGATTTTAATGGAGGGGCCGCTTGAATTTGAGTTACTGTTTTGGAAGCAAAATTGAACTTGTTGTCCTGATTTGTCAATCAACCATCTGGTGGGACAAGCCTTCATGATATACATGTCAAAATTGATTGCCTCACCGTCATGGGAATATCTTCCTGTATCTTGTGAGATTCATCTCCTGTTCAGATGGTAGACAATGGAAGTGAAAGAGATGACCACCTGCATAAATGGTTGGGCGTTTCCTCGAGAGGAGTTGAATCTAGCCTGAATTAGGGGGGTTAGGGCTCAGTGTAGGAAGTTGATGTGTATCAGTGTTGCAAGCACAAAAGGAGATTTTCTCTACTGTATGTTTGCTGAGATGATGGCTTCCTGATTCCAAGAGGAGAAACATGTACTTAAACATCTAGTTGCTAGTTTTTCAGGTGTCACATTGGATTTGTTGTTATTTCTGATTTGTTCCAACAGCTTTTGTAGAACTCATTGTGTTTGCATTGACAAGCTGTGGTTTTAAAGCACAGTACAAGTTGGACCGGTTCCTATAATTTTCTAGGTATGAACTCTTTCTGAACTTCGTTTCTTGTGCTCCCTTGATTTTTTTTTAATTATTGAATTTCTTGAATCTTTGCCTTATGCATTAGATTCACCATGGATTGGACCTCAAAGATGCCCTTCTCATTTGATTGGGAGACCTTGGCGCTACTCAACGGAGAAGAAACTGAAATTTCTAAATCTGCACAGGAACTTAAATCAAAGATCGGAAGCGGCATAGGAATGGGCAATGGGTCTCTGCAATTGTCTGGTGGGGATATGTGTTCTAGCTCTAAAGTGGGTTCCTGTTCATTCAAAAGCTCCATTTCAGCATCTGATTCTACATCAAATGCAGTGAGGAAAATACCGGAGCTGAACTTTGAATCAGTTGGAGGATTTCTTGTCAACCAGAACAAGAACAAAGATTTAGCTAGGGTGGACATTTCTGAAACTTCACCTGCTGTAGTGTCTGCAGAAGGCACTAAGGAGCCTGTGATTACTCTAAAGCTTGGAAAAAGAACATATTTTGAAGATCCTTGCTTGAGGAATAACATCAAGAGCTCATATTTTCCAGCTTCTAATCCCTTGTCAACTACTTCGGTTAAGAAATCAAGGGTATATCAGCAGAACTTGCTGAGAGCTTACTGCCAGGTGGAAGGTTGTAACATCGACCTCTCCACATCTAAAGATTATCATCGAAAGCATAAAGTTTGTGAAAGCCATTCCAAGTCACCCAAGGTCGTTGTTGCTGGTCAGGATCGCAGGTTTTGCCAACAGTGTAGCAGGTGATGCTTCTGTTAGTTTTAAAATTTTATTTTCTCTCTCAAACATCAACTTAATCCACATGGATCTTTTAAGGTCCACCCCCCTTTAACACACAACCTTCTCCACCCCAATTTAAAGGTATATGGTTAGTTGGTATTGTACTTTATTTTCAGCTTTTACTCCTAGTTGTGTGATGCTGACATGCTTCAATTTTCATTCATGTTGCTTCTAAATATGGTTATGCTTCTTTTAGGAGTTCCATAGTATGATTACATGTATGGATAATAAAGCTGTTCTTGATTTAGGGTATTGTAATTCCAATCCACTGAATCTGTGTAGTTAGTCCTCATTCTTCTTGTAACAGATATCACCTTCTTGGTCATCTTTCAGGTTCCATGATTTGTCTGAATTTGATCAGAAAAAGCGAAGCTGTCGTAGACGGTTATCTGATCATAATGCACGTCGACGGAAGCCACAGCTAGAGACAATCTCATTCAGTTCTTCAAAGCTTTCAGTATCATACTATGGTATTTGTTGATTCTTGATAGTTCACCATTCATTGTTGAAATGAATAGCTTAATATCTGATACATGCACTTCTTTCATGATTGAGTCGACAATTTGCTGTCTTTTCCTGCAGACTAAATACCTTTTGATATGAATTCAGACTTCTTTATTGTAATCCACAAGATGTAGTCTTGTGGCCAGTGAAAACACAAATATAAATGCTTTGTAGGTCATTATGGGTCTGTACAATGCTATGGATAGAGGAGATGAGAGTGACAAATAAGGAAGCTTTGGAGAGCTTAGACAGTAAAGATGTTTCTTACAACTGATCGTTGCTTCCTTGCATATTACTAGAAGTGATTTGTGCTTTGATCTATTGAAGGTATGAGAAAATTTTGGTGTCCCTAAATTTGACTAGTGTTATTATCCTTGTCGAATCTAAATGGTATGGGAAGATCGCTGTTGTCATCCTTAATATGTCTTATTCATTTTGTTGTCCCATGACTATATTGTGTCATGGCCTAATCTGATGAGATAACTGACTTGTTAACTTGATGATAAGCTTAGAACCACCTGACCCAAAATACTTCAATCCAAGTTAATGATAGTAGATCCATTTTAACTGTATAAACTAATTCAAATATCCTCTTACAACTGAAGTGGGCTTAAACTGGGACATTACATATTATGTGTTACATGTTAAGAGAATTAGGTTCTAAGGAAACTTAAATTAGGAAGGTTGTTTCATTCTGTTCTTTAATTGTTTTTCTAGTATTTTATTATATGTTCCCAGAAGATTAGGATGAAGGATGATTTTTGAGACGACAATGGTGATTTTTTGATGACTTTTTGTTTGCATCTGTTAGTTGAAACCAAGATGCAGAACAGGTTGCTGTAGATTTGGTTAGTTCTTAATGTGAATCTAAGCTGTGGCAAATTGGCTTGTATTCCTCTGTCCATTTTTTTCTTTTTTCATTCTTGAACGCATTTTCATCATCGGTCTTTTGTTGTTGTTTTAGGAGTATTTATTGTACTTCTTTTGGCTCACAGTATTCCCTCTATATTAGATAAACCTTGTTTTGAGGAAGAATCAAGTTTAAGAAAGTCCGGATGCCCCCTTAATGGATTTTCTTCTTGCAAATTATTAAAAAGAAAACTACGAATTGCTTAATCTATTCAGAATCTATTTTAGATGGCCTAGATGAAAGGGTTGCATGAAGTAGCTTTCCATGAATCGAATTCAACAAATGTCAATTCTATTTGATTGTGGGCTAGTTACTCTATTTTCCTTGTGCTATAACATAAAGATGATTTGGTGAGTCAGTCTCAGACTTTGACTGTTTGTACGGTTTAGTGCATCAATCTCTCGAAGACTTCTGGGAATAAAGTCGACAAACACAAATGGTCAAACCCATCACACATGCTTTGTAGGACAATATTGAATTCCTTCTTGATCTGGACATGGTGTGAGAGATGCAAATGCACCAAAGAAGTCATCTACCACGCTAAATATTCGATGATGATTTGTAATCATTTTGACAGGGAGTTTGTATTCCAGTTCATATGATATTTTGGAGTAATGTTTTTAATTAGGCATTTGGAGTTCTGTCATCGGTCACTGGGTAAACTTACTTTCCAGCTTCTCACTGGGACCATGATTTGTGGTGTAAACTTACTTTCCAGCTTCTCACTGGGACCATGATTTGTGGTGGTTTTTATGTTGCATTCATGCATTAAAACTTTGAGTTGTCTCCATTGGCCATAGATCATTTGTATTTGTATCCTTTCATGTTCATTTTCTTAGATTTCCTTTTTTGTGTGTTATGCAGATGACAAACAGCAGGCAAATCTTGTTTTTGGTCAATCTCCTTTCCATCAGATGACAAGCATTGCAAGCTCAATATGGGATGGCTCAGGCAGCTTGAAGCTAACACAAAGTGAAGGATCTTGGAGAAAGTCGAGCGAAACAGGAAGTACTAATGGGCAGCTGCTTTTTCCTAGCAATACCAACTTAAATAATGCTTACACTGGCCATGATATGGACAGTCTCCTGGCACTAAAGGGCACCACTGCTGAGATCCTCAATCAAGGTAATGTTTTCGAGCACCTTTTATCCCTGCAGAAAGGCAAATGGCTTCCATTAATTTAATGCAGTTGAGTTCTCCATTGCCAATCTGCTGCTTTCTTGCAAATGGATAGTTGGTCGATAATATTATTTAGGTGATGCATGATAGGAAAGATAATGAAATTATGAATATTAATGGTACGAGGAAAGAAGAGGTAGAGGGAGAGTTAAAATAACTTTATTAGAAACTATAAATAAAGATTTAAATATTCTTAATTTAATTAACATAATGATTTTAACATAAATCAATGGTGACATAATGTAGCCGACCCAAATAATTGGGATTGAGAGGAAAGATAGTGCTCAATAGCTTTTTTTTCTTTACTTGAATTGTTTGTCATTTGGCCTGTTCATTGGTATCTCCAAAGACATTGGTACAAGGTAAATCAACTAATGGCAACCTTTTTTTTTATATTATTGAGAGGATGTATTTTAGTTCATTGTTAGTAAAGAGAATATACATGTATATGCCAGCCCGAAATATACAGGACTTGATAGCCTGTTGCTGTACATATCATAGGTTGTGGAGGTGTTGGGACTGTTGAGTTCTTGAGCACTCACAGTACAACACATCCCAAGCTAGACATGGTTGACGACTTATTATGCTTTTGAACCAGTTGACCATGCTAAGTTAGACATGGTTGACATTTTGCTTAGTTGTTATCCTCTACCACTGCTCTTCCAGAGTACATTGAGAGGAGATGCTATCACAGCCTATATTTTGCAGATTCATAGCTTTGATGGTATAAGTTGGATGTGTTGTGATCATCTCCGTGATTCGTTTGCAGGTCTTGAAGCGACTGCTACTTTTCAATCGGATGGAGCACCGGATCTTTGGCGTGCTCTCTCTCTTCTGTCAACCAACAAATCTCGCAGTCCACCAATCACAGGGTATGTGAACGCTGCTCGTCCTGAGCAGCCCTTATTGCAAGTGCTTCCATTTGAGTCGAGGAGCGACGGTGGCCGTCAGCTCCAGGAATCTCTCCTGTTCAAGCCGTTCTTTGGGACAGGGTTCATTGACACCAGTCATCTAAGCTAGCATCATCAGGTGTTTGATTTGTATACCCTTCTTCCCCTTCCTTTTCTTTCCTGCCTTTGCTGCTCATGCTTAATGAAACCCATGATGTTTCAGTTTCAGGATTGCCATGTTGGAGAATAAACAAAGTTCGATAAGTCCTCACATCATTTTACATCTTGAGTTTCCCTCTTATGCCAAATTGCTAAGCTTGGCATCTGATTGCATTCAGAGCACCAACGTCCTCCTCCTCTAAGGTAACTGAGTTCTGAAACGTCCATTTCTCCTTTTGTTTCTGCCAGAATGGCTGTGTTACTTGCTTAGAAATAAACTCCTGAGTTAGGAAGTGGTTTATTATCATCAATGCACACCGACAACGATGACGACGATGGCAACACGGCTCATCGTTGGATTTGTTGTCGTCAAAGTGTCACAGATCAAAGTGATTAGACCAGTAAATAGAGCATTTCCTATCTTTTTGTCTATTAGTTGATAAGTATCACTTTGGAATCTCAATACAGATATGAATAAGGTTACGTCACTAATTGTACACTAAGTTAGATCACCCAACTGGGTTAATCTAAAAAAAAAGGCAAAATACAACACAACCAAGTTAATTGGATGAATGGGTGAAGGAAAATTAACTGTTTATGATGAGTAGAAAATGAGAACTAGTTGTAAGGCACAGGTACAAAGCCCAATTTATGTGACATGATTCGAGCACAAGTCCACAGGGGAGAAGCATCACTGCAGACAATTTTTAGAGTCTAAATATATCAACTATGAGATTCTTGAAGGTGTTAAGTAGATTAGTTGGCAAAAATTTTGATATTTCTTCGTAAAATATTGGGTTTAAATTTCGTCTTCCTCACTTTTTTTTTAAACCAAAGAAAAGAACAAGGTTCAGTGGAGAAGACATTTGAACTCAAAATTTGTGCATCACAAATATAAAAAAAAAAGTTAAGTTGGTGAAAAACCAAATTTGTAATAATTAGTAAAATAAAAACAATCCTATAAACTCGAATTTTGTGCAACACAAATTAAAAAAAAAGGGTCAAGCTGGTGAAACCCAAATGTTTAACAATTAGTAAGACAAAAATTAACCTGTGAAGTCAAAAAAATTTGTGCATCACAAAAAAAAAAAAAAAATCAAGTTGGTGAAAAACCAAATCTGTAATAATTAGTAAAACAAAAATTATCCTATAAACTCAAATTTTGTGCATCACAAAACTGACAATTAGTAAAACAAAAATTAACCTATGAACTCAAATTTTGTGCATCACAAAAAAAAAAAAAGGCCAAGCTGGTGAAAACTCAAATTTATGACAATTTGTAAAACCAAAATTAACCTTTGAACTCAAAATTTGTGCATCACAAAAAAAAAGGTCAAGTTGGTTAGAAACCAAATTTCTAACAATTACTGAAACAAAAATTAAACTATAAACCAAACATGTAAGACCCTGCACTGGTTCTCAAATGGTCAGGCACCTCATCAAATTTCTAATTTTCAGAATTACATGTAAGCTCCTTCACAAGTTGACAATACAGTGGCCTACCACAAAGGATAAGAAAGATGAGGTTTTTACTTATCAAGGGAGCCAAGGAGGAATGACCCGATCGTGCATCATCTAATGACGGTGGAAGCCTTAAGCGTAGAGAAATCGAAGAAGTAGACGAGATGGTCAGATAAAAGCGGCGCTGAAGGCAGAGGATCTGCGCCAAAACCCTAGCATTCTTTCTTCGCTCCAAAAATGTCGTTACTTGGGCGTATGAACGAGATCCGAAGACAAACCCCATGAGGAACTCTCGGTGCTCTCTTCGAATGACCGAATTGAGAAACGACCGAGCATGGTTGATTTTGCAACCCAAATTCCGGATTAAGATAAGAAAAGACTGAACGGATCGGGCCTGGCAAAAAGATCGGGTTTCAAACCCTAACAACAAATCCACGAAGGATTGCGCTCTCAGATGAAGAAGCAAGACGCCATTCCTAGACTCAGGATTTGGGATTGCCGGGAAGCGGAGAAACCACGAGATTCGAGAGGGTAAGTCGGATCAAGCATGGTTTTTACTCTTCGCATTACCACCCAGCAATTGGTGATGCAGGGTGGGGCTCGTATCTGGAGAGACGTAGTTGCGGACTCGATAACGAGCAAGCGAGTAGTTATAACTTTGAGAATATTAAAGGGCTTGGATGTGCCTCTATTGGATCAGATGGACGGCTGTGACTAGACAAGAGGGTAATAGTAATTTGTTTTTGTCCCTCCTCTTTATCTATTTATGAATTAAAGTGCCTAAATGGTTCAGAAAATGGAAGCACAAAGTAATAATATGAATAAGACCTCAATAATTGGATTAGGAAAGCATAAAATGAATAAAGAGTGATAATAGATGATGGGTGGTGACCACCATATTTATTTTTTAAAACATATTAAAATAGATTTTTATTATATTAAATAACATATATCGTTGTGGACTCAAACATAAGACCTATGACTTGTGTAACAATACACCAATCAATTAGATGTTGTTGAAACGATCACCATATTTATTATCTTCTTGCAAACATTGGGTATTTAAATTCACACAATATGATCTTCTCCACAACTTATTTTAACATTAAACTTTAACCAAAACTAATGTATGTTTAAAGGCACTAATTGCAGAAAAAAAGGCCATTATTTTTTTTCTCCGAAATCTCTTTTCTTTCTTAGATAGCGTTGGGCAATCACTATTTTTTTCTAGGAATTGATAAGTTAGACTTAAAAGGAAAAAAGAATTGCTATATAATTTCCTTCAAGCTATTTTACAACCTGGATGAGTTTTGCATGTTCATCAATAGCATCTTCTGACAAGGAAATATCCATGGAATTGAGGAATTGAAATCACTAGAGAGGAGCTTGAAACCTTTACAGAATTGCCTTGATTCCAGGGAGCTCTAGCATTTCAACAATTTGCTTTGGTACCTTTTTTGTTTCTTTTCTCCAGTAAACATCTTCTTTTTTAACTTCATTTGCCAGTTATGAGCATGAGGTATCTCTTGTTTCAGCTGATTTGATCAACATTTAGTGCCACCAATTTGGTTGCAGGAAAACTTGTTCATGCTTATAATACAACCAAGGAAGGAACATTCAGCATGTATGAGTGAATGCCAATACAGATTCATGCTTTTACTCAGATTAAGAAGACATACTTGACTCATTCAAATTATGCGGGGCTGGATCTTGAAGTATCACTCCAAGTCAATGATTCCAAAATTGGAGATAAGGATCTTTAGCTGTTGAACGAAGCTCGTGCCGGTCGCATACTCTGTCAGCAGTCCTATTGCAAATCTGAATATCGCTCATCTGCAAGAATCGCTCTGCTAATCAGCAAAACAAACAAGTTGCATAGGACAGAAGGTGATGACTTTGCATCCCAAGGCATTCTCCAGTACAAACAACTCTCATCAGTGGAGAACTTTGATGGAGTACCATGAATTCAGTTTCTGATTTGTAATGAACAGACGAGCAGCATCTAGAGAGAAAATTCTTGTGAATCAGTGGGTTAGACTTTGATGAGGATGAGAACGTCTGGTTGATACACACAAGAATCTCATTTTGAAGATAGAAAAGGTAGAAGAATTGACTAACACCATTTATTCACAATGGGTTAGAGTAGACATTGATGAGGATGAGAAGATCTGGTTGATACTAGAAATTTCTTATGCACACAAGAATCTCATTTTGAAGATAGAAAGGGTAGAAGAATTGACTAACACCATTTATGCTGTACCTTGATATATACAATGAACAGATAACTACCACCTTTTCTCCTGAAAATTCAGTTCACCAAATCACATGTGTGCAGATCAGGCATCACATCTTCAGCTAAAACTGTAACCAATGTCATTCTTATCTCCATTTAATTCTAATTGTTGGTGCATTAACTTTTACATACTCTCTCATATTGTCTTGTTTATCCTTCGTTTAGGAGAACTCTAATCAGCTTGAATTTTAGGATTCCAATACTATTCATCTTTTCTCTAGTTTACTGTATTTGAGATCTAGGTTAAATACTAAGTGTTTCATAGCATTAGGACTTAATTTGATCTTCATATACTGTTGAAGCACTTTCCAATCTTGCATTTACTAATACCCATATATAATTTATCTTTATCAAGGAGTGATTTTTTTTTTTTGTTATTCTCAAGTTGTTTACATTTTAATGATAAGCATTAGAATGAAACAAATACCTGACATACATCACATTCTTGGGTGACGGAAACTAAATCCAAAATTGTGGAACAACACTCGAACGCCTCTAATTCCATCTTGAAAATGCCTTCCCTGTATTCCCAAGTCCCAAACACAAACCAAAATAACCCATGAAATAAGAAATCAATTGTTCATCTGAAGGCAAATTATAAATAAAAGAAATGAAGCATCCTTTTTATTAAAACTGAGAGTTTGGATGGAGAAATTCTCTGGTACCTGCCATTGCTTATCTCATTCTTGCCCAAGAAACCAAAGAAAGGACCCTGGTCTGCCTCCTCCAGTTTCTTCTGCTTGAAGTAGTCCTGCAGCTCCTCTGCCACCCTCCTCTGGTACTCCAAAGTCACCATCCCCTCCTTGGTTGCGGGCGCTTCAACCGGCCTCGGAGTAGACTGTGCTGGGGCAGGAGGAGATGGAGGAAGCGGTGGTGAAGGAAAAAGACGGGTGTGGGGAGGAGATGCAGGTCTCCTCAGGGGGCCCTCAGCTTTGGAGGAGATGGAGGAAGCGGTGGAGAAAGAAGAGGGGGTGGGGCGGGGTTGCGCAGAGAGGAGCTGCAGGTCTCCTCAGGGGGCCCTCAGCTTTGGAGCTCCTGATGATGGTGGATGACCTCTAAGGCAATCTATGAGAAGGATGAGGAGAGACTCCAATCTTGATGGAAGGAATTGAGGAAGCCATAGACACCCTCTTTTCCCTCCTCTCTTCTGGCTTCGGACTAGTTTCTCGTGGGGAAGAGATGGAAAAGGAGGGACAAAAGAACAGAAACAAGAGAGTTGGGTTGAGGTGTGGATAAGATTACAGACAAGTCTTCCTTATGATGTCCTTCTAGCCCAACCTTTAACTACTTGGAAGGAACAGGAACTGCAACTCGAGGTTTCAGTTGATCACACACCAGTAAACAGAGCTTCCATTCCACCACCACAAGAAAAAGAAAGAAGTGTTCCATCGAATGAATTGATGATGAGTCAATCATGCATACCTTCCATCGTTGCCTCTGTAATTAGAAGACCCGGTTGTTCAAAAGACGCATCTCCTTCACTTTCACTGCATGCAGCAAAAAGGTTTTGGCAGCAGTTATTATTATCTCTGATAGTACAAGATTGAAATCCAGCAGAGCTACTTGTTTCATATATAAAAAAGCAGGATTCAAGATTCAGGATGTATGCCACTGACGATGTGAATATTTTGCTTGATAAATCAGTCAAGACTAAAATTCCCAAAACATTACAAGATTTTCTACCAAAAATGATTAGAAAATAGGATTTTAAATACCTTCCCTTCAGTAGCCAGAAGATTTGACCTGAAATTAGGCCACAAAGTAAATGATTTTCGAGTGGCTACTGAAGTATGAAATTTATTAATACAAGAAGAATAAAAGATGCAAAAGCAAAGCAGTTTTATACATGCAAGAAAGGCCATTTTAATTGATACAGTAATATAAACAACATAATGTTAAGCGAGGAAACACTAAATGAATATTACAATACAAAAGGCAAACAGGATATGAAGCCTAGATTGCCAGTCAAAAAAGTGGAAACAATCAGGAAAAGGAAACTTGGCTGCAACAAATAAAAAATAGAAGTGGCACAAAAAGGGTACGTGATTGTCCCACATTCTCCTCCATGATACTTGAACAAACGTATTTGTTGGTTGTGATGGAGTTGACTGGTTTATACAGCCAATTACAATGCAGATTTCTGCAGTTGCCAGAGGATTACCATGCTTTCCCAATCTGCTTGGGTCCTTGCATCCATTTATGGATATATTAAATTTACTGAATTACACATTCACATCTTCTGAATTTTTCATGCTCAAATTCCCCATCCGATGGATTGTCATCACTGCAAAACATGGACTCGATATCAGCGATGTTAAAGTAAGCACAAGGAAAAGCTATTTATATCTATTTCTTATAGTAAAAAAAAAAACATGTTCAACCTAAGTGAGCTTCGTTTCACATAATAAGGTGACTTATGTCATATTTAAGCCAAAGCTTTCATGACAAAAAAAACACTGATACCAGCTGAACAGCAACTGATGATGAGAGTCCCAGAAGATAAACAATTACTACATTACTAGAGGAAGCAAAGTCCAGGCCTATGTAAAGCAAGGATCATTTGGAGTAGCACCAAAATTCAAAAGCAATACAAAAGCCCTGCTATATTGGCTTCTCAGAAATCCATTTATGGCTTTCATCCCATGTGTATTTTATCCGATCCAGGACTTGATGATGTCCCTTGTATAGACGTATCAGCCCTAATCCTAATTTCTGGTCTCACTGATTTTTCCTAAATTTACAGACGTATCAGCCCTAATCCTGGACTTTACGTCACAGGTCAAATTATCTGCACTGATTTTCAGTTATCATCTCCTTGGAGGAAAAAACAAAGAAAGAAAGAAATAGGAAATCATAGTGTATATTGAAGCCGATAATACTGTTTTAGTTCATGCAATACAACATTAACATGTGATTGGTGAACAAAAACATAAGAGTAACTTGATAAGCGAACTACCAGGCATCTTGAAAGGTATTACCCGTTTCAAAGAGGCCCAACGCCACCAGGCTTCTATTGCAAGATCAGCATATTGCGGATAAAGCTAGGTAACACAGTGCCATCACACCAATATCAGTTGGTATGATGTATAATTTCCCAGATCATGCAACAACCTCAACACTATATTCTTAAATACATAAGGTCCAGAAAGTGTCAATTCTCATGCCTTGGATCATAATTCTGTTATCCTGCCTCCATTTTCTGCCTAATACTGGAAATATTATTTGAAGCATCAACAAATTCGTAATTAATCAAGTGAATGGGGGGCAAGAAACAGTAATGTCAATCGAAGCAATTTCATATTTACTGACCAAGATGCAGTTACTGTTCTAAGTATAGTACTTTCAGGACTACCAAAATAGATCCTAAAGGTAAAATCAGCCACCTCAAAAAGGAAATTTCACACGATACAATTGGCAGAAATCTTGGGTGCCTGAACCTCTTACCAACCAAATACAAAGGATGTCTGGATTATCAGATCCATGACAATCATTAACAATTTTTCCTGGCAATACCAGAACTCAATGGGAAACATTTAGGAAATTATGGGTCTTTAGGGTATGGCATGAAACCAGCTAAATGAGCACATCCATTCAAGATAGATAGAAGTAACTTTAATCGAGTTTAAGCAATTTTACATATTTTACTGTCATTGATTACTAGATACAATGATGATCAAGCAGAAGTCAGAGGCAAATAGTAAATGGACTAAATTAAAAGCAAACATAAATACTCCTGCTTGTCTCTGGTGTGTGTTGGGAATGCAGTGTTAAGAAGCACAACACCATACAAACTCTGTTTATATTATTCGCTAATATTTGCAAGGAAACATACCTGAGCTCAAATTCTCTTATCTCTACAAGCTCCTTCCCACATTTATCAGTCCACTGAACTTTCCTCCCTACAGTACAACAAGATGTCTCATTTTCCACTCCTGAAACTTCATGGGAATCATCACCTTCACATGCTGTGGAACAATTTCTGGAAGGCTTCTTTATATTACTCTTGAGACAAGGCTTCCTTTCACTCACAGTAGCAGCACCATTGATTGTTACCTTGTTCGCATCAGAAGATGATGAATCTGATGAAGTTTCAGACTGGTTAGCTAGATCAAGTTTGTGAGGAAATTGTCTGTCTTGAGCACAACTGAAACATATGAAGGAAGTGCATCCTTGAGAATTTTGCTTTTTCCTAGAAGCCAGCTGAGATTCTGACTCAAGTCCTTGCTCCACTAACTGGTAGTTAGTCCATGGTGAAACTTTCATGGGCTGCTCATCATTTCTCCGGCCAAAAAGTAGAAGGGCAAGACCACTGGTATACCCTGATGCAGAAGAAGAAAAGAATCCTCCTCCTTCCACAGTCAATAGCATTTCAACAGCTCACCCAAGCCAAATAAGTTGAAGCTTCATCGAGTTTATCGATGCAAAGACGTCTTTCTGTTTGAAACTGGAGTGACACTTCCTTTTATGCATGAATATACTCACTGCAGCTGAAATAAAGGAATTTCAAGAAAGCACAGAAGACAAAATAAGAATTAGTTGAGCACGTACCAATATTTTATGCAAACGATACTTTAAAAAATGGCTTAATACAGGCAGAAGGGGTGCTTCTCTGCAAGCCATTCAATACAGAAATATAGCTTCAACAATGATGGAGTCCATTAATCATTATGTATGTTGTACCCCTAATCAATAAATCACAAATAGGCATTAGGGATGAAATCAGCTTAAATGGTCCGATTAACAATCAAACTCGAATTAAGATGGCCATCTTGCAATGCCCGTTTTCTCACATAAAGTTTTGCATTCACAGCTACTTATCAATACCTTGACAGGATATTTTACAAAATTCTACACACAAGCTGAAAAAATTATTATAGTATGAAATCTAAAGTAATTGATCTAGAATTCCCAGTGTGTCATCGACAGCACTAGGAGAAGCAACAGGTTGAGTGGAGAAGCTAATAGAACAAATAGATGTATGGAAGAACATGAAATGAATGGTATCTCAAACTATCTAATACTTGACCAAAGTTCAATTTTACTATCAATAAAAGGGAAAAAAGAAAATTTTCGATCTAAGTTTCTGTGTGAGTACTGACTCGAGATTTCTTATGCGTAGAATTTGCATGTTCCTTGATATGAGATCCCTCCATTTATTGCTCAGAAAAATGTTAAATTTCATGAAATTTGCGAGTTGGCTTAATAAGGCACATCTTAACATGCTAAGAGACTACTGTACATAGGTACAGTATTCATGCATTGATCACCCAGTCAAAGCCAGTGTTTGAAGGCCGTTCTTTCAAATGCTTAAGAGGAAGAAGGAAAACAAATCGAATACAAAAAATCATCCCCTTCAAATTGTTCAGACACAAAACTATATAATTACTAAAGCCATCATACTATGATGGTTAATTACAAGTAGCAAATGAACTGAACATCCATAAGTTTACCGTTAAGGAAGCCAAAGCCTTGACTATATTTACCTAACTCGTGTATCCCGCAGAACAAAAAGAACTCCAGAAATCAACAAAGATCCAAACAGATGAGCCGCCACACAGCTGTAATAACTCGAGCGCCAAGAATGTCGCCACAACGACAGATCTAAGCGATATATGGTAAAAAAAAGTAGGACTACGGAAGCAAAGGTAGCATACAAGAATGCTCGATGCGAAACCCTAATGTCTAGCTGCAGCCACGAATCTAGGGTTTCCGACTTCACATCTAAAAAGCACAACAACATCGCCTAAAAAGAAGCCCTTGTCTCAGAAAAAGAAAGGAAAAAAGATCAAAGCAAATCTGGAAGACATCGAACCTCGAACCTCAAATGGGATCACGGCCGACCGAAGACGACAAGATCGGCAGCGGAGATTTGGCAATGGCCATCGGGGCTTTCCGTGAGTCCGTGATCGCCTTGTCTTCGCTGATCGTTCGACCAAATCGGCTCGGAAGGGAGCGCAAAATTGGGTGCCACGACTCGATTCACCGTCTTTACGTTTCCGCGTGGCGACTAATTTAACAAAGGAAGAACGATCTTCACCGTTCGATTATCCTAAGCCCATGATTAATGGATTATGCGCCGTCCGATGGAGACACGTCACGTGTCGAAGCCCGGATGATATCATCGTGGAATGCCCATTTACAATCGTATATAGAGAAGTTCAAACTCACCACCCTTGGGTTCTACCCAGTCGGCACTTGCGGGACCCACGTTTATTTGTTGGTTGGGTTTCCAATCATCAGGGATTGTAGATAAGGCTGGTAGATTAAGCGATGTTGACGGTAACGTGAGGCAGACTCCGACTCATGGATGGCTGAATGCTGAGTTAGACAAGTGGATCACTCCGGTTGTTAAGATATAATTAATTCATTAATTTTAAGTTGGCAATGTACGAAATAAACCTCTCATAATGACTCTTTATCAGATGAGACTCTTGCAATAGTTTTTTGTTTTCCCGATCAAATCACTAAGTTACCACCTCCTCCTTTGTCTCCATTTTGTCCGTCTCTCCCTCTCGTTTATTTGTCTTCTCATTCTCCTTCTTCGGCTCCTACTCCCCTTTTTATTCCTACCTTTCTCCATATCCTCTGGTTCACCCATCTCCTCTTTTTTCTTTCTCATCGTGTCTATCGCTCCCTCCCCCGTCCTCCCACGCCTCCGCACAATTATTCATCCTCAACCAATGACTCATGTTACCTTTTAATGTTCGGGAGCTTGAGTAGAGATTAACTTGACAAGTATACTAACCTAGATATTTTCTATACGAGGAACCCGTTGAGTCTACTAGCTAATTTTCATATCTTGGCAAGGTACTTCATCGTGATCATATCTTGGGTTTTATAGCTCCCCTCCACTTGACTCACAACCAGTTGCGAGTCACTAAACACGATTAAGTCTTAGGTCTCAAGCTCTCATATGAGTCGGATCCTTAAAAGAAATGCTTCATATTCGATCTTTGAACAAAAGAGCTCATTCGTACAACTATTTGTTTGGACCCTTCAGGATAAGTATGATGCTATCCCTTTCCGAGGTGATAGAACTATCCACAAATAGAGTCCATGCTGAGGAGGTGTGACTATCGACCTTGGCCATTGGCAAGAGAGTTAGTTCCGAGATAAAATCTATCAATGCTTTAGCCTTTATAACAGTCTTTAGCATATTGCAAATGTCAAATTTGTCCAACTCTACTGACCACCTCAACAATCACCTTGAGATGTCAAATCGAGAAAGAACCTATCTGAATGGTTAGTCGGTGATTCCTTGTATGCCATACGCTTGAAAATAGGGATGAAGTTTTCTTACCATTAGAGAGGGGGGGGGGTTTCATTTCTCAAGTCATTCTGCATATTATCTCGGTGAAGCATTTGACCAAGGAACTAATGCGACTTAACTTGCAGAGGTGAAGTTGGGGTCAGAAGGTCGTAGCACGAGGTAAGAGGACGCAGTGGCATGTACTCTTGAAAAATATGTTATAGTGTTACTATTCGAATTGCTATGGAGGAAGCGGTCTACACAAAGATTATACTGGTGAGGGCAGAAGCTCAGGATCCAGACAATGGTGCACCAATTTTAGCAAAGTTAATAGACTTCAGGAGTTGCTAGGTGACAAACTATCTTAAAGCTGTACTTCGTCTAGGTGTAATCCGAGAGTGAGTGGATAAAAGTCGATTGCTAAATAAGTGAACATAATCGGAGGTGGTAAAGGCCCTATGATATGTAGGTAGAGGCTACACATGGAGAGATCGCGGTCCGAGTTCATCCCACAATGATTAGAATGCAATAGAGATGTCATTATGAGATGACATGGTATAACGGATCATGGTGAAAACAGTTCGAAATAATTCGACACACACAAGACAAGTCTCACGAGGGACTGAGTCATATGACGGTAAGATTGAGAGCTGTTAAGAGCTCCATATCGGTAAATAACACGATAGCAAGAAGGGCTAAATAAAGGAGAATGCCATGAAAAATTATGATGTTTAATGTAATGCTTATGCATATTCATGTCTTTTAATGTAATGTAATGCATAGCATGTAGAGTACTAATAGTAGGCTTAATAGCCCTATTTTGGTTAGCTTTGGTGGTTGTTTTAGGCTTGTAAATGAAGGTTGTGTCATGTGGGCACTCGTGGATATTTCGATTTGTAGTGAACCATTTTGGACTCTTTGTTGTACGACCGTTCAGAGCTTACAAAGTATATGTTTGTAATTTGCATTGGCTATAAAGTATTTACTAAAATGGTTGTTTGTGGATCCGGAGTAAAACGTTTTCTTTAACTTATTTTCTCTTTTATAGGTCTTAAAGAGCCATAGGAGGTTTTAGGCAGGTTGACATTTGCGAACATGCAAGGGTGCCGCATGACTTAAGCAAAACCAACTAAACACATGATAGTAGTGACCTCGAGGTTGAGGTTGATGGTAGTCACTCGTGTCTTGGCCTTTTGTGCATCTCCTTACACTTACTTGAGACCATTGCTTCCGTAGTAATATATTGGTTAGCTCTCTAAAGCATCCGGAGACTATCGTCGGTGACCTATCTACTAATAATTTGAAAAAATGAGAGGGCTTGAGATCTATCACGAAGGCCTATATCATAAGTAACTAATGAGCTTCTTGCATGCCTCAAATCTTGTTTGTGAATCGTATAGTGACATATAGGTGTGGAAGGCAAGATTCTGCTCTACCAAATCAGTACTGCTATTAAAGGCCTCTATCGATACGAGATGAAAGTTCATTAAGACAGGCTTCTCTTGGAAGTTATGAGTGAATAGGCATTTATCATAGTTGGAACCTCGGGGAGTCATCAATTAAATTCGGTGACTAGGTCTTATATTTATAAGGAAATCTAGGGGCGACATCACATGCTGTCACGGACAAACTTCTAAACAAGATGTTGGATGTAATGCTCATGTATGTCCGTGTCTCTTGGCATGTTCTTGCCTTGTACAGAATGTAGAGGGGCGGCCGAAGGCTTAATAGTCCCATTTTAGTTGGGTTGGTGGCCTCTTTAGGCTTGTAAATAAAGGTTGTGTCATGTGGACACGCTCCAGAGCTTTTCGGTCTGTAATGGATCATTTTACCCTTTGTTGTGCCACTGTTCAGAGCTTGTAAAGTCTGTTTATAATTTGCATTGTCTATGAAGTGTTTTTCGGAGATGTTTGCTTGTGGATCCCGATTGAGGCATTTTCTCTAGCCCGTTCTCTCTTTTGTTGGTCCTAAGGGACGATGGGTGGCTTCGGGGAGGCTGACCTTTGCGGACGGACACGCAAGGGTGCCGCACGCCTTAGGCAAAATCAGCTAAGGTCGTGACATTGTGGTATCAGAGCGGGACAAGCACTCATAGAAACACTTAGCATGCAAACGTGGGGGACCTAGCGGGGCTGCGTTGAGGGCAGTCAGCACATGCGCGACCGTTTGGGGGAAAACGGGCATGGAGATGTAGGGAAAAGGAGTCGCTTGGAGGAGCGGGCATCTAACATTGGCATTCAGAGGAATGGCCAACCCTTCGCGCAAGAGGCACCACGAGAACAGGCAAGCTTGGAAGAATTTGGAGCGCACAAAGGTTGGGATGGCTGAGTTTGAGCTACGGCTCAACGTTGACAACTATACTTGATGGTGCTCTAGGCAAGCGAGGCGCTTGGCAAGAATGAGACCATGCAAGGTGGAATGAGTTGCTCAACGACCAAAAGAGTTATGCAAAGCTCACAGAGGTGAGGGGAATTGCTAACTCGAAGAATTTGGTACTCATGCATGGGCTTGTATGCGGACGATGGAATGTTCGTGGCCATCCCAAGGCGACCGAGACTCGGCGCCATGGAGTATTGAAACTTTCTCTTCGGCATGTGAAGGATACGTCCGTAGGAGGCTGAAGTATGCAACGAGTTCAGCATGTTGCTAGGCCTTGAGGGGCGCAGTGGGGGCTGTATTGACAGGGAGGTGCAATCTAGCAAGTGCATTTGCAGGAAGCAGAACAATGCACAGTTTGTTCAGCAGATCGGAGTAGTCCAAGGGGATGGTGGTCTCCGAAACGAAGAGAGATGTTGCTCCAATGGGATAGTTATCCAGGAGGGATAAGTCCCGGCTCTCCTGAGGGAGAATCATGTGAGACGGACCTCACGAGTTGAGGAGGAGTACCTCAACAAACAACAACTCCACGAAGCTCGATGGACGGAGCAAGCGGCGAAGAGTCGTCGCATGATCTCGCTCGAGAGAATGCATTGGTGGATGCATTGCGAGATCAAGTGGGGGAGCGACCCAAAGCAACTCAAATGGAGGCACACTTGGAGTCGATATGGAGATCGGACTCAAGGGAGGGCTGACCCGTGGAATGGTGGACGCAAGGGCCACCATCGACTCAATGCAAACACGAGGAGCGGAGCAACTTGGGTGTAACTTGGCGAAGTACTCAAGCCGCTTGAAGGGAGCCAGCATAGAAGTTGGAACATGGAGCAGAGGCACAGTGCTTTCCCTAGACAGAGGTCAAGGACATGAACTCTTACAGAGGCAGGAGTATAATCATGTTGTTCCATGGGTCCTTCATTCTGACGGAGCGGACTCATCTTGCATGGTGCCAAAGACGAAGGGAGCTTCGGAGCACATGCACCTTATCTCGGAGGAGCATTTGATGGAGGAACTAAGGCGACTCAATTTGCGGAGGCGAAGTTGGGTTCAGAAGGCCTTAGCACGGGGCAAGAGGACGCGGAGGCGGGTACTCTTGAAGAATATGCCACAGTGTTGCCATTCAAGTTGCCATGAAGGAAGCGGTGCGCAGCGGAGATTGTGCTGGTAGGGGCAGAGGCCCAGGATCCAGACAATAGTGCACTAATTGCAGCGAAGTCGGGGGACTTCGGGAGCTACTATGCGACGGACTGTCCTAGAGCGATGCTTCATCTAGGTGTGACCCAGGAGTGGGTGGATGAAGGTCGATTGCCAAAGGAGCGAACAAAACCGAAGGTGGAAGAGATCCTGCGATGTATTGGCAGAGGCCACACATGGAGGGTTCACAATTCGAGTTTATTCCACAAGGATCAGAATGCAATGGAGATGTCACCAGGAGGCGACATGGTGCAGCGGATCGTGGTGGAACAGTTCATGGCAATGCGACACACACGACATAGTCCCGTGAGGGATGAGATCATATGGAGGTATGATCGGGAGCTACTGGGAGCTCCGCTTTGGTGAACAACACGACGGCAAGAAGGGCTATGGATTCAAGGAGTGAAGGCCATGGTACCGCAGAGGCGGGTCTTCCGGGTGTGCATCGAATTTTGCATCGGATGAAAACCTTGGTCATCAGCATATGGGGGCTGTGTTCCACCAAGGGAAGAGTTCGAATGCAAGTACCAGTGAGTCCCATGGGAGGGACTTGATCATGCAGAGGTATGATCGAAGCAGCTGGAGAGTTGGACTGCTCCAGAGCTCATATTCGCTTAAGGGAGCCCGACAAGTCAGAGGACAAGGTCGAGTAAGCGGATGTTGCTACCAAGGAAGCTAAGGAGAACAGAATTGGTGCAAACTCTACAACGTGATGGCAGAGGCCATGCATGAGAGTTGCAGTCTGTCTTTCCATCGACCAAACGGACTGCTTGGAGAACACAGAGGTGTTGAAGCAGGGGGTCGAAAGGGGCGAGGAAGCGACGACGAGTCCAGAGGGACTTAGCTACCCAAAATCAAGCATCAGTTAGAATGGAGGTGGACTCAGAGGAGTGCCACGGAGACATATCTACTGATCGTGAAGAAAAGGGATGCAGATGCGAGGCAACGGATAGTAGGGCCATGGGCATGGCAGCGTCATGGTACCGCAGAGGCGGGACTTCCGTGAAAGTCATTGATCCCTTGCTCTCATGGAGGGAGAGCGCTTGGTCGTGAAAGGGGCCGAGGAGGTGGAGCATGCAGAGGCAATCTCCAAGTACCAAGACAAGGCTGAAGGGCAGAGGCCAAGAAACTTCGTAAGACCGGTGTCAACAAGTTTCTCATCAAGATAGCCGTAAGTGAAGGACTTCGGGTCATGCAAGAGTGCACGACCAAGGAACGAAGCAAGCAGTACACGGTGCTGTACCTTTGCTACTCAGTGGAGTAGGCGGCAGGGTTGATGGAGAAGACGGTACAATCCCAGAGGCGACCTCATCTATCAGAGAATTACTCCAAGTTGGGGTGAAAACTTCCTGCATTCCAGAAGTTCAATGGCATTGAGAGGGTGAATCACAGTAGCTAACTCAACGCAAGGAGTGCAAACACTTCAAGTGCTTCAGAAGTGTGAGCAAAGAGCAGGCGAAGGCCAGTAACCAGCTCGATGCATGAAGTACAACCTCGAGGAGGCGGGCGAAGTCAAGTAACCTTTGCCTTCTCAACTCTTAAGAGAATGGGTGAAACCGAGTACCCCAATCCTCTTATCTATCCAGCAGAGGAGCTCTGCACAAGTTCAAAGACCCTTCGAAGAGAATGGAAGACAACAGTTGTCAAATCCTCACCAACGGTGATCAGTGCTACTGAGAGTAGATTGTCCGCTTCATTTCCCAACGAAATGCCAATCGAAAGCGGAAGTGATGCGAACCTACTTGGATATGACAACTAACTGAAAGAAGAGCCAATGAGCAGATGTTGTGGAGGAAGGACCCAAAACTTCAAAAGTTTGCGAGGCGATGCTCGTTAAAGCTCCAACAAGCATCCACCCAGTTCAAGCAGCATGTGGAATTTTTGAGAGATTGGCGCAGTAAGGATGGTCTTTTCCTTCATTTTGGTGGATCCGCAGGAATCAACGAGGATCAACACAACTCAGCCAACCCCACCCCAGAGTCAGAGTCATTGGCGAGTTGAAGCAGCATGGCGGATCAAAGGTTCGACTACTCAGAAACAGCAGCGGAGAGCGGCTGGGAGCCAGGAGGCGCATTGCAGTTGGAGCAGAAGATTGAAGACTCAGCAAAGGCGAAGAGTTGCAGTGTTCACAAAGGCTTCGACGAGGACGTCGAAGGGATAAGTGGGGGAGAATGTCACGGACAAACTTCTAAACAAGATGTTGGATGTAATGCTCATGTATGTCCGTGTCTCTTGGCATGTTCTTGCCTTGTACAGAATGTAGAGGGGCGGCCGAAGGCTTAATAGTCCCATTTTAGTTGGGTTGGTGGCCTCTTTAGGCTTGTAAATAAAGGTTGTGTCATGTGGACACGCTCCAGAGCTTTTCGGTCTGTAATGGATCATTTTACCCTTTGTTGTGCCACTGTTCAGAGCTTGTAAAGTCTGTTTGTAATTTGCATTGTCTATGAAGTGTTTTTCGGAGATGTTTGCTTGTGGATCCCGATTGAGGCATTTTCTCTAGCCCGTTCTCTCTTTTGTTGGTCCTAAGGGACGATGGGAGGCTTCGGGGAGGCTGACCTTTGCGGACGGACACGCAAGGGTGCCGCACGCCTTAGGCAAAATCAGCTAAGGTCGTGACAATGCGCACGGAAGAACATAAAAAAAAACCATAAATTTCTCAATACATGTTCGTCATCGTGTGTAGATTGGTGTGCAAAACCCGCGAAATAGAAAATCACGTGTGAGATAGTAGTGTTACATAGGAAGATCGTATATTCCGGAATCCCTAAAGATTTGTAAGAGTGGATAAAGGAGGTCAAACATCCTCCTCTCTAACGGTGATCCACACAGCAGGTCTACAACGACGCTCCTTAAATCTCCAGGCCTACTCTCTAAGGATGAGAAAGGGAGATAAGAATAGAAGATGATAACTAAGAAGCCCCGGTCTTTGGTTCCCTCATATTTATAGAGGCCCCTAGTTAATCCTAATGGATTATACAATATTGGGTATTAGATCTTCATCCAATTACCTAAGCCTTGAGATCCAATAATTCATGGGCTTATTGGATATACAATAAGATAGGGGCTCCAACGGATATCTCATATCTGAATCTCTACTCGTCGTAACACCTATCATATGTGTGTGACCCTCTAGGTCCAATATTGAGCTGACTGTAAGTCATACCTATCAGAACTTCTTTTGACTTAGTGAATTATTATTTACATAATAATTCACCCGACTTATCAACTATAGACGTACTAGGTCACTACGCTGTAGTCCCTAGATGATACAAGTGAATTCAATCCTTTGGACCTATTTATCCTTAATTACCATATACATATAGTCCCTCATCCATCTAAAATCTCAGATATCATATACCAGGTATGGTGCCATCAGGCCCATACGGTTTTTCCTCGAGTCTCGCTCTAATCGGATTCTCCTAGAGAACTCTTTCTCTCTCAATTTGAATGACCTTGGCTAAGAATTTATTTGAGCAAAAACACATAGATATTCCTCTCATGATACCGAGAGCGGATGATCCTCTATCGACACTCAATAGCCTTTGTAAGGTTGGCTATCACTCTCAATAATCGATTGTATTAGATTTGAAACTTCCAAACCTATAAATTCGATATCAAAGAGTGAAGTACTCATGCAGGACATCCTTAGTGTTTCAATTATAAGGACCAGATACACTACTAGGACTACGAAATCACTAATTAACAATAAGGCATTATCAACCATCTAGTATTCCATGAGCGGATCAATTAGTGAACACATTCTCCAATAAACACTTGCATTATATCATTAATGTCCCCACACAAGCAGCAGCTATGAGATAAGCTGCCTCCATCATATGGACGGGTATAAAACACACCAGTCTATCCGGTTATCTCGATGTCCCTTTCGAGTAACTTATGACCGGGATTATTTAGGATCTTATTTCACATATACATATGTATATATATATATATATATATACACACACACACACACACACACATATATATATATATATATATATATAAAGTGATAAAATATCAAAATATAATAAGCAAAAAGAATGCATATCATGTCACACGTGCCATCACTTACGTGATTGACTTGCAGGGCACCTATGACTAGTAAGATTCAAGTAAAACAAAGTGGTGGTATGATGGTGCACTAAATTCCACAGTTGGGAAGCGAGGTACTCCCTTGGTCAGTAGTTCAATAGGCCTTGGGTGATCTTGAGATGCTGGTACCGCATCGAGTAGGGGGATCCCGACGGGCATCGGTGCTAGTGGTGGTTGAGGTATTGATCACAGAGATGATGGCATTGCTTGTTGGGCTAGCCGAGGCAAGAGTTGGGCGACAGTTTGAATCATGCCCATTAGCGTTTGCACCTGTTGGCAAGGTTAAGGAATACCTTGGAGGGGATAAGTAGGTGGCCCGAGGTTGTTCTGGGGGTAAGAGGCCTAGGTTATTGAACAAATGCTAGTATCGCGTCGGTGTTTATGTCAAAGTGGATGCATTCATCAAGGAAATGATGACAATTGCCTCTCTTGAATAAAAGTATTATAGGTCGGAGGCAGGGCCTCCTCGTTGGAGCCTTCCTTGAGAGGATTAATGGACAAACATTCCTGTGATATCAAACCCTCCTTCTAGTGCCAAAAATACTAGGGAATTCGTCATCGATGTCTGAGTCAACTTGATGTGATATATACTCGAGAGTACAGGAGTATCCAACATGGTGACTGAGGTGGTTTTGAGGTGGAAGTGTCATGCTCTCGAGATATCATACAGACTAAGACCAATGTTGGGGGAAAATTCTTAACCCAGTCCCTCTAATGCTCAAGTTACTAATAATGTCTTTTAGTAGGTGTGAGTTTTTCTCGGAAAGAGTAGATCTTGGCGTGACATCAGAGATTAACTTTTATACCTGGTCTTGGAGGGCATAATCTGTAACAACCTTAACATCACCCTCTTGGCGTTTTCTCCATGTCGATGATAGGTGGGAAATAGCCCTGAATGACCTATATGGGACTTCTGTCTACATAAACAAACGAAAAGAATGACCTAAACCTTTTCCTTTTGTGATAGTTTCCACATGGTGATTATATGTCGGATGATGATTGATCGTTAATATATTCCATATTACACTCATATAAAAAAAAATGATCATTTTAAATTTAAATTATAATTCCAACAGCTAACCAAATTCCACCTTTGATTGCAACGTTTACGAATTGAAAATTTTGGTCATTTTGATTTTAAATTTAAATTATAATTCGAACAGCTAACCTAATGCCACTTTTGGTTGAAACGTTTACGAATTGGTTCATATTAAAGTTGTACAAAATTAAGCACGTGCCATATGTTAATTAAAAAAGGAAAAACACACGAATCTCCCCTTCCTTACGTGGGACCCACATGGCAGGGAGGGTTAACGAGAGAACCACGTAGGAAGTTGAGTTTGGGTAGTCGTATGTTTGGTACGTGTCGAATATTCCGAAAGAAGGCCCTCTGCGAAAACAAAACACGCAGCAGTTTCCTTCAGCGCTCGCCAACGCCGCAACACACAAGACGCCAAAATCCAAAACAGAAAACAACAATTAAAAACAAAAAACAAAAGCAACCCCTTCGCCTCGGTCCTCTTCTCGCTATCTGGCGTCGTTGGAGCGCATTAGGACTCCACGGGGAGGAAGAAGAAGATATCGCCCTCTCTCTCTCTCTCTCTCTCTCTCTCTCCAAGGTTCCGTTCGCCTCTGGGTCTCGATTGATCAATTCGGCCCAGCCGATCGCGTGTGTGATAAGAGATCGGTGGGATTTGTGATGACGAGGAAAAGGAAGACAGAGGAGGTGGCGCCGATGGACGAAGCGGACCGGACCATTTACTCTACCTTCTGCGGCGCCGCCAACTCCCTTTCCCAGCTCTACACCCAGGCCATGCACCAACAGACGCTCTCCTTCGACGCCGGCGAGCGCCACGCCCTGGTTCATCCTCCCCTCCCTCCTTTTCTTTCCTCCCGCATCCTTATGATTTGGTTCTTGCCCCGATCGTACCTCGATGATTCCTGGTTCTCTGTTCTCCGGATCGGCGATGATCGATCCTGCGGGGATTTCGCTTGGATCTTTGTTTCCCTCGGTCTGCTGTTGTTGTTATTGTTGTGGCGTCAAAAGATATGTTTTTGGTTCCTTTGATCGTGCTTAAGGCTTGGCTGATTGGATTCTGTTCATAGGATGCGTCTTATCTTCTTTCTTTGTTTTTCCTACAATATTTTTTTCAATGCTGCTTTCTATGTGAATCATGGTTTGATTCTATTGTTCGGGAGCGATCAAATGCTACCACAAGTTGCATGTGATGCATCGCTATTTTGCGTGTGGATACGCCGTTTACATGAATTAAGCGGTTTCCACAATCAGTTCAACCTTATTGATGATCGTTTTGCACTGGAGTTTTTACCCTCTTAGTTATATGCTGCAAGCTTCAGAAGTGGAAATTACGTGCGTTGATAATTGAACTACCTTTTATTGCTGATCTACTTAACGCTGTTTTGACTTAGATTTAATCTCCATAAGTAAGAATGATCTGTTTGCACCGTTCATTGTAGTTGCATTTTCTCCTAATGACTACCCCTCAGTTCTGCAAACTCCTCCTTAGAAAGGGGAGTTCTTACTTAACCAGTTAAGAAAGCAGCAACATTTCCTATTGTAGATTCATAAGATACATTGTGAATTTTTTAACTTATGGTTCTTCTTTTACGCCCTTTGTTTATCACAATGAACTAATGGAATCCATAGTCTTCTGCTTCTGTTTGGGACATTGTTGATTTCATAGATCACAACTTGGAACTATGAGTGGTTTAGATCAAGGGAAGTTGTTCGAAGTGTTATTCTGTGGGTTTTGGTAGTCAATTTAGTTTAAGGACCTTGATGTTGTGTTATGCTGTTGAACAACTTCTTACTTGTGTCTAAAGTGAGAACTCAAAATGTAATAACACTAGGAGGACGAAGAAACTAATCACTCTGTATACTAGTTTCTAAAGATTTGAATGGAGTCCATCCCTTGCAAATTATACTTGGAATCACTTTAACTGACTGAAGTTTCCCATAAGGTCCTAGGATGTTTGGTTTCCGCCTCTATGTGATTGCTTTAACTTTACCGAAATTGCCATTTCTTGTATGTAACACAGCCTTTTTTTATGTTCTCACTCCCAATGTATAGGTATAACATGTATTAAATAATCAACAATCAGCAGGTGTATTATGTATCTGAATTTTCTTCTCAAATATTACTTTTTCTAGTGGGTCTCAAATTGCTCTATCATATGCAAAGCTAATCATATTATTCATTAACACAGGAGAAGCTCTATCAGTGGATCTTGAGACAACATGAAGTTGAATCGAGGTTGACTGTAGCTGATGTTGTCACCCATATCCAGGTTTCTATAATGATTTCTATTTAGTTGACTTTGTTGTATCTTCTCCATCTATATTATCTTCTCATTTGTTCTACTGCTACAACTAGAAGAGTCAAGAAGTCATGAGTCCCAATATATATATATATATATATATATATATATATATATATATATATATATATATATATATATATATCTATTCATTCTTTGACCATCTTCCCATCATGTGTATGCAACAGCAATTTCCTGCTTTTATTACTAAAGAAACATTTTTGTAGTATTTTACCTATTTATGTTTTTGGAATTGGACTCAGAGATTAATTTTCATAACAATTAGCTTCTTTGGAGGTACTTGTTGTACTTGTTCAGGCCTGAACAGGAACCTTGAGGGATATACATCATATACATCATATGCATAGAGCTACGCATAGAGATATACATCATATACATCCTATCCTGAAATCTCTTTTCTTCCCAAAGGGAGTGGAGGATGAGAGTCAATTGCGTTTCAATTTAAGAAAAGCTGAAATGCATTAGGGGAAGCGGAGGGAGCAAGGGGAGGGGAAGGGAAATGAGATAGGATAGGGGAGGGAAGTAAAGGGAAGGAAAGGTAAATGAGATAGGGGAGGGGAAGAGAGAAGATTTTTCAAGGATATTAAGCTAGTATAAAGTTTAGAGACTTCATTTTTCTACTAGGAATCAAGACCATGTGAGAATGGTTTGCTTAATCTCCAAATACAATTCCTCAAAGGTTAAGCAGTTTTCCATCACTAATTGAGTTACAATAGTCATGTTAGTTTCAATGGATGAGTTCCCAGATCTAGATATTGAGTCTAAAGTTCCCAAGTCATGCATAACACCATATTTGAACCATGCTCTTGTACCTTTTTTTTTCAAGGATTAATATACAAAAAATAAAAAATAAAAATCCTTGACCCAAAGATCATGTTTTGTGTTTCTCATGATATGATCGTGTAATAATACTTCATTGTTAATGATGTGATCTCTTAAAAAAAGCACCTACTCTGCTTTTGAATTTAGTAGGCAGCCTTCTCATTATTTACTGTAAATAAACTTATTCCAGTAGTAACTACTTCATTAGGAAAATGATTTCAAGGAATATTTACTCACAATTCAACATCCTTCATGTCTTGACCATGTACTAGATCTCCTTGCCCTCTGATTATGGTGGCAGGGAGCATGAATACATAGATGTATTTTTCTTACAAAATGCTGTCTTTCTAGTAATGTTATATCAAATTTAAGTATATCATATTTGGGGTTTTGTTTATTCGGGAGTTTCTTCCACTTGGTTTGCACAAATAGTGAATCTCCTTTGTTGATGACGATACCAATTAGATTGAGGAGGTTATCATATCATTGTTTCTATATCACTATACTTTTCCAAGTCTCTGAATGTTATGTGCTTCACATTGTTGCTCATTTCTCATACTTTCTTATTTGGTTATTGCAGTAGCAAGAAGTCTCTAGGGAGGCATCTTGGTAGTTAGCACATTGTTGTGCAATTGATAGGTTTCAGTTTCTGGTCCATATAAGAGTGTCTTAGACACAAATTATTGTAACGGAAAGGAAAATAATATAGAAAAAGAAGTCTGTCTGATATACTAATGATTTTGTTTGTTAGTATTTGCAAACTATCATTTGAGAATTTGCTTTCATCATGCAGAATGAGATGGGCTACGGAGGAGATGATTCGTCAACATCACCAATGTTGGAATTCCAACAACAAACCCAATCCGCAAGTCATTTTACAAACTCAAGCATCCAACCATTTCCTGGTTTATCTGGCCAGGTCTCAACTGGTATCGCCCCTCGCAGCGGTGACTCCGATCATGCAAAAAGCTCTGCTTTCTCAAATGCACTTTCAAGCTCTGCTTGTGGGAGCCTTCCGCACTATCGCCTTGCTCAGGGAGGTGGATATTATACAAATGGTCCATCCACTGGAGAGGCTGGTGCTAGAAGCCATGATCCTAACCAAAACCAGGAGCTTCATTCTCTCAGCTTCAATGATTCTTCTATGGATATGAACCCAGATAGTCCAAAACATGAATCTTATCTATGAAATTCTCTACCTAAGCTCTCAGTAATTTATTTTCATTCATCAATGTATATAGTTATATAGCCTTGGTTAGTACTGGTTTAGATCTCCATACGCCACCCTCAAGTCAGGATGACAAGAACAAGAAAAAGGTCGAGATGTCTGCATGTACATAACTTTCATGGTGGGCTATTTTAGGAACCGATTTGAATGTTTGATAATAGCTACTGCTGTGATGGCTCTTTCGTTTGGAACCACTTGCAGTTTCTTGTTTCGAGTTGTCTTCTGCTGTTGGACCTAAAGATGTCTTCCATAATGTTCGTTTGAGATCTGAGAGTCGCTTTATGTAAATAGCTATTGATGCTGCTATTTTGCCATTTATTCATAAGACTTATTCTCTTGTTTGCTAGCAATTAGATTTGAAATTTACATCTCTTGACAGAGCCTGATACCATTTCCATGAACAGAGAAACAGATCCGATTGAGTTAAGTATTTATTTTCCCTTCTTTTTGATCCAATTTCCATCCATCTTGCAGTTAATTCTGTCACTCTTCTTTTACAGGGCAATTGGGTTGGTCGATGGTTGATCCTTCTCCCTCCCGCAGCTTCATGCAGAAGATAAGCTTCAGAACCTGCACGATACAACTTGAAGATCAGCAGAACCTGATGCTGATGAGATATAGACTGCATTATTATTGCCAGGTATGGGAGGGATTCAACAGGACCATACTACTCGGATAGACTCATCTGTGTCAGGACATGGTCTGACGACCGCACAATCTCCGGTTTCTCCACGCTCATCATTCAAACAGCACATTGAGAGGCCACGGTGAACTGCAAGCCTTCCACCGATATCATAGAGTTAGTCGTGTAAACCGTTACAATTGTATGTAGCGGTTGTAAGATGATATCACTCGGTAGCCTTCTTTCGTAGCCGTTCAAAAATGATGATGGCTATGGGAAGGCCCCACGAATGCCCTCCAGCTGGCATCTGCACACATGTTGGTTTCTTGTGTCATATGACTTGCACGGATGTGTCGGCTTGTCAGAGTATGATGGAGTATATTTGAAGCGATATTTCAGAATAGTGCTTTATATCACTGTCACAGGTCAGAAAACCGTCACATTCTCCTAATTCACATGACGTATATAACGGATAGAAAAAAAACACACACGATATGTATAACGATAGATGCAAAGCATACGCCAATATTGTTATTTTTCTGCAAGGACGGAAATACTGACGTGGCAAATGAGGACGGGGAGCTTCTCGGTGAGCGATACCGATGTGTCGTCACCTAAGTCGTAACGTTGTCGCATCCCAAGTCGGGCAGCATCGGTACAAACACCTCGTCCCCTTCCTCCCTCCCAAACTTCCTCTCTCTCTCTCTCTGTGCCGCTGCGCGAGTCCAACACCCTCTCCAATGACTCAAGTCCAACATTGAGGAGAACCCAGTCGACGCCATGAGGGGTGTTGAGCTCCGCCGCCGCTCCTTCCTCCGCCTCGCTTGCTTCCTCAGCCTCCTCGTCGCTATCAGATCGAGCGACGCCGGAGACTTGGACCTCCTGATGTCGTTCAAGACTGCAGTAGCAAACCCCCAGCTGCTCCCGAGCTGGGACGCACTGCGCGGTCCCTGCTCCTTCTCCGGCGTTACGTGCGGCGCGGGAGGCCGCGTCGTTGCCATTGCGCTGCAGTCCGTTCCTCTCGGCGCAGAGTTCCGCGCGGTGTCGTCCTCCATCCTGGCCCTGGGAGGCCTCGTGAGCCTCTCCCTCCGCGCCGTCAACCTCACAGGGGACGTCGCTGGGGTCCGCTGTGGCGGCCGGCTCGCCGAGCTAGATCTTTCCGGCAATAGCCTCCAGGGCTCCATCGCCGACGTGGCCTCTCTCGCCGCGGCTTGCTCCGGGTTGAAGTCTCTCAACCTCTCCGGAAACTCGGTTGGTGTTCCACCTATGGCCGCGGGAGATGGTCCCGCGGCCGTCGGGTTCCAGCTCGAGACGCTTGACCTTTCCTTCAACAAGATCTCCGGCGAGTTCGACCTCCGGTGGCTCCTCTCCAACCTCGGTTCCCTCCGCCGCCTCGACCTGGTCGGAAGCCGCCTCTCCGGCGGGATACTGGCCATCACCAACTGCTCCTACCTTCAGCACCTGGACCTCTCGTACAGCGGCCTCTCCGGCGTGATCGGCGACGGGGTCTTCGGCCACTGCCGAAGCTTGGCCTACCTGAATCTCTCTTCCAACCACTTTACCGGTACTCTCCCCTCCGACCTCTCCTCTTGCACTTCCTTGAGAACCCTCAGCCTCTCCAACAACAACTTCTCCGGCGAGTTACCCGTCGAAACTCTGACCTCGATGCCGTACCTCGCGATCCTCGAGTTCGCCTTCAACGACGTCAATGGCAGCCTAGGGGACTCGATCACGAGGATGCCGATGCTCGAAGTGCTCGACCTGAGCTCGAACCGGTTGTCGGGATCGATCCCCTCGGAGCTTTGCCCGAACCCGGGCTTCGCCTTGAATACGCTCGACCTCCAGAACAACCAGCTCACTGGCGGCATCCCGGAGTCTCTGAGAAATTGCACCAAGCTCGTAACCCTCGATCTCAGCCTCAACTACCTCACCGGAGCCATTCCTTCCGGTCTGGGCTCGCTGCCTTCCCTCCGTGATCTGATCATGTGGCAGAACTTGCTCGAGGCAGAGATCCCGCCGGAGCTTGTCAACCTCCGATCCCTTGAGAACCTCATCCTCGACAACAATGGCCTTAACGGTTCGATCCCTGCTGGGCTCGTCAACTGCACCAATTTGAACTGGCTCTCTTTGTCGAGCAATCACTTGAGTGGAACGATCCCCCCGTGGATCGGGCAGCTTCATAACTTGGCCATTCTCAAGCTCGGTAACAACTCCTTCTCCGGCCCTATTCCGCCGGAGCTCGGAGACTGCAAGAGCTTGGTATGGCTGGACCTCAACAATAACCAGCTCAGTGGATCGATTCCGCCGACCCTGGCGAAACAGTCCGGCAAAATCGCGGTGGGCTTGGTCACCGGCGAGCCGTACGTGTACCTGAAGAACGATGGGACCAGTGGATGCCGTGGGACAGGTAATCTCCTTGAGTTTGCTGGCATCCGGCCGGAGGACCTTGACCGGTTGCCTAGCCGGCGGTTCTGTAACTTCACCAGGGTTTACAAGGGTCTCACACAGTACACCTTCAACAACAATGGCTCGATGCTGTTCCTCGACCTTTCTTTCAACCAGCTGACCGGCCAGATTCCCAAGGAGCTCGGCAATATGTACTATCTTCTGATCCTGAACCTTGGCCACAACTTCCTCTCAGGTTTGATACCTACGGACTTGGGGAGCCTGCGATATGTAGCCGTGTTGGATCTTTCTCATAATGCTCTTGAGGGACCAATCCCTTCGTCCTTCTCAGGCCTTGCTATGTTGGCTGAGATTGATCTCTCGAACAATGAGCTTAATGGATCGATTCCTGAGCTAGGTCAGTTGGCAACCTTTCCACGGTACCGATATGAGAACAATTCAGGCCTTTGCGGGTTTCCTCTCCCATCTTGCGAGGACATCGCTGGTGCAAATTCGAGCACCCAACATCAGAAGTCCAACCGGAGGCAAGCCTCTCTTGCCGGGAGTGTTGCTATGGGATTGCTCTTCTCTCTGTTCTGCATTTTTGGTTTGATCATAATCGCAGTGGAGAGTAAGAAACGACAGAAGAAGAAAGATAGCAGTAACTGCTCGCGGGACATCTACTTTGACAGCCGATCTCACTCTGGCACTGCCAATTCAAATTGGAAGCTTACAGCAACTAAGGATGCCTTGGTTATCAACCTTGCCACCTTCGAGATGCCTCTCAGAAAGCTCTGTTTCGCCGACCTGGTTGAGGCCACCAATGGCTTCCATAATGATAGCCTAATTGGTTCTGGTGGATTCGGTGATGTTTATAAAGCCCAGCTGAAGGATGGCAGTGTTGTTGCCATCAAGAAACTGATTCATGTTAGCGGGCAAGGTGACCGTGAGTTCACAGCTGAGATGGAGACCATTGGAAGGATCAAGCACCGCAACCTAGTTCCGCTGTTGGGCTACTGCAAAGTTGGAGAAGAACGACTTTTAGTGTACGAGTACATGAAATTTGGGAGTCTAGAAGATGTCTTGCATGATGGGAACAAGGTTGGAATCAAGCTGAACTGGGCAGCCAGGAGGAAGATAGCCGTGGGGGCAGCTAGAGGTTTAGCATTCCTACACCACAACTGCATTCCTCACATTATTCACAGAGATATGAAGTCCAGCAATGTTCTTCTTGATGAGAATTTAGAAGCTAGAGTCTCAGATTTTGGGATGGCAAGACTGATGAGTGCAGTGGACACGCATCTGAGCGTGTCTGCACTAGCAGGCACCCCTGGCTATGTTCCACCTGAGTATTACCAGAGCTTTCGTTGCACCACCAAGGGAGATGTTTACAGCTATGGTGTTGTCTTGCTCGAGCTGCTCACTGGGAGGCGGCCGACGGACTCGATGGACTTTGGTGACAACAACTTGGTGGGGTGGGTCAAGCAGCACTCCAAACTAAGAATAAGTGATGTCTTCGACCCAGAGTTATTGAAGGAGGATCCCTCTCTTGAACTTGAGCTCTTAGAGCATCTTAAGATCGCTTGTTCCTGCCTTGATGATCGGCCATTGCGTCGACCAACCATGCTAAGGGTGATGACAATGTTCAAGGAGATACAGGCAGGTTTGTCCATGAATGCCACATCTTCTGCCCCAGCAGCCTCAATGGATGGTGGCTTCTATGAGGGGGATATGAGCTTGAAGGAGAGCAAAGAAGAGAAGGATTAGAGCTGGAGATGAATTCAAGAAGGAAATATACTTCCCACATGAAGGAGCTGATTTCATTCAGTAAGGCTCCCCAAACACCATTTTGGCCTTTTCCTTGGCAGCAGTATGAGAAAAATTTTCCCTGTAGCTTCACTGTAGATCATATTATATATCTATAAAACAAGGTTGTTTTCTCCCTTTCCTTTTCGTTCATATATGTTGTTCTAGTCTTGTCACAAGTTCTGTACATAAAAAGTGAAATTTTTTTTTTGTCTAGAATTACTTTGTCCGAAATTTGATTACACAATAGTTCTGTTAGCTTCATCTGCATCACAGAATACTTCTAGTGAGAATACTCAAATCTGTGTATCTTCATTCCTTGCCAATTTTATTGGTTTGAGGAGCGAGAGACAAGTGACCGAGTACCACTACACCGTGACTGGACTGACTCACTTTTTCTAGTAAAATTAGCTGAAATTCTTATTAACACATCGTAGTGAATATAATTGTTAACATGGCTATTATGAGCTAGTTTGAGAAAAGTACTTTGGTTCTTTTTGGCACTTGATCTAAGTTGTTTAAAATTTCAAAATTGACTGTTGTCGTTAGCAGTCGCTTTGGATTCTTTTTTTTGTTAAATAGGTCATCTACCTACCACATATATTCACCATATTTTTCCATATGGTGTATGTTTTAAATGCTTCGACTGCTAGTCCACTAAGTCTAGCATGTGCACTTTTCCTTTAGAAAATTGGCTTCCAGCTTTTGCCTCACACTTGTTCACTCCAGAAACCTAAGAACTAAGGAAATCAAAACTTACAAATGCCATGCGTCAAAGGATTGTTTAAAGATTTTGTCACTGTCCATTTATCTCTATCAAACCACTAGGGGATATGAAGATTTTGTCATTGTCCAAGTATCTTGTGACCATTAAACATTGCAAGCCATAATGAGTTATAAAATAAAACACACCAAATTGTTGAATGATATGCTATTTAGTACTGCTGGCATCACAACTATGACAAATGTTTAATCAACAGATCCAAGCTGTAGTGATTCACTCTTGCTGTGATTTTACTTGCTCATCTATTGGAGCTTCATTGATCTGTTGATTGTTGATGATCGCTAGGGATGGTCTTGGCAGATGACTAAGCTAGAAAAAGCACAGCAGAGATTAAGCTATAAAGTGGAAGAAGATAAAGATGCACTTTAGGTAGATCAAAAAGTGAGATTTGAGTACATAAAAGAGAATACTATTTAGGTAAGAAGCCTAAGTTTTCCTCTTTAGATATACAAGTTAGATTTCAGAGGTTTGATCTCAGAAACAGTGACATAAATATTGTGCTCTGATTGGGAATGACCAACTAGAATAATGAAAGTTAATATTTATTGAGAAAAGTTTCCATAAGATAGACAAGTGGAGAGAAGCTAATTGATATAAACATCCAAATGTTGTTGTAACCATGAACTCATGAGTGGAGGGCCCTCTGCAAAAGTAAGAAAGTTTTAATTGAGGTGGTTAAAGACGTTGCAGGAACAAGGACCACTAAAGCAATCTTTACATCAATCATTGCCAAACATGGCTCCATCCATTTACCAAATGGAGTGTAATGAGTTCCATTAGTTGTTCAATAGAGATCATAGATGATGCAAACACAGTCTCTCTGAAAAGAATTCTGAAATGTGGGACATGCTAATAATTTACGATGAGAAGCAGCAACCCTTTTTTCTGAATGAGGATGCCCATCTGGGACTAGACTTTGCATCATCATGGGTGTTGTGGTGTAAGGGTGAATCTTTGCAATCTATAAAGTTCCACCCTGTAGTTAGCAAACAAGGAGTGTCATGATGTGTTGGGCCCTAGGAAGCATTGTGTTGTTCTAAGACCACCATTGCCCCTTCAGATAAAAGGATATGAAAGACATAGGACATTTCAATCATAATGCACTTGATGGTCTACTGTGCAGCACTGGAAGGCCATGAGATTAATCTTCTAAGGATGAATCATGAATGAACAAAAAGCAGCTACTTATATTCAAAAATGTCCTTTTATGACACTATGATTGATGAGTTTCTAATATAATGGCTGTCCTCAGTACTTGACGCTGATATCATTGCCTTCTACAGGAATAAAAAGACATAACACATGGGAACCAAGGATTTTTGAACCTTGTCTTGTAGATAAATGATGATGCATGCATCATGGCAGTTATTTTGAGCTTATTCATGGAGTCCATGGCTGTTCTCGCCAAATTCATGTGCGCTAATTGGTGTAGACATCCTTAACTACTTGATGGAGACGAAAGGAGGATGATAGAACCGGAACTACAGTGTATCGATTTGATTAATTTCTACTTCATGCACATGATTCGAGGTTTTCTTTTGATAAAAATCACGTGCTTATCGATCAAATGAGTCCTTTTATGTTAATTGTTGTTCTTGACTATGAATGAAATTATGCAGGCAAAGCATTGGGAGAACACAGAGGTTCATGGAAGTCACAAAGTAGCAGTTTTTGAGAGGCCAAGATAAAGCACAAGATTTGAGAGCTGGAGGGAGCAAAGAGCAGCAAATTGCATGGTAAGTTGGAACATCACCGTAGTTCTCCGTTCTTCTAATCGAAATTTGAGGTGAGGAGATGTACTGATGCCCAGGATGAGCACAGTGAGTGGATAAGCATAAAAAACTGTGGATAAAACAATGGCTGCACCTACAGCTCGCTTCCATGGCACGGGGTGCGGCACAAGGGCGTGCTGATGGGGAGGGTTTGCCCCCCTACCAACCCTGCAGGGTCTCCTTCAGGCAGGAGGCCGTCACCATCCTGCTTCAACTCTTTGTTCATGGAGGCAGCTGGTGCCTCCAGTCTTGTTCATGAGTGCCATGGATCACCTAAATGTCTCATGGTGATTAAATCTTTAGGCCCCAATGATTTCGATGAGGTAATTTGTTTTTCTTGAAATAAACTACACTTGGATTTGATTGTTATTACCCTTTACTAATTTGCAGAAGAGGTATAATTTCCTATATCTGTTTATCATAATTTTTTTGGAAAACAAAATTAGTAGATGGTTTAGAGATTAGTATAATCTTACCGGTAGATTATACTAAGCAATCTAAGGTTTTGGATTGGAATGATGTTTGACTTGGTAGCTCAGATACAACTTTGATTGAATGAGGATCAAGTCAATATACAGTTACAGTTAAGTGAAGGTTAAATTTCTTGTGAAAAATGAATAGGTGTTGGTTCTCATCTCTCTACTACAACTTCCTATTAACTTTGTGTGGTGGAGTTCCACACGTGTACATCATCTTCCCTTAGATAAATAGGCATATAGAAAGAGAGAGGTGGATGCTGGCTGTGCCCACGTGCATGGGGGAGCAGGAAGCCCGCGTCCCTTTCTCTCTTTATAGAGAGAAGTATAAAAGAGAACCACCTGAGCAGTATCATCCGTGACCTAATAAGTCGGGTTTTGGTTCGAACCCGGACCGGACTGGGCCGGTTGTTCAGTCCCGAAATTTGGACGGTTGCAACGGGGCCCAGGATGACGTGCACCATCTCGGAGATGATGGTGATGGAGACGGACGGGCTGAGGGTTCACTGTCACAGGACAATTATTAGGTGGGTTGGTGGGTCCGGACCGGGCCCGGTCCAACCCGGCCGGGTCCCAAAGGAGGACAACAAGGACGGGCCCATGTACACCGTAGAGGAGTAGACCACGATCTGCTCGTGGGTCGTGCAGCCTCACATGATGTTGATAAGGCCATCTTCTACCCTGTAGGACAAACAAAGCCTCTGCTCCTTGGCAACTTACTCATGTCTACATAGTACTACTATATGCATAGTATTAAGCATGCTTTGCTTGAAATAACAAAATACAAGCTGGTGTCTAATTGTTCTCAAGTGTAAAAAGGAAAGCAATAGTATTAGGCATTGGATGAATATATAGCTGCGATGTTTGTGTGTGTGTATCTGAGAGAGAAAGGATTTCTAGAAAAGAGAGAGAAAATGGTTTTCTTATGCTGGAGCTGAAGACACCTCTGTAATATGAACTCTTTTTCTTGCCAAATTGAGTGTTTGTGCAGAGTTCCAAAACTTATTATATGCATTCTACAGGAACAAACATTATCCAACCAATAATTTGAATTCCAAGTGACTCAGTTTATCCTGTTATTAGATTTAAGTAGGAAAATTCTTTTATAAGGATGTAGTCTTTTATAAACTTGTGTGGTGCGTTGTCTTGAGTGGAGACACAAAGTATTTCTGTACATCTTTAATTCTGGTATATCATTCATTTTCTTGTACAAAAAGGATAGCTCCTGTGCACTAAATGTCTTTTTGTCGCACTGTAACTTTTTTTTTACCTGCTATAGTGCTTTGGCCCTCTGTTTCTATCACAGCCTTTATGTTTTGAGTTGTCAGTCCTTATCTTCTTTACTGCTTCATCTTGGTTGGTGTATTTTTTAGTGCTCTGTCCTTTTACAGGTCCCACCACTGTCCCCTGGCTTTATTGCTAAAGATGAAGATAAAAATGAGTAAAAGATTAGAATCTTTGTGAGAGAACCAACCAAATTGTCTTCTTTTGCATACTTGATGGAGTTGCTTCTAGATGGAATTATAACAATCAATAACTTCAAAACAAAATTAAAGTTAATGAATGGTTAATGCCCAAGTAATGCCTGGAATATTTTCAATTGCAACTGCAATTAATACCAAGGACTGCATTCTCCAAGTTTTTAACTAGCTCATTTAATGCTTCTAGGAAAACTAAGTCTGATATCCATAATTTATTGTTTTCTTTATGGAACACTAATTCTTTTTTTTTTTCTTTTCCTCTTTAGTTAGATGTTCCATGGACTGGTTAGATTCATCATGGGTTCTTTGTTTTCCTGTCTCTCTTCTGACCCAGCCTTTCCAATGTGTGATTTTTCATTCATCACAGCAAGGAGGATCACTTGTGAAGATGGTTAACATAAGACAACTCTAAGATCATGGAACCACCAAGTTTACAGCTGATTAACACTCTGTGTCACATTCATTAAACCTAATCTTTGTCTTATATTTTTTTTCTGCTTCTGATACCTAATGCCTGTCCTACTGAGAACTAAGAAGTCTGCTTGGTTCAACCTATTTTTCTCATTCCTTAATAAATCCTGATAGCACCTCATAAGGGAGACCAGAATAACAATTTTGAAGAAATTTGAGAAATAAATTAAAATTTCTCATAGAAGAAGCTAAATGCTATCATATTTCTTTCCATATTTCATCATTTTTTTTTCATTGAATAAACACATTTCTGATCTCCTTCTGAAAGTGACAGTCCAAGGCTCCAAAATCCAGCTCAGGCTTATCTGTGGAGTGGGACATAATGGAGCATGTCATGTGTGGTGCCAACCAAGAAGAAAGCTCACCCACATCTTCCATGCACATTCTCCACCACTTGACATTTAGAATCAATTCTTTATATCAACCAACCAACAAAGATGGCCAAGCAATTCTTCATGACCCTTACTTGCTACTTGATCAATGGAAGGTCTCTGTATGTATCAGAATGAACAAAGAAACAACTGTTAGAATTCCCTCCCATCTCTCTCTCTCTCTCTCTCTCTCTCTCTCTCTCTCTCTCTCTCTCCCTCCCTCCCCCCAACACACACACACACACATTACTTTAGCCTATTATCAAGTTGCTTGTAAATTGTCTAGTTTGCAAGTAAACCAAGTGTTTGACAAAATGCTCATCAATATGTACAACAAGTTTGTTGGGTATGTTTCCCGCTGTACTTGCAGGTAGATGTTGAATTCTGGGATTCTGCCAAGGTGTTGCATCAGCTGGAGCTTCATGTAATGTGGCACCAGATCATCAAACAAGTCTCCCTAAACTATATCAGATGTACTGGTCAAGATGGGTCAATCCTACATCAAATCATATACCAAACACAACAGGGACTTATGAAGCTGCATCTCAATTCAAATTATGAAGTCAAGACAACTTCTATTGTCTATGAGGAGTGTAAACTCTTATCAATAAAAGGAAGCATTCGCTTTCATCATGAACTTCCCTATCAATTTGGGCTGTTTTGCAGCGGAAGATGACTTTAAGAGTTGATTCTCCAATATGGGGAACAACAGTCATTTCCTCTCAGAAGCAGCCAATCCCCACTAAGAAATCAGTGGATTCCTCAACGGGTTTTCAAGGGGCGCAAGAGAGATCGATAGGTGATCATCCAGCACAAATTGGGAGATGCATTGGCCATATTGATGGAGGTGACAATGTCTCAGGATGCGCATTTCATCAAACACCTTCGTTGTGGGCCACTGGATCACGTTGCTGTTTTCTGGGAATAAGCCCGGCCCATTTAAAGCTAAAAAGGTCTCGTTATGTTAACTACCTCAGCCGCGACGAGCAGCGGGGTGGTTCGGCTCGGCCGTGTCGAGAAACATATAAACCTCTACCGTGGTGAAATTTCTCGGTCGAAATGCATCCGCTCGCCGTCCACGAGACATGGGCTTGTTGCCACGCCTCCGCTCCTCCCCTCGAAGATGATGATGGTGTTCTGGAAGAGTGGCCACGTAGGGAAGGCCCAAAGAATCCAGGTCTCCGGCAACGCAGTGCTGTCCGTCCTCCTCGACTCGGGCCGCTTGGATTCTGCCTCGAAGTTGTTCGCCGAAATGCCTCCGACGAGTGCGACGTCCTACACGGCGATGATCGATCGATTCTCGAGGTCGATTCGCGTTACGGAAGCGCGGTATCTGTTTGATTCCAGTCCTTCGGGCGACCGCAACGTGTTCTCGTGGGCAGCCATGATGTCTTGCTCTGCGTCGAACGATGAGCCCCTCCGCGTTGTGAGGCTCTTCGAGAATCCCTACGGGATCTCTTTGAGTAGTACTGTGCTAAAATCTTGTGGTTGCTTACGATCTCTAGTGGCCACAAAGCGGATCCATTCTTTGACAATGAAGCTTTTGGGTGGGGAAGGAAAAGGATCGATCTTTGTTTCAGAATGCTCGTACCTCAAATTGGACTTGCTTTGACTTGAAGGATTCAGAAGAAATAGAACTACTCTATCAGATCGAAGGATGTTGGCAGTGATTGGTCCATTATATTTACATTGGAGATACAGACAGTAGAGTGATATGGATTACTTCTCTCGAGGCTAAAGATGTTGAAGGGCAACTCTGGGAGATGAGAATGAAGAACAGAAGTTGAAATGGTGTGATTCAATTATCAATGCTGAAAAGTAATTCTGCTCAATTCACCAGTTCTATTACAAGGATGCCGTAAATGACATCAAATCTAAGGAGATTGAGCCTTCAAAATGGACTCAGTTGAGCAAGCCTGAAGGAGAGGTAGGTGCACAAACCTTGTACTTATGTCACTGGAGAATTATTATGCTGGTATTCCGTGGAACAATCTTTTGGGTTATCCTACATCTTCATATATGGCCGTTTACACTCACTTTGATCACATAGGTGTCATAAAATGTGTTAACAAAATACAAGTCATTGCTGAATAAACCAGTTTTTATTTGTCCAAGCATGATACAATCTAGTTTGATAAACCGAGGATCTCATAGTTGCTAGCTAATATGAGCAAGCGATACAACAACAAAGATGCATGAATACAAGTACTGACACTCCTGATTGCTTGTTCAGGGTCTCACGAGGATGCAATCAACTCCTTGGATAAGAGAGCCTCCATCCTCATCGTCAACAAATCAAAGTCATCTTCTGTCTTAACAAGGCTTAGGCGTGTGTAATGGCTGTTGGCTTCAAAGAGTGTACCAGAGCGCGAGGTGATGCCCGATGTCTTAAGCACAGAATAGCAGTCCTTGTCTTCCTCCGTCTCGCACTTTAGCCAAGCATAAGCTGAATGATTGAGTGTTAGTAATATCTAAAAACTGCTTCAGTAATCCTTCTTAAGGGAAGATGGTAGCTTTTTTTCCTCATTATTACCTGGAGATGGGTCTCGGATCCTTTTGAAGTAGTTGCAATAACGAGGAAGGAGTGGTTGGATAGAGAAACGATTGGAAGAGGAGATGAGCTTATGCAATTTGCTCCACCTCGTCTTCAGTGTCTTGTAACCAAATTCGAAAATGCCTCCTCCTTTTCCCATCTCTGCTATCACCACTCTGATGAGCTTCAGAACTCTTAGTTGGACATCACAAGAAACAACCATGGTGTTCAAAGACATGTATTCTGCAGCTTTCTGGTATGTTTTCTGATCCTTTATTACTGCCCACCTACATCAGAGTGAAAATACAGCAAAGAACTATATTATCATTTTTGCCTAATAAAAGAGATTGTTGTGTAATGATGCTATTTATTTAATCCTGATTAGCTTTTGGCTTTAGGACATTGTCAACTTGTCTACAAGATCGCTGGTGATTAATTTATTATCTTTGAAGGAAAAGAGAAAAACAATTGTTGTTACAATAAGTTTTTGCTCTGTTTCTTTCTAATGTTGATGTTTGTAGGCTATGGAGCAACAATTTATCAGAACTCAGTCACAGCTAGGATTTCCATCACTGCTTGTCCTCCAAGTCTTACTCAAGCCCAATAGGTGAAGCTGCAAGTATGTTACTGTTGCTTTAAACTAGGAAGTTTCATGGCACAAAATGCATTGAAGTGTATGAGGAGGAACATACCAAAGCCTGATACCAGCATGGCCTGAGATCTTGGAAATGGTAAACAGCATAATATCTTCATCTGCTGGAGCTGGTATTGATGAATAGTGAGGCCAAAAATAGGCATGATCATGGATCACTGCCGATGCACCGAGAACAGATTGCTGCAAGAGCCCATCTGGATCGTTCGGCGAAGTGACATACTCAATGATCTTTGTTGCAGGTGAGACTGATCCTTTCACATAATTAGATCTAATTCCTATACATTCATGTTGTCTTCTTCCAAACTGCAAATGAATACCAGAAGAAAGTATAACTTCATACTAACTTTATGGTCTCTGCATAAGCAATTGAAAGGTTGATCACTACACCAATCTTAGAATTGTGTTGTTACAGTGTTGTTCATGCTCAGCAAATTACATTTTCTGATAGGTTTGACTGATGTGTGTGCTGATGAATGTGTTTGAAGCTAAATAAGCTGTTGAGAATTGCAGGATACTTACTGGGTTGTGGGGAGCCGATGCAACGAGACATGCAGGGGATGAGGAGGCATTGTCGGCAGAGAGGGCGTGAACCAGAGCATGGAGGAGCTCGGCTACCTCTGATCCAAAGAGGATGAACTTTCCATCCGTGATTGCGTTCTCCGCAGCTTTGTGAAGGAGACGAACATGCCTGTCGAGCTCGGCGGAAATGAAGTCACCGCCCATGGTCTGAGAACTCATGCACTGCCATCCTGGCAAGACGATCGAGCTGGTTGATGCATGCTGCTGCCAGTATGGCTCCAAAAACAATGGATCCTCACTGCGAAGGCAAGCAAGAATCACTCGCTTGTTTCATGAGCTGATCAAACACCATTGAGCCAAACAAGAACTTCTTTCTGTTCTTCTCTTAACGAGATTTGAATTATCGCGTCGGCGACGTTGATACCATGCAGAATTGGGAACGGGCATCTCACCTGTCGGCGTCGGCGGGGCAGTCGAGCAGCAGCTGGGAGCAGTCGTCGCCGGAGTAGCACGCGTTGCACTCGCACGCGGGGAGACCTCCGCCGGCCAGAAAGGCGCGGCCGTGGCCAGAGCAGTCGATCGCGGCGACGGCCTCGGCGTCCCTGGCGGCGGAGCGAGCCCACCCAGGCGGCGGCTGGTGGCGGGACAGGACGAGGTAGCAGAAGAAGAAGACGTTGAGGAAGAGGGAAGCGTGGAGGAAGAGAAGGAGCTTCAGCCCCGGGCGCCGCCGCCCTCCACGTCTTGCCTCGTCCATTCACACCGCACACGCAGGAAGCCGCCGCCACCTTCGGCATCGATGGTATGGATTCTGCGACTCGTTTATTCCGAGAGAGAGAGAATCTCGAAAGAATATTACGCTAAGGAATATACCATGTAATAATTGGCATGGTTAAAACGGGTCGGATTCTATAAAAGAAGTCCGAATCCGTTTCCTCTTTTGATCGGTTTATGAAATGTGATTGCAGTGAAGCGGGTGAGTTCCTATAACTTTATTCGAAAAGTAAATTATTCGCCTATAAATAAATCATAATCAGAACAGTCAACGTTTTCGTTTATTTGGGTGAATTAAGGCCGATTAAAAGATGCATAAATTTAATTTAAACGAACTCGGACAGACGCCGCCAAAAAAAAATCTGCATCCGTAGCAATCCGTCCGTCCATCCATCGAATCCAGACAAAGTGAATTGGGTCTCCGGCAGCAGGCGGCTATGGGGTTTGGTTCTTCTCGGGAAGCTAAAAAGGAGTCTCTCCGGAAGAGCATTATCTCTGCACCGGAATTTAACACACGACATGACATGTCCTTCACGCAATTCAGCATGATGATTGCAGCACTCACTGTTGCTTCTCATATGCTGCCACCCTTCCACGGCATACGAAGTCACAGGGGGCGGTGCAGTGAACCGAACGATGTCGTCGACGTCGACCGCCGATTGCCCTCTCGTGAACCGGGTTCGGTTCGAACTCCGCGATTCACGGCCGCCAAGCTTGCCTGTCGAAAGTAGCGAATCGGCGCGAGTGACGTGTGGGACCCACCGATGGGGCCCTTGACCTCTCCAATCGGGCGAGGGGGTGGGGGGGGGGCGGTCAGGTTACAATACATGTGACTTCTTTCTCCGGTGGGTTTACGTAGCATTGAGACGTGAACAGTCGATTGTATATGACAAATCTGGAATTCATACCAAATACGTAGCCCTCTCATTTGTAGCAGCCCACAAAAGACGCGGTGTTCTACTGGCGGACACCAGCCACTCTCCACTATCGTCAACAAAACACACGTGATCCGCCGTCGAATCCACCATTATTTTCCTTCCTAGCTTTGTCACCTCCCCACTCCCCCTCTCCCTCTTCTATATAAAGAACGATGGTCTCGCTTTGAGACTCCCCACGATAGAGAGAAAGAGCTGAGAGGAGAACGGGAATGGAAGGGGAGAAAGGGAAGGAGGTTGAGGTGACGGCGGTGGTGGAAGAGAAGAGATCGAGGTTTAGAAAGATCTGCGTCTTCTGCGGGAACCAACCAGGGCGGAAGGCCATTTACCAGGAGGCCGCCATCGAGCTCGGAAGGCAGCTGGTAACGCAATCCATCCTTGTTCCGTTTCCAAAGACCACACGCAACACCCTAAACAAACCCAAGTTGTGACTCTCTCTCTCTCTCTCTCTCTCTCTCTCTCTCTCTATATATATATATATATATATATATATATATATATAATATAATATAAACAAGAGAAGAAAACAAGAGAAATGGCTGCTTTCTTTCCAATCCCTCGTTTTATGATGGGTTTATGAGGATTCAGATGTCTATGTTCTTCCAAGAACTATGACTTTGGATTCTTGTTACCTTCTCGAGCTTTTCATCATCTGTAGCGGTAGCCGTTCTTTCTTTGCTTAGAACCCAGCTAAGGTCTTGCATGTAGTACTCATCTCCTTTCTTTTGCTCTCGGAGATAAGTCTTGGTTCCATGTACTTGCTTAGAACTCAGCTGCCTCCTTTTCCTCTATCATAATACATATACGACAGGTTAATTTGGTGTTGCATAGGTGGAGAGTGGCATTGATTTGGTGTATGGGGGAGGCAGCATAGGATTAATGGGCATCGTTTGCCAAGCAGTGCATGAAGGAGGCCGCCATGTCTTGGGGTATTCCCTCACGCCCAGTCATCCTCTTTCCTCGAAGCTCGCTCTCCTCCTTTTTTTTGTCCCCATGGTTTGGTCCATGACATGTGGATCGGTGGATGGATCTTTCTTATTCTCAAGTTGCTGGTTTGTTCATGTCTGTTTCCACTTGTGATTTGACAGGGTCATTACCAAGTCCTCCATGGCAGGAGAGGTGAGTTCCTTGATCTTGTCTGCACCACTGAATTAATTATATATGATATATCTTAATTATGTATACCTTCTGCATCATGACAAGGTTTGATGTGCTTTGGGGACGACAGATCGTGTGCTTGGTAGGGAATTCTTTGCGGTAGTAGATTTCGCAAGCTTTTGAAAGTACATGACTGTAGCTTGTTCCTGGAAACTGCATGTAGAGTTGTTTGCATTCTGGACTCTCCTTCCTTTTGTCTTTCTCAAACCATATGCTCATCTATGTCGTGCTCTCGTGTATTCTTATAACTTGATTACTACCTACCTTTTTGATAGATATCCAAAGATCCTTTTCAGAAGAAAAGGAATGAAGGTGAAAAACCACATCAGTGTTGTATGTTGTGATATTTTGTTGTGTATTTTAGGGCACTAATTTGATTCGAAATTACTTACGGATTAGGATGATGATTAGAAATTTAAGTAAACAAATAATCCTTAATTAATTATGATTTATTTCTACAAATATCCTATGTATCTCAAAGTTTTGGAGAGACACAAGAGACAACACTTTGGGTGCTCATACAAATTTCTCTAGCAGATCAGAGGGTTGGGAAGTGAATTATGTAAGAGAAGTACAAGAGTTTTGGATTTGGGTTAAGTACTCAAGAGAAGAAAGAAAGATATTCTCTTCAATTTTTTTCTCATATAGTAAAAATATTATGGCTAAGGGTTGTCGAACCACATAAATTTTATATTGACCTTTTAATGTATTCCTTGATTAATGATCTCCGAGATTTTTCTCTTGGTTTGAAAGCCTTCTCACCCCTACCAAATTGGAACCGATCACTATTACCTGAGGTGTGGGTGGGTGATATTTCACTTTCCCTTCCTACTTTGCTAATTACATGTAGTGTTAACATTAGCTGCTTGATCTGATTGCAGTACATAACCGGTCAAACTGTCGGAGAAGTTCAAATTGTTTCCGACATGCATGAAAGGAAAGCTGAGACAGCTCGCCGAGCTGATGCCTTCATTGCATTGCCTGGTATCTATCATCTCTTCGTCTTTAGCTCCGAGTAGGTGAGCTCATGACAATTTGATGTGCCATTTTAGCCGTATCACCATCTCAATTTCAAGCATTTATAATTCGTAGGTGGGTATGGAACGCTTGAAGAACTTCTTGAGGTCGTTACATGGGCTCAGCTGGGAATCCACAAGAAACCGGTAAAGCAAAGTTTTAGTCAATAGCAATTAGTATTTTTGTTCCAAATCGAAGACTTCATTTGTATTATGATTAGAATGATCCAAAGAGATACTAAAGCTTTCACATGATTTTATCGGAAAATGAGGAAAAGTTACACATGATGAGAATTGTTCTTCTTCCTTTTGCGGATAACAAAATCTGTGATCGAAGGCTTTTTTACATGGCGATGTGACTCGAATAATAATTTACTTGTGCACCCTAAGTGGATCATATTCGGTGTAATCGAGTATGACTTCAACAACATTAGTAGTCGTTGTCAATGCTATCGGCTTTATTAGGTGAGATGAGTTTCTTACTCTTTTTTTTTTGTGACAGACGGTGTCAAAGATAAATGATTTGTCCCTATTATATGATTACATATTAACTTTGTTTTTTTTTTTGTGTGTAATAGATGAAGATTGATTTTTTCTAGAGTAGGTAGTTATATTTGTATGATTGGACATGATAGAATAAGTAGCTCATTAATTTTGTTAAATCCAAAAATACTAAATCTCAAGTTCTCTATAAGTCAATCAAGGTCATTGCTCATTTCTTACTTGTTGTCTATCTATGGTTAACAGGTTGGGCTCTTAAACATCGATGGTTTTTACGATTCACTCTTGTTCTTCGTCGATATGGCTGTCGACGAAGGGTTCATCACTCGAGCTGCTCGCAACATCATCATATCTGCACCATCAGCCAAGGAACTCATCAGAAAGTTTGAGGTGACTTTATCATCATCCTTCTTCTTGAACTCTTTTTGGGTGAAACCTTTGGCTGATGAGGTGCAATGATTTAATAACATTCATGTATCATCCTTCAATTGATTAAAACAATAATCTTCGTGGGACTCGATAGAAAAGGTACAGTTTCATTTTGACAGGGAGAACCTGAGAATTCGATCTTCCAAGAGATGGATGCTTTTCAGGATGACATCTTTACGACGAGTCCAGCGAAGTTAGGGCAATATTCCTAAAATAAAAATATTTTGATGAACCGGGCTTTATGTGTCGAGTCTTGATTGATTTTGAATATCGACCATATCGTATCATATCAACTCATATATTTTTGTTTTATGGAGACTTCTCTTCTTAAAATCCTTCACATTCAAATATGTTTTACAGGAATATGTTTCAGAGTATGAAACAAATTTGGTGTGGGATACCGAGAAGGAGCCTCTTGAAGTCAGTCATCTCTGAACCAGAAACAGACATGGCTTGATGACATCTCAGATTTTTTTTTGACCTCATCCTGCTTTTGAAACTAACAATAAAATATGATTGTTGGTTGGAGAGCAAATGATCCATTACGTTCTGCACCTATTTTGTACATTTGTTTTGGATAAACTATATATATATATATATATATATATATATAGAGAGAGAGAGAGAGAGAGAGAGAGAGAGAGAGAGATGCATTAGATCCGATGAAGTATCGTACTCATAAATCTAAGATAAACTTAAATGGAAAATGTTTTACTGTCGTGGAGTGTTGGGATTTGTTCTTTGTAACAGTCGATAGTTATTTGGAGAAATCGCGACAGAAATTGACACGTGGAAAACCTCGAGTAGCTTTTCTTTCCTTTACGTAAAACACCCCAACAAGTATCTCCGCTCCCCCTTCCGCCTTTTGTTCTCTCCCTTGGTTTGGGGTGTGGGTGGGGGTGGGGGAATCGGGGCCCCACCGAACATATTGTAGCCGTGGCGCTTCGCAGGAAGCTTGGCACCCGCCGCCCGTGTCGTGTGATTCAAGCACAGCGTCATTGCTCGGAAGGCATCAAGAAATGCGCTCGAAACGAAACGGAAAGCCACCACCGCGCCGGTCGCCCTCTCCACCACTTTACCAAAGCGACAATTCCCTTTTCTCTCTTTATAATAACCCTAATCGCCTCCTCCTCCTCTTCCATCTCTGATTCGCCCTTCACCACTCGATCAGGTGAGGAGACAGCTTCCTGCTCCTCCTTCGTTCTCTACTTTAATTTGTTGGTGGTTCTCTCGTTCCTTTGGTCTAAGATGTTCATTACATTATCATGTGGCATCTCCATGAATAAAAAAAGTCGCGATTTTTATTATTCCCCCTGCCTCTCGTACTTGGCTGGCTTTGTATCCTTCATGAATTGAATAAACGAAGACCGGAAAAGAGAGTTCTCTTTTTGGCGTTCCAGCTAGGATGGTCTTGACGTGCTGCAACCTGAACTGGTAGCACTTGTCTCTCGTCATCTTGACCTGGTTACTCTTAAGATGATATCTTTTGCTTGTGGTAGACTCCGCGAGCTGATCAATTGGGTCATGGTGAACAATAATTTGGCAGTTATGTTTATTTACTTTTCTAGGTTTGGTTATTTTGTTGTTAAATTTCTGCTTCGAACTTTTAGTTACCATCAAAGGAGACTTCCTGGTTATTGAATGAAGTAATTTACGCAGGGTTTTGGGGAAGATGTGGCTTCAGATTTGTCCCTCCCCTCCCCCCCTTTTTTTTTTAAACTTGGAATATCAAGTATCATTGATGGATTTACTTTGGCAGAATGTGATCCTGCTAAAGTTGAGTGCATCTTTTCTTTGGGAACATTTCAATTTTCTGATACAGTGTAATTTAAAATAATAGTTTATGATAAGAATTTGACTTACTTGGTGTGTTCTTTATTCAATTTTTTTGGAGCATATGGTTTGCACATGTAATTGGGTTTGGTGGCTTCCTACTATCATTAAGTTGATCTAGCAAACTGTGGTAGTTTGTAATTTGGATTTTCTTTGAATGTAGAAGTCACTTTTGGTAATCACCAGTCTTAGTCTGGGATGTTGGTTTTTTTAGATCCATCTGGTGTATGAGTCTCATTTGTCTTGGTTAAGTTTAATTAATTCTACATGCTACTTTTTATGTCATCTAGACAGCAATGGGCCAGGCATTTTGTTGCATTCAAGTGGACCAGTCAACTGTGGCCATGAGAGAAACTTTTGGGAAGTTTGATCATGTGCTTGAGCCTGGATGCCACTTCCTGCCATGGTGTTTGGGGAAACAGATTGCTGGTTATCTTTCACTCCGTGTGCAACAACTTGATGTTCGTTGCGAAACAAAGACAAAGGTTTGTAGCCTTTTTCATCTTCATCACATCTTTGCACACTTTTCCGAATGTTGTCATCAAATCCTCTGTATGTACAAACAGTATAAGCCGGAAAATTTGGAACTGCTTAAAAGTTAAAACGTTCAAAGAAAAGTCAACAAATAGCAAACAGAGAGCATCTTTAATCAGTTAAGTTCCTGTGTGAACTCTGATGTACTCAAGTAATCATTTTCAGAGACAAAAATGTGAAATCAGTTAAGTTCCTGTCTGAATTTTCATACACCCAAACAATTAAATTCTATAGAGACAAAATGTACGTTTAAGCTTTTACCGTTCTTGGGGCATGTAGGTTCTATATTTTTATTATTCTTTAATTTGCAAATGCTAGTCATGAAGTATACATACCACACCACTTAATGTGGTTTTCCTTCTTGTTTCAGGATAATGTATTTGTTACGGTTGTTGCTTCTATCCAATACAATGCTCTTGCTGACCAGGCATCTGATGCATTCTACAGGCTCAGCAACACAAAGGAGCAAATCCAATCCTATGTTTTTGATGGTGATGTTATTCGGTTTCACAATTTAGCATCAAATCCTTTAGTCTCACTAAGATTCTGATACATTCAGTCTTGTTAATTTCGTTGTGGTACCCTAGAGTGGACTTTTCTAGTGTCTTCTGCAAAATGACTTAAAACGTGCTTGAATTCTTTAATTTCTTTACTTTTTTCTTGAGATTGTATTCTTAATTTTCATCTCAGAGAAGCTCTGATGCACAATTCTTATATTGCTAGTGATGTGCATGTAAGAGTCTAAAGCATCACTTATCATATAACAAGGTGGTTTAAAGCACAATGTCTCTGCCGATGTGGTGTCTAGGGAAGATCGACGTTCAGATAGGGAGGCTGTTTCCATAATATTTAGCATTGTTGCTGTTGCTAAATATGTTGCATCCATATTTATATATTAATATTGGACAAAAGCTTTTGTGATTTTCAAAGCTCCGTATAAGATTGAGATGGCCGGTGGACCACATCTTGAATTACTTGATGCTAGGCCCTTCAAAAAATATTCTCCACCTATATTAGTACTATACATTATGCATGCCACTCTTTTCATTGATATTCTGATCGGAAGGCCACCACTGAAAAGGGTAAATTTCTATTAGGATGTTATTGAACAAAAAATTTAAATTTTAAAATGGTCATGTTCCTTACAAGATGAAGCTTTCAAAGCTCTGCTTTACCTAGGATTACACCTGATTGATTCTTGCTTTTCCAATGTCCAATACTTGTTTTCTTAGATCGAGACATTCATGTCTGCAATCCTCTGTTAGAAAACAGAAACATGTAACTGGAATCATTTTTTATTTTCTTGCTACTACAGTCAGATGGACTTTATTCTTTGCTTTTACCTGCTACTCTTGGATCCTCTAAAATGTGAATCTTGTAATATTATTGGACTTGGGACCATCCATAGAACTGGTTTTATTGGAGATACATGGACCCCGCTTCTCATGTGCATAGTGAAACACAGGACCATACATACCAGGTGCCTAACAGACATTTTGTACCACTTCTTCAGTCATCAGGGCTAGTGTTCCAAAGCTGAATTTGGATGATGTGTTTGAGCAGAAGAATGATATCGCTAGAGCTGTTGAAGATGAGCTTGGAAAGGTAATTGGTTTGTCTACTGCTGTACTCTATGTTTTTACCATTTCTTCAGCATTCTGTCTCTGTGACCAGGCAATGTCATCATATGGTTACAAAATTGTTCAAACACTAATCGTGGATATCGAGCCTGATAATCATGTGAAGAAAGCAATGAATGAGATCAATGCAGGCAAGTATAGATTGTTATCATAGTCAAAATAGATGCTTTGAACCTATTGTAATACGTTCTTTCGTAGTTTTCCAAAGTAAGTGCTGTTGGTTTACATGTATGTTTTAACCCATTGCAACAGCTTCTAGAATGAGAGTTGCAGCAAATGAAAAAGCTGAAGCGGAGAAGATACTGCAGATTAAGCGGGCTGAAGGAGAAGCAGAATCTAAGTACTTGTCTGGCTTGGGTATAGCACGGCAACGCCAGGCCATTGTGGATGGCCTGAGGGACAGCGTGCTTGCCTTCTCTGTCAACGTGCCAGGAACCACAGCTAAGGATGTCATGGACATGGTTCTGGTGACACAGTATTTCGACACAATGAAGGAGATCGGGGCCTCCTCGAAATCCTCTTCTGTGTTCATTCCCCATGGTCCTGGGGCTGTGAGGGACATTGCTGCCCAAGTTAGAGATGGCCTTCTCCAAGGTAGCGCCATCCATTGAACAGAAGAAATAAGGGATGGCATTGGAGTCAGCAGTTTAGATTGGTATTGTTTGTATTATCAGTTGTCTTCTAAAGTAGCATCTTATTCGGTATAGATGGAATCGAAGGTATAATATGCAGGTATCAGTAGTCGGATATGGTGTCAGAAAAGATGAATTGCTGTAAAGAACAATATTTGGTTGTGTAGGTGCTCTTAGTGTATATGGTTAAGTAGTGTTTTGTGAACCTATGCTACCAAGAAATTTGCTGCTGAATATAAATGCTCTACTTGTAGGGATTTTGTTTCTCTAAGATTTTGTTTGAATTACAATTGCTTATGAAGCCATGTGTACTGTTTACAATGACCACCTTAATGGTGATTATGTTCAACAATTCTGTGGAGAGGTGATCTTGTTTTCTTATGATATTACCCTGGGGCTGTTGCACTGGCAGGTTTGCTTCCTGTTCCCAAAATTTGCCTATTCCATTTGTGGAAGGCTTTTTACACTTGAAAGAAGTTTCAACACAAGCAAAGAACAAAAGAAACGCAACACAAACAATTAGATAGAAAGTTGACATTGCACATCCGTCCACCATCCTCAACATGGTGGGACATGCACTGTTCTTGCATGCTAGTTATTGGCAGCTCCCTCAAGCTCAAACAGCTGCTTTATGATCTCTTCCTTCTTGGCTTTCAAGGCATCAATCTTGGCATCTAGCTTCTCTAGCTTCATCCTCAGCTTGGCTGGATCTTGTGTCTTTTCCTTGGAATCAGCACTCTTTTCTTTATCCTTCTTCTTCTTGTCCTTCTCTTTCTTTTCGGGCTCCTCAACACGTCCATTCACGTCCGCTTGATCTGCCATCTGCAACAAAATGGGGAAGATTCCCGAGTCTCAAGCAAAATCCAGGAGTAGCTCAAGCAATGTCAGCGAAGTGGTGACTGACCTTTTTATCTCAAGGAGATGAACTGCAGCTCTTCGATGAAGCCAAACCCCAAGACCAGCACAATTTATAGGCACAGAGAAGACCTTTATCTCTTCCTGCTTGGCTGAAGGAATGAAGCCTTCGCTACGCAAAACAAGCTTGTCCAAGAGAGATGCAAGAATGACTAGGCTTTAGACCCGGAGATAGCAATTTGCTGTCCACAAACTTGAGCTTGTTTTGCTCTGTGTTGCATGTTTTTTTTTTTTTAACGCCTAAGGGAGATAACTAACGCTCACATTAATATTATTATTACTATTATTAAAGATATATTTTAATCAAGTAGATTCTGTTTTTGTTTAAGTATAGTCTTTCACCCACTCATCGGCCGTCGTTGTGAATTTGAAAAGGTGTGGCCAACAATGCTGACTTATGAGCTAAGGTACAAGTAGCGTTGCTAACCCATGCTTAAAGATATAGGCCGCCAAAGAAGAGGATAATTGACGAAGCTAGCCCATGTGCGGAGGCATAGATGACAAGGGAGAGGGTGTTAGCGTTGCCTACCAGCCTATGCACGAATGCACAGATGACTAAAAGGAGAGGAGGAGAGCAATAGGCAAGAGTTACGATCGACGGGCAAGATTATCAAGTTCAAGGTGACTATGCATGAGGTGGAGAAGAACGATCGACGAGGCAAAGGCAGGACCTAAAAGTTACCCTCGTTAATTATAGTGTATTTAGGCATAATTTATTTTGATAAGCCATATTTATCACGACATTTATGCCATCAATTTCTAATACATCGCTTGTTCTGAAATTATTTCCAAATTATTTGAGTACGAGTATTTCCAAATTATTTGAGTTCATCGCTTGTTCTGAAAGAACAACGCACACACACAGCACGGCGATAAAAGACGAACTGAACACTATTCCTCCATCTCTCACGTACTTATCTACACATCACAAAGTATCAAGCAGGCAGCGGTAGCTCACTGGAGGGGAGCTGCTTGCAGCAGCCCATCTCGGACCTGCGCGGCGATGTCACGCACAGCACCCGGCCCGTGGGGGATGAACACAGACGTAGACTTGGAGCTGGCGCCGATCTCCTTCATGGTGTCGAAGTACTGCGTGATGAGCACCATGTCCAACACATCCTTCGGAGTCGTCCCCGGCACGTTCACCGAGAAACCCAGCACGCTGTCTCTCAGCCCGTCCACGATCGCCTGGCGCTGCCGGGCGATACCTACCCCCGACAAGTACTTGGCTTCCGCCTCCCCTTCCGCCCTCTTGATCTGCACGATCTTCTCGGCTTCGGCCTTCTCGTTCGCCGCCACCCTCAACCTCGCAGCTGCGGTTACGTTTCAGTGGTGCATTTCATCGAACAGGTAAAGCAGAACCGAAAAACGAGCTTACCTGCGTTGATCTCGTTCATGGCTCGTTTCACATGTTCGTCTGGCTCGATGTCGACGATGAGAGTCTGCACGATTTCGAAACCGTAGGCAGACATGGCCTTCTCGAGTTCCTCTTCCACGGCTCGGGCTATCTCGTTCTTCTGCTCGAAAGCGTCGTCCAGGTTGAGCTTCGGCACGCTGGCTCTGATCACTGGCGACATGACAAGAAGAAGGCTGTGAAGTGTAGCTCTTAGCTTAAGAAAGGGAAGCTGATGCCGAGGTCATACCATCGAACACATAAGCTTGGATCTGAGACTGGGTGTTGCTAAGCTTGTAAAAGGCATCATTTGCTTTGTCAGGCAGAGCACGGTATTGGATGGAAGCAACCACATTGACGAACACATTGTCCTGCAAAGGAAAAATGATCATAGAAACCAACAAGCCAACAGAGAGGAAGAGGCCGTAATCACATGAACATGTTAAATTCCACATCTCTATGGCACTTCAGAAGGTTTTTGCCACCTCCAACCTCAGAGTTACCTACGATCTCCATCATCAAAAACCGTTGCGGAATTTCTTCAAACAACATGCCTGCAGGTTGGACTTATAGCAGTAGCAGAGAGAGGACGAACCTTTGTCTTCGTCTCACACTTCACATCCAGCTGTTTCATCCGGAGTGACAGCCGGCCGGCTATTCTCTTTCCGAAAACCCAAGGCAAGCAGTGGCATCCTGGTTGAAGCACATCATCATACTTCCCAAATGATTCCTTGATTGCAACTGTAGATTGCCCTACTTGAACGCAGCAAAGCATTTGACCCATGGCTTATCCCCCCTGCCGTCACACGGTGATCTGTTAAGGGCCGAGCTCCAGTAGACTCCAATATATGGTTTAATACAGATATATATACATATATACATATATATATATATATATATATATATATATATATATATATATATATATATATATATATATATATACATATATATTTATATATATATGCATATATATACATATATATTTATATATTATAATTTCTGAAAACACTCTTTTCTTTTTACTTTTCGAGTAAAGTAAAGAAACCTATTTTCGCATTAATCAGTCATTAGGGTAAATCGAGTTGGTTATAATATTTTTACATTATGTTATAGTATTTTTTTATATTTTTTAACATATCAAAAACACCATAATATAGTACAAAAACACTATGTTACATTTTTTTAGTATTGCTAAAAATATTATAACAGTATAACACACAGTCTATCGATTAGAAAAAGAAAAAAAAAAGGTATTCCAAGTATTAGGAAAAAAATTATTGCTAGAAAATTTTGAAAATATATATTTTCCTAGAAAAAAAAAAGAAAAAAAGTGCCTTTTTTTTCAAAAATTCATATGTATATGCTTTAATATGATTCAACTCTTATACAGAAAAAAAAAATGATATACTCATCTTCATGGTAACTTAAAAATCTCAAATGAGTAGAAACATCTTCCATACTCTCATAAAATGTTAGAATACCTCGAATAAAAGAGTTCAAAAGAATTAGCAGAGAAACATTATATTTTACTATTATATATGATTCCCAATCAAATTATAGATCCACAAACATAGGAAAATAAGTAAGTCCATATACATCTTAGCACTTTATATAACAAAATCATGCTTTTCTCTAATTTAATGGAATCGAATTTGGAACTCATCATCATCAGAAATTGAAGAAACACAACTTACAGCAGCTTCGATCAACAAGGAGATGACAACTGAACAAAGAGAACGCCAGTTGACAAGGGAGACGTACAAACACAGAGAGATATATAGATGAGAGGATTGCAAGAGCGGATGCAAGTAGCAATTTCGAATCAATTGTTAGAGCACTAAAGTCAAGTCAACCTGGATGTGATATTGGATAGAGGATGATGAGCTGTATGCATAGTTCTTCAAAGAAAACTATCATGGAATTATCGAGTTTGACGCTGGAAAATGCGCAGAAACTGCACCAGAGAGATGGACGTTTTGGCTGTTCCATCCAATCGAATCCTTCTGACTGAGTTCTTCTATTAAAAGAATCAACAGATCAGATAATTACGTTATATATATATGTATATATATAATTGCCACTAAGGTAGGGCGTGACTCGAGAAGAAGGTCATGTAAATGGATAAGCATGAGAGGTTGCTCTGGTGAACGCAGAATTTTCTATTGAGAATGACAACCGAGACGGTTGACACTTGCAACGCAAGCAAGCATGCATCATATGAAACGTCCATACAATTCCGCTGCAACTTCTTTATGTCTACATTAATTTTTTTCCCCCCACTTTCTGTTCATAACAGTTTGTCAGCCATTCATTTTAAGTTAAATATAGTAACGAGGATTAGGAGAGAATAAGAGAGATTGGTCTTCGTCCAGAGTTATTTTGTAAGATGATTTCATGGAATTATGAGATATTATCCAAATATGAGGAGTCATCAGAAAGTCATTCAAAATATTAGTCATTGTGGTTAGCATCATCGTGTCGATCACGTTGTACACTCGGTTGACAATCATGCTCATAGAGCGATTGATAATGATATGACAATTCCATTATTCATGTATCAAATTATATATAACATTACTATCTTCTCCGATATAAGAACATTAGATATAAGATAGATGGAGATAACTGTAGAACAGGGGCTCATCTGATTGACCTTTTACTATAATCTTTCTATTTCTCTTTTACCCGTTGTCGTGCCGAGCACTCCAATATCAATGACGAGCTCAAAGAGCAGCGGTGACGTAACGTTGGGGGAGGGGACGACTGCAGCTGAGCTGTTCCGCTCGAGATCGGGAACAGGGAAACCCTCCATCCACCTGTAGCGGAAGCGGCAAAAGGCGGTTTCTACTGGCCCGGGCGGTTAGTTTTCCTGTTCCATGTTCTTCATCGTGCAGCAAAGAGAGTAGCACACATGGATTCATCCTGTGTGTATATATATATATATATTCTTAGCATATTAAGTAGCATGATAATTTCGACGAAACACTAAAGGTAACATGAGAAGATTAAAGATTCAAGTGATTAAGATGCAAAGCTAAATTCCAAATAGATCTCCACTTGATGGATTTACACATATCAAAACAATTAAATTAATAATAAATATATGCCGAGGAAGAGAATAACCAAATTGATGAGAAAATGAGTCAGAGACTAATGCAAACAGCTTCAAAGAGGATATTAGTAATAAAATTATAATTATACTATTATATGAAATAAATTAATATTAAAATATAAAATTAAATAATAATATATTAAGATTAGCACATTTTGTTATTATTCATAATATCTTTATTTGATTTGTAAAACGCACTTCATTCATTAAATGCAGTACATCATTTTATCAAGAAAACTTAACTTTTCTTATCATCTCTTTCTATTTTTTACGATACTACTATTAGTAGTGGAATAGAGATTAAAGAAAAATAATAATAAATTTATAATCTCGATCATATCGTATTGTATATAGTCCTGTTTATTTATATAAAAAAATAAAAGATCTAGAATAAATGATTATGATAGTTATTCCTATTAAAATTATCTCATAAGAAAATACAACAAGTGAACTTCCTAACCTAGGCGACTGTGGAGACTGTCTATAATGCTCTCCCTTTGATGTTTTATCTATAAGAGCGATAAATCCTGTTTATTTATAGAAAAAAATAGAGAGTCTAGGATAAGTGATTATAAGAGTTATTACTATTAAGATTATTTCTTAAAAAAATACAATAAGTGGACTTGCTAACCTAGACATTTGAGGAGACCGTTTGTAACCATTGTAATGCCCTGCCTTTGGTGTTTTATCTATGAGGACGATAGGTCTAAACAAACTCCTACGAATTATTGTCAATGAAAGCCGATTAAGAGGGAACGGGCCTAAACAACCATCCGAGAACCATTATTCATAGAGGTCACTAAGATTAACCTGAACAATCTCTCGTGCACTTGTTGTCCATGAGGGCCAATAGGCCATTATTGCTCTCACGCTGTTGTCGAGTGGGGGAGTGACTCTGCCCTCATCCTCTATGTGAACGCCTCGATGGTGATTAGCTGGTGGCTGATCTGGTTACCAAAAAAATCTTTATCAATAATTACTCTATATTGTAGAGTGATAAAGAGTTTCTAAATCATTGCAGCAGACAAAACGCATACAGCTAGTAAAACCCGACTCATTTGAATCATATCAGGAAATGTCGAGTGGAAACGAAGACAACAAGCCATGAAGGACGTGGGCGTATCAGTTGTGGGATGGGGAATGCGTTCTTGGCCCAACATAATCCACATAAAACCCCGGTTGCCTCGGTTGTCCACCACCACGAGGCACATCCCATGAAGCCATGACGAGCGACCGGCTTGGAACAGCACCTGATGTCGCCTCATTCTTCACCTCGATGTCTTGTGCACCCTCCACATTAACCTTCTCATGAAAACCCTGAATAAGAGATAAAGATTACAGTGAGATGATCCACAAGGTATTGATCTTGTTGCCAGAGTACGATGCAAAGGATTTGCACCAACCACATCGAAGCCATCATCCGAATCTTCTGGGTTGTTTCGTAGATGGCGGCCACCGTGCAATGGGATAGAGAGAGCTAACAGGAGGATGAAGAATACAGCAACAGAAGACATATCTTGCTGCGCTATGTGGGAGAGAGAACTGAAACTATTTGTGGATGATGGCATCAAAAGCAGCCTTGCATGTGGAGCGGAGAGGAGATATGAAGAGTGCACTGCTCTGCCTGGCACTTGGACTACCCTTCTGATGAGAGAACTAGTTTTGCTGATGCCAAACCAGCAAAAGGATAACACGAACATGTCCGAGCTGCGACACGAGGAGAGAGAGAGAAGAGACGTTAGCAAACCACCGGAACGTCTCTCTCTCTCTCTCTCTCTCTCTCTCTCTCCTCGTGTCGCAGCTCAGACATGTTCGTGTTATCGTTTTGCTGGTTTGGCATCAGCAAAACTAGTTCTCTCATCAGAAGGGTAGTCCAAGTGCCAGGCAGAGCAGTGCACTCTTCATATCTCCTCTCCGCTCCACATGCAAGGCTGCTTTTGATGCCATCATCCACAAATAGTTTCAGTTCTCTCTCTCTCTCTCTCTCCCACATAGCGCAGCAAGATATGTCTTCTGTTGCTGTATTCTTCATCCTCCTGTTAGCTCTCTCTATCCCATTGCACGGTGGCCGCCATCTACGAAACAACCCAGAAGATTCGGATGATGGCTTCGATGTGGTTGGTGCAAATCCTTTGCATCGTACTCTGGCAACAAGATCAATACCTTGTGGATCATCTCACTGTAATCTTTATCTCTTGTTCAGGGTTTTCATGAGAAGGTTAATGTGGAGGGTGCATAAGACATCGAGGTGAAGAATGAGGCGACATCAGGTGCTGTTCCAAGCCAGGCAACCGGGGTTTTATGTGGATTACGTTGGGCCAAGAATGCATTCCCCATCACACAACTGATCGCCCACGTCGTTCATGGCTTGTGGTCTTCGTTTCCACTCGTCATTTCCTGATATGATTCAAATGAGTCGGGTTTTACGAGCTGTATGCGTTTTATCTGCAGCAATGACTTGAACTATTTATCACTCTACAATATAGAATACGCTTACAATGAATGATTGATGAGAACTTCTAAAATCTTTCTTGATAGGAAATATTCTGGTACGCCAACTGATCACCGCATCAATGTGGAGGAAGAGGGCCAAGTCACTCCCCCACTCGACACGGTGACGATAGGTCATCGGTTTAATCTTATAAATATTAGATTGAATTTATTAGATTTTTCTCAAGTATTAATTTTATTAATTTATTCCATAATATTTTTCATCAGTTAGGTCTAGAAGTCTTTCAACATCTAATTCACTTAATATGAACTGTTTATGTTCTAACCATTCTAAATAATTTTAACAAAAGAATACAAAGATATTAAAAGTATATGAATGCATAAAGGAGATACCACTATAAAATATAAAATAATATTAATAATTTAAGTTTTAAAAATATGATAACCCATTAATATTATCCATATTTCATCTTGGCTGATATATTGACATATTCAATTTTCATTCAAAATTATTATTATCTTTAGATATACAATCTTAAACTAAAAGGATATCTAAAATAATGTAATGTCACTTAATCACATAATTATTCGAAATAGATATTCTTTTAAGATTATCTAAAGCTCGTAATTATTTATGTTATTATGAATATTTTTTATTGTCATTTAGACCATTTGATAGCTACAAAACCAATCCAATATTATAAAAGATAATTTAAAATATCATATAAATGATAAAATATTTATTATAATACACACCTCATAAGCTTATAATCTTAGACCACTTTAATAATTACTGATTAGATAAAACTTAAGCATATAAGTTAAATAATATTCAATATATTTTTATTAATATAATTTATATAAAAATAGTTTAATAATAGTTATAATAATTATTAAATATTAATTAGCATAAAAAAACTCACGATGATTATAATAATGATAAAACATAAACCATACTTTTATACGAAAAATAAATATTATAACATAATTTTTAAATATATGCATCAGAATAACTAAATAAATATCGAAAAATAATAATTTAAATTTAAATATCATAAATAATAAAAAATTATCAATATTTCATATAAAAAAATAAAAAAATATATAATTTATATTTTTAACCCTAATTAATTGGACTATCCATAGTTAGGCCCAACAACTAACCCAATCAATCAAACAGTCAAATTGAGCGGGAGCTGATCAAAATAGGGTTCGATCAAAATTAAGATTGACTTAGATCAAAATTATATTTTGATGGGAGTCAAAATCAAAATCCGGATCAAATCCCAAACACGGTCAAAATTGAGCTTTTGGTCAAGCATTTGATTGAGGTAGGTTAAAATTGGGTCAAAACCAATTTCTATATATTTGACCAAGTCAAACTTATGTTTGATCGATCAAAATAGAACTTTAAACAAATCAAAATTGAATTGGAACAGTTAATCAGGTCAAAATTAAATTGGGATAGTTGATTAGGTCAAAATTAATTAGGAAAGTTGACTAAGTCAAAATTAAATTAGGTCAAATTTGATTTTTTACCAATCCCTTTGCCCAAAACCCGCTTTCCTCACGATGGCTTCACCTCTACTCACAATCGACACACATTGCCTCTCACCGATACGACTACCAGCTTCTTCGTGGTACCGCTATCGCCCAATGGCATTGTCTTCAACCATCCATGCACCTAAGCCTGAGGTACTATCGACGACGCTGCCTGTAGCATCGTATCGTGACGTCCAACGCTGCACTATCAGCTACAACCCACAACCCTTAAGGCCACAATAGTGACACTTTCGCCCCACCGAGCCTTACATCCATCGCCCTTAACAGAGCTATGGCTCTTCTCTTATTACGACACCCAATGACCCTCATACTCAACTGTCATAAACTACCACCGTGACACCGAGTAGCCTTGCATGTCACCGTGCCTAACAGAGTTGCCACCCTTCTATACCACCACATGCAACATCATCATTGCTTTGTGGAGTCACTACCCATGACAAGACTGACAACAAAGGAAAATCACTACCCTCCATAGCACTGTTGCCCCTTCGTCATTGTACACAGTAGCTATCAATGATAGTAGCGTTGCCACCTGCATAGTCATTGCCCATAGTAGGGTCGACGACCATGATGGGCCACTACCTTCCACTACCTGCATAATATTATTGCCGACAACAAACTGCCCATGTCGACCAAAACCAAGCAACACGTTATCATTCGCGACTTCATCTATGTTGACAATGAGACCTTCATCGCCCGTAAGTAAACAACTAGAGTGGATGAGATAAATAGAGCTTAATACAAAACATATCTATATACTTTTACAATCCAATGTTTTTTATTTCAAAACATGAGCTCTAATATCAATTGCTAATGTAAAATCATAATCATGCTATTATGAAAAAAAAATATTAATATCAAAAATATAAAATCAAATAAAAATAGATCAAGATTAGGTTATATATACCTTTTTGATGTCATTCAAAATATATATACTCCGCCACAAAACTTATATGTACTCCGCAATTCAATCCATAAAACTTAACATCAATCTGCACAAAAAAACTAGATTTATATTCTTCTTTTTTTTGCAAAGAGAACTAGACTTTTTTTTTTCTTATCCTTTATATGATTATTATGAATGATGAAATAAAGTTTAAATAAAATAAAAATAAATCTATAATCTCGATCATACCGTATCCTATGGTCACATAGTATACCAAAAGAATGTTCGATGAAAGAATGGTTTGAAGATGCTGCAGTACATATTTCATTGAGTATGTCATAATTGGCTCAAAATAAACGTGTCATAGTAGTTGCGCTCTCGCATATATACTCGTAAGAATTAGTTCATGATGTACAAACAGAGTTTATCAAGAAGAGCAAGAAGGATAACGTTTCGCATTTTATTATCCATACGTATAACATTTTGCATTTTATTATCCATATGTGTAACAGGACAAAAAGAATTATAAAGGTTAAAAAGCACAAAAATCTGAAAATTTCCAGAGATTTAGAGGCAAATTCTACAAGTGCTATGTATAATCCTTTGCTAAAAAGAAAATTAGATCCCATTTGCCAAGGCAAATACCCGACCTGCAAAGGATGGAGGCAATTTGGCGATAGCTGCCTCAATCTCCTGAAAAACCATAATCAACAAATAATATTAAGCATAGAGGGAAAACATGCAAAGCTATAATTGTCAAAGACACTGTACTCGAAAACATTCGATTATGATATATCTTCATTAGAAAGATAAGGAAGCACAAAATTGATTGTCAAAGCAATGAACAAAACATCATGGTTTTGGAACATTACGGTCAACAACTGACATGAATATAATTGAAAAACATAAGCTTTGAAGATGCATCATTAAAGAACATATTTCAATAGACAGCATTGTTACTGACATTAAGAATGAACACCTCAAAATCTGAAGCTGCAAGAATGAAGAATAGTTTTCTTATAAGGAGAACTATTATGGCATATTCATACATGAACAGCATGGATTTATGTTTTGAACTTTCAGGGGTCAAAGTAGAGAAATCTAAGATAACCTGGATCAAAAATCTTAAGAACTGAAACTGCAATAGTTCATTCATTGGAACCAAGGAATTAACCTTGAGCAGATAGATTCAGGCAAGGTTTAAATAGATTCACTTACCTCTCTATAATAACGAGCTGAAAAATGGATGAGAATGATTGCTTTGTTCTGGAATCGATCACCATAACTTGCAATCTGTAAAACAGCACAATAATTGACAGGAAAGTCCAAAAATGTAAAGCTAAAAGGTTATGCTCAATATGACAAAATTTGACAGTTTTATGCTAACCTCAGACAAATGGGTGTGGCCATAATCCCTAGCATGTTGCACTGGCATTGCGTTATCAACAAAAGTACTCTGGAAATTACACAGTGATTAGGGTCAAGTGAAAGTTCATTATGCATATGTAGGTATGTTCAGTCTATAAGAATGGAATAATCATCAGATGTACTTAAGTTAAATAATAGTCAGCAATACACTACTGATGCCTAAATACAAGTAACAATGAACAAAACAGAAAAAAGAAGAAACATTTACGTAGGAACTAAAATTACGCAACTCCTCAGTATTACAGTTTTGCCTTGAAGAAATGGAACAATAACAATTATTTTAACAGATCCCTGAAGAGGAAGCTAGTCAAAATGAGGAGGCAATGCAGCACTTTATGCAGAAAAGTTGCTTGTTATGGAAACGATATGATAATCTCCACATGTGTATGTCTGTGCACGTTCAGGTCTGAATATGAATTGTATTTATGTTGTACATGGATTACACACAGTTGCACCTTGCTACTTATTTATTTCTCATATATTTATGGTTCGATAAACAGAGTACATTCATTCGACGCAAAATCAATTGCACACCAACAAGGCTACCACACCTTGCTATATGTTTTTATTGCAGCATTCAAAAGATGTTATGAAATGCTACTGATTGCAAAATAGAAATACACCCTTTAAAAGTTGCAAAAATGGTTATGATTTTAAAATATCAAGATAACATTAGAAGCCTTATGACCAACCTGAAATTTTAAGTGAACAAAATTAATTAAAATCTTAATTTGTTCCTAATTAAATTTTGTAAAAAGAATTGTTTGTTTAAACAGGATATGTTTATAAACAAATACTTATCAGAATACTCAAAAAATCAAAGTTAATAGCTGACATGCACTTATAGAGTACCTAAACATATCACTAATTTCTAGTATGTAGGAAGCTCAAAATAAACTTGCAAGAGTGATTCTGATGAGTGATTCCATTCATGACTCATAGAATTATTACCTCCATGACAAGAATCCGTGCTTTTAGGACATCAGCATTATCAGGGTCAATAACAAAATCTGACATGGTATCTCCAGTAAAGGCTATTTCAGGAGTTGCTATTGGGTAAGTAATCTGCATTTCATACAACATATTAAAAGAAACATCACGAAATCAAACTTATGATGAGAGAATTATCAGAATAAACTTGAGTTATGATAAATGTTGTGCATCATCCACTATTTATCATTCTATTAATATATGTGAATCATTATTATTGATGTCCACCAAAACAGACCTCAACTCCTGAGACTCGTAATTTCTTAATCTCATCTCCAGAAAGGCCACAAAATTCTGCCTTAAGTTTTCGTTTGAAAGAATAGATAACATATCCCTGCAAATTTTAGAGAACAAAGATACTTTTTTTACTTATTTATTGTATACAGCATAATAAAAAGTTCAAGATGTTCTAGCCTGGCTAGGTACGACATGGTAAGTCTTAAATGCTCTGACTTTAAGATCGTTTCTCAGTTGAAACTCCTCTCCTGCAAGATAAATCTTATTATAACAAAAAATGTAGCCATCTCCACATGATATGTTTCTGGATAGATACTTACCCACATTAAGACCAATTAGATTGTGTTTCAGTTCCGATTGGTCCATTGCCCTGTGTACCTCGAAAAGTTTTTCCACATGCTCTTTTATAGACCTTGGGACAAAGATAGTTGGAGGTTTCATACTATACAAACCTCGAGTGGCGACATACATTGGTAGTCCTCCCTGATAAAAATAAGATGGTTAGACAAAAGTTATATCTGCAAATGTCAAAATGCCATATAGAACTAAATCCATTAAAAGTCCATGAAATGAAGGGTTTTATGAATAACATTCTTGTCCCAATTGTATTCTTAAGAGCATACAAAACATGAAAAAATCGTTTACAAGGTAGTAGCTGCCTCACCAACAGGTATATGATTGACCACATTTGGAATTCCATGAATTAAGTAGAAATCCATGAATTGAGTACTGAAGGTGCTGTAGGGTTCAAAAGCTTGTGGAGGGTGTGATAGTTCTTGTTCTGGTTGTTGCATATGGAATATGACCTCAGGAAGCACTAATGTGAATTTGGGATCTTGTCCAGGACAAGGTTAGCAAGACTGTAGGTTCTGTGAAGGCAACAAGCTATTTGCTTTCTTGTGGGATGCCAAATGATGACACAACAGAAACCAGTATCAAATAATCATTCTACCAATAACTACAAACCCACCACAATGCCGTTGTATGCTTACGATGTGGTCCATATGGCCATGGCTAATGAACAGAAAATCCTGGGAGATTGCTCGCTGCGGGCATCTACCGATGTCAAACGCTATCTTGAGCGAGGGAAATATGACGCAAGTCTCCTGCCCTCCGATCGACAGCCCCTCGACCGGATATCCTTCAACCAGCATCGACTTCTTTTCCCTTGAAACCGAGGAAGCCGGATCACTAGCTGCTTCGCTAGTCTCTTTAGTGCTTCTCCGACTCCCCATCGCAGTCTCTCTCTATGCAGATTGGCTCCAAAATTTTATCCTCTTTGCGTCTCTGCCAGGTTTGAAGAGAAAAAAAGAAAGAAAAAAAGCGATTTTTACCAGTGTCTTCGTAAACAAAGAAGAAACGGGGTGTCCAGACACACCAAGATTACCCTTTGTGATGATTTTTAGGAAGAATCGTCTTCAGCAACTAGAAGATGAACAAAACTAAGTTCAATAGTTCAAGAAACAATCATAACCCTAACAACGCCGCATGTAAAAAAGAGAAGAGAAAGGTATGGTTCGACCACGGTCCAGCGGAGAAGAAACCGAAGAATCGAAGAAGTAGAGAGATACCTCATGGGAGCGAGCTCGACGCCGTCGCCAAGGGAAGGACGGAGACAAGGAGCGACTAAAGGGATGTCGGAAGTCTGAAGGAGGCCGAGCTCAACACTCGCCAGGACAAAAGTTATTGGTGTAATATAAGCCGAACCGGGCCATAGTGTCTTGCAAAGAGATCGGACCGGTCCAAATTAGCCGAAAAATGTTGTAAACCGTAAGTCACGTGACTCCGTCGTTATTTTATAATCCACAATTCACGTGCCGAAGAGAAATGTTACTTAAGTCGTGTTTTGTGAGATACGAGTATTAGACGTGTCCGCACAACGAAACACTCGCCCCCACCGAATACCTCACTGCTCCACTAGATGTGTGCCACGCTAAAAGTCGTAACACTTGTCGTACCTGTTCCATTCGCGACAAAATAATACCCGGCCTTTCTTTGCCCTCCCTCTCTCCTCTCTCCGCAATTGTCTTCTTCTCGGCTTCGATCTCGTCTGAGATCCGATCAATTGGCGGTGGAATCCATCGGAACGACGGGAGGGGGCGATGTACGGGTTCGAGGCCCTCACGTTCAACATCCATGGAGGGTACCTGGAGGCCATCGTCCGCGGCCACCGATCGGGCCTCCTCACCGCCTCTGACTACAACAACCTCTGCCAGTGCGAGACCCTCGATGACATAAAGATGCACCTTTCTGCCACCGAGTACGGTCCCTACCTCCAGAACGGTGAAATCCCTTTTCCATTTCCTCTCCCGATCCAATTCAACCGCAGTTTTCCTCTTATGTTGTTTGATTTAGCTGTTTCCGTTATAAAGTTGCAATTTTGGCAACGAGGGGCGATCAGTGTTGCACATGATTTCATCCTCTTGTCGCCAGAAGGTATAACTGAACCAAATGATCGGTATGTTTACAGGTCCCGTGTAACTGGGTAGAAGAATAATACTGCGTACAAATCTGGTTCAGATCTCTGCTCTGATGTGTGTTCGTATAAGAAATTGGGAACAACTTGACTTTGTTGTCATTTCTTTTCTTTCTTTTGATTAATTTGTGATTACATTTCTCTTAAAATACTTGTGATTAATAAAGTTTCTAGTGTTTATTGCATGACGAAATGCAAAGCATGAGTTTTGACTTTGTGTGCCCTTTATTTATGAGAAGAGACTTTTGCACATCAGATGCAAATCTTGTTGATTCCCTTTTTTAAAGAATGGACTAAAATTGAACAGAACCATTCTTTTTTGTAGGATATGTAATGAATGTATGAAAAAAAGGGTAACATCACAATTCAGATTGATGGGAAATTTGATATTTAGTTAAACGAGCCTATCATAATCTAGCAGAAAGCCCTTCGCCTAAGTTAGTAATGGTAGATCCATCTAACCTTGTAAACCAACATAATTTTCTCCCAATTTTGATGTGGGACTACCCCCCACACCCCCCCCCCCCCCCCCCCCATTCAAATGCTGATGTTTTCAATTCTCATCAAGGTCCAAGCTTAATGCATATAGGTGATATGTGACGTCCTGTGGTGTCTCCATATCTTAATTTTCCTTCAGTCTCATCGTTGGATAGTGGTTAATTGCTTAGGCTTATTCACCAAGCATATTACTAGGTCCATTTTGATATCATTTATCAAAACCGAACTTGATGATGAATTGACCCATTAATTTGTTTAGCCTATAAACATGTGGCAGAATGCTTATGCCCAAAATAATTTTAGTAGATCCATCTAGTTTGATGGTTTATAGGGATAGATAGACTACATTAACTTGGGCTAGCATTTTGTGCCATGTGGGTCAACACTTTAAATTTTTGGATCGATTTATTTAATTGAGTCAGGTCATGATAGTGAAGACAAAGAAAAAGAAGAAAATAAAGGAAAACCAACATATGAGAACATACAAGGATGATATTGTTTCAGCTATCTACCAGGTTCAATCTGCATCTAATAAAACAGATTGTTTCGGCTTAATTCATCATGGTATGGATGATATTGATTGATACACTGCAGTACCCATGAGAACACAACAAGGCATAGATACACAGCAGTATTGGCCAGTTTAGATGGCAGGTAAATGGCATTTATGACACGTTTGACACCTCAATCCTTTGTTGAGTTGAAAAAGAAATTTACTGAATGCCTTGATGACTTTTATTCGAAAATCTGCAAACACTTCTATTTGCATGCTACATAATTTAGTGAAATAAGTCCGAGTTATATTTTATACTAGTTCTATATATTACTTGAATCATCTTATTTGGTCCTTCAATTGTTTGCAGAGCCATCTCCTTTACATACAACTACAGTTGTGGAGAAATGTACTCTTAAGCTGGTAGATGAATACAAGCACATGCTATGTCAAGCAACAGAGCCCTTGTCAACCTTCTTGGAATATATAACGTAGGTGTTACTCTTAAGAACTTTCTTACTCTATGCACTTTTTTGACAGATTTATTTATTGCCATTCCTCTTTGTTGACAATGTTGTATTTTTTTTGCTTTGCAAGATTATCTTTGTGTTGGTTCCATATTGTTTAGACCTTGATATAAAAATAACTCACCTGTTGTTCCTCACAGATACGGCTATATGATTGATAATGTTGTTCTTATTGTCACTGGCACATTGCATGAGAGAGATGTTCAGGAACTTTTGGAGAAATGTCATCCATTGGGAATGTTTGACAGGTATGTCCACTCTGTTTCTATCCAACGATGATCATAATTTTAGTGTTGGTGACCTTTTACACCTCTTCCACAGTATTGCAACTCTTGCAGTTGCCCAGAATATGCGTGAGCTTTACAGATTGGTTCTTGTTGATACACCATTGGCCCCATATTTCTCAGAGTGTATCACCTCAGAGGTACTAATTTTATCAGAATTATTCTTTTGTCCACCTTGGTTTTCTTGTAAGGTGAAAATATCCAGAGAACTTTGATGACTGGAAAAGGTTTAACTAATGCACCAAGACTAGTTTCTTATGTCATTTTTTTTCTATTCACAATTTTTGTTAGGACTTGGATGACATGAATATTGAAATTATGAGGAATACCCTATACAAAGCATACCTTGAGGATTTTTACAACTTCTGCCAGGTAAACAATTGTGATTGACTAGTGACTACAACCTTTTTCTTTTGTATTTAGAAGAATTATTTTATCGCGACACTCAAAATGATACAAAAAACTCAGTTGCCTTCTTTCCTTTCTCCTGCTTAATCAATTGACTATAACCTCAATAATGGAAAAACATTGTTGTTTATTGCTCTTGATGTAAAGCATCACTTTGAAACAGAAACTAGGTGGAGCAACTGCTGAGATCATGTCTGACCTTCTTGCCTTTGAAGCTGATAGGAGAGCTGTCAATATCACTATAAATAGGTGAGCAAAACAAAACCTCATGATTTTTTAAAATGTTGAACATACTGTTCATTTCAGTGATTGTCTTGAGCTTCATTTGATCAGTGATTTTTTGAAGATGTTTCGAGAACTTTTTTATTCCACAGCACTAAACTTGCATAAGAATATCTTTTTTTTCTTAACTAATATATGACATGGCTTTACAGCATTGGCACTGAATTGACTAGAGATGATCGTCGGAAGCTTTATTCAAACTTTGGCTTGTTGTATGTTTTATCATCCTTTTATTGTATAATCAGATTTAGCTTGTAAATGCTGTTTGCTCTCGTCTCATAGGTAAGCTTTTTCCTCTACAGATATCCTTATGGTCATGAAGAACTTGCTATCAGCGAGGATATTGACCAGGTAGGATAGTGTAATATCTTCCAGCATACATACATACATTAGTAGAACCACATACTTCATGAGCATTTTATCTTTTGTATTGTGAAGGTTGTTCCATGCTTCCAAGTTTTTTCATGAGTTTACTTCACTCGAAAAGAACACTTCTTTCCTGTAGCTTGTCTGTCCTTAAGAAATTGACTGTTCCATTTATCTACCATGTCTACAGAAAACTAGAAATGGTTATGGTTGAAGCGGGTGCTAGTTTAGGAGTTATTTCATTCTTGAGATAATCGATGAAAAAATTGTAGCTAGAAGAAAATTTGGCATACAACTTTTGTTGATTATAGGTAGTGATCCTGAAATAAGAAAAGGGCTCCTAGCAATACGTTGATGTGATTAAAGACATGACGGATAGGTTCATTATGAGTTTCCTATTCCTATAGAGCTGCGTCAAGGAACATCTGCAAACCCCTGCTTTTCTATAGTGGGACATATTCAGGATGAACTATTATGGTGTGTTTTGTTTGCTTATGGTATTGTTTTGTTTTGACCATAAGTTTGATTAAACTTTAAACTGGAGTTTAAAACAATCTTTAGACTTTAAAGGGGTTTAGGCCAAGTGGATCAAGACTAAATGTCTAAAATTTAACTAGAATTTTAGTTAAATTCAAGTTAATGGAGCAACAAGAAATCCCAGAAACTAGAATTTTCATAATTCTGGATCTATTTTTCACTGAGAAGAGGAATTAATGATGATATTGTTTAATTGACTAAACTGGAGTGGCATCTACAGTATTGTTTGATCATCATGTCCCTCGGGAAGAATTTTATAATGCTCAGTTTTGCTATATGAGCTAGAATGTTGGGTAGTTTGACAATTACATAGTCAAAAGTTGATGTTGTCAAGATGAGGATGTTTAGATTTAGATTAGATTAGTATGCTAGGAGAGGTAGATGGAAACCTAAAAAGACTTTAGTACATAAATTAAAAGAATCTTGATGGCTCCTAGTTCTACTAATAATAAGATTGTCCCATGTAGAGCTTAATGATGGAAGATGATTCATTCAACTGAATCCAAACTGTTGGAACTTTGACTCTCAAGCTCTTCTTTGTCCATATTCCTCTTGGTACTTTATTAGGCTGAAGAAAAGTTCAAGAAAAGAGACCCATTATCTTATTTTTCAGTTTTCTTTTTTCATTGTTGTTTCTATGCCTTCACATTTCTAAGACCAAATTAAACAAAAGGTTCTGGTAGGTTATTATGACATAATATTTTTTTCATGGTACTGGTACAATGATTTTGGTTATGATTCTCATCTTGCAGAGAATAATTAGAAATTTTTGTTTGTAATTTGTTGTCCTGACAACATGTTGATACTCTTATTGGTGGTTCAGGTCCGTGCTGTGATGGAGAAATATCCACCATATCAGTCAATTTTTGCCAAGATATCTTATGGAGAAAGCCAGATGCTGGACAAAGCATTTTATGAAGAGGAAGTGAAGAGACTCTGCTTGGCTTTTGAACAGCAGGTAATGATCACAAATTTCATTGATGTGTTGATACATTCAGTTCCTGCAGCTGTTATTGGTAATAGTTGCTGTATGTGTTCCATTTGATAACAGATGTTTGTGCATTGTAAAAGACCAGGGCCATGCTTGAAGAAACTTAACTGTGATACTTCTGTACGCTGAAGCTAGATGATGAAAGTAGCTTATATGTGACCTTTGCTTTTTTTTTTTTTCTTTTGCTAACTGACTATAATATAACTGTAACTATGGCCTAATTCTGATGATTATTATTCATAATTAGCAATTTAAATCTTCTCCGCTCTCTTTCTTCTGATGTGTTGCATTCTCACCTAAAACTTCCTTTTTCTCACTTACCACCAAGGGATGTCGGTTTCCTCTGATACTTTTTGGCTAAACCCATGGTTTTTTATTCACAGCAAGACATTATACTGCATAGATTTGAATAGGCACCACCTACTTTTTCTCAACCTGCAATGAATAGCATGCTCTCCCACTAGTGTAGACACATTTAGCTTAGCAACTCCCCTATTGGATTCCCAAATCTAAGAATTTCTGAACGGTATGTCGTCGTTAGAGCGCCACCATGGTGTCTTGGAGCTTAGTCACGGTATCTTTCTGCTACAAAGAAAAAAATGCTGCTTTTGTTGCCCATTCTCATATCAGTTTCTTGTTTAGTAGTAGCTATTGAAATCTTATTTGCTTAAACCTCAACTCAACTCCTGTGGTGAAGCATGCAAGTACTGCATTCCATACAGCATTCTCCTTAACAACATCAATTGAAAATTTAAGTTTTCTTTCTTTCTTTCTGTATCTTGCAAAAAATCACATCAGATGCAGAATGCTTAATGCTTATTCTGTTTACAATGTTCATTCTCCAAACTTCCATGACAAGCCCTGACTGACTCTTGCAATGATGATGCAGTTTCACTATGCTGTCTTCTTTGCTTATATGAGACTGAGGGAGCAGGAGATACGGAACCTTATGTGGATCTCTGAATGTGTGGCACAGAATCAGAAGTCCAGAATCCATGACAGTGTGGTCTTCATTTTCTGAGTGCTGCATGTTGAAATGGAAACTCAATCACAAGTCTGGATATGTTCCTCTCATCAGTTGTTTCTGATATATAATCTCGTTCTCCCTTTTGCCTGTAACCTTAAACAATGATATGTTATCGATGATCAGAATAATGTGTGATCGCACCAATTAAACCAAACAAGAAGTTGTAAGTCATAAACTTCTTAATGGAAATGGGAAGTTCTGCTCCATTCCAAGTGAAGTGAATCTTGTAAAATTCTGGCTTGCTAATAATGATGTAGCTGCAGCATTAGCTCCAAGCTTTTTCCCACAAAACTTTTCTTGGCAGATGCATACATCATGGTGGTATCAGATTATAATCATAACAGCTGGGTTGCTAGTAGTCCTGAGCGGATGCATCTGTCACAATGATGTAGCTGCTGTATTAACCTCAAGGCACTTACTACGATTCTACTTCCAACTTTAAATTATTGATTTCTTTGTTAGCATTGCAATTAGATAGAAAGCCAAAGGCTTCATTCTCATCAACTCTTAGACATGATCCCGATTCCGGAATCGGTAGTTTCGATTCTTAAATTTTGAGAATCTGCTTTCCGCTCTTTGATGTGCATGTCATGGTTCAGAATCTCTTCATCTGCTGCTAATTCTGAACACTCGAGATTTGACAAGCTAAACTTCACTTGTAGCAGCAACTGAGCCAAATCTCCATCAAAGATTTCCTTCTTGCTCTTACTTCTGTCATCACATTTTTCTGCTGGCAAGCATTGAAATAGATGAATGCACTGAGACTCCACGAGGTGCAGCTTCAGATGGTGGTCTCCTCTTTACATTCCCAACATTTCTTGTGATCCGTGTGGCCACTAGCTAAAGGAGGTGCAAAAGTTAATCAGCAGGATGGTAGGCTTCAGCCATTTCCTATCAAGTTGGGAGACAAATGTCTGAGGGCTGAAAAAGTTTGTGAAGATTTCTAATGGAAATAGGAATGCTTCCAATGCCAAAATATCTTTGAGGAGAAATTCATCTCCATACCCCAAAGTCAAAAAAAATTTCTAAATATATTTGCTTTTAACTCAAAATTAATCCTCGGAGATAGACAATTAAACAATCAATCTATTATGTCAGTCATATTTTAAAAGACGTTGAACATAGGTATTCAACTATCTAATAAAAGTTATCTCGGTAATCAAGAAATTATTTTTATTCTATCATTTCGTTCGGGTTTCCTCCTTGCCTTTAAACGTGGACTCGGATCATCGAAATTTTGACCTTATGTGTAGGATGGCTGCCTAGGTGGACTATGATGAAGCACAATAATCCTACTTCTAAGCACATACTTATTACATCCAATATGTATATTATTCACAAAAGTCCTAAAAAAAATAAAACTATTATTGCAGTAAGATCCGAGAAAGATCAATAAATACAGTTTTTATCTCACAAGCAGATCAAACTTTCTCTCAAACTGGAATCCAAATTATCCACGTACAAACGCACTCATTTCGGTCGTGGTTTTGTGCTAAGGGACAGTCTGCTATTGTTCAGGGGGTGTTTGTTCTGTTGCTGCATCCACTGCTGATGGGCTCCATTTCGATCGATGAAAATGATTCCCTTACCATGAATGGCAGGTAGCTTGATAAGTTGCCAAGTACAAGTCATGGAACTTTACGATCCACTTGCTCTCCTTACATGCATTTGGATGATGGCATGTTCCCGTCAACACCATAAAAGCTGTGAATGTTATCTGCTATATGAAAGCATAAGCGAACAAACGTTGTTACGTAGCAAAGTTTCACACTCTTACGAGCAATTCTCATTCTGTGTGTGTCGAGTGGAATGACCTGTTTTCACTGTTCGAAGTCGAAGCATCGTAGAATAAGGTTACTAATGCGAGAGGGAGAGGAAACTACAGGCCATGCCCACAGACTCTCAAAGAGGTTTCCAACTGAGGAGTTGCAGCCTAAATAGTGCAGATCTTTGCAGGGATTTTTATCCAACAAATGCATACTAGTTTGGTGGTCAGGTCAGGTTATCCTGATGATTATAATCGATGCACCTCCCATGATCTTATTGACTCTCTCAGTAACTCTTCACTGTTATGAGCATAATCTTATAAAAGCAATGAACCTCTCCAATTATAGGAGGGCATACTTCGACTCGGATCTATACTAACTTGAGCATCGAAATGATTTCGCCAAGCTTAATCCTGATGCATTTTTTACGAGTAATACTCACATCGCCTTCAACAAAGAGTCACAACCTAAATCCTTACATTAGAAGATCAAAATCAACATTAGTACTAAGAAATCACAATTATGATTTTACCATATCAAAATATATTACTCAATCAGAAGGATCCTCAAATGGAGAATGTGCACTTTGTAGATAGGTCAGCATAATGCAGAGAGCAGCCACCTCCTGTTATTGAGCCTTTTGCCTCTGGTTTAGCTTGATGTCATATTCTCCTGCTGTAGCAATACTTGGGTCATCACTCAAAACATCTATGGTAGGAAGTTGCTGCAAGTATGTGCTGTATGTTATGGTTCATTTTGTCCTGCCATACACTGCAAGAAGAAACCTTTTGTTTTGGTGCACTCATCCTTCCTTCCTCTCTCTCTCTCTCTCGATGAGTTGGTAGGATTGCAACAAACAGCCAAAGATTGACCCAATATGACTTCTCTCTATCCATTTAGCTTCAAAGGCCTAACAAGTGCATCATATTTCTGTGTGCCATAGGGTAGCTCTTAGGCCTAATGGCAGCAATGATAGGTGGGGCAAAATCTAACCTGGTTGACTGATCTGGAAATGGGAATTTAGATTCCTTTCATGCCAGATTTGGTCAGAGAAGGGATAGCTTTAGCTGCATCAAGCACAAATATTTTATGGATGCATCACTGCCTTACATTAAGGTGTCAAATCTCTAAGACAAACACGAAAGATTGGTGACTTTTTGAGTCTTTTTGGATCATTTGTTTTCTAGTTCAGTCGATGAATGAGGCCTATCTTGGAAGTCCAACTGGAACAAGTCATCCATGGTAGTAGCTTTGAGATGAACTGGCAGACAAGGGTGGTGGAATCTATTTCTTTTTCGTACATTCCCATAAACCTGTTAATCTGATTTGTGACTCTAATAATTTGGTGTGGATATACAACATTTTTTATAGTACATTTGATTTTGAATTCTATGTTTCATTCAACAATTTGACTCGGTGGACCAAAAAAGTAATCGATCCATTATATCGACAAAATCATTCAAATAATTCAGCGGCAGTATTTCTTTGAAATCTATGACCAGCAGATTGATCATATTTGCTAGCATTAAACTGGCCATATACTGTTCATCTTTTACGAGCTATTGTTCCTTCTTTCGAGTGCTTGCCAAGAATGCTAACAAGAAGATTTTTGGTTGGAGGTAAAGGGATGTCAACTACTACACTGCCATCCAATCACCAACATCACGATCGTGGCACTAATACAAACGAGAAGGGGATAACAATCCAAATAGCTGTTTGGAGTAGCCCACAGGAAACTGGAGAATCTCCCTTGTTGTCGAGGTCCCTGGATACCTCACCCAGAAAATAATAGCATGCAAGAAAAGCTCTTCTTACCTTCTTCTTCTTCGTCTGATACCACCAAGCCATTCTTGGATCTCCATCACCTTCTTCCTCCTGTGGAAGAGCCACCAAGAAGGAAGCACAGAGAACACAAAGATTTCTCCTCTGAGTTCTGCATAGAAATTAGAACACATACTCTGCAGCTGTGTCTTGCTCTGTTTCTTTGTCCTCTGGTTGCGCCAAGATCACTTCTTTTTCCCATTCCTCAAGTTGTTGGAATCCCTATTCTCGTAAAGTTCCAATCTTTATGAGGATTGACGGCGAACTGGCGAAGCAGAAGGGCAGCGGCGAAGTGGCCAAGGAGAAGAACAGGTGCTGTTCCAGGAAGAAGAGCAAGAGGCAGCAGAAGAAGGCCCTGGCGGAGCCGATGCCGACGGTCGTGCAGAGGCTGTGGGAGACGTGCAAGGAGGTCTTCGCCGACAGCGGGCCGGGGGTTGTCCCCTTGCCGGGCGACGTAGGGCACCTCCGGTCCTTTCTCGGTACCACCGCCCCACCAAGCTTCGGTTGTCTTGCGTGAGATTTGTGTTCTGACCGAGTTCAAGAGGATTTCCTGCATGGGATTTTTGTTCTGATGCTAATCTGTGCGATTCCCATGAATCTTAGTTTTGTTTGGGGAAAAAGATCACTTCTTTTGCTTTCCTGAACCTTCAGATATGTGCTGTTTGAGTTCTTGAGCCATCAGCTTTCTTGTAATGGTCAAAGTAGATGGCTCAGGCCATGGCAAGGTGAAGCGCCAGGCATCTTAGATTCCTCATGTCCATGATTCATGGAACTTTGAGAGTAAAGATGCTTGTCAGCTCGAGACGTTTTAGATTGCCAAGCATATCCTTCTTCTTCTTCTCCTCTGTGGCAATGTGGAATTCAATCTAAAACGCTGTCATGGCTGTTCTTGCAGCATCTTCTGAGGTAGCATATGTTAGCAGGGTCACACCTCTTGCTGAGCTTGTTGTCTTCTTCTCATGCAGATGGCATGAAACCGGCAGATGTTGGCCTGCATCCAAACCTGCCATTTTTCCAGGACTTCAAGGGAACTCCTCCGGTGACATATCTGCACCTTCATCAGTGCCCCAAGTTTTCGGTATCCCGACAACACGAACAACTTCAAATCTTGCAATCAACGAATGCGTCGGATTGCAGATGCAGCCTTCTGAGACCAAATGCTTGACTGCATTTTGCAGATTGGCATCTTTTGCCTCCCTCAAGCGGCTGTCATTCCACTCCACAATCACCCAGGCATGACTGTCTTCAGCAAGCTTCTCTTCGGATCGATGCACATCAGGTCCTACGACTGGGTCGATTCCAGCAAGCAAATCAGATCATCTAATGGTGAGGTTGATGTGGTCGTGTTCTGTGCAGCCTGATCTTGCTCGTCGTCGAATCATCATTCCTTCTTCCATTCCAGGAGCCTGTTTGGCGAAGCTGAACACTGATTCCGTCATGAACGCGCCTTGTGAGACCTCCATACTTTATCCTGCGGCCGGAGGTAACATGCATTGTTTCACTGCAGTGACCCCCTGCGCGGTGCTGGATGTCCTCGGACCACCTTACAATGGGCCTGAAGGCAGGGATTGCAAGTACTACACTGAAGTCTTGTGCTCGAATTTTCCTGGTATGTTCTTTATTTTTTCCTCGGAAAAACAATTATATTACTTCAAAAATCTAGAACAATTCGAATCATGCTCATCTGAGTACAAAATCGAGAACAACTTTGGAGGCTACTTAGATCTTCAAACTAGATTCAAACCAAAAGTTTTTGTATGAGTTGAAACATAGTGAAATCCTTGAAGCCATTTCTACCCAAAGAAGTATGAAATCACTTGGAAGACATGTGATCGCTTACAAGTTCTTCATGCGTTTGTTCTTTTCGATTTCAGGCAATGCAGCAGCATCGGCTGCGCCGGCCGATAACGATCGGTATGCTTGGCTGGAAGAGAGGCAGGGGAAACCTGATGATTTCAAAGTTCGTGGTGAAGAATACAAGGGTCCCAAAATTGTGGGATATTATTGATATGCAATTTGAGAGATTCGCTAGAGGATGAAGATCATGTGTTTGAGATGTCAAATTGATGTGTTGACGATGCAAATCCATCACGTATGTGAACAAAAAGCTCAAGAGCAAGTATCTAGCAATGTTTTATTTAGCACATGATTTCAAGGCATAAACATGAATATAAACTTGTTTATTCACTTGCTATAAACATAAATGATAAGAGGGTAAGCAATGTATATTTCAAATGTGAATTGATATTTGGTATTTTTTTTTTCAAATCATATTTGGCCTGAATGTTGCATTATAAATGTTCCAATGTTACCTAATTGTAGTATTAGCATTTGTAGGATGCTAATGTAGTTTTTAAAGTATCCTATGATATTGTCTAAAATCATAAGATTGTCAATATGATTTAGAAAGAAATCAACATGATTTTTTTTTATAAGATAAATTTTTTATTTATTTATTTTCTAAAAATTATTATATATTCATTTATATGATTATGGCCATACCAAGAAATTTTAAGATAACATTTATTTATTTATTATTTATTTTTTTTATTAATTTAAATAAAATATAATTTTTTTATCAAAATAAAAATATAATTTAAATATAATTTAAATTAAAAAATAAAAATTTATAATTTTTTATCTATTATTTATCAAATACTCGTATCATTCTACGACAATTGCATAAGCACTCAAATCTATTTCTCAAAATTCACGTTAAAGTTGCACATGTATACCCAAACCCAATCTCAAATTCATTGCCTTTGCCCCTTCATGTTATGGTATTCTTAGGCAAATATTCTTCTCTTGGATGAAATTGAACCCACTCAAATCTTTTGTAGGGTGTTCAAATTGAATCAAACTAGAACTAAACTGGTCTAAAATTAGTTCGGTCCAAATCAATTCGTAAATGGTTTGGCTTCGAAAGTTATAAATAATTTCAACTAAAATTATTATTTTTCGGTTCGGTTAACCAATTCGAACATAATTGAATTGATTTTAATTCCAATAAATATTAGTTTAATTGAGTTAATTATCTTAAGCTATTGATTCAGACCAACCCAAATACTCAATTTCACAAATCATATAGGTCCACTTTCACAAATCTTCTATGTCAACTTAATTGGATTAAGATTCATTTTATGATGATGATTACGGTCACATATGTTCACGTTCTTTTGACTTGTGATTTGTCTATGATAATTGTTCTTTTAGTATTGAATGCAAACAAATAAAATTGAATGATGATATTTATGTACATCTCGATGTTCCTTTGATGCACGCAATTCTCGTCACTTTGTCGGAAGAAAAGCAAAGGAGGGGATTCCAAATCCTCTTCTCTACTCCATCGTTTTCTTGATCCAAGAAAAAGAGAAACCGATCATCCCTACCCATATCTATCTCGGCATCCCTAATTGCCATAGTGAGCGTCGTGGTGGACGTACTTTGTGAGGACGGAGAGATCCACATATGGCGGCAATGTTAGCAACAGAGCTGCGGCGGCTGAAAACGAAGGCGGCCGCCCTCGCAGCGACGGAATCGATGCTGCGTCTGCGCCTTTCTCGCCGGTTGTCATCCCTGGTGGAACGCCTCTGCGTCATCCACCGAGTCTGTGCCTATCCCGAGAAGCAACAAGCAGCTGACAAGAAAGAGGAGGTGGAGAAGTGGCTGAAGAAGCTGCAAGAGGCAATCCTGCGTGCGGAGGACTTGCTGCACAAGCTGAAGCTTAGGCGGCTGCCACGGGAGACGAAGGCACCGGTGGTGGCGAACGCAGCGCGCGAGTTCTTGCTCCGCATCACGTCGGTGTTCCGCTTTGCTGCAGACCGCAGATTGAGAGCAACGGTGAAGGTGTTCGACGACCTTGTCATGTTGGCCGGGAAGGTGTTCTCCGAAGTAGACTCGGCGCAAGTCGTTGAGGTTCCTTTCCCAATGCCTGCAACCTTTCGCGGAAGAAAGGATGATAAAACAAAGATCAATGAACTGCTCGATCATCATGGTGGACCTTTGGTTGCCATCCTGATCGTTGCCATAGCGGGGTCAGGCAAGTCGACCTTGGCCCGAGTCATTTACGACGGTCAGAGGGAAAATTTCGAGGCTGCAATGCTAGTAGACCGATACTACTCTTGTGAAGCAGCAACGAATGGTTGGAATCGTTTTCGCTATCTGCCAGTTACGGAGCTCAAGATCGCAACAAGTCTCATAGTAGGAGAAGAGGTAGCACCTCCGATCACGGATAGGGTCGATGATGGGGAACCATTTCTGTTCGATTCGGCAGTGCATCGAATCCGGGAATCACTAATTGGAATGAGATTTTTGATTGTTCTACTTGACATCAACAACATAGCTCGTCCGGATTTGTGGCAACGGCTGATGCAGGCCTTACAGGAGGCGTGCCTGCATGGAGGAAGCACGGTGATCATAACCACAACCAACACTGCACTTCAATCGACCATGCTCATCGAACATCATTCCTTCAGTTTGGGTGGCTTGTCACACTTAGATAGTTGGCTGCTGTTCCAAGAACATGCATATTTTATGCTGCCAGATTATCTGGAGCACCGTTCCTGGGTCGGCGCCGTATGCCGTGGGCATCCGTTGTCATTGATCATCCTAGCTATGAAGATTCGCTGCACCGCAACGCAAAGTATTTGGTACACTTCATCCACTCCACCTAGTGGAGATATTCCTAGACTTTGTTCCGACATAAAGCAGGTGTATGAAAGATTGATCCACGGTGGCGCACGTAGTCCGCTATCGCCGGACATACTCCGTGATTGCTTCACATTCCTGTCGCTGTTCCCGGAAGATTACCGTTTTCGTAGGGAGGAGATGGTCGACCTGTGGGCTGCGGAGAACTCGATATCATTGGATGAAGCCGATACCTACGTCAAAGCTTTCGTGCAGGAAGGCGCCTTCGTCCTCTGCGAGCCGCAGGATGAACATGACGGTGAAAGCACGCCTCGCAGGGTGGCATACAAAATGCCAGACCTTCTCCCCTACTTTGCACAGCACGTCGGTTCCAGCAGTGTCCACTCGACGCTGACGCCTGAATTCTTTGGTTCGACGCTTTTTGAAACGAAAGGCTTCCCTTCGATCTGCCAGCACTTGTCATGCGTTTGTGATCCGAGGTCACCAGAGTTTCCGATGGACGTGCTCCTTAAAGGCTCCCCATGGCTGCTGCGCACACTGCTGCTACTAACTGCATCATCAAATGAGAAGCGCGAGGTGACGGACGATGCTGAAGGTATCGAGTTCGCAACTTTCACACTCCTCCGAGTGTTGCATGTACGTGGAATCACATTCGGAAAATTGTTTCGTGGGGTTGGAGCGCATTGCAATCTGGTTTACCTCAACGTTTCACACAGCGACACCGAAACACTCCCTGAATGGATCGGTGACCTTCCCGAACTGAGGATCTTGAAGCTCTCTCACTGCCAGAAGCTCCGCAGACTTCCCAAATCGATCACCCGGCTTCGGTACTTGGAGAAGTTGGACCTTGAAGCTTGTTCCTTGCTTGCAGGAAGTTCGCTGGAATGGGTCGGCAAACTTTTCCGACTGGAGCACCTCAACCTTTCACAAATCGACTTGAAGTCACTTCCTGGATCCGTAGGCAAGCTTTGGACGTTGAAGGCCTTGGTACTGGCGGACTGTCAGAGAATTCGGAGGCTTCCCGGATCAATCAGAAAGCTCCTGTGCTTGGAGAAGCTGGACCTTGAAGGGTGCCATTTCCTGGAGGAGTTGCCTGACAACCTGGACAGCGTGATGAAGAGTCTCAAGCTTTTGAACCTGCTCCGCTGTCCCTCCTTGACTCGCATGCCTCTCGGTATCGGACGAATGTCAAGCCTCAAGAGTTTGCCGAGATTCGTGGCGAGTGATGAGCTCGGGCGAAGCGTCACGGAGCTCCAGCCGCTCTCTGATCTTGAAGGTGAGCTTTGGTTGGATAAGCTCAACGAGTTGGAGGATCCGGAAGTGGCAAGACAAGTAAAGCTAGAGGAAAAAGAGAAACTTGAGGCATTGACGCTCCGTTGGGAACGCTTCGATTCAGAAGAACATCCAGATGAAATGAAGCAGCAGCCGCAGGAGAATGTGCTCGAAGCCCTTCGACCGAACGCAAGCTTGAGGTCACTGAAGTTGATCCTGTACACGGGTAAACAGTTACCTTCTTGGATGACTAACGAACTGACTTATCGCACATCACTGTTGGATATCAGATTATTCAACCTGAAAAGATGTGGTCTGCCCCCACTTGGGCAATTACCACTTCTCAAGGTAGTCAAGATCAGTGGTATGGATGCGGTGGCCGAGCTGGACGACTCCTTCTATGGCGAGACCGGCACATTTCCCTCGCTGGAGAGTCTCACTCTCTCTCGAATGTCAAACTTGACGGGATGGCTGATGCCTATGGAAGACAGACATGGTTTGTTCCCTCGTCTTGCTCGCTTGACATTTATACAGTGCCCCAAACTTGAGCCGCCCAGCTATTCTATCCCATCCATTACGACATTGACAATGTGGATGAACAACGAGAAGCTCTACAGCTCAGCAGATCTCAGAAACATGGCTAGGAATGTGACGAAGCTCTCGGTTTCCTTGTGTCAAGATCTTGGGGCATCCTCGACGACGTGCCAGGGATTCTGGGGCTTGACCTCCCTGGAGGAGCTACAGATCTCCGCATGCCAGAATTTGACATGTTTGCCGGAGGAGATGAAGCAGCTCAGTTCCCTTCGAAGCCTACAGATCATTAGCTGCAGCAACATGAAGAGTCTGCCAAAGTGGTTGGAAGATCTACCTTCCCTCCGTTCCAGAGGAATACCGTCTCGTTTAGAATTAATCATCGAAGGCTGCCCTTTGCTGCAACGACGATGAACTAATCCGGCTGTTGCTGCTGGTGCTGTTGATTCCACGAAACCAACCTTCAAGATTCTTAAGATTGTGGAAAGCTACCCTTATTTGAGTAGTCATTTGATTGTTATTTTATTTTTTTTTCTCAATGCATCGTTTAGGTGCATTAGGGAAGTGTATGTTATTTTTATTTAAATAGGATCTTGATAAGATCCTTAAAATGTCTATTCAAATTTATTTTCTTGTGTAGATTACCTGTGGAATAAACCACACACACACTCTCTCTCTCTCTCCCTGCATTGACCTTTTTACAATCAACGGTCAAAATCAAATCGCCCACGAAGAGATGGATTGCACGGCCGTCACCGATGTAGGCTTCTCAAGATCCAAAAGTTTGTGATCGGCCATGTGTCATGATTCGGTTTGACAGGATAATTGGCACAATCTAATGTGGGATATGATTGGATCACTCAACACACGTAAACTGCAGATCACACCAATACAAACCTTGGAGAAAGGCATTCCTCCTGCGATCAGAGGATGCCTGATCGTCATGCCACGAAAAAGGAATCCCCTTTGACTCTCCTTTCAAGATGCACTATAAGAATGACTCCCCACGGTGATCAACACATACGACTCTCGCAATTAGTCCCCTCACTGCCTTCTCACCTAGGGATCTTGGAGTTGTAGTGCTTACAAGACTTCAAATTAGCTTAGACAAACATCTAAGTAGTATCGTCGAAAACCTTCTACATTTGTTTTGCTTTACAGAAATAGCCACACGGTGGAGGGAGCACCACCAACCTTCAATCTCATACTCTAACAAGCTTAGTTCCATTGATTATGCTTATGATATCAACGAACTCCATAAGACAAGTCGAATCACCTCCATTGTAGACAAACAATCGCATGAAAAAACTCTTCATCAAAACCATATGATCGGTAAAACTTGAACTCGGAAGTTTTTACACTACCTTTTTTTTTTTAATCTTTTATCTCGATTTGATATTTGCATACATGATTCTTGCCCTTTCTGTGATTTTGTTGTTGAATCCATCCATCATGGTTTCTTTCGATGTCCCTTCTCTATTTCTTTATGGCATCTCTTTGAAGCCAAATTTGAGGTGAACTTTTCCTTCTGTGTGGATCGAGTGAGTCGTAAATGGCTTGATGAGGATGGCTTAGATAGATGCTTTGATTATTGGCCTTTGGTATATTTGATGTGTAAGAAATGATATGATTTTTAATTAAGTTATCTCCTTTCTTTGTAAGATTTTATATAGAACAATAGCAGCAATCCTCCCTAATGACGAGGTCAAATTACTTGATTGCATTATGCATAAAAAAAATTTCATATTATATTTCTTGAACCTGCCCTCAGGTGGGGTGGTTAAGTTGAATTGTGATGACTCTATTAAAGAGTTAATGTGAGAGAAATATTGATTTTGTTATTAGAAGTGATACTGGTGACCCATTCTTAGTTGGGTGCAAGTATATGAAGGCATGTGTTTGATGCTAGGGGCAATTTTTGTAGAAGCAATAATAGATTTCTTTTTTAGTAAAATAAAAATAAAAAATAAATACTAAAAAAATTACCATATGAGAATTAATTTTATTTTTAAAAAAATAAAAATAACTAGGAAGAAATATCAATTGCACTAAAGAATGCACAAGTACAATAATCAATAGAATAGGATGTCAAGACCAATATATTAGCTTTCTTTAACATCAGACCAACGGTTGGGGATATCATCAAGTTGCTTTTGTGACCGTATGATGTGGTGGGCGACAGTTGATGATGGCGACAAATGGCAAACAATTAGAGTGGCAGCACCATAGGAAGAACCTGCGCTATGAGAATTGGGTGATGAGCGATAGCAGTCTTCTGCTCTTCAATCTCCGCCATGCATATCCACCAGTGTAAAGCGTCCGTCTGACCTGCAGTTGGAGGATTCGTGTGTCTGCCAATGTTTCCACCACTTCATCCATGGCTTCGCTAGAAGAGATGCATCCTCATCATCGATGTTGACATGTAAGTATCTACTCCAAAAGCATGAACGCTTTTTGGTTGCACGGTAATCTTTGTCATGTTTTGTGTGTTCTCCGTTGTTACGAGATAGATATATAGATAGATAGAGATATATAGACAGATAGAGAGAGAGAGAGAGATTCTCCGCTCACGTTGTCGTTCTTTCTTTCTGAGTCTGTCAACAAGCAAGCAAGCGATGTCGCAGTTCTTGCTGCATGGAGTTCTGCATGCTACGATTTTTGAGGCGACGTCGGTGTCCGACCGGTGCAGAATCACCCGCCGTGTTCCCAAGTTCGTCCGCGAGGTGCCTGAGCTAACTGAATCCTTCTTCCCTTCCCTTCCTTTTGCTTCCTTTCATGTTGGATTAACGCTGCATGCAGCTCGTCGAGGCCGTCGAAAAGACGGTGAGTTTCGGAAAGGGGTGGAGCAGGTTCTACGCGACGATCGACATCGAGATGGCCCGACTTGGTCAGACGAGGGTGATCACGGGGCACCACGGGAATCCCCGCTGGAACGAGTCCTTCCACATCTACTGCGCCCACACGGCCGCCAACGTGGTCTTCACCGTCAAGCTCGAGGAGCCGATCGGAGCCAGAGTGGTCGGAAGGGCGTCTTTGTCCACCGAGGAGCTCCTCGGCTGTGCAGAGGTCGACCGGTGGCTCGAGATTCTCGACGAGGACCGCCGTCCTCTCCGTGGCGGACCTGCGATCCATGTCAGTCTCCGCTTCGTCGCGGCCGACATGGATCCCAACTGGGGAAGGGGCGTGCTAAGTATTCGCTACCCGGGCGTCCCCCACACGTTCTTCTCTCAGAGGCCGGGCTGCAGAGTGACGCTGTACCAGGACACGCACTCCTCCGACGGCTTCTTTCCCAGGATTCCGCTCGCGGATGGCAAGCAGTTCGAGGCCCACCGATGCTGGGAGGACATCTTCGACGCCATTCAGGACGCCCAGCACCTGATCTACATCACGGGGTGGTCCGTGTACACCGAGATCACGTTGGTGAGAGACCCCCGGCGGCCGAAGCCTGAAGGCGACGTCACTCTCGGAGAGCTGCTCAAGAGGAAGGCGAGCCAAGGCGTTCGGGTGCTCATACTCATCTGGCACGACAGGACGGCGTTGGGACTCGGATCGGTGCACTACGGGGGCATCATGGACACCCACTGCGAGGACACCTTCCGTTTCTTCGAAGGCAGCGATGTGCACTGTGTCTTGTCCGGCCGGGATCCCGATCTGGGCGACAGCCTCGTTGAGGATGTGAAGGTCCTCTACATGTTCACCCATCATCAGAAGACCGTCATCGTCGACCACGCGATGCCCAACGGGAACTCCACGATGCGGCAGATCGTCAGCTTCGTCGGCGGCATCGACCTCTGCGACGGGAGGTACGACATGCAGTTCCACTCTCTGTTCAGGACGTTGGCCGCGGAGCACCGCAACGACTTCCATCAGCCCAACTTCGACGACGCGTCCTTGGAGCGAGGCGGCCCGCGGGAGCCGTGGCACGACTCCCACACCCGGATCGAAGGCCCCGCCGCCTGGGACGTGCTGTTCAACTTCGAGCAGAGGTGGAGGAAACAGGGAGGCAAGGATATTCTCCTGCGGCTCACCGATCTGTCCGACATCATCATCCCCCCGTCTTCCGTCATGTTCCCCGAGCACAGAGACACGTGGACTGTTCAGCTGTTCCGGTCCATCGACGCCAGCGCCGCCTTCGGCTTCCCCGAGTCCCCGGAGGATGCCGCCGCGGTCGGGCTCGTCAGCGGGAAGGACAACGTCATCGACCGCAGCGTTCAGGACGCGTACATCCACGCCATTCGTAGGGCCAAGAACTTCATCTACATCGAGAACCAGTACTTGATCGGGAGCTCCTTCGGGTGGAAGGCCGACGACATCGAGCCCAAGGACATCGGCGCGCTGCATCTGATCCCCAAGGAGCTGTCGCTGAAGATCGCTAGCAAGATCGAAGCCGGGGAGCGCTTCGCCGTCTATGTGGTCATGCCCATGTGGCCGGAGGGCGCGCCGGAGCTGGGGCAAGGCCAAGCCATCTTGGACTGGCAGCGGAGGACGATGGAGATGATGTACACCGACGTCGCGCAAGCGCTCCGAGCCAAGGGAGTGGAAGCCAACCCCGAGGAGTACCTCAACTTCTTCTGCTTGGGAAACAGGGAGGTGAAGAGGAGCGGGGAACACGAGCCTCGGGAGCATCCGAAACCGGACACCAACTACATGAGATCTCAGGAGGCGAGGCGATTCATGATCTACGTTCACAGCAAGCTGATGATAGGTGAAACCGCGGTAGCAGCGATTCACTCGCGACGAGTCTGATTTCTCCACATCCTCCTAATCTACGTTGCTCGTCTCCGATGCTGTGTTTCAGTTGACGACGAGTACATCATATGCGGGTCGGCCAACATCAACCAGCGGTCGATGGACGGAGGAAGGGACTCCGAGATCGTCATGGGGGCGTACCAGCCGTACCATCTGTCGACGACGGAGCCGGCGAGGGGGCAGATCCATGGCTTCCGTATGGCGCTCTGGTACGAGCACCTCGGCGTGCTCGACGACGACTTCCTCCACCCGGAGAGCCTGCATTGCGTGCAGAAGGTGAACAATATCGCCGAGCTGTACTGGGACCTCTTCACCGGCGAGCGGCAGGACGGTGACCTCCCCGGCCATCTTCTTCCCTATCCCATCGGCGTCACATACGACGGCAGCATCACGCAGCTGCCGGGCTTCGAGTTCTTTCCCGACACGCGCGGCCGTGTTCTGGGAACCAAGTCGGCCTACATCCTGCCGGTTCTCACCACCTAAGTAGTATGTGTCAAGATTATTGGATAAGAGATTGTTATGGCAATTAATGTTGTGGGCTTGTGATGACAAACTACAAGAATAATGTTTTGACTTGTGAGAAAATAAATAAAAGCTTGCGATTGTGTGATGGAAATTATTTTTTTTAACACAAAGAATGGTGGATTTTTTTATGAGCCACAGCGGATTTTATTTATGATAAGAGATTTAAATAAAGAATTTTTTTATCATAAAGATAGAAATAGAAAAATAAAAAATTATATAAATAACCGAACAAATGATGAGATCAATACACACTCAGAGGATGAGTACATCCTCATCCCAAGATGAGGATGAATACCTCGTGTTGCGGGAAACAACAGTAAGCCGTGGCCTCGGGACCGACGCGGCTTGGTTCGGGTCGGAATGCATGGGGATCCGGCGCGGCGCTCCTCGGGGCAGCCGAGGTGGCCCGTCGCGGTTGTCCGGATGGGATGCAGCGCGGGGGTGAAGCCTCCGCGCAGCGTGGCGAATGTGCGACCTCGCCTTCGTTCTTGCACACAGGTCGGGTCGGAAGCTCAGCCCGACCCCTCCGACGATCAAGTCAAATGACGTGGAAGGGAGTTTTTTCTGGTGAAGTGTCCCCTCTTCGTTTAGAACTTGAGGGTATTTATAGGGTGGTTTAGTGTTACCTGATGTGCTTGCCCGCGGGGGGCAGGGTCGTACCTCTGATGGCATCTGATGTTGCTATAGACGTTGTGTGGAGAACCGAACTGCCGCAGGGTATGGGCGAGCTTCGGTCGTCGTCCTCCTCTGCCTTGGTCAAGTGCGCGGGCTCAGACGACGAAGTCGTTGTCTGAGAGCGGACGACGTCAGCATATGTCGAGTCAGCATTATTGCCCTCCTTCTCGGATAGAGTGGCGTCCAGGTGGGGCCGACGTCATGATATGTCATGTCGCCATTATTACCCCTATCACCTCGTACTCTAAACGTATCTATTTAGACAGACGATAAGATTTGAAACATTAGCTTTACACCACTCTCACACAGGTTTGAAAGAGCTTGTTGATCCATTTTTCATTGATATATTATAATGTTATGATCTCTAGATATAGATATAAGAATAAAATATATTACAATCATATAAAATCAAATATATATTATTTTAAAGAAAGATAATAATCTTGATTTAATTTTAAAAATAATCCTTTTCTATTTATTATATTTTTTATATATAAATTTTCATCCATGTAGAGATAAATATTAAATGAATTTGATTTTTTATTTTTTTTATTTTTTGTGAGTATATATTTTCATGTTACAACTTATTACCATAAGTATAATATCCTTAAATTAATAAAAAAAATTATTTTACAATGAATTTTTTTAAAAAAAATCTTCTTACAAAGCATCACAATTTTAAAATTTTTTGATAAAGTACCCCTAATCACGTGAAAAGATCATTTTACTTTTGCTTTTATTGGAACCATTGTCATCGCCTCCACTCACCATTCACTCATATTTTTTAGCAACTCCTTCCCATTAGGCCTAGTGATAGAGGCACAACCTTCACGACGTCTATCATCGCTACAAAGTCATTATCACTTTCAGCCCTCACCCCAGCGTCTCGACCATAGACATAAAAGGAAAGGGGTAGCTTAACTTTATCCATAGCCTTTGTAAAACTTCTTCATCGTTGTTAATCGGCAACTATAAAAAGAGTGGTTCGCAAGACCGATAACCTTCATTGATCACGAAAGGACCATCGAAAGAGACGATTAGTGACACGGTGGATAGTGATCAATAGGGATAGAATAATCATTTTAAAAAATATTCGATGAAAACATTTTAAAGTCGGAGTACTATTTAAGAAATTCTTAAATTTAAAGATTTTTTTTAGAATTGGTTCATTATCCTTTAATGAATCAATTAAATTGCTCTTACAGCGATTATCACTGTACCACCAATTGAATTGAAAGTGACTTCCCTAATTTCGGCATTGGTAAATATCGCATAAAATAATATGGTGTTTCCGCTTATAACGTTTTGTTACAACAGTTTGATGCCGTTCTTAACAGCTAGCCGTTGTAACATCATCATAATTTATAATCGGGTGACGGATGTCCTCCGTGGCTGAACTACCGCCTCAATGCTTTACTTACTCGTCTACATACACCGTCTTCAGCTACCTTCCTTGTGATTGGAGTCGTGAACAGATACGTGGAGTGAGTTGCACGTGGATGCCCGCAAGTCAGTCAATTATGAGGAAGGTAGATTGGTGGGTAATCTAAACTTAGTAGGAAAATTATTGCTCATCGCTTCCGAGAAATTAGACAGTGCTTCACACAGCGACAAAAAATGGCCAGAAAAGACACTCAAATAATCAATTATTACTGAAAGATGGTCAGGTCCGACCATCTTTGTGTCAGAACCGACGGTCTAGATTCATTTGGGTGTCCTTTAGCGTCGGTTTCGTGGGGGTCCATAGGACTGCCAAATACCGGGGCAAGAAGAGAGTCGCGTCTTGCCCTCGAGACTTCGTCTCTCACAACCCTTCCCCCTTCCCAGCCTCCTCACCATCTCTCTCTCTCTCTAGACGAACAGTAGACCGTTTAATATTTGGTAGACGAAGAGTAGCAGTACAGGGGATGGGAGAAGGTGAGACAGGGTCCGATGAAGGAGAGGCGTTCCAGAAGGTGCGGCATCGAATCGCGGATCAATCCAAGGTATGCACATATGCTTCAGTTTATCATGCATATTGGTGCGTTGTTTCATCTATTTTTGGCTCTTGCTATGGGTTCCATTTTGGTTCGATTGTTGTTGATCAGAGAGTGGTCCAGACGAAGGAGATCCTGTCGAAGCAAGCGGCGCAGACGAAGGAGATCTTGTCAAAGCAAGCCGTGAAGATTGCTAAACAAGCCGAGGAACATGAGCGTATCATATTCAAGGTACTTCGGTTGAGCAGATGTGTTTCACTCTTTGTTGTACTAAAAGTTTGGATCTTTAGCCCTTATTTGGTTCTTTTTGATACCCAGGTGACTCATCTGTTGGGGGTTCTTGGATTTGGTGCTTTTTGTTATATTTTGGGCGCTAGTAAGTTGTTATCGGTTTCATGTTCTCTCGTTTGGTGAAAGATTTGGCGTCTATAAAAAATTTGATGATTGTGAATATAGGTTCCACGATTTAGATATGTTCTTCTTTTTTCAATTAGGGCCACAAGATGTTCCCTACGTGTATTGCTTCTTCTATGTCACGTTCGTTCCTCTTCGTTGGATATACTATCGGTACAAGAAATGGCACTATTACCTCCTGGTGAGAACACATTCTGTGATCCTTGGAACTTTGGTCAATCTTCCATTCTTTACAATGACGAACGTTGTTGTGTTATCTGAAAACGTTAGCCTGAATTGTGATGTTGACTTAGTACGGATTTGCTAGACGTAATAATTAGTCTGTTTTAACTTCTTTGATATAAGGCAATACTTGTTCGATACATTAACCCAGAAAATGCTTGACAACAAACCATGACACTTCAGAAGAAGTTAATCAGTGTAGATTTTATTAAATAAATTGTCAATAGTTTTTAAATTTTGTAGGAATCTTCTTTTCTTGATTTATTGTCATCCCCCTCTGGCATACTTTCACTGAGATCTAAAAATCATGTGGGAATCATAACTGTGCTTAATATTACTTTTTTTTTTCTCTAAATACACTATTTCAATGTGAGCCTTTACCTGCATCATTTGGATATCTTTATGAATCAACAACCTTTTATATTTTAGAATCTTACAGTAGGTCAATATCATTTAGCTACATATCTTTGTCAGAGAAGTGGACGTTGACGTTGATTGAACAAGAGAAGTGAAAGATCAAACAAGCTAGATTAAAATCAATGGAATATGACATGCAAAGAGGTTCCCTGTTGAGTTGTTGGAAGAGAGGTGTCTCATTTCGAATAAGGTGGCCCATGATAGATGGCTCCCATGTCAGATGGGTAAAAAGATGAAACAACATATCTGTTAATGGTATACAGTGCACCCGTGACCATCCTTAAATAGAAAGTTATGCATTTATATTTTTGCTCAAGTATTTTTCATCCTGTAAGCAACTATTGTGCTGTCTACTGATAACACTTAGAATAGATTATTACATTTTCTTTTAGTTTTCTGCATCTGGAAGGCCCCATAGTTCATTAAAAGTGTTAATATTTTTTTGGTGTAAAAACGTTGGTTCAGATCTTCTAATCTTCTGGGTTAAGGAGCTTAGAACAATGAGCATGAGTTTTTTGTTTCTTCTTTTTGAATTGGCGCAACTATTCAGACTTTGGTATTTGGGCTCTATCAGGTATGTCCTTTTTGTGACAGACATAGAAGTCAGAACTGTATTATAGTTCTGTATCTTCTGGTGTCATAATTGGCTGTTAAAATGCTCGAGTAGAATACCTATGCGTCATTGAAGTATACCTGCAGGAAAGTCTTTAAAGCATCCATAAAGTTTTTGGCTGCAAAGTAAAGTTGAAGTATCTTATATGCATAAATCTTTATAATTGGTCAACTTATCCTATTTATTTACTATATTTTTGTCCACATACCTGACTAATATGCAACAGCAAAGATGACATTGTAAAGTTTGATCATACAAGTGGGTTTCTTTTGCTTTCTCAAACGTCTTCTGTGATTGAAGTCTGCAACCTATCCTGAGCTCAGGATAAATCATGGCTTATGACATGAATGATTGCAATGTATGAAGATTTGTGGCCTTCAAACTGGTAAATAGTCTCATTGTGGGGCATTACGAGGCCCTAGCTGATTCAACCACCTATGTTTTTTTTTAAAATCCAATCACTTATGTTGCTTTGCAAGAAATAAGTGAAATAGGACGAGACTTCATACTTACAAGTAAGATCAGCATGGTTTTATGGTTTGTCAAAATGGTTACCATCTGTGAGTGTTTCATGACTAGTGGCCTTCAAACTGGTAAATTGTCTCGTTCTGGAGGCATCACGAGGCCCTGGTTGACTCCTTTACTTGTGTTGCCTTGCAATATAGGTGATCATTAGGAGGAAACATTGAACTTAGAAGTGAGATCTGCATGGTTGTATGGTTTGTCAAAGTTCTGCCTAAGCATGTTTGAAGACTTGTGGCTTTCAAATCGTAATTCTCTCATTCTGGGGCATCGCAAGGCCTTAGCTGACTGCTTTGCTGATGTTGCTTAGCAACATAAGTGAACATTATGAGGAGTCCTCATACTTGGGAGACATTGTACTTACAAGTAAGATCAGCATGATACTATGGTTTGTCAGAAATGGTTACCATTCAAGGATCAAAGTGTTAAGTCATGGTTAGGAAAGCCAGACAATTTTTCTGCTTGCTTTAGCCTTTTTTTTTTTTGGTAACAATTTGTGGAATATAAGTTAACTAGTTTGAACTTGTAAAGATGAGACTTTATGCTGGCTGTCCCTCTCAAGAGCTATAACAACTCTTTACTGAAAAAGGGAAAAGACAGCCCATAGTTTATACCTTAGATTTTCAAACTTTGTGCATCACAGATTTATAACAAATAAATTTCTAATTGCTTGGTTGGTATTTTCTGTCTGTAGAATGTAATTTCCATTTATCTTCTTTGCATGTTGGTTTCTGATGGATGGTTATCTATCTCTTTTTTTTTTTGCTTTACTGCTTACTATTATTTTTCCAGTTTGTCAGAATGTTGTGTTTGTTTTTGAGACATATTTACTGCAATATCCAACCTTTCTACTTCCATGTAATATTGTGCACTACTAACTTTTTATTTCAATATACTAACAAGTCCTTATGTTTTTACAGGATTTCTGCTACTATGCAAATACATTCTTCCTAGTAATGCTACTCTTCTTTCCAAAGAATGAAAAGCTTTTTATGGTTTGCTTCTCATTTGCTGAAGTAAGAACTTATCCCTGGAACTTTATGGAACATGTATAAAATCTAAGTAGCTAATATCTGACCTTATTTAGGGGCCACTTGCTTGGGCATTAATTGTCTGGCGTAATAGCCTGGTGTTTAGTTCACTTGACAAGCTTGTCAGTGTTCTCATACATCTTTTTCCTGGTAAGTTAGCTATTTACTTGATAGCAGAATTAACAATTACACTTGCATATTTATACACTATATATGTTCTTTAGCCTTTCATTTCCTATTCTGCACCTCTCTAACATTTTTCTGAAAATTCTTTTGGATAGAGAAATATTAAATATGATTTGTTTCTGTCTCTTATGTGACTTATTCATGTATTGTGTACATATGTAAATATTTTTTTTTATTGACATGCTATTTTATTATGCCATAAAGGTGGATTATTGATGTGTGTAACTTGTTTTGGACATCTCTGGTTACATCGAGAGATGATGCCCAAATTTTTTTTCCATTTCTTTATTTCCTTATTTTTGCCATTATTTGATTGATAGAACTCTTTGCTGAGTAGGAATCAGATAGCATTGTTAATTTGCTGTTATCCAGGAAAAATCTGGGGATGCACTAGTAATGAGCTTCCATATCTGAGATGTAGATGTACTTCTGGGAATGTATCAAGTAGTCTCCATAAGGGGATGAACAGTGGTGCTTGGTGAAGTTAGTGTAGAATGCTTATAAATACTTGATTCTGAAACATTTTTAGAAGGGTGTTTGTTGAAAGGCAATGCATTTATTAATGATGAGAAGTCAATAATGCATAACTCTAGAATATGGTGGATCCAAGAAGCAAAGAAAGATAAAAAATCAGGGATAATGCTATATAGACTTGTATAAAAAAATTGTCTATTGGTGAAGCATTTTAAAGTTTACACCATGCAAAAATGGATATTTTGCAAAATCCTTGGACATCTAGTTTGATTTGAAAATTGACTTACAAGGACCTTTAGTGTTCATAGGAGTTTATCAACTAATAGACTTCCGTGTAGATTATGCATGAGTTACGTGGATCTCCTGAATTTTGATTTTCTGTTAACACATAAAAGTACTTAAGTTGCAAACAATGAATTTGCATTAAGCAAACAAATTGGAGTTTTGGTCTCATTGGTATCAGATCACCAATGTGGATAAAGAAATTATTACATGGCAATTTCTCAAAGGTTTGGTTCATGCTTCCACTGAACTACTGCTCCACAGTTCTTTATCTCAATCATTGCATTTGTTCCTTACCCTTGGAATATGTTGAACTACATTTCAGGAATCGTTTTCTTCACTATTCGGTGGTGGAATCCTGAAACTTTTGCTGCCATGCACCCAGCAGGGAGAGCAGCAAGGGTGTCATGGCCATATGTGGAGGATAAATCATACCTATGGACATGGTTATTTGTTGTTCCTCTAATTGCATATACCCTTTGGCAAATTCTCTATTTCCTCATTGTGGATGTTCTACGTCGTCAGCGACTCTTGCAAGACCCCGAAGTCATGACTTCTTACAGGTTTGAATATGTTTTCCTCAAGAGCCTTTTGTTTTGTTTATTTCCAGCAGCTATAATTTTGACATATTTAATTTTAGACTGTTCAATGGTTTCCATTATCATTTTTCTGACTTATAAAAGTGTGCATGTTGATATCCTTAGATTCCTCGATATTGATTGTTTACAAATCTGCAGTAGAAAGATCGTAACTGTTAAGATTTCTGCTATTTCTATATGATATGTTGAAAGCTGGAAGCTATTGACATGAAAAAAATGCAATTTAGTACGCGGGACGAACTCTATTGTTATATGATTCTTGGAAGTTGGAACAATTATTGGTCTAGGGAGCCTTTGTCTAAGAGCCATTCAAAATTATTTTATTCTTGAGAAACCAATTACCTCTTCCAATTAAGGAAGTTAACAAGCTCCTTGATGTTCTTTAGTTCATCCAGTTTTTTTTTTTTTTTTCCAGAGAGAAGATAATGCATTAACTTAGAAGATGAGGAGTACATGAAACACACTCAGCATCTGAGGATATGAGCTTAAGATGCTCAAAATGAAACTTCCCATTCCATAAAAAGGTGGACTTGGTAGTCTTAGCAAAAAAAGGTACCTAGTTGCCAACACTGTTGACCTTTATAAATGTGACGGAGTGTAGCAGCTTGAAAAAGACTTGCCAAGTCTTGGATGTCTCTGATAATGTTCAGCGTTTGTGAAGGTGGTGCACTGGATCAGTTGATGATATCCCCAGTCCTCGTCGAAACAGATTCTAGATGACCTTGTGTGTATCTGTGTAGCATTGCAGCCTTTAGCCCTTCCTAAATGGCTCTAGCTTCAAAAGCATCCAAAAAGCTCGAGGGGGAAGTCTGCCACCTGGAAAAATGCAGTTTTGATCACAGTCCAACTATTTATTGCATAGCTCCGAAGGAGTTGCCGTGTAGCAACAGCTTGGTGAAATACACCAGTGTGCTTGTGCTTGGTGTGTTTGACTCTTAACATCATTTCTAACCTTCCAAACCATCCACAACCCATTAGCAATACAATGTTACTTTTGCAGTGGATAACTCGGTCTGAATCTGTCACTAAAAAATAATGATACTGAGTTGCTTGTAGAACATAGTACATGAATCACTTTTAATCCTTTCACATGAAGCATAACAGTCTTTTCCTGTGGATTATAATTTATGTTCATAACCCGGTAGAGAGATACTTTTTGATCATTGAAGTCCTTGTGCCGGTGATGCAGGGAACTCTCAAAGAAGGCTCAGAAGGCAAACAACATCTGGTGGCGGTTGAGTGGGCTGCTGGGTGATAAGAACCGACAAATTATGTTCATTTTGCTCCAAGCTGTATTCACAGTGGCAACCATGGCCCTTGCAGTTCCCATCTTCATGTCCTACAAGACGCATGTTACTTTCCAAATTTTCAAGGTCTCTGCAATCACATGGAATGGCGGCAGCTTCATTCTGGATGTCATACCCAGGCAAGCTGTCCTCAGGGAAAAGAAGAAACTGGAGATGAAACCCATTGTAGAAGAGCCGGACAGACTCTCGGCAGATCTCTCAACAAGCAGCCATGCCACCTCTGGCGAGCCAAGTGGGATGTAGATTGATAATGTATAGAATGCAAATATTCTGATTTCTATATGAGCCTTCAAGTTGAGGCAGAGACTGATATCATCTAGTTCTGTGTCCTCCCTTTGGTTTATTCTTCTTCAATGTTACAGAACTTTAGGGATATATGTTTGAAAACAAGGATTTTAATTTTGAACTATACTGATGGTATCGGACGGTACGTATCGGTTCGTTAGCAGATTGATACGTGGGTTTTTCACTACTGAGCGGTATCAGCTTGGTTATGATCTGGCTGTGGGGAGGAAAGAAGAAGTGTCGAGGGAGAATCGAGAAAATCTCAATACTTTTCGATCTGACATCATCCTTCCTCGACGATCTCAAAGGTAACGTACGTCTTCATCTGTAATTGTTTCCAGGAAAATTCTTATTGTTGAGGAGTCGAACAATCGAAACTGATCTGATGTAGGAACTCGGTAAACCTCGTAAGGTAGCCGTGGAACTCGGTGATACAAACAATGGGCGGATGGATCCATATGTAATCGTTACATGGTTTCGATTTTTGACCGACTGACTGCACACATTGCGTCTTAACCATTGAGCAAATGCACAGAGATCGACATTTACTTTTTGACAGGCTGTATGTAATCAATTTTAATAGGATATATATATATATATATATATATATATATATATATATATATATATATACACATAACGTCCTCTTCACAGAAGCTCTGAAGAACAAGGATGGCGGAGCAGCAGCAGAGCGTCGAGGAGTTCAAAGGCCGACCGCGGCTCCCCCGATTTTCCCTGCCGCGTCGGTACGACCTCACCATCGCGCTCGACCTCGTCCGCAGCACCTTCTCTGGCGCTGTCGAAATCGCCATTAACGTCGTGTCCTCCACCCGCTTTCTCGTCCTCAACGCCGCGGACCTCTCTGTCGATCACCAGTCCGTCTGGTTCAGGAGCCAGGAATCCGATCGTCAGGTAGCCCTAGCCCTTGCTTCGCAATTTGCATCGGTCAAAGGACGCTCACTGCGCTCTCTCTCTCTTAATCGGGTCGAGTCGTCGCAGGAAACCAAGCGCCCCTCGGAGATCGTTGAAATCGACGCGGACGAGATTTTGGTTTTTGGGTTTGATGACCTTCTGCCCATCGGAGAGGGCGTTCTCGGGATCCGGTTCACGGGTACGCTAAATGATCAGATGAAAGGGTTCTATAGAAGGTAGACGCTCTCGTTTCATCTTCAAGAAAATCTCGTCGATGTTGTTTATGAATGAAAGGAAGTATGTCATTAATTGTGCAGCACCTATGAGTACAACGGAGAGAAAAGAAACATGGCGGTTACTCAGTTCGAGCCTGCCGATGCCAGGCGTTGTTTTCCATGCTGGGATGAACCCGCCCTTAAGGTCTTTGTTTATTTATAACACATCTTTTGTTCCCTGCTCTATTTTTTGACATTATATTTTCCATGTTTATCCCATTTTCTACAAATCTTCAAGGGGTGGAACCGGCATCTTCTTTGGGTTAATGTACATTCAGTAATGAATGAAATCTTGACATAATTAAGAATCATTCTTCTTGATTAAAAGTACTTGCTGTTAAAAAGGTAATGGTGCTTCAACATTCTATTGCATCAAGATTGACAATTACTTTATAAAAAGATCAGATCTAACAATGATGTCGAGAAACATATTGTTAAGCATGACTGTTAAGGTTAAGTTAATAAAGCTTTCATGGGGTGAGAACAGCATGAGAATTGTTGCCTAGTTTAATTGAAACACAGCTGTCGTACACTCTGTAGGTTTACTCATGAGGACTGAGCGAAATGGTGATACAAATGAGCATGTTTTTGAGGCACTAAAAATGGTTATATATACGGGTCCCTCGCATGCATAAATATTGCAGATAATGGGACTAAGGCAAAAAAGTCCATCTCTGCTAGTGATTGGTTGCGCTATAAACCGTCATCTCTTTTTTATTTGAGCAACCATACACTAGACAAGCCCCTACAAAACGTCTAAGCTTAGTTGACTGATACTCTTATGTGGAAATAGACCCTAGATTTAGCCGAATTAAATTCAAACACTGAAACTTTTGCCTTAACCTTCGCAACTTACCCAGGAGATGTTGATGCCAAAGGAAATCGATGGAAGCATTTAGTATCTGAATGCATGTTGGTGACACTTATTTACTAAAATTGTTGGTCAGTGAATTATAACCTTTAACTAGTTCTTAATTTGACTCCTCTGCAAAGGCCTAGACCTCCAACTTCTAATTTTCTTTGTGGTCCTGCTGCCTGCACTGGTCTAGTCCAATATTTCAATTATGTTATATCTCGGTACCCATGACAATTGTGCTTCTATTATTTCATTTATTGTTTCTTGCATATTATGATAATCACTGCTCATTATATAACTTTTATCATGAATATGTGGTTTAAAAAAAAATGTTCAGGCTACGTTCAAGATAGCACTAGAAGTGCCCTCCGATTTGATTGCATTATCAAACATGCCAGTGGTAAATGAAAAGGCTGATGGGCCTATCAAGACTGTATCTTTTCAGGAATCACCAATCATGTCAACTTACTTGGTTGCCATTGTTGTTGGTTTATTTGATTACGTGGAGGCACCTTTGCCTGATGGTGTGTAATATTTTTCTTGAAGCACATGGATTTCTTTACTTTACAAAATTATTTTTCTACTTTTGCATAATCCTGCCAGCCTCTGCTACTTCTTCAGGAATAAAAGTTCGTGTGTACACTCAGGTTGGTAGAAGCAATCAAGGAAAATTTGCCCTAGATGTTGCTGTGAAGGCATTGGAGCTATACATAAAGTAAATGCTTATTGCTCGACATGTTTCATAAATTAATTTGAAGTTGAACCCAACAACCAAGCAATAGTTATTTGTATGTTTGTGGTTCCTACTGTAGTTGTTGTTCTCTTGTTTGTATATTTTGCAAGACACCTAATCAGATATTTGTTATTGCTTTTTCCTAGTCGATCTCTACTGGTTTTCTGTTTAATTTTCTATGGATTTGAGGATTGTTCTGATGACCAACATACTAGTTTCTCAATTGTCTCCAGATATTTCTCTGTGCCTTATCCCCTTCCCAAATTGGATATGGTTGCAATTCCTGATTTTGCTGCTGGAGCTATGGAAAACTATGGATTGGTTACATACAGGGAAATAGCTTTGCTCTATGATGAATTGCACTCATCTGCTTCGGTTAAACAATCGGTGATCTGTAGTTAAATATCATTCTTGTCTTGTTTAATTGATTACGAATCATGCTTCATCATTTCTCATTTAAACTCCATACTGAGTTTGATAATAGATTTGCCTAAATGTTAATCATTGTTTGCATCAAGGATTACAATTTCGAATAATACCGTCCGTGCCGAGCGGTACGAACTAGTCCGTCAGCAAACCAATACACGAACCGCCCATTATCGAGCGGTATTATATATATATAATATATATATATATATATATATATATATATATAATATAAATATGTGACGTCGTCGAGGTGACATCGCCTCTTTCTCCCCAGGCGGGAAAAGGCGATGTCACGTCGCCTCAGCAATGTTGCCAAAATTTTTTTTACTTATATATATATATATATATATATAGGCGATGTCGCCTCGTTTTTTTGTGATGTCGCCAAATTATATATATATATATATACCGAACGGTATACCGCTCGGTATATAGTACCATACCATACCAAGCGAATGTCGAAACTTCAGTACGGTACGATATTTCAATCCTTGGTTTGCATAAGTTTCTAGGGACTTCAAAATAACTTCAATGCAGACAAACTTAAACGAGTCTCTTTGGATTCTTCTTGGGCCCTTAATGGAAAATCTATAGTCAGTTTTCTTATGGCAACACTTATTTAGGTGGCAATTACAGTAACACATGAGCTGGCACACCAATGGTTTGGAAATCTTGTGACAATGGAATGGTGGACAGATCTATGGCTTAATGAGGGGTTTGCAACATGGGTAATCTACCAATCTTTTCCCTATTATTGTGATGTACTCTCATCATTGTTGCACCATACCAGACAGCTTACATGTCATATTTTCGTCCCCTTCGAAACAGATGAGCTACTTAGCAACAGATTCCTTGTTTCCTGAATGGAGTATCTGGACTCAGTTTCTTGGTCAGACTACATCGGGCCTTAGGCTAGACGCATTAGCTGAGTCACATCCCATTGAGGTAAAATTCTTTGGCTGTATATCTACCCTGAAAAAATGCTTTTGGTTGTTTATTCCTTAAAATTATTGTCCTGCCTAAAATACTAGAGCAATATAATTGGGTAATAACCTTGTGTTATTGATGCCATTTTTGGTCAAATTTTAGTCTTGAACCATTAAGCAATTCTTGTTTATTCAATTAATTACCAGGAACTCAGTGATAGAGTACTTGTTACTCATGCATTACAGTGGTAAGAGTTTTAACCAATACATGCATCCTTATTTTGACATTGAGAATGAGCATGCACTAGCAGGAACTTTAAATACCAAAATCCAGGTTCAGATGCAACTATTTATGGAACTATAAAATCAAGGTCCTCTGATGTTATAGGCAAGTGTACTAGCAAGATACCATTAAAAATATTGTAAGTTATGGGTCTGAAATGTTACAGAGAACAAAATGTACCATCATTTGTCATGAAAATGATTAAAAAAGAATGAAGTGTTCTCTAAAAGCAAAATGGGCTGATTGATTTTTGAATCAACAAAGATAAAAGAATTTGTGTTTTTGCTATCATACCAAGTTTTTTTTTTTTTTTGCTAGAGTAAATTAGTATGTACTGGTATGTGCATTGATAATTTTGATTTTTTTTGGTTGCACGTAAGAGTTTTTTTTTCCTTTATTGATTTTATATATTGCTTCTTATTCAGGTAGATGTCAACCATGCCAATGAAATCAATGAAATATTTGACTCAATAAGCTACAGCAAGGGCGCTTCTGTCATTCAGATGCTTCAAAGTTACCTTGGTGCATCATCTTTTCAGGTTAACAATTTCACTCTTTGGCTTGTTCTCCTAATGGGAGCTTTATATGGTGCCCAAGGATTGTTTGCTTCTTTCTTGGTATCTTTTTGTGTATAGGCAGCCAACATAAACATTTGCTATGCTTACTAGCTAAACATTCAGAACTCCAGTTACATTGTGAAATTCTTTCAATTTCACATTAACTCTTCTGTTTTATACAAGTTTGCCTTTTCTTTTCTTCTAGTGTGAGCTTTTGTGGTACACCAAGGACATATGATTTTGTTAATTGAAAAATAAAATTCATCATGTAGCATACTTATAGTCTAAGTTATACTCTTAACATATTGTATTTCCAAAAAAAAAAAAAACATATTTTGTTTTCCCAGCTCCAAGGATGAATTACCAAGTAATGATTATTTCTATTGTAATATAGAAAGAAAGCAATTGAAGGCATTACCTCAAGGGCGTGCAATCATTCACATATATATAATCTGTTTAGAGGTCTGCTGAAGAAGATCTTCTTTTCGGTGATCTCATAACTGTCCAAAATCCACACCAGAGGAGGCCTTTGGAACTCTTCAAATAACACTAGATAACTTATTTGACCTATACCATAAACATATCTTAACTGTTAGATGCTCCATGCTCAAAATTGGAGGTGACCTCCTAGGATATCAACTAAAAACAATAACGAAAATGAAAAAAAAAAAGAAAAATCGAATGATATATTACTATTACCACTAAGCTAGATAACTTGATAAACCTTCTTTCCTAACCCAACCAGGAATAGGTTGAGAAGATTGCTCATTCTTTAAGGATTCCCTGCCTCTTAATCCACAAGGCTGGGACTGTGTAGACTGATCACTCCCTTCCTCTTCATTGTTTTCTCTTCATAATGAGGGATGATGTTGATTTTGTTGTAAAAGATAAATCCTACATGAGAGTCTTTTCATAATTTACTATTTGATCTTTTTTTTCTTTCAGCTCTTCTTTTTTGCTTGTGAAAAATTTTAAGCATAAAATATGCTTATAATTTCCAAATCTTTCCTTTTTCCTGCACCAGAAAGCTCTAGCTTCATATATTAAAAGATATGCTTACTCTAATGCAAAAACTGAAGACCTGTGGGCTGTTCTTGAAGAAGAGTCTGGCGAACCTGTAAAAAATATGATGAGTTCATGGACCAAGCAGAAAGGGTATCCTGCTGTTTATGTGAAGATCAAAAGGCATGAGTTGGAGATTGATCAGGTTTGGTTTTTAATATTCTTATCTGTTACTTGGACTTTATTTTTTGTATATTTTAATTTCTTCTTGTCAATTCTTTCTTATAGGCAAGTTTTTATGAATGGAAGGGATATAAATGGCACTGCATTTGGCATTTTTAACGTTCACTTTCTCAATTTATTATTAGAGACTGACAGTTTTAAATTTTTATATTGCAAACCGTTTACATGATAGCTTGACAAGCTCTTGTCCCTTTTGCCATGTAGCATATGGCCTTTGAGTCTCTTCTTTGTATGACATAAACTGGGATTCTACTGTGTTCACTTAGTTAGTTTACCTTATGTTCAGTTGTCCACATATATTTGATAGTGGTTCTTGACCTAAAGATAACAACCTTCAAGTATTATGGCATCTGTAGACTCTGCTTGAAATGCTGAACACCTTGATTTGCAGTCAGAAGAACTCAGAAATGATACTTGAAGATCTTTTCAAGTGTTTTGATTTTTACTAATAAATTTTCCATATAAATCTTAATTATAGAAATAGAGACAACAGATGTCTTTTTAAGAGCCTTAAGCTATTCTTTTAACAATTTTGTTTCAATAATTGTAGAAATAGATGTCTACTTGAGAATAGCATAGAACACATTTGTGACCAGCTGCAACTCTAATCTTGCAGAGACTTATATGTAGTAATACCTCAAAGTTCTTTAATACTCTAACTCACCCTCTCAGTTTTCTTTGATCGTATCAACTGATATCTTATTGTATGTATCTTTTTCTTCTTTGGCTTTTTTCCTATGCGTCTTCCAAAATCTAGTCACTGCAACCCGTTGCCTTCTTACTCAACAAGAAAGAAAGTCTGGTGTGCTGCTATACTGACACATTGTATGCTGGCATGCACCATGATACCAAGGGAAATACAGGGGAGGAAAGGGGGAGAAGGAAAGGAAAGAAGAAGAGGAAAAGGAGAAGAGATAGAGGAGGCAGCAGCGGCGGCTGAGAAGAGTAGTATGGGGGCCGGACTAGCAGTGGTAGCTGTGGATGGTGGGCAGCAAGCTGTAAGTTGCCGGTGGCATGAGGGAAGTGAGCACAAGGTGTGTCAGGAACATAGGGTTAGCCTAATTAAAAAAAAAACTGAACTCGGTTTGCGCCTTTGCGGTAAGCCCTGTACGGTGCATGTACTGCCTAAAATTTGTGGTTGATGTACCGGTTCAAGCCTACAATCGATCTGGGTGAAAATTAAAACCATGATACTAATGACATTCAATTCCTTGTTCACATAGAGTTAGTGTTTTTCCACATGAACCTTGAAATCTTTGGAAAGAAAAACCAGATACTGATACATCTTTAGGTTGGCAACTGTTTTTAGCACTTCTACTTTCCCTTTATTTTGAAGAGAAAATATTTATTCCTCCCCTATTAGCTGTCCACTACACAGCATTTGTTTTTCTTTTGCAAGAAATATTAGTAGTATAATGCACTGAAATCAGACTTTTTCTCCACATGGTCCCTTGTGACTTTGAAGTTATGGTTGTCAGAACATACATAAGACTTCTTTTAGGCATGATATTCATGTAATTGCTGACATCTTTTACATATTCGCTTTAATAAAAATAAAAAGCCTGTGAGCTCAGACTTTTTTTTCCTAATTTGGCAGTCTACAATTATTTTCTACTTCCATTTGGCATTAAAAAGGGGCACACACCAATGCAGTTTGGGGAGTGTCAATAAACTCAATACACAGCTTTCCCATGTAAGTAGAGATACTCCCTTCCCATGACTTGGACCTTGGTCACCAGGTCAAAGATGAGCAACCTTGCTACAATTCCAAGACTCACCCTCCATTATCACATTTCTCCCTTTTTGCTGGTTTCTCTCACACAATATCACATATAGAGAAGACAGTTGGATTGGGAACCATCATTTTTGTTACAGCAGTACAGAAAGCACAGTAGAAGTGTTGTAACAGCTAAAAGAAAGATTTATTTGATACCACAATTTTGCAAAGAGACATGAGTCGATGACTTTTATTTGTTGAACTCATATGCAAGTGGCAGTAAATCTTGCTAATAGCTCATATATCTGCTTGATAATATTTGTATTATTTTGGTTATTCATATAATTTAGAATAAACTATTCATTTTGTTTACTTCTCGATCAGGATTCTCTACAATGCAGTTTGTGGATATTGTTTTTCTTGTAGGATAGACTTCAGTTCAGTTCTTGATAAACCACTGTGCTGCAAATTCTTTTGGTGGCAGGTTTCCTAATCTGTTGTCTTGTTTCCTTTATATATATATATATATATATATATATATATATATATATATATATATATATATATATATATATATATATATATATATATATGTATATGTATGCATATATATATATATTTATATATGTATATGTATGCATATATATATGTATATGTATATGTATACATATGTATATATGTATGTATGTACATATAATTGGCACATGAATTGGGTATTCTGCATCTTGAATTTTCTATTTGAGTAAAGAACATGAACTTGGAGCTGTAATTATGGAGAATACATTTTTGTCTGAAACCATTATCCACATAATCCACAATGTACAAAAAGGAATTTCATATACTGTGATAAGCATAAACATGCTCATAAATAATTGTCTTAAATGACAGCAACTTCTATGGGCATGGGCATATGTTTTACAAAGAGAGTGATAATCCAGTAATTAATGTACCATGTTCCATGGCAAGGATGGCAACAAGCTGGCACAGCATGTGCTACTCCTTGTTTGTCCATCCCTGTGTTTGCCATGTCACTTTGGTAACCTATCATTCTAGTGGTTGAACATGTTAAGGTGATACCCATATGGAAATGGTTACCACATTGGCTGGCATATTGTCAATTATTAATTGTCATGTACATGTCATGCAGTACAAACAGGAAATACTAGCATTTAAATCTATGCTTCATTGTTCCCTTCATTATAGGTGGTAATTTTTTACATCAGAACATGACCTTTTCTTTTCTTCATTGCAGTCACAATTCTTATCAGATGGAACCCTGGGTGATGGTCAGTGGATTGTTCCTCTCACATTATGCTTTGGTTCATATGATGTCCAAAAGAAGCTTTTACTAAAAACAAAAGTTGACAAGTTGGATATAATGGAGCTTCTTGGTTTGCAAGAAGGTAAACCTGGTTTATCAGAAGAAAGCAGCCAAGAGAATGCTGCACATAATTGGATCAAATTTAATGTGAACCAAACAGGGTTCTACAGAGTACATTATGATAATGAACTTGCAGCTAGACTTAAATTTGCAATAGATGCCAATCAGCTGACTGGAACAGATAGACTTGGTAACATAACTGTACTGCTATCGACTTTGGCTGTTTTGTAACTCTTGAAGGTTAATACCTTTTTAAATATCAAATATAGGCATTTTGGAAGATTCTTTTGCCTTATGTGTGGCTTGCAAGCAAACATTGTCATCTTTGTTGTCTGTATTGAGTGCTTACCGAGAAGAGACTGATCATATTGTTCTGTCACACATTGTAAAAGTAAGTTAGCTTCATGTCTCTTTTGTACTAGCGGATGTATGTGAACTTGAGCATGATTGGCTTTTGCTTAATTAACAGGTCAGTTACAAGATTGTGAACTTGGTAGCTGATGCTACACCTGAACTGTCAGATGACATTAAACTGTTCTTTATCAACCTTCTCCAATTTCCATCAGAGTAAGTCCATCCAAGCCAAAACACTAGATCTTTTTTCCGACTACAGTTTTATGTTTATAATCAGATATTTTCTATCTATACTGTATGATGTAAAAGACAACAGTTACCTTAAATAGTTGTCTACTTTTGAGTAATTGAATATTGAATATGGGGTAAGTAGAAAAGGAGATGATACTCGTATGGAAGTTGGCATAGAGTACATTTTCTAAACGTCAGTAACCAGGTGCTCTAGGACTATCTTCAAATCCAGATGTTCTTTAAAGAGGGAAGAATAAATGAGAATACATCTTTGTTTTGTAATGCTTGTTTTAGTGAGATTTACTGATGCATTTATTGTCTGATCTATGAATTTATACTGATTTGAGACAAATACAATAAATTGCAGTTCTCTAACATTGTCAATAAGTCTGCAAAGCCTTTGTTGTTTGCATTCTTTGATTTGAAGTCTTGATTGTCCTACTAACTCTAATTAATGTAGTCATTGGAATAAGTGGGAAGATGATCTTTAATGGTGTTCTTCCAAATGGATGGGCATGAATTTTTCTTATTTGCTTCTCATTGAGCAAGATGTATCAGTAAATCTAGCTATTGTTCTATGACATATGACATTGTTATTTCAATTTGCAATAGCATTATAAAATTCTAGGATACAGACTTCAGGGGATGTGGTAACTGCAGTGATGAGAAATTTAATTCATATTTCAATATGTTTACATGTGATTTATGACCTCAATATTCTTGAATTTGTTGCTTTCATCGGTAAAGATTATTCATTCATTTGGTATAAGTCAAGTGGATGCAATATGTTAATTTGAAATTCTTTCTTGTGTGCCATTGATGAGTTCCTACTTCCATATCTGTGATTTTTGTCCTTTCATATTTTGTTTTCAGAAAGTTGGGCTGGGATGCTAGGAAAGGCGAAAGCCACTTGGATGTAATGCTAAGAGGGGAATTATTGGCTGCCCTTGCTCAATTTGGACATGAGAAGACTATAAATGAAGCAATTAGGCGTTTTCATATCTTCTTGAATGATAGAATTACTTCTGTCCTGCCTCCAGATACAAGAAAGGTTGACAAGTTCATGACTAACTATTACCTTAGCCTTCATTTTGCTCCTTCGGAAATTGATATTGAAATTATTCTGTAGGTTGAATATGTTTCTTTTTTTTTTCTGTAGGCTGCATATGTTGCTGTAATGAAGAGTGTTAGCATCTCAAATAAATCTGCCTATGAATCTCTTTTAGAGATTTACAGGCAGACAGATGAAAGTGAAGAAAAAGTGCGCATTTTAAGTATGTGAACCTTCTGGGCTTTACTAGAGTGCAAAGTTTGTATGTTTGTTATATGAGAGCTAATGAGAAGTCTATCATTCACATTTCAGGCTGTTTGACATCTTGTCCTGATCCAGATATTATCCTTGAATCCCTTAATTTTTTATTGTCTTCTGAGGTAAAATATTTAATGTTCTCTAAACAAGTGTTCTCTTCATGTTATGCCATGTACTTTGAGAGAGGTAACTAACCTGTCCCTGTCCACTCTTTAAGGTTCGAAATCAGGATGCAGTATATGGACTTGGAGTTAGTAGAGAAGGACATGAAACTGCATGGAGATGGTTTAAGGTACATGTTTTTAGATATCCTGAACACATGAAGTATAAAAATATTTCCTCTTTGTGAAACTGGGTCTAATTGCTATACGTAATTACTTATAATTTGAAGTCACCTAATATGGGATTTAATTTTAGTAGTTGATGAGCTCTTCCTTGTAATTTGAAGCCACTTTTTTGAAACTGGGTCTAGTTGCTATAGTTAATTACTTGTAATTCGAAGTCACCTAATATGGGATTTAAATAAGAAAAAAATGGAAACAGAACCTCACCTTTCCTTACAAGATGGACTAGCCAATAATTATCTGTTTTTCCTGAGCTTGTCTTCTATTTTCATATAGCAATTTTCCAAAATTCAGGTACTTTACATTTATAGCATTTGTGTACATGGAAAAAAACTAGGGGGAAAGCTGCCGAAGATTGAACAAGATCAGTGTTTTTGTCATCTCTGGTCAAACTGTTTCTTTTTTATGAATAAAATGAGTTTATACAATGCCAGTTAACTTGTCAACTCGATGCCAGCTAAAAATTAGGCATGATGACAGTTCTTTGGTCTGGTTAAGAAGTCCACTTGTGGATGAAATAATCAATTCTGCATAATTCATTATCCTTTATAGGTCTATGCCTTTAAATATGAACATCTTTTTGTTTATAAGTGGATGTTCTGAACTTTACATCTTGGAAATTGAACTCATCAGAATTCCAATCACATAATATCCTCACAGCTTGAGAGATATATTGTTGTTGTACGTGACCGCTACATAGGCATGGTAGACATTTCATACTTAGGAACTATGCCAGAATGTGATGAGTACTGAGACAAATGGATTCCATCCAAAGTTGGGGGACAGCTTGGGCATGTTTATATTTTTTTTTCTACCTTTGTTCCTGCTGTGGGAAAGGAACTAAGTACATAAGTCTAGGACAATATGATGACTAAATTTAGCCCGCCAATGCTCAAACTACATAACATCAAAAGAACCTGGATGTCTCACATGAGGCTTCCCATTGGTGCACCATGCGCTATGAGCTACGCGATGTCTCTTAGCATGTGGCGCATATGTGGATGCATCCAGATACAGTTCTATAGCGAATAACAACTCGACCATAGTGCAGCAGGTAGTCGATAGTGGTTAGCTTTTGATATGCATAAGGTTTGCCAATAACTGGAATGGAACATTTATGCTACTGGGATCTTTTATATTACTGTTTCTTGAAGGAATGCCAGGGGGTGTTTGTGCTTGTGCTCCTAGTAGATGAACATAAGATCTAATTACATGGTTACATGCAATGCAGTTGTTTCAGCTCCTAGTAGTTTCAGAATAGTTTTTGGTCGAATGCAGGAAAACTGGGATCTAATAGAGAAGACATGGCCATCAGGCTTTTTGCTGTCCAGTTTCATTGTTGCCATTGTCACGCAGGTGCGGCATTAACATGTTTCTTTTTTCATTTTTCATTCTTGTGTACGTGGAAAAACCATAATGCACATGATGTTACTCATGCTTCCAGTTTGGGACTGCTGAGAAAGCCGCAGAAGTAGAAGAGTTCTTCATGAGCCGAAGCAAGCCAGCATTCGCAAGAACATTGAACCAGAGTCTGGAACGGGTCAGAATAAATGCAAGGTGGATCGAGTATACGAGGAAAGAGGCCTCTCTTGGCGAGGTGATGAAGGAGTTGGCCGGTAGGGGAACTTAAGCATGTGGAAGGATTAGCAGGTGAATGCCGTCAATAAGTAAACCTTTTGTGCTAATCTGCGTGCTTTATTTATGACACATGAACTGACAATTTATATACATTAAGCCAATAATGTTTGATTTCTTATACCTATCTGGTCTTCTATCTCCTTGTGACTCTAATTCTTTGTCACTGACAAAGCCAAACCCATCATCTTGTATGCTGGTTGGACGCATTGTCAATGCCTTCCCATCCATGGAAGGGTGCTTCTCTAGACATCTCCCTTGGCCTTGCCTGTCTTTAACCCTTCCACCTTTTATGCTGCATGCAACCCTTTCCCCGTCAGCTGACCACCCACATCGCCTACCCGCTCTGCTATGAGGCTGACCACCCACATCGTCAGCTGCACAAACCTGGAATCATGTCGATGCTCGTCCTCATCAAGGTCATCATCGACGTCATGTTCGACAACTGCATCTCTCAGTGGCTCAGAACAAGCTCGACATGCCCAGTCTGCAGGATTGGTCTCATCTAAGGACTCACCATCAGAATTGTTGTGGTGAGTGTCAATGGAAAGCATTATTAGGGTTCGGTCTACTGAAGAGTGAGGCTTTGTTTCCGAGAGTTGTGTTTCCTTTATATCATGTATCTCTGATTGGCCTTTCGATGAGACATTGAGATCCAAATACTAATTTTCAATGTAAAAGAGGAGTAAAGAAAAGAGACAAAAAATAAGGTTTAAACCATTGCAAGCTGAGTTTGCAGAATTTACTGATTCTGTTTCTTGCAAACATGACAGAGAGAATACAAATTGTCTTCCAAGCTATTGGTTTGATTTTAGGATATAAATCAAATCTGAGCTTGCAAATGGACTCGATTACAAGCAGAGTCACAATTGCTTTCTGTCCCAATTCCCAGCTGCCAACCAACATATTTGAATCAAATGATCAAATTAAGTTCATAAATCTGTCGAAATCCATTTGTGCTGCTCCTGACTGCTTGGTGTGTTGCCGTTTCTAAAACCTTCACCTGTATGTCAGAAGCTCCATCTTTGGATTTGCTGTATTGAATGGTTTATGCATGAACCGAAAGAAGTATATGATTTCATCACTTCCACCGAACTCGAACACTTTTGATTCAGCTACTATCCACAGACGGCTTCAACTGTGATCCTCTTCATAGTTCCGGGGCATGGGTCTCCTCCGAAAACCTCTGGTGATATGGTCACAGAGCATCGTTGCTCGCCAAGACAGTTCTGCAATGGATCAAACAATTACTCTCAGAACTAATAATAATTTGATGGTCATGATTCAAAATCAAGCTTGAGTTTGCCACACAAGTAGGGAAGTTTACCTTCTCGAAAGCATCGTATGACTTGTGGGCATGGCAACTTCCCTCGGAGAAGCTTCCACAGGCTCCTTGAGGTGTGCCAAAGCTAGCAAACTTTATCGCAGTTATATTTTGTGCAGTTCCACAGAATAGACGGACTTTTGGTTTTCCATAATCTCTTGTGTGCCAATTGCTCATCGATGGCTGCCATTCAGATATATCAGCACAGACACTGCCCACGCTTCTCTTGACCATGGAAATCCCAGTAGGGTCACCGGCCCACTCCTCGAATACAACTAAGAGGTTCCCTGTAGGATTTAACCATGAACGTGGAACATGGTACCTGAGATTTACCACAATCACGGGTTAGAGTCATGAACAGCTGCTGGATCAACCTGTTCTAAATGTAAGTGCACTTGCCATTTTTGAGAGGGTTCCCCGCAGTTAGTTTGGCACTTTTTCTCATCATATGTTCCACGGTAATCACAATCACCACAACTTCCATATGCCACGTAACCAGGCCAATATCGACCAATGCTTTGTCCATTGATCCATACTTGCCCTTTTCCCATGCTACTCATGTCTAAAGCCAAAGGCTCATTCCCATCTGGTGCATTGAAGAACGCCTGAAGGAGCCAGCAGAAGACAAAATATCGTGACATACATAGCAAGCTTATAAAGAACAGATTAAAGTTCAAGCTCTCTTTTTAAAAAATATTAGTATAACAATATTCCCATCCATCATAATGATCCAGCTGTGTTTACAGCTTTACCTTGTACCAAGTTAGGGGTTGATTACGAGATGCTTCTTGCCACTCAACAGAGGAGCTTCCACTGAGCGAATGAAGATTCAAAGTTTCACCTCTCAGACCAATCTGCAAAATTCGATCAACATAACTAAACTGCAGTTTATTAATGAAAGAATGATGTGAACGCACCTGATACGACCATTTCTGCCACGTAAGATCTCTTCTACCCTCATTAAGACCTTTTAGCATCACTGGACCAAGAACCCCAGCATTCCATGTTTCGAAATGTTCACCAACATTCTAGGATATGAAGCAAAAAAATTAAAAGAGCATAACTGAGTTATTACAAAGTTTTGGTGTTAGAGAATGGTAAATGATAGATTTAGAAAACCTACCGGGAGACCAACTGAGACACTTAATATTGAGATTGTGTTGCTACCTGCCCGCAGCTTCACATTTCCGGCATATGTTAATTTTGGATTGTCCAGACTGCCATAGACAGTACCTGTCCAACAAGAGATTGTCATAAGTGAATATTGACCATGAAAAACACCTACTTCAAAATTCCTCCTACAAGTCCTTGTTTTGAATTATCCAGTAAAGATGGTGACCGACCTGTCGGCTGCCCGTTAATAAAGACATGCAAAGAATGACCAGCTGACATCACAGTGAGGACTGGATACTGCCCAGTCAATAAGAACTGTTCATCCTGATCGATGTTGACACTGAAGGGAGAATAAAGTCAGTCCAGTCTAAATGGAAACGAATTATTTTTGCAAATTCCAGTGAATAGCAAAAGAAAATTTCATGAATTATCTACTTACTATGTCATGTACCAGAGGTAGTCCGTAGTATCTCTCGTCACGTTTACCTGCTCCAGCAACCCATCTGTTGTGAATGCTTCTTCATCAATGGCATTAGTGTCTTCATTGTATGATGCCCAAGAAAATCCTCCAACTGAATCCATTCTAATCTGAGAGGTCTGGACTCCCACCTGTTAATAAACTTCAGCTGTGTCAGTCAGGTGGCGCAGGCCAATTATTGGACAATCTGATGAGAGATGCAAGTGACTGGCTAGTCATTCAGATTATTTCTAAAATTTCTGATATATCGTAACAAAAAGGAAAAAGTTTTATCCAGGCAAAGCAGAGAAGTTTTCAGATTGGTTGGGTCTCTGTTAACAAGCACAAGAGTCTTGAATCGGGATATGGTAGATTGAGAATTAACAAAGATAACAAAGTAGACTCCAAGACACAAATGAAATTAATAATGCCTGTCTGACAGCTGGAAACAGCCAATAGATTTTCAGTTTGTCTCACCCTTGCTGTGTTGTAAACTGTTGTCCTGCAGTCGGGAAGAATGCTTATGGACCAAGGAGGAAGATCGTAGTGCATGCCATTAAAAGCTACTCTAGCATATGACGAGGTGTCATAGTTGGCAAGGAAGGCAGCACAATCTCCTGAGTTTGACCTAAAAACACGTGACTAGAAACAAATGGTTTCACTGTTACTCCACCGTAAGGATTTCTGATATAGAATCGAGAAGTTTAGGCAAGTTCAGAGTTTTATCAGTACAAGACCTCTTGAGAGCTTCCAAGTGACGTAACCACAGGATCACCTGAAACCAAAGCTGACTCACACAACTTGATCGCCTTGTGGAGATCCTTCAAGTGGCCCCATTTTGGTTGTCTTAATAGACCTGGATGAAAGTAAAGATCTTCTCAGTATTTTTGCACAGAGAGATTTTAAAATTTAGATAGGAGTCAAATTATGGCTTAAACAAGTCAATACACCAATAAAATATTTTAAGATGTACCAATGATGGCTATTTCCTTAGACATGCTACAAAGTGTACCTGATATTTAATGTAGCTTTGCTAATTAAACTTTAAAATACTTTTAGGTTTAATCACAACAAGTATAAGCCAAGGGAGAATCATCAATCCATTCAATAAATAATCTCCATCATAAATAGCAACTATTGGTTTTAGAATTTTGAACCAAGACTATCACTCTAAAAGATCAAGAAAGAAGTGTTTAATATGCAAGAAGCATAAATGTGGTGGAACAGAACAATTTTGCCTACCGTATTCGTCAATTGGAGCATCATAGTCATAGCTAGTGGCGATAAAGGGTCCACCAGCAGTCCGCCCAAAGTTTGTTCCCCCATGATACTAAATAAAAACAGACATCAAGGTACTCCATTAAAACCTTTCTATTAATGTACAAACAGCCAGATTAAGACAAAACTTATTACCATATAGTAGTTAACAAAAGATCCACCTTTCTGTATGAACTTCGTCACAGCAAAGGCTAAATCCTCAACGGGTCGGTGGGGAACTGGACCACCAAATCCAGTGAACCTGCAAGTAGGTGACACATTGAGGAAAACCCGAAGCAAATGCTTTTCATGAAAAGAAAAAGAAAAAGACCTCAAACTATATCCATAAGAAATTACCAGGCAGTCCAAGCTTCAGTCCACATGTTGGGTTTATATGGCTGGTTCGGAGAGAAGTAGTCACAATAGAACCCATTGCAGGTGTTAATCTGCATCACAGTTCCAAAACAAAGGAAACAGAGAAATGATTAGAAAGAGATCCATCATGGATCCTGAAAATACAAACTCATGTCTAGCTGAAGAGTGGAGTAGAAACCACAGTGTCATGGGAATCCATGATCCTGTTTCTAACAAAGTGATACTAAACACAGATGAAGGATTATTCTACCGAACGAGCTTGTAGAGTTAAAGCCAAGGCATGTGCCAAATGGGAACTCAAGGAGAAGATAAACACAGTAATTAGGGGTTACAAATAAGGTTTCAACACATACAACTGGATCAGGGGCATCATCTTCTTTGCACATGACCCACGGAACCCCAGTGTCAAGACCAATCGCCATTTTCGCAGCCCAGGCAGCATAAGCCTTAGCAGGTTCGCCCTGGTCATACTCCAGTGGTCCAAATTCATTCTCGATCTACATAATTTGGGTAAAAAAAATTAGTACAGATAGATATCTACATGTGTTCCTTCTTGGACAAAGAAAGATCAAACCTGAGAAAGGATTATAGGGCCACCCTGCCATTCAAATAATCCTTCAGACTTCATCATGCTCACGATCTTCTCCGTGAATTTCTGCATTGCTGCCTGTCTCAGAGCAAATCAAATCACTCAATATATATAAAAGGCAATGCATTGACATAAACCAGACAATATATATAAAACTAATCAAAGAGGAGCAGCTCAGTGACTATCTCCTACCTTGAAAGGCTCATTGTCTGTTCTGAAAACTATGCCAGGAACATACTTTAGCCATACCGGGAATCCCCTGTAAATTAAACACACAAGCAATACAAAAGAATACCATTTCTCAGTACACAATTAGCGCTTATGCATACTTTCTTGAAAGAAAAGCAAAGAAGCACCGAGTGGAAGAAAGAACTTCACTTGGAACAGTTTCAGATCGGTTTTACCCAAAATTCCATTCAGCACAAACGTAAGGTCCGATGCGGAGATGAACATAGAGGCCGGCCTGCTGCACTAGCTTGATGAAGCGAACTAAATCATACCTCCCTTCGAAGTAATACTGTCAGAAAATTCAGAAAAATATTAAATAAAGAGAACAAAAATCGGAGAAGCACATAGAGTCACAGCGAAGAGAGATTCTAATTTTCTCGTACCTCGCCAGGAGAAGGTTCGTGGCCGTTCCAGAACACATACGTCTGTATCACGTCCAAGCCGCCATCTTTCGCCTTCTGGATGAGATCCGGCCACATCTGGGGACGAACCAAACGTCAAACCGAGAGACGAGCCAGAGAAGCAAAGGATAACAACGCAGAGAAGCAGCCCAAGGAAACCCCAAAAAATGTGGAATCCAAAACCAAAGGAGCCACATTTCCCAGAAACGAGTAAAGTAGGAACAGGGCAGACCTCGGGGACGCTTCTGGGGTAGTGAATGGAGCCAGAGATCAGAATCCTCCTCCGCCCGTCGATGGCGATGGCCTTGTGGTCGTAAGACACGGAAGCGGACGCCAGCGGCGACATCACCACGGCCATCGCCACAGCAACGATCAGCAGTGCCGGGAGGATGCCGGCGGCGGGCGGAGCCGGCCTGGAGCCCATGAAAGCTGGCGCCTTTTTGGTTCCTCTCCCTCCTGCTGTTCCAAAACCGGTGTCTTTATCGAGTTCAGATTAACGGAGGTGAGAGCTTGAGATGCAGAGGGGCACAGCTGGACAGTACGTCCTTGTTTTGTTGCTGATTGGCTTATTCTTTTCTCTCTCTCGCTGCCTTCGGTGCCTTCGTCCTGTTTCTATCCTCCCTCCCTCCCTCCCTCGGATTTCTTTCCCCACGCTGCTTTTTGCTTATTCTATATCCTTCTTTCCTCTCTTTTCCTTCTCATCTTTCTTTTATGTGGGCGTGGGAAAGAGAACAACAGAGGACAGAAATGGTGGCAGTCATCAAGTGGGATGGGAAGTAGGCAGAATACATCGAAGAACAAGTGTGATTAGAACTGGGTGGTGATGGTGGTGGTGGGTGAAACGAAGATTTAATTGACGCGGTGCACACGCTCCACTCCACGTGGAGTGATCCGACGGATCAAATGTAACCATAAATTTCGTGCAGAGGATCGTGGATGGACTTGGAGAATCCGACCCGATATCGATCAGGTTACGGATGGGGGTGTGGACCCACGACCCGTTGCTTGTGTGTTAAGAGAACACCCATAGATTTAGTTGCCAATGATGAGCTACGATGCTTTTCCCGTACAAAGTTATATCTTGATTCCATTAACCAAGTAGATTGATAGATATTTGATCATTCTCATCATCCATTAGATCGACACACAAATCTTGGAGGGGTTTGGTTGCCTCTTTAATATAAATTTTCGAGGGCTTCGATATATATATATATTTATAAAAATCAATTCAAAATTTTACATGAAAAATAAAAAAAGAAAGTTCTTATCTATAACCATTTACCAAAATTTCTTAAGAAAATTTTTTTTTTCCTTCAAATTCATGTTGATGTGTATGAACATAATTTAAAAAAAAATTACAGCAAAAATCATTATATTTTTTGTGATAATTCAAGTAAACAGCTGACAGTTCCTTAGTGAGTAAGGAGACCTTTAGAAAGTTGAGACAAGAATGTGACCGATTGGGCATGATTCGATTGATGAAGTTCCAGATTACATAGATTGATCATGAAATCACTGCAAACTAAAGAGCTCTTGGCCTTTTGTAGAAAGTGAGGCCTCAACAACATCCACTCACTGTTGTCGGACGACACATACGAATCCAACAAACATCAAACAAAGCAACATTCATTCAACTTGTAACTATGATTCAAAAAAATCATTTTGTTGTGCCACACCAAACTCTCCTTGTATTTGAAGCCTCGATCACTTTAACCATAAGTCTGATGCAATAGTGAAGCCTTTTCATACTTGTTCAGGCATTGGATTGGGCGATAAGAGGATTCTGATGTTTGTGTGTGTGGTGGAGAGGAATCGATGAGTGTTTTGCTTGTTTGGTTTGGTGGAGGAAAGCAGTAGCAAAAAGGGCGAATAAAGTGCACAAATAGATGAGACTTTCTTGGGTTTGATCGACAAGGGAACCATTGACTCTCTCTCTCTCTCTCTCTCTCTACTGTGATGGTTGTATTATTTATCTGCCTCCTCTGTTTGAAATGGTTCAGAAAGTAATTCGATTTTGTATATTAGATCTACATGGATTTGCACAAACTCAATATATATACATATTAAATTTTCTTTCCCGAGAAAATAGCTCTCCCCTCTGAAGAGAGTTACTGATGGATTTAGAAGAGATGTAAATGAGAATTAGAATGAGTGAGAGAAGAAAAGTAAAGGAAAAAGAGAGATCTTTGATATGTAGCGATATAACCCTTCTATCGGACCTGGTAAATAGATACGGCTCCTGCCATACCAGTCTCGGACTTGTCTTTGGCATCAGTACCACGGACAGAGACCAAGAAACACACGCTGTTTTGCTGTGAAGACCATGCGAAGCTTCCAAGCTGATGCCGGAATGGGATCAAATGGAGAACAGCCAAACACCACCACCGCAAAGCCACACTTTCCTCCTTCCCACCTACTGTTCATCTCAATGATACATCCCCTCGTATGAAAGTATATTACTTTGATGTTGCGGCATCAATTAATCGTGTGCAAGGACAAAAGTTGGCTGAGAACCATGTTCAGTCCCCACAGTCTTCTCCCACTCTTCTTTCCATGTGAATCTGAAACTTGGAAGAGAGCTACCAATTTACATGCCTCCCTCTCTCTTACAGTGTAACCATTCGTGTGTTCTCTTGTTCTAAGCTTGAGATCTGCACCACATTTTACGCATTCATTTCTTTCATGTGTAATGTGATGGATATCTGCCTGACTTGTGCTCCCACAGGCAAAGAATTCCCCAGCAAACATGTGTGTCTTCCTTGTCAGTTCCCTGTCATCATCATATCTTGCCTATCTGTCTGACTCTGGAAATTCGAAAGGAAGCCCAACTGGGTGAAACTGTGATAGAAAAAGATAAGATCAGAATTGAATTCTGATAATGTACATTTTCCTCTTTCATTTGTCCAATTATCCATCTTCTACGTATGCCCAACATTTCCAACATTTCCATTGGGAAGGAATGAGCTGCTTCACTAGGCATTATTCTCTTTTAAGAGATACATCACTGCCGGAGGTACAGAAGATGTCCCCATGGACCACAAAAGATACGTCGGTCCTCTCTTCGTCCATGCATTATGAGATATGTAAGAGAAACACCCGATCTTCTTCTGTCTTGCATATAAATCTCTCACCTAAAGAGGCAAACCAAGGAACAGGAAACCGGTCGTGTTTGTAGTATCGGGAAACCGAAACATAAATGAGTTTAAGTTGGCCGTGAGATCACTGTCCTTTGCATGGGTTTCGCAAAGAACTCTTCTTCTGTTCTGTAACAGTAAGACACCCAGCTTCTTCAGCATGATCACTGGATTACAAATACCTGATCACCGTTTAATTTTCCTCTTTAAGATTCACAAAAGATGCAGATATAAGGCCCACGAAGAATGGGTGAGGATAACAGGATCACCACGAGGATCCTTCGCATGACGTCCATCACCTTTTATCGTGTTGCGTGTAGGATATGGACCCTCAACCTATCTTGCTTGTGTGTTAACAGAACACCCATAGGTTTAATTGCAAATGATGAGCTATGATGCTTCCCCATGCAACTCCACAAATCTTTGCCTTTGACATGGATTGATCAAGTGAGAGATCAGTAGGAAGTCTTGCAGTGACAGATCACACTAATTAGAATCTGAATGTTAAAGTGAAAAGAGCAAACTCCACCGCTGGATTCCCCACCATGCGTTGCCGTTCATCTTTACTGGTAGCAAACACCCGCTTCCATCCGCATACAGATCAAACCAGTGATTGGAATGCCATTAATCCGCTGGTCGGAGCTCACCGAGACGTGAATCACCATCAACTTTAAGCTTCAGCTATACATGGCATCCTTCTTCACGAGATTAGAAGTGCTCTAAAGAGTGCTGTTTGTTGCAGGTTTTCATAGTTGAGACGATGTAATTGTGTGCGATCATGGTTCGTAAATAATCTCTCTAGTCTTCATCTCCGCCGGAATGCATAATGCTTTGATTTCTTGCCTTGTTTCCTCTCGTTTGTCTTTGTTCATCCTCCGCTAGTGTCTTCCTCAGTCGCACATATGATACTGCTATCAGTCATCTGAAGTACCACGTAAGATCATATACGGTCAACAGCTCTCAGGACTCGATAATACTTCACCATGGATCGACGATTCACACGTGCTGAGAGCTCGTGCGTCGTCTCATCTTTCCCTACCGATTGCTCTCTGCACATCCACGTGCTTTCTCTCAGTTGGTGGGTATACCACGATCCTGATTCGTGGAGCTGACCTCACTGGTGGGCTCCACGTAAATTAGGATTTGAAGGAGAATCAATTGTATGGCAGGTGTTTTGTGGGTCACTCAAGACTGTTAATCCAATTGTAAGGGCGTTTGCGTCATTTTGTTATATCCACGGTGTACTTCAAGATTGGCGTACCCTGCGGACCAACACCTCGAAATGCTTTAGAATTCGTGTGAAGGGAGTCTACAATACCCGGTATCGGGATGATCATTCTCCTATTCCAATACCTCACGTGCATTCCACGTGATGTCTTACTCCCTCGTTGATAGTTTAGCTACCAGAGAGAGAGAGAGAGAGAGAGAGATCGAGAAAGAGAGAGGGGAGGTGAGAAGGTAAACGCTCGCCCGCCGAGGCGATCGATCGATAGATATATATATAGAGAGAAAGAGGAGAGGGTTAAAAGGAGGAGGCGGAGAGACAGAGAGAGATGAGGGAATGAGGAGAAGCGCCAATGATTGATGGAGTCGACCAGTAGTTCCTGCGGTGGCGGTGAAAGAAGCGGCGGAGGGCGAAGGAAGGGGCGGATGTGGGAGTTCCAGCGCGACGTGGTGGCGGGGGCGGTGATGGGCGGGATGGTGCACACCGTGGTGGCCCCGATCGAGCGGGCGAAGCTGCTGCTCCAGACCCAGGAGAGCAACGCCGCCCTCCTCGGCCGCGGCCGCCGCTTCCGGGGCATGATCGACTGCATCGCCCGCACCGTCCGCGAGGAGGGCGTCCTCTCCCTCTGGCGCGGGAACGGCACCAGCGTCCTCCGTTACTACCCCTCCGTTGCCCTCAACTTCTCCCTCAAGGTACCCTCGACTCTGTTTCCCTCGTTGGCGAATCGTCCTAATCTCTGTGTTCTTGATTTGGTACTTGTTCTCACGGTCCGAGTTTGGGAATCTTTTATTGTTCTCGTTTTGTTATTTTCTTGTAATGATGGGATAGGGTATTAGCTGCAGATTTGTAAGAATCGATGTTAATGCCCTGCGCCCCGCCCGCCGCCCCAGTTGTATAGCTTTTGCGAAACCTTGACGGGACGAATGTATGACGCTGACACTTCATCGCATTTTTCTACGAATAGATACTAATCAGCCACTTGTTTGCGAACTGTGTGTTATTTCCTCATCGAGAAGGTTATAAAGATTCCTGGATTGGATGTGAAGACATGACCCTCCATTCATATAACACGTGCTCTTGCCACTAGGGTTGAGAGTCCTGGAGTAGGAATATAACCTATGGGCATTCAGGTGCGACTGGCAAGATCTATTTCCAGGGATTTCTGCAGAATTACAAGCCATAAGAGGACATACATGAAAAAAAAGGAGATTTTGTTCCTGTCGCAGTAAGAACTTTAGGAAAAAGGGAGGATTGAAGGAAAACACTCAAAATTTTAGCTAGTGATGGCTTCTCTGCTAAGTTAGTAAGATTTGGAATTGCTAAAATTTTCATTAAATATGCTCCTGATGTGGCTTTGCAACATAAATATATGGCTCGCAAGAAACATCCAGACAACCTATCTTAAGTCCTTTTTTTAAAGACTGAATGTATTGTGAATTGTATAGCTGGATCCGCTTCTCTTGATAGTTGGTGTTTGATATACTTTAGCTTTCGGATAAGGGCAGCATATCTGTGCAGTAGCTTGCAGCCCTATTAATGCTTTGTGACCAGCTATGCACATTCATTTTTGGCATGAATATTGAGCCTATTGCAGCAACGTGTTAAAAGTTGCCTCTCGTTGTTCCAACGACGCGTAGTAAATGACACCAAACAAATTTTAAATGATACTATTTCATAATTGGTCATCGTATTTGTAGGTCTATTTTGGACATCAGTATTAGTCTCCTTTTATTTTTAAAAGAACAAATTATCATCATAGCACTTTACGGACCTGTCCTTCTTGTGCATGTTCTTCATGTGTTATTCTCCTTTTCAGGCTTAATTTGTGCGTAAGAACAAAAAAAAGTAGTACTTGCTTAGGTCAGATTCTGTTTCATGTTTGTTATATCACTTTAAAAATTCACGCTCTTCATTTCTACCATACTTTGGTTTAGCTTCTCTGGTATGTATTTGCTTGACCAACCTTAAGCTCTAATTGAGGCAGAGGTATATTTGAAGCTTTATAAACAAAATGATCTCTTAAAAGAACAGATAGATCTCTTGAAATTATTATGATAAAGCTGTACTGCCTAATCAAATTATAATTGAATGTTACAACCTCTTACAGACAGATGTTATTTTCCTAATCAGCACTATACTCGTTTCCTGTCATATAAATCTTATTATCTTTAAAGAGGATAGAGGATTATGGTGCATTCATGATGAAAGCTAGGAGATTTTTTCTAAACTAAAGGTTTGGTATTATGGAAGATGTCAGTTTGTTCTTTAAATAAGTTATATTGCATTTCCATCTGCAGATACAGATGATTTTTCTCTGCAAAGGACAACTTCAGCTTATAGAAGACACAAAGTATTTTTGATAAAGAGAAAGGGGAGCTGAGAGATTGGATAAGTTCTGATGTTGCAGTAAATAAGATTGACCTAGTCACCCCCCATGTATGATGTTTTCCTATTGTAATTCATCGTTGCTTGATCTGATTGTGAGATGAAAATGAGATATTATTGATGACTTAGTTTTGCAAGATAGGTAGCTTAGATATTAGTTTGATCAACAACGAAGAGGGACAGAGTGTTGCCCTAGGCAGATGACATTTGAATCAGGAGAGTATATGATGGTCATAAATTTTTGATGTATCTACATAGGTATGATGGTCTTTTCTAAAACGTTTCGTGGGAAACTGATGGTAGTTTGCAACCAAAATGGAGAGAATATTTCTTACAATAAAATAGAACTCTGGTTTTAAGGTTACATCTGCTTGTATCATAGTTGTCATTTTGCACATGATTTGCAATTATTTAAATTTGCATTGATTGTTGGATGCTTCTTAAAAGAGGAATGGGCCTTTGAGCTTTCATACATAAATAATGCATGTTAGTAAATGTTTCTCCCATACTTGTAACAGTTGTAGTATAAACAGGATCAGTGACCTTATTATTTTCCTTTCGAATTTAACATGCATGTTCAAAATTTTCTTATCAATTTGAATCCCATCAATCACACAAAACTAAAGCTGGGATCTGATGATACATTCTAGATCTGTATTCAATTTAGTCTTCTGATGTTCCAAGTCATATGTTTTAAATGTGCATCCTTTTTTATGTTCTTGTTACAGTTTTTTTCGTCCCTCATGCATAAATGCTCAAACATTCTCTTTGGTGTGTGTGGACTTGTCATGCTAGTCTGTTGCAAGTAAATTTGCATGATGCTAAGAGAAACCCTCCATTATCAAATGAGCATTTATTCTTATCTTTTTTGGTTGAACTGACAGGTAAAAATTTTAGACAAAAAAAATGAAATAACATGTTCATTGACTTTTGTGCTCTTGCAAACTTTCTTCTGGAAATACGTTGTGTATTGATCTTCAATAGTTTTGGCAGCATTTAAAAAAAAAAAAAGGCTAGAACTGGTTGAAATATAGAGGGTAGCATCCTACACAAATTATTGTTGAAGACAGAAAAAGTAATTTCTTTCTTTCCTATACTGAATAAATCAAGAAGAATACTACTCCAAGGAGGTAAGAAGGCAGTAGAATTTTTACTTACAGCCTATTTTTTAACGGACTCAATTGGATCATTGCATTTAACATTACAATTAGGTATATTCTCTATAACCATTATGCTTTCTTGGCATATTTTGATTGTTTCCTATACTTTCAATCAGTGATTTAAAAAGCGTTAGGCACCAAGGGCCAAAAACGCCCGAGGCGCTAGGCGTTCGCCCAGGCGCTCGCCCGAGCGAAATGAGACGCTAAAATATAAAAATATATAATATAATTAATAAATATAATTATTTAAAATTTTAAATTAAAATATACTATTAAATTAAGAAAATCTATTAATAGTATTGAAAATTAATAATTTCAAATAAACCTAACAATATTAATAGTATATAGTATACTGTTAACAGTATACTATATACTGTTAACAGAAGGAGAAGAAGGAAGTGTAAGGGGGTGCTGAGCCTGCTGACTTAGAAAAGAGGAAGCGGCAGCGGCAGCCGAGTGTAAGGAGGCAGCGGCAGTGGCGAGCGGCGAGCAGCGGGAGGTGCAAGCGGCAACAACGGCAGTGTTTGCGAGCAGTGACAGCGACGAGCAGCGACAGCGGGAGCAGGAGCGGCGAGCAGCGGGAGGCGCGAGCGGCGACAGCGTTTGCGAGCAGCGACAGCGGCGAGTAGCAGGATCGGGAGCGGCAGCGGCGAGGGTTAGGGTTCGGTTGTCACTTATATCAGTTTTAGTTGGTTTGATTGAACCAACTAACTATCGGAGACCGAACCAGGACCGAACCGGACCTAAAATCCTGGTTCGGTCGCCTTGGTTAACCCAGGCGCTCGCCCGAAGCGCCCAGCGCCTAGGCTCGGGCGAGCGCCTAGGCGGCGCCTGTTTGAAGCGCGTTGCTTGGGAGATTAGCGAGGCGCTCGGGCCTCGCCTCGCCTCGCCTGAGCGCCCGAGCGCCTTTTTAAATCGCTGCTTTCAATCGATACCTCTTTGCCAGCCTTTAAGTGGCAGCAACATATCTAATAAATTGTTTCACTGATATTTAAGATCCTTTCACATGGGTCCTATATTGCATCCCACTGCTACCTTCAACATTGTCTTGAAACACTAGATTTCAAGTATATCTTCAAAGAAATACAATATATCTCTCTCTCTCTGCATGTGTATGCGTGCATGTGTGTGTATGTGCACGTGCGCACACACTTGCATTCTGATTTCCCTGATTCTTAACTTTAGTTAGGTAAAACATCACCAGACACTAACCATGAAGATTTCTGCATGTTGTACATCCAATGTATAACCTATGTAAAGGTCTTGTAATCATCCAATGTATAACCTGGTAGCTATTTGCTGGAGTCCAAAATGTTGTGCAATGTCTCTTTCGGATAGTGCTGGCCAAGTGGGTTGATACAGTCAGTAGGCTGCTCTATGTAGCCTAAGAATTTTGAATTGAAAACTTTTGGGTTGATAATATTATGTTTTACTGATGTTTATAAATTTCAACATACTTAAAGACACCTAAAATGCTGTGCAATTTCTCTTTTGGATAGGGCTGGCCAAATGGGTTGATACGGTCAGTAGGCTGCTCTATGTAGCCTAAGGATTTTGAATTGAAAACTTCTGGGTTGATAATATTTTGTTTTACTGATGTTTATAAATTTCGACAGACTTAAAGGCACCTATTATCCAGCTCCATTATGAGGCTTCGAAAGCCTTTATTAATTAAACTTCCTACCAAAACAAGTATAAACTCATTTGATGAAACTATTGAGAGAGATATGAACATATCTATTTGGAGACTAGATAGCTTAATACTGATTATGGAATCTTCAATTTTTGTTAATCCCAAAGGTTTAAATAGGCACTCGGGTGCTTGCCTAGGCACTCGGGTGAGGCGAGACGAGGCTTGATGCCTCGGGCCTCAACTAGGCGGCACGTTTTAGTGAAGCGTCGCCTGGGCGTTCGCTTGAACCCAGGCACTAGGTGCCTCGAGCGAGCGCCCCATTCAAGCGAAGTAATCAAACCAGACTTTTAAGTTTGGTTTGGTTGAACAGTAGCTAGTTGGTTCGATTGAACCAACTAAGCTACATATTATTGCTATAACCCCCGGTAGGCCCCCGCACCCCCCACCCAACGCGACACTGAGCCATAAACCCTAGCACAGTTGCTACCTCTATCGCCGACACTTCCTTTGTCATCGACGCTTCCTCTACTGCTGCCTTCTTCATCGACGCTTCCTTTGTCGTAGACGAACGGGGTCCGACGGCCTAGCCTTCGTGCGCAGTTTCCTCCACTGCCACTATTTTCGTGTGCAGCTCCTTCCACCATCGAGGGAGAGGACCGCAACTTCCTTCGCCACTAACAGACACCTCTGAAGCTTCCTCGGCCCACAATATCGTCGTTTGCAGCTTTCGTTGTCCATAGCTTCCTCCGCCGTCGATGTTGTCGCCCGAAGCTTCCTCTGCTGCCACCTCCATCGTCCGAAGGTTCCTCCATCACCGCTGCCCTCTCCTTCCCCACTTTCCATTGTCGGTGACTCTTTTCTCCCCCTCTAACTACCGTTAACAGTAGATAACTCTTTTCTCCCCCTCTAACTATTGTTAATTGGTAGATTGTTAATGATTGTTATCATATGATAGTCCTTATTTAGATTTTAACACTATTAATCTCTATTTATTTAGAACTATTATTAGGGTTTCAGGATTTTTATTTATATAATCATATTTATCAATTGTATTATATATTTTTTATATTTTAATATTTTAGAACGTCTTGCTTTGCTTGGGCAAGCGCCTAGGTGAGCGCTTAGCGTCTTGAGCATTTTGGGACCTTGGTGCCTTTTGATACCTAACGCTTTTTAAATCACTGGTTAGTCCTTAAAACCAAATGCCATGTGTACATGGAGGCCTGCTATATGTACACGCTCATGTAGGCAAAACTAGTCTAGGATTTCCTTTGTCCATAAAAAGGTGATTGTTTCAGTTGATCCGATACCTAAGCCACATGAAAGATCATGTTGTAAACAGTGTAATGCACTTGTAGGTTAATGTCCCCTACATGAAGAGAAGGATGGTCCATTTGCCTACATGAAGAAACGGATGGTCCATTGTATGAGGCTTTTGCTAATGTACTCTTTGGTTAGGATCAACATATGTAGTGTCAGTTCCAAGCTCAAACACTGGTCATTGGATCACAAAGGAGCAACTTTATCTAGCCTGCTGCATGTGGACATTCAAAATTGCCCTATCCATATATAATCCATGGAAAAGCATTCTTTAATAGCTTACCATCATCAATATAATGCCGTACTTTAAGGTCAAGAACCAATATGAAGGCCAAGAAGACCTGGATAACAACTGTAGGTTGGAATTACTTAATTCCTCTGAAGGGCAACCTCAAGAAAGTGGTCCAGCATCAGATGAAATGGCTAGTTTGGTTATGCAAGGTTATGGTTTCCTCTATGTCAGTCATGTCCACTTGAATATATATTAATCAAGCGATTTGCTCTATGCAACAATTAACAGCCACAACTATACCATGAAGGATGTGATATTTTTGTTACTTGTGAACCACAAATTCTTCTACAATCTAATGCTTCCAAATTTGATTACTTATTACTTGTCAACTCTACCAACTGATATGTCTGATACAACTTGGTACCAGTACAAAGTATATTAAATCATGGATAAATATATAGAATAACCTTTTTTATTTTCTCCATCGGTATCTTTATATACCAAACCAGCCACTATACTGTATGTGCCACAGACCTGTATTTGAGTACTGGTTTGGAGGACATCTGTGAATTTGCTCCAGTGTCGTTATCTACCAGATGGCATAGTGCCGTGCATATCCACTGTAACATGTGTTGCACACTATTAGTGTGCACTATGGATTGGCACCTTATTGTACTGTCAGCCATGCTTGACTGTGCTTTGTTCGTCTCCTTGGAATAACATTTGCAGGATCTTATAGGTAATTTACTACAAGAATTATATGGGATCTTTTTCCTTATGATATATACAAACTGTAGGAGATATATGGGATCATTTTCCTGCAGTTTCATAATATTGTTGAATCTAAATTGTTAAATGAACACAAATTGATGGATAATTTCAACGACAAGAATCTTTTTTTTGTGGCGTAGCATCAGAAGTATACTGAGTAGGGTGAGGACCCCATCTTGAACTAGTAGCAGGGTTCCCAAAATTGCCTGTAAAACTTACTGATTTAGCATGCTTGTTCCTGTAAGTCCTACGCGTGCTTGTTCTATCTTACTATTACAACTTTTTCGATGCACAGTCTTGCATATAAGAGCATGGTCATTCTGATTAGTTTCATATTGTACATTATTTCCATCTTCTTTGTCACATGTTTTGCTTTTCTTTGCATTTCTGATATAGCTGAACCTTGTAAAAGGTACTGGTTATCATTTACAAAGCATGCACGGGCTGATTGCTTTCAAGTTCTCTGACATGCTACTCTTTCAGGATCTTTACAGAACCATGTTGAAGAGAGGAGAGGCGGATCAGTTCATGTCTATTGCAGCTTCCAATTTCATGGCAGGGGCTGCAGCAGGCTGCACAACATTAGTTATTATCTATCCACTGGATATAGCACACACGCGGCTTGCAGCTGACATTGGCAGAACAGACTCCCGGCAATTCAGAGGCATCTGCCATTTCCTCCGCACCATCTACAAGAAAGATGGCATTCGAGGTATCTACCGAGGCCTACCTGCATCAGTTCATGGAATGATCGTCCACCGCGGCCTATACTTTGGTGGTTTCGATACGGCTAAAGATTTGCTTCTTCCGCAAGATTCTGCGTTGTGGAAGCGATGGGTGACAGCACAAGCTGTAACGACCATGGCAGGGCTGGCATCCTATCCACTGGATACGGTACGGAGGAGGATGATGATGCAGTCTGGATTGGAGGAACAAATGTATCACGGTACACTGGATTGCTGGAGGAAGATTTATAGGTTGGAGGGGCTAACTTCCTTCTACCGAGGAGCAGTATCTAACATGTTTAGGAGCACCGGAGCAGCTGCTATATTGGTTTTGTACGATGAGATTAAGAAGTTCATGGAATGGGGTGGGTTTTGACAGGGAGGATTCTTTTACCACATTTTTCAACTCAAAAAGGATACAGGAAACGAGATAGTGATATTGCATCAACTTGCTTATCTATTATTTCTCTCTCCTTTTGTTGTTTTTGTTTTAGGTTTTCCCTGATGGTGGTGAATATTTGCAGGTTTCTAGTATCGGCATAAAGAAGATGATGAAATATTGTGCCAAGCTGTGGTATCAGCGGACAGCAGTAGAAAGAATGTTGCACCGACGAGGGCATATAACATGTGGCAACATGTTGTGGGGATCCAATGGAAAAAGGAAGAAAGAGTGGAGGACACAATGGAATGGTTTCTCCTGCAAGAGAGCTAAGCTACTCGTAAGGGGTAACCTTGATAACATTGCATGGCCTCGCTTCCCTGTGCGAGATTAAACCGTTCAACATTTCTCGTCTGGACACCGCGCGTGAGAGAATAGCAGCACCGAAGTCGACGGATTTTGACTCGCCCAAAAAATAATAATTTTCTGGCCAATTTGCAATCCGCGATAAGTAAAAGCTATCTAATTCCAAAAATTAAGGTGGGAACACTACTGGAAAATAGAAATGAGCGTATATTTCGAGTTTCTTTTCTGCTTTGCAAACCAAAAAGAAATTAAAATGAAGAAGTAACAATAAATTAATTCGTAATACTTGTGTACCTTCCTGTCTTTCTCATCATCATCCCTCCTCATCCTAATTATATATGTACATAATTAAAGTTAATATTTTTACTATTCTCTTTTTCGTTTTTGTATATATATATATATATATATATATATATATATATATATATATATATTATGTTTGTATGTAATAAATATGATTATCTTAATAAAAAAAATTACATGAATCATTATGGATTGTAGTACGAAGAAGGATTGATAATATTAATAAGTACGATAAAAATGACATATAACTGTTCTAACTCATGTTAGTAGAAGTGTAGTCTGACTTAGTATAATATTATGATATTTATTGAATATATCAATATATTTTTTAAGATTTATTTTTCAAAACCTAAAATCCAATCAAGCAAAATTATTTTAAAAATTAAATTTTATTTTATTATGATTTTGAATGTTTGTTTTATATCTCTTTCGGGTTATGAGCCAAGTGAGAATGTTAATAATATATTATTGGATGTATTAAATAATAGAATTAGTAAGATGTATTAAATATAATTATTGGATTCTAATTAAAGATATAATGCCAATATTTATGTAAGTTCAAATCTTGGATATTGATTTTAATGAAAGGGAATAAGATGCTTTTTCTAAATCCTCCCTCCTTTGGCCTATAAATAGAAATGACTTTTGTATTATTATTATTATTATGTGACAATTTAAAAGTATAATTCTATCAATTACAGTGGCCTTAACAGGGGAAGTAGGGGAGAGACAAAGAGGGCTAGCTTCTTATGGGAACGAGGTGATGGATCGAAATAGACATCACCAAGAGAAGAGACGATGATAGCACAAGGCATTTGGATTCGACATAAACAAATCAAATAAAGGTATCGACATAAACATTATGTTCTTATGAATTATTGCATGATCATAATTATCAAAACACATGGAACATAATGAATCGTCACATGTACTAATTAAATGCCTTTAATCCCAAGAAAAATATTATGTGTTCTCTAAAAGTGGAATTGATTTCACCCCAAGGAATTCCACTTGTCACACAAGAAACTCGCTATTTTTGGTTAATATACATTTGATAATAATCTCCATTAGAAGAAGATACTTTTTGAGATTTTAGATGTATTACTTCTTCCCTATTCTATTCTACTCGATACATGATATACTAATTTAAGTCTAGATTCGTGTGTTGATACTAGCAACCGATGAAATTGATATGTTAGTTGACCGGAGATAATAGCTCACATCAAAAAGAAAAAGAAGGGTAAAGAAGAAATCTTTTACTTGTTGAGTACAAATTAGGCATCTTCGATTCTATCACCACAGCATGCACTGTTCATATGGGGATGATTGATGAGAAACGATGTTTGGCAACTTGTGTGCTTGTTTTGGATTTTGGCTCTGTTTGAAGCTTAGTTTGTTTGAATCTGAACAAGTCAACATTAATGAAAGAACTACAGTTTAATCAAAGTCAAGGCAACAGGCTTACCACTTCATCCAATTATAGCACCTTGGCGTCTTCCATTGACAAGATGAACAATATTATTATCAAGATGAAGTACATAACGAGTCCACAATGACGGCAGACCGATTCACAAATTGGCGAGCCTCATCTCAGTTTAGAAGACAGAATGGTTCAGGAGTTGCTATGACTTCATCTATTGCCTTGTTCATGGCTTCCTGGAGTGATGCCTCGTTCCAGTCGCAGCTCTGCACCATCAGCAAACATTACCCACTTGTTACTTGCGTATTTGATATTGATTCAAACATCACTAAGGTATGACAAGGAATTGTGGTTGACTAAGTCATGGTGTCTTGTTAACATGAGCAACATATCATACTGCAAGTGGTAGGGCTTCTTTAGGTGATACTGATCTATCATCTTAGCGCGGACAAGAATATATCAAACTGAAAGATAAAGTCCAAGTATATGAAGAGACCAGATAGGACGGACACACATAGTCTAAGCTTTTGGGCAGGTGGCTTCCAAGGTAATACATTACTACCTAGAGAATAGTCATATCAAAGTTGCATGGCTTGTCCTTTCTTGTTTGACCTGATCAACCCCGGTCATATTCAGTTGGCTAGATTTATTTCTTTGATTTTGCCATAAACAATTATTAGGCTAGATTTCTTTTCAGTCTCCCTAAATCTAATCAGTCTCTCATCATTTGAATGTAAAGAATGTTCCATACCTTGATCTGTAACTTGAGATTTGCTCTTGCATAGATGTGCATTCGGGGAGAGTACGTGCATGCATCCACTGCTGCCACAGTTACAGCTCTCAACCCTTTGAAGCACTCGAGGACATGTAGAACCAACTCGATGATGTCGCACTCTACGCTTACGGTCATCCTAATGTCGATTTGTTGCACATCGGATGTTGGCTCAGAGGGTTTGATGATTTGAACTTTCACGCTTTTAGCGGAGCCATCGCATTCACGAGCTTCATCTGTACAAAGATGCGTCTCCAGACTTCGGTTCTTCTCCTCCAGCTCCGTGATTTGAGTTCTCAAAGTGTTCAGGTAGTTCCTTGTATTGATCAGCACCGAAGCCTTGTCTTTCTATCATAAAGCAAGACAGAGAAAGGAGATGAAATCCACAGGATTAACATTATCTTGTTTCGGATCCTAAAAATGATGCATTGACACTGTTATGCGTACCTTTGATGCAGGAGGAAGCAGCGTTCTGAGTGTATCAAAGCTGTCATTGAGCTTCACTCGACGTCGACGTTCCGATATCACATGATGCAATTGGTTGCTGGTGGATCGACGCCCTTCTACTTGCTCTTCGCTCTTCACCGAACTGATACTTCTCAGCATGAGGATGGAGTTCCTTAACATCTTCTGCCCGGATGAGCTCTTCCTGAGTTCCAAGTGTGGAGCGAGGACCGAGTCGTAGGACCTAAACGCCCGCCGTGGCAAACTCGCTTGGCCTTGTTGTTGTGGGTTTGACATCACCGAAGGAGGAGACGCAGCAGAAGACGAGGAGTTGGAAGAAGAGAGCACCGCCATCATCGCCCTGGTGATCGCAGCGTCCTCGCCCTCGGAAGATGGGAACCGAACACTTCGATGCTGGTTGTAGGTTTGCATGGTGTTGGAAACATAAGAATCAGTGATATTGTCCATCGACAAGGATTGCAGCGACGAGGACGAGGACGAAGACCGACAGTGTTCGTGGAGGAAGAACTGCTGTTCCATGAACAAGTCTTGTTCGTCTATTTGTGCGTCGATGTTCTGCCGACAGAATTAGCACACTGGTCATATTAAACTCTCAACATCATTCAATCAGTGATTCGTGAGCTAGCTAGCTGCAGAATACTTACATTACTGGATCCGGAGGTCATCCCCAGGTCATCATGCTCTTCTTTTCTGCATCCCGTTAACGTTGCACACTGTTGCAGAGGACCAAAACGATGTCGATTAGACTGTGAAAACAAGTGCTTTAACATTTGGAGCTTACTGCAAAGATAGAACCCCAGAAAACACTACAAAGAGCTTGGGCTGTCTGATCTCTCATCATTCCGAAGAAAGAGAAGAAGAGAAACTACAGTTGACTTCAGATATCCAAGACCTTCACCTGGTAGATTTGTCCGGGCAGTAGAAACGCAGCCGAGTCGACAAGATCCGAATCCCTCGACTTCAGATTAGCTGGTCCGAGAACAACACTTGAGGAGGAAATCAAGCAAAACCCAAGTCACCATCAAAAGCTAAGCAAACACGTGAGAGTAATGAACATGCCGTTAGACATACTCGCTGATGGTGCTACAGAAGGATCCTCCAAAAGATTGGAGAATTGCCATGGAGTGCCCGCCATCTTCATCGTCACAGCACCATCCATCCATGGAGACCTAATCGGAACGAGCGAGTCAAGCTTGTAAAAGAAGGTTATATACAAGGAGAAGGTTCGATGCATGTAATAAATTATGCACACCTCAAACAATCGTTGGCTGATCAGATGGGAGTTAACATCTACGAAGGAAACAAACGTAAGAGAGAAGACGGAGTCCAGGGTTGAAGTCTTGGGTGTAGCTTCTAGTTGTTTTAATCCAAGTTGGACATGCAACATGCAATAGAAGATCCAGTAAACGAGCTGTTGTAGACCGGGAAGAGAGACGGTCAAAAGTCAAATGCACACGAGCCTCTGGTCAAAGATGTGCTCCAAGACTCGAGTGTTATCGGGTTAGGTTCGGTGTTGACTCAGATCCAAATCCAAATGCGTATGGAGGATACGCATGCTGATCCGAAACTAATATTGGATCGGAACTACAATATATAGGGTCAGCCACTGGAATTAGATTGAGAATTCTTATCGAATCGGATAAATAGATTGAGGATCCGCATCGGGTTGGAACTACAAGTTATCGGGCCTGCCGACAATTTTGACCTTCCTACCAGCTAAGTTGACACTTGATGCAAAGAAAGGTTGGACTATTAAAGGACGAAAACCAGAAAAGCACATGACCATCTTGACTCTGGCACAACTCTTAAAGCCCATCGCACCAATAATCCATCGCCATGTGGATGCTAAAGCAACTCTGCACTGAGGATTATAGAGTTGGGTCCGATCGACCCGTGCAGGAGTACTCTAGAAGGCCTACTTAAATCCAAACCCAAATAATTTCCGGGTCGGGTCAAGTCGGGTGAAGTCATGAGATCAAGCTGGGATTTAGATTTCAATTTTATACATATATATAATAATAATAATTAAGACTTTATGATTTATTGTTATTATGTATGTATATTTATAACTTTAAAATGTTATTATGAGATTACTTTTAAGTGTTATAAAATATGCAAATGATAACTTGACAACATATAATATATGACAACTTAACTTTGGGCAGAAAAGATTAACTATCTAAAAGATGTGACCACCTTTACAATGATTCCAAGTTTGTGCATTGGATTTTGTTTTAGGTGAAGATAAGACTCTTTGGTTTCTTTCCCATTTGCTCCCACTGGTTCTTTCTGGAATGGGATTCCACTGAAGCAACTGCTGCTGCGGCGGCATGTGACTCATCAAACACAGTGGTGACAAGATAAGAACAAGCCACAACTCGACTACCATACGCAAGCTTCCATCATGGCAGTCTCCATCTCAAGGATCTCCCAAATGGGCTTCACATATGCTGCACAGACAGATATTTTCATCCAAAAAGACTTTGTCATCCCTCTCCTTATCCTTTGGAAGTGGGGAAGCCAAAAAGCTCTTCCATTATGAACTTGTAAATCCCTTACTTTGGTTGGTAAGTGTTGCTTTGCTCACTAAACTTTTCTGGTTCTCATCTCATGCTGCCCTCTGTCATCGTCTTCAAACTCCTGAATCCATTAATTGTTACCACTGCAACTTTGAGGCAGTGGGAACATGTGGATGTGATGGTGACTCACTCCTGAATGAATCCCTTTTCAGGTGGTTGGTTGTCTTTGGGAAAGATCACCGCATTTAAGATCATCATCTTTCTGCTTGAGGCCACAGTGCACACACCACATCACCCCCCCATCCTTCTCCGTTCACGATGCTGCACGCTTCATCCTCGAGGATCGATCAAATTTCTGTTCTGCAAATGGTTCATCTTCACCATCTGAAACTTGTTGGTGGATCATCATGTTCTTAAGAACAACTGTGAGATGACAGCTATGACACACATTAAACCTTGATTCACTGTTTCTCCAACGCATCCCAAAGAAGCATGTGTATTCATCACATGCGCTAGGCATCCCCTGACATGTCCGAGCTGTTCATCAGAGAACTCTTGACCACACCCATCCATGCGAGATTGGAACGAAGAAGGAAGCTCCCACTGCACCCAAAGTTGGACCTCCAAGAAATGCCTGTCGAAAGCAGCCGAACAATCAATTGAAGAGAGAAGACAGCATTGCAGAATCATACCACCCCAAGACATCGCAACCCCACCCTTTCAGTCCAACACTCATTTGCTCAGAGGCTGCCAAACAAAGTCTACAACGCATCTTCGTGCTTTCGGTTCTGGAGTCGGTCCAAGTTGCACTCACAAACCTAACCCTAGAAAATGGTTTGGCCCCTTCCCATTACCCATAAACACGAGTGTAATTTAATGGAAACCCGCTCCTAGGACATGAGACAGGGGTCTACATATCGCTTCTTTAATGCTCTGGAATCTTTTCCTCCTCCATGATCTCTTGAGGACTGGAAGTGGACCAAAGGCCCTCCCTTTTTCTAGTGTTCGTTGCATCACATGGCAGCAGGAGCAGGCCACCTTTTCTTGGGTTCAATAGTGGCAGGGCACCTCTGTTGGGTTTCTTTCTGAGAGCTGGAAGAGAGAAGGGACCTCCTCGTTCCCTTGCTTTGCTGTGCTGTGTTGGGATTTGGCATCAAAAGTTCTGATCTTGCAGCCTGGGTTTGGTTAAAAGACCTCTCCTTTGGCTCTGTTCCTCTCTGCGTCCGCTTCGCCCTTCGTTGGTTCGTTCGTTGCACCTATCCAGGTGCGAGTTTATTGGTTCGGAGGAAGGTGCGGAAGCTGGTTTTGGTTCCGCAATTCGATTTGGATATTTGCTATGAGAAGGGAGTAACAGGATGGGACGGTGGCGGCGGAGAGTTCTATGCCCGTGGCTCCTCTGCGCGCTGGTAGTTCTTTTTTCTATTCATGGATCGAAAGGTAATAGAATTCGCCTGGGAATTCGTTTTCGAGGTATTCTTTTGCGTGATCTTGGTCTGTTCTTGCTGAAAATAGACACCTCGTCTCTAGTCCTTAGTTGTTGTGACCTTTTTCTGAAGAGTTTTCTTTTGTCGTGTATGCTCCGATTGATGATTGTGGTCTGAACCTGAACTGAAGTACGCCGAACGATAAAAGATTGATTCATCAGTGTTTACATCTTTCATGTCGTGAGAAATTTTTGGAAAGAAACCGGATCGGATGATCATGATACATGAAAGATGATTCTTCTGTATTGCATTCATTTCAACAGAATTTGCCATACCCGATCGTTTTCATCTGGAATTTTTAACTCGAAGTCCTAAATTACTTGTATTGTGTGAAATCGGAGAAAAAAATAACTAAGCAGAATGGAGCTGATTCCTTGTCTCTGTTACCCATATCGACAATCTGCTTGAGGATTCCATTATTCCAAAGTTGATCAGCTTGATCATTTATTAACTTGGATGTTTTAAACAATTTCCTCCTCGAGTTTAGTTTCTATGATTCGTATTGCTTATCAGAATCTCTACTTTTTGAAAGAAAAAGATGTACAAGTTCCAAGATGAATGATGTTAATGAAAACTTCCATGATTTCTTGCCACCGGAGTGCTCTAAATATCCACGACAGTTTCCAGTTGTTGTTGTCCTACATTTGTTGGGTATGTTTCAAGTGATATGCTTTGGAACACTTGCTAACAAGTTCTTTTGATTGATAGGAGATCGATATATTAGATTCCAGGTTAATGTTAATTGAATTAGTTCTGAGCATTTCCTTCTGTTTATAATTAGTCATTTGAGTGCCTGACAAATACTAATCACACTTAACAATATGCCATACATAATAGTTTCTTGTTCTGTCTTTCAATACAATTTTTTATGATACCATAAATTTTTTGCTGTCATTTAAATGGTTATGATGTATAGCTATCTAGTACATGTTAATGATTCCGAAGTTCCAATGGGCCATTCAAGGAAACAAATTTTCAGTGAACATATTTAATATGAAAGCTTAGAGAACCATCATCAGAATTTTAGCCTTTTTATTTTCCCTGATGCTGCTTAGTTAGAATATAATTTTTAGACTAATTAAAAAAAAAGAAGAGAAACTAAGGCAAGAATGTCAGGCGGAAGCTTTAGCCAAAATCCAGATAATTGTTAGGCTGCTTTATGCATAAACTATATTTGTAATTCCTCTAGACAATCCATTGTGCTAATTCATTTTGTTGCGGCTCTTGCTTATGGTTTATAGGTCCTTACTTCAAACGACAACTAGTCTCTCAAAGAATGTTGCTACAGATGAGACCTGGCTTGCCAACCACCAATATAAAGATGGAAATTAAGACTTTGGAGATGCTGGATTTTCAAACCCCAGCTTTAGGTTAGTGAGAATGGGTGATCTCCAGTAACTTGATTTCTCCATCTTTTCACCGATGAAAACTTTGACATATGCAGGCTCCTACATATCCCCTTCACCAGACTTAGCAACCATGGTCCCTCATATCAAAGAAAAGGCACCTCCTCCGATGCACCTGTCAGAACCACGCACTAATTATGCACCTAGCCCTTCAATAGTCACCCAAGGTAACCAATTCATAATGTACCACAATGCTCCCTAGGACTCTTAAGCATAACGAATGTGTGTGTACCAGGATCTGTCCACAATTCCCCAACCGTGTTGCCTAAGTCTGAGGTTCTACCACCTACCGTCCAAGCAGTAGTACCATCAACGCAGCCCAGTGCACCACCTGATCATGTTGCCAAGGCAGAGAAACCAAGAATGAGGCCTTCCGTGCAAAGTCCAGCTCCTGATGTTCCCGTTTCTACATGTAATTTCTATCATCATCTGTTCCCAAAAAAATTCTTGGAATGCTATTAGAGATGTTTTACATATTGTAGCCATTATTTCTCATCCTCTATTGTCTCTTCATTAGCAATTTCTAGTGTAGGAGTGCCTGATGCTGATTTTCATGGAAAAGCACCTGATAATAGTTCTCCGGTCGTGGCAACTGTAACCCAAGGTTGGTGATATTTGTAATTTCGCATATTATTATACTAGTTTCACTTCCATCAATTAAATTTCCACTTCAAGCACCAGCGGAACTTCCAGGCGCTGCCATTTAACTAAGTAGATGACAATACTTGTATAACTCAGTTGGCAGCAAAAACATTGGACAAGTATTGCTCACTGTTATTTGCTCAAGGGGTCATGCTCATATGGAGCATTCATTTGCTTATAAGCTTTTGAAATTCATCTCCTGATGCACTTTTATTGGTACAATGTTGTACAGGACCTGCTGTTTCTCCAACATCATTCAGTTCACCTGCAATTCATGGCAATAGGGATGGCATGCCTGTTGCTGCATCCCCTAAGATTAGTCAAACATCCCTGTCAAATTATTCTCATGCAAAAGGTATTATCTTTTCATGTGGAAAATGTTTGTACAAAGTAGTCGAATGGATTGATGCTCAATGAACCCAATTGTTTATCAATTTATTGCAATATCTATGTGCAGTCCCTGCGGTTTCTCCATCCTCATTAACTTCTCCTGCCGTTAGTTGGAACAGGCATAGCGTACCAGTTCCTGCACCTCAAATGGAATCATCCAGCCACTTATCACCTACAAATTATTCACAACCAAAAGGTAATTTTCTCCTTGGAAGATCTTGGAGAGAGAATATAATGATTAGTTCCATGACATTTTCTCTAAGCTTCTTTTGGTGAAACAAAGGAATTGCGTCTTGTTAAGCATTTACATGGTAGAACCTGACACTTCTCTTGCTTTCATGGCTTTCTATCTGGTATGCAGGTTTGGCTGTTTCTCCATCACTTATCCCTTCACCCAACAGCCATAGTGATTCACATGGAGCACCTGTTGCTGCACCTCCGAAAGAGTTATCCAACCATGGACCCCCAGACAACCATTTAAATCAGAAGGGTTCACATTGTCTTTCATAGATACTGCTAAAATTAAGATAAATGGACTAGTATTAGGTCCATATGTTTGCATTTGTTCTCAGTCTTGAAAAATTTATGATGTTCAGGGTCTCCTTTCTCTCCGGTATCATCTATTTCTCCTGTTAACCATGAGAGAAACAATGGGAAGTCAGTTGCTCCACCTCCAAAGTATCGACCCAAGCACTCAATCCCAGTAAATTATTCCCATTCAAAAGGTATTTAATGGCGTTTCACTATTGCAGTTATAAAGTTAGCCTAACTTTTTCCATCCGTAATTCTTTCTTCAGTGATGTGTGATAGCAGCAATATACATGTGCAGGGCCTGCTACGTCTCCATTAACGAGCATGTCTCCTGCTATCTACAAGAGTTACGGTGTGCCAGTTGCTGCACCTCCCAAAAATCCATCCAACCACTCAACCCGTATAATCTATTCCCATCCAAAAGGTATTTAATTCTGTATTTCACAATTACAATTAGAAAGTTAACCAATCTTTTACAACCATGATCCTTTTAATATTGATGTTCAATATTGACAATACATGATGTTGCAGGACCTGCTGTGTCCCCGGTAGCAGCATTATCTCCTGCCATCCATGAGAATCATAATATGCCAGTTGCTGGACCTCCAGAGGATCGATCTAACCATTCAACCTCTGTAAATTACTCTCATCCAAAAGGTATTTGATTCCCTATTTCACGTTCACAATTAGAAAGTTAGCCAAACCATTTCATTGTATTATTCTTTTTATATTGATATGCAGTGCCTGCTATGTCTCCATTGACAGCTGCGCCACCTGCCACCAGTGAGAGGCATGGCATGCCAGTTGCTTCACCTCCCAAGGAGAGATCCAGTCATATTTCTCCTGTAAATCATCCACACCTGAGAGGTATTTTCATTTAATTCAAAATGTTGGCATGTGAAAAGGAGGCAAATTAATTCGGTGGCTAATTTTTTTAAAGGTTCTTTTCCTGTGATAAGCCCTGCACCACATGAAGTCGAGGTGCCTTCTGATCATACACATGCTCCTTTTAGTTCTCATCCACAACCTCCGACAGAAAAAGTACCTGATAGTCCTTCACCCATGCCTGTAGTTCCATCTCACCAATTTACACCTGGGAAAGGGAAAGGAAACCCCTCATCTGCTCCATCGCCACTGCTTCCTCCCGAACCATATCATCCTGGTTAGATGATACAAAGACTATTTTCTAAGCTTCTGTTATGTTAATTCAAAGGCTTGGTTTTAGTTTCTTTTTATCCTCCAGCACTGCCTGCAAGGATCAGGCCGAAGGTTCATGCTCCACCACCATATGCTCCAGGTATATCAGTGTAAAATAATTGAAGGACGGATATTCTTTCTTCAAATGTTGATCCTGTTTCTTTCTTTCTTGTTGTCCCTTCTTTTTCCAAGTTCCATTTCATTCAATAGATAGTCAAGGAACGCCTGCACCTACTCAATCAATTGTGGCTCCATTCACTCATAACAGAGGTATATATATAACAGAGGTACACACACACACACACACACACACACACACACACACATATATTATGATTTATTTGTTTGGGATCATTCTCATCTTGACAGGGCATGTCCAATTTCCTGTGGCTTCTCCTTCTGGACCAATGCATTCAAAACCGATGGCACCAAAGATGCAACCTATTCATGCATTACCACCCCCACCTCCTAGTTTAGGCAAGTACTTAGCAATGCATTAAGGCTATATAATTTTTATTAAATATTCTGCTTATTGGCAGGAAAAATATATGCATTTAATGTTAATCCATCCTTATTATGAATTCTGATACTCTTATTGGTATTTTCAAGTAACATATAATATAAAGTTATGATGTTTAGATCTGGTCTATGTGCAGATTGTACCCCACCAACTTGTTATGATCCTTTAACAAATAGCCGCCCAGGATCACCCTGTGCCTGTGTGTTGCCAATAAAAGTTGGACTTCGCCTAAGCATTGCATTGTTCACATTCTTTCCCTTGGTCTTTGAATTTGCTCAAGAAATTGCATTTGGTACATTTATGGATCAAAGTCAGGTGCGTATCATGGGAGCAAATGCTGCCAGTGAGGAGCCTGATAAGACAGATGTCCTCATTGATTCGCTACCACTTGGAGACATATTTGAGAACAGCACAGTGTTCTTAGTTTATGAAAGGTTCTGGCACAAGCAGGTGTTCATAAACTCATCTTATTTTGGGGACTATGAAGTACTGTATGTCCACTATCCAGGTTGGTCATTTCTCCCTGATAAATTTTCAAGTTTATCTTATTTCTTATTTTATTTCGTACTTGCCATGACAGAGAATATTCTCTTGTATTTTGTTGATTGTATATATTGATATGTGAGCATAACCTCCAATTGTTTGGCTAGAGATTGTTCCAAAGATCTTCATTGTCTTTTTGGCTTGTAAAGAAATATACATTTTTAGCATTAGAAATATTCTTTTGCTTTGTTATGACTTTTGGTTAACGATACATCATGGATGTGGCAATTAAAATAAGTCTAAATGCAAATATTCCACACAAACATGAGATGTGAAGCTAAAGATGATGCTTAAATCATACTTTTTCTTTATGCAGGTCTTCCTCCATCACCACCCACAGCACCTGGAAACATAAATATTAATGATGGATCATATGGCAATGACAATAATCCTAGGACAATACATCCACTTGCGGTTGATGTGAGAAGGCAAAAAGAAAAGCAAAATCACAGCTTAGTAGCTGTCCTAGCTATCTCTGCTGTTATAGCTTTCATCTTATGTGTTGGAGCAGTATGGCTTTTGTTACTGAAATGCAGAGCTGGTTCTCATCTTCCACAAACTCCACAGGCTTTAACACGCCCACTCGCAAAGGCATCAGGTAAAAGATCCAGTCTGAAAAATTACTGCAATATTTGACTATGTTGAATTTTAGGTTTTATGATCATCTTAACTGGCCATTGTAGGTAAAACTTTGTTATTTTTTTTCTAGTAAAACTGCAAACTGAAAAGCTGCAAACATTTAACAGCAATCCTCATAGACATTCTTTCTCTTAACTACAAGGATTGTAGGCAACCAAGTGCAAACTGTTGCCCGAAAGTAGGACTTTGCATGATTATAGCATTGCAGACAGTTTTGCCTGTCTAATCAATTCATTGTCTAAATCTTTTGTTGCAACCTTAAGGGCTAGCTAAATGCTATAAACTTGTATTTGAGGTGCTTAAATAATATATGGAATCTAAAAAGGATTGATTTTTCACTTGCCATTAAAGATTTTTATAGTAGTGAACACATTTGCCAATGATAATAAAAGCATAGAACTTTTGGCTTGTAACACAGGTAATGATTTGAGCAATGATCAGTCTGGAGATATAAACTTATGTCACAATTATTAATGTTGAAGAGAAGGATTATGGAGACAATGTGTTAAATCCAGTTCCAAAACCTCTTGACCAATTGTTAATGATATGAGTTCTCTTTTCCTGAACTTCACCTCCCTTTTGGTTTTAAACCATTTAACTTCTATGTTTTAATCCTTTGTCTATTATATATCAAAATGCTTGTAGGTATTGGCCCCACTATGCTTGGAAGCAAGCAAACATCAGCATCAGCGTCCTTCAGCTCTAGCATGCGAACATATGCAGGATCAGTTAAAACGTTTAGCCTATCTGAGATGGAAAAGGCGTCAAACAAGTTTGACGGCTTGAAAATAATCGGTGAAGGTGGCTTTGGACGTGTTTACGAAGGTACTCTGGAAGATGGCACAAGGGTGGCCATAAAGGTTCTTAAGAGAGATGACCAAGAAGGTAACCGAGAATTCTTAGCCGAGGTTGAGATGCTGAGCCGATTGCATCATAGGAATTTAATTAAGTTGATTGGTATATGCACCGAGGAACACAACTGTCTGGTATATGAACTTGTACCATCTGGCAGCGTAGAATCTCATCTACATGGTAAGAACCATCTAAAATATGATTTTCTATATGATTTATGGCCATAATCTAGCAATTCTTTCATTACCATATCCAGTCACATTCACTTTAACAAGGATTTCTTGTCTTGTTAAATGGTAATGCCTTCTTGTAATTGGTAATAGCGGATGAAAATTTTCTGCATACATCTGCTGACCTTTGATTTTGGTTTAAATGCTTTTTTAACTACGATAAAGTTTGGGCTTTGGCCTTTCGGTGTTGAGAGACTTGTCCATGTAGTATAGATTTTTTGTTACCATTTATTGGAAACTTATAGTAAGGTATGGTTAAATATGGATAAAATGCTTCTTGTTAAAGACATTCCTTGTATGAATCCAAAGTGAGATAATGAAGAAAAACTTCTATTCAGGTGCCGACAAGGAAACTACTCCGCTTAATTGGAATACGAGGCTGAAGATTGCACTTGGTGCAGCTCGAGGTCTTGCCTATCTGCATGAAGATTCAAGCCCTCGTGTTATACATCGTGATTTCAAGTCGAGCAACATCTTACTGGAAGATGACTTCACCCCCAAAGTGTCTGATTTTGGCCTAGCAAGAACAGCTATGGGAGAGGGAAATGAGTACATATCCACACGTGTTATGGGAACTTTTGGGTACATCACTCTACAAATATCATGATATCACTCCTCTTTTTTGTAAACTTAATTTATTTTCCTTTTTTTTGTTTGGACTTTGGAATAGGTTTGTTTCTAAACTTAGATTCATGGACTAATGTTCAAATTTATTGTTCTTTTTTCCTTCAGCTATGTAGCACCTGAATATGCCATGACCGGGCATCTTCTTGTTAAGAGTGATGTCTACAGCTATGGGGTTGTTCTTCTGGAGCTCCTTACAGGAAGGAAACCAGTAGACATGTTACGACCTCCTGGGCAAGAAAATCTAGTCACATGGGCTCGCCCGCTCCTTACAAGTAGGGATGGATTAGAATCAATAATAGATCCATCTCTTGGCAATGACATTCCATTTGACAGTTTGGCAAAGGTAGGAGCAATTGCTTCAATGTGTGTGCAGCCCGAAGTGGACCAACGTCCTTTCATGGGTGAAGTAGTACAAGCCTTGAAATTAGTATACAACGAGGGAGATGACTGCAGAGTTTCGGGAAACTTTAGCCCGGAGGAGACATCCACACTAGACAAGGAGCCAAGTATCAGCGGAGGGTGGGACTTGGGGTCAGGTAGAGTGCTCTCAGAATCTGTGATACTTAATGTATCAGCAAGATTTACGAGGGATGCGTCTGGTTCTTTTCATCAGTATTCCAGCTCAGGCCCTCTGAGACCAGGTAGCAGCCAGCAGTTTTGGCATCGTGCGAGAGGCTTGACATCAGGAAGCGCAAGTGAGCATGGAACTTTTGACAAAGGATTGGAGGCTGGTGACCAGTGGGTGTAGAGTGTTGCTTATTCATCTTGTCCAGGGTGATCCACTGATGCAGCTAGCATTGCAGTTCCAGCCGAGGCAAGGTACGGCGATCGATCGATGAAGCTTGCGGCTCAAATAAACGATTGGAAATCAGGTTGTTGTTGTACATGTTCTTGAACTGTGAAATCATATATTAGGATGATAAGAGGGGCATTACTTCAGCTGCATTTTAGGAAGCAGCAATCGTCTCGACTGGTGTTGCACTCTTGTTCAGTGCTCAATGTCGATGTACATCACAAATAGAGCTTTCGTTTTGCCAATATGAGCGCAGTCTTTTTTCTTTCTTCTGCTTATTGGTTCTTGCAACAAAATGTCACTTGTAGTTTCCAGATTGCTAAGTTTCTTGAACTGCTGTGTCCTGTATCTCCTACAAAATAATGTAGTCAAATATTTTTGAGAACTTGAATTCCTTTTGCTGCTTATTCAATTCTTTTTTATCGTTGGTTGAAGAAAAGGATTTGCTATTAACTTTCTGCATCCAATTCCGAATGTTGTTCATCAATCACAAACTATAAAGCATTTATAAGGTCACAATTCCATGATTCATGCTTCCCCAGAAAGAGAGAGTATAAAATAAGCAACAAGTCATAATGTTTCAACTATTTGGTGTTATTTAAACTAGTGTAGTTTAATATTTTACACATGATATTGATTATTTTTTCGCTGACTTTTTTATCATCGTCTTCATCGAGGTCAATCATTGGTCAACTATATCATTATAATTAGAAATGACAAAATATAATTAGACAAGTCCAGAAGTTTTGGTTGCCAATTTTTTTTTTAAAGATACGCTAATATACTAAAATGATGAGTGTTAGTTTGATAATATTTTCTAAATTTCTATACTAAATTATTTTTAAAGATACGCTAATATACTAAAATGATGAGTGTTAGTTTGATAATATTTTCTAAATTTCTAAACTAAATTATTTTTAAAGATATGCTAATATACTAAAATGATGATTTATAGATTCACTCACTAAAGGTTAGATGATTCAAAATCTCATCTGACATATTTTGTATATGTAAAATATTGATTTGATATAGGTGTAGGGGATCAACTTACCAAAGGTTAGAGATTCCAAAATCTTATTCAACATATTTTAGTGTGATAATATATCATACTCTTAGTTTGAAATATCATCCTATATATTTTCACACTTAAAACACAAATATGTGACCCACTTACTAAATGTTAAGATTCAAACTTCATCAACACGTCTCATATTTTCACACCTAAATCACCGATGTGTTGACCCACTTACGAATGATTGAGATTCAAACTTCATCGACACATTTTTATATCTTAATAGTTTGATGGTGAATCAAATTACCAATGTGTTGACCCACTTACTAATGGTTCGGGTTCAAACTTCATCAATACATTTTTTATATCTTAAGCATTAGTTTGATGGTGAATCAAATCACCCATACGATGGCCCACTTAACGATGATTGAGGTTCAAACTTCATCGATATATTTTTTATATCTTAAGCATTAGTTTGTTGGTAAATCAACTCCATGTCCGAGGGTTAAAATCTCATCTGATAAATTTTGAACATGCTAGCTTACTTGTCTAAGTAAAGATTTTATCACATCAACTTAATGATCCTGCGATCAAAACTATATATATATATATATATATATATATATATATATATATCTTGAGAAGTAATTTACAATGCTGGACATCGATTCCCTTCACTGCAGCTCTCTACCCATCCTTTTTCTCATTAGTTTCCTTATTTTTCTCATTCGGAGCAACCTAAGTTGCTGCAGTATTCTTGAAGTAGTGTCGTTTACTTCGGCGCTAATTATATATCTCTTGTATAACATTTTTAATATCTGGATCTTTAGGTTTAAAAAATTTATATTAAAATTCTAGTTATAAAAGTGAAATATCTAGATCTGTTTACCATAATATCATCGGTTTTACATGTACAAATATGAAAATAATAGTTAAAAAAATAATTTCAATGTTTCAATCAGTGGTGACAAACGATGATGCGTGGGGAGCCATGAGTAACTATCATGGATGAGAAGAGCAACGACGAAAGATGAGGGTCACTTTGCATCTACGTCGATGTAGTTGTCAAACGATCTTTTCACTATTCGATAATTGTATCGACGTTGACACAAATGCAAAGCGGTAAAAGGGCCGCTCACTACATCGGCGTTAACACTGTAGCCAAGCGGTAAAAGGGCTACCGATGCAGATGCTGAGTGACTTTTTAGTCGCTCGACAATTGCATTGACGCTGAGGCAAATGTAGAGTGATGAAACAGTTGTTCATTGCATCGGTGTTGATGTAATTGACGAGCGACGAAAGGGCCACTCAGCATCTATATCGGTGGTCCTTTTATCAATCAACAATTGCATCAACGTCGACGCAAATGCAGAGCGACAAAATAGTCACTCGACAACTACATTTGATGCCGATGCAATTGCCAAGCGACCCTTTTGTCGCTCGGTGATTGCGTCAATATCGATGCAGATGCAAAACGATGAAAGAGTCGCTCGGCAATTGCATCAGCATCGATACAGAGTAACCCTCATTTCTTGTTGTCATTTTCATTATCCACCTAGCGGCCTCGTCGTTCGCTTGCTCTCTCAAAGATCTTCTATCAAATCTTACGAGAAAGGAGAATCCCAAAGATATATTGGGTAATTGAATTTTTATCATGTACGAGAATCAAGAGAAATCTTAAAGATTTGCTAATTCCATGAAAAATTAAAGCAAATTCGAACATGACCCAGGTCAAGAAAATGCAAACAATTTGAATACCACACGTGCTACTTGATCTAGTCTGGCCGAATGCATCTGATGCACCCTAACTGGGAAAATAACTTGTATCTCCTTGCATCCTAATTGTACGAAGCATCTATTTGCACCTGATGTGTTCATCCATGACATGAACATTTAGAGCTACCACAACACATTCACCATTTGTTTCCACTGCAAGGTATGAAGATCGTACCGCGGAGGATTAATCTTATTTTTATTAATAAAAATATTTAGGATTATAGATTAATTAATATTAATCCTTATGGATTTTGTTGGAGAGCTGAGGGATTTTAGAGGCGGTGGTGTTGTGGTGGAGCTTGAGGTAGTGGTGGTGGTGCTAGCGGTTTAGGTGGTGGGGAGTCATCTTGGACAGAGGCAGGAAGAGGAGGATGATGATAGCGACGGTGGCGCAGATTACTCTTGTGATGTCTGATGTCTTTGACCTTTTCCTCCTCACTTCCATTGAAGGTCCATGGCGAAGCCATTGGACGTCACAATATCTACATCACCGTCGCTCTCCTTATCCTCCTCTTCATGCCCCTGTCCTTCCGAGCAACCCGCATCGCCACCACCGGCATCACCACCGTTGCCTCGAGCTCTCCACCGTGTGTGAAAAGATATTGCAGCAAGAGAGGAAGAGACGTGTAAAGAGAAAAGAAAACCAAACAAGGAAAGAATGACACACTACACCGCGCCATGGGCTTGATGTTGGTGCATGGCGAGAGGAAAGAGGTTTTAGAATCGAATAAGAGAGAGAAAAGGAAAAAATGTGCTCGATGCCTCATTTTTATTTATGTACATTTTTTAAATCTCATGAGTATCTATCTAGTAATCAGGAGAGTTGAGGGTTTATAGAGGCGGTGGAGATGTTGATGACGACTTTCGTGAGAAGTGGGAAGGAGAAGGATGAGGCGGGAGATGGTGGCGTAGATTAGTATCGTGGCACCCGATGTTTTCGCCATCGACCTTTCTCTCCTGGATTCCATCGAAGGTCGATGGTGAAACCATCGGGTGCCACAACACTAATCTACATCACCCTCGTCCGCCTCATCTTCCTCGCTTCTATCCCCTCGAGTAACCCCCACTAGCACCGCTAGCACCATCACTACCTCTGGCTCAGCCACTCCACCACTGAGTTGAGAGATGGGAAGGAGAAGGATGAGGAGAGAGATGATGGCGTAGATTAGTATTTATGGCAACCGACGTCTTCGCCATCGACCTTTCTCTCCTGGCTTCCATTTGAAGGTCGATGGCGAAATCATCGGGTGCCACAATACTAACTACGTCATCATCGCGCATCTCATCCTCCTCCCTTCTATCCCCTCGAGTAACCCCCACTAGCACCGCTAGCACCATCACTATCTCTGGCTCAGCCACTCCACCACTGAGTTGAGAAGTGAGAAGGAGAAGGATGAGGCGAGAGATGGTGGCGTAGATTAGTATTTGTGGCAACCGACATCTTCGCCATCGACCTTTCTCTCCTGGCTTCCATTTGAAGGACGATGGCGAAACCATCGGGTGCCACAATACTAACTACGTCACCATTGCTCATCTCATCCTCCTCCCTTCCATCCCCTCGATTAACCCCCACAGGCATAGCCAGCACCACCACTACCTCAGGCTCAGCCACTCCAACTTTTGCTGCTGCAGTTTTCTCAAGGCATTGTCATCCTCTTCTTCTCCTCCTCTTGGGAGGGGAAGACCAACATGGATTTCAGTGAAGAGTTATGGGAGCAGGAGCTGAACGAAGGGGAGCTGTGGCATCTGCAAACTACTTATAGAGCTTTAGGAAGTGTCCAAGCTTTTCTTCCAGCAAAATCAAATCTGATCATGTGCAAAAAGAAAATCTAATCCCAAAGATTTGCTGTCAAAATATATATAATCCTTTGAGAAAGACAAATCTCAAAGATCTACTAGCAAATTGAACATTGATCATTTGTGAGAACCAATACAAATCCTGAAGATTTGCTAAGCACACAAAGTTTAAACAAGGCCCAGACAAAGTGGCCAAGCTCGCTTCCTCAACCATAATTGAGTCTTGAAGATCTACTAGCAAATAAATAAATGTTGACTGAAGATCTATTGGCAAATAAAATTTGACCTTGTGAGAAAGGAAAGTCACAAATATATAAGAACAAGACAAATCTTAAACCTGGTAGCAAATAAATTCTGACCCTCTGAGGAAGCAAAAAGCTTTAAAATCCAAGAACAAGACAAATCTAAGAACAAATTGGGCCCCTGCATGATCCTTAAAATATGCATCCACCAGCAGCACTAACTCAAACCATCGTCTGTCTTTGCGTTTGTAGACCACCACTCCTTTACCACAGCACAATTCATGCCTTAATATTAATCTTAATAACAAATAAAAATAAGAAAACCCATTGGTTGAGAGAAAAAAATAAAAAAATATTCATCTCCTTTAGTTAGTCAAATAAAAGATGTTCATATGTTTTATACGTCTACCGAGACAAAAAGCATACAATGCACTTCACATGTCGTAATTGGATAAATTAACTTTCTATGCTTATAATAATGTATTCACTCAGGACATATGATGTGTTCTAATCCTACAAAGACAGCTCTCAATGCATGATGTAATCTCTTTAGGTAATTTCATGCATAGCACCTAATAGATAAAAGCATGAAAAGAGTCGCATTTCAAGCATTGGATAAATCAAAATTAGGTAACATGTCTTAAAGAAACAGCTTTAATCATGTAAAGTTGTCTACCTTACACAAAAGCATCTATAAAATTTTATATTTTGATGATAAGATCAATTAATAAATTTAAATAATTAATATTATAATTAAGTCTAGTGATACAATAGATACTTTGACTATAGCGTACGAACCATCGAAGAAACAGATATCATGTTAGATTATTAGATGTCTTGTTAGAAAAATAAATTTCATACTAGAGAATCGATTGATTATTAGAGGATAAGTCAATACATGGGAAGATATAATAATATGTTAGAAAAATCTATCAATGTGCTGAAAGATTTGATGACACACGAGGAATGATCGATGAGTTAAAGCCTTGGTCAAAGTAAATTGGGCAACGATTTGACTATTAAATGGACTAAAATTGGGCTATCTATCTTAGATGAAGGTTGTGGTGGGACATAGGTAGTAAGGAAAAGTCTTAGACTTGATTATAACACTGCCCTAGTACCTACCACCTGGTAAGTCCTAAATGGTTTGGGCAATATCGTTGCCATGATTTGGTGGCAGAATTGTCAATAACATCATTTGCTTGATTTACTTTATGTTTTATGATGTTTGGAACCTTTATAATTTCTTGAGCCTAAGCGAGAAATTTACTTGTGAGGAGTCATCTTTTAGTTAGTGTATTATCATACTTGTGTGAACCTACTAAAGGCAAAATCATTTGTAACTCCATTGAGTCTTTGTTAATTCTTCTGATATGTCGTTCTTTTCTTTTATGTATCGATGATATGGTATTCAACCTCGTTATATGAATGAACGGTTTAGACAAGGAAGGGCATATAATCGGACGGTTCCCACCGTCGCGGCTTCTGCCGTCTATACTAATTGACGCGACACGGGTGAGCTGCTTTCTATCCATTCGCCGAGTTATATGAAGTTTATGTGGGGCCCGGTTGTTATAAAAGACTTTTTGTGTTTCGTACCGCGGCCGAGACACACAAACCGCGTCATCACATCGAGCGCGTTCTACTGTAATCGGTATCGTCCAGTTCTTATCAGAGCCGTACAGTTACGTGGATCCCACTCCCACCCATCATTTCAAACGTGAACCGTCCGATCATAAATATATCCGAGAGCATGCTTGCGAACGGCGAATCCATGGCTTACTATCCTCCGCGGTGAAAATAGATCTTCCAACACCCCTTTTCGCTCACCCACACCTGTGCTTTTTTTCCTCCTTTCGATCGAAGGTCGATGGCGAAGCCGTCGGCCGCCACAATACTAATCTACGCCACCGCCGCTCTCCTCACCCTCCTGCTTCTCGCCTCCGTACCCCCGAGGACCCCCCGCCGCCACCGCCAGCACCACCACCGCCGCCTCAAGCTCAGCCACAACACCTCCTCCGCCTCCTCCCACCATCAAATCCCCTTCGATCCCATCATCGCAGACATCGAGCGCCGACGCGAGGCCCGGCAGTGGGAAGGGGACCATTTCCGCCTCCCTCACCACGAGGAGTCCCAGCCGGAATGGGACGACTTCTTCGACCCCAAGGACTACGTCGACGGCGAGGATCGCTTCAACATCACCCACCGCATCGTCGTCCTCTTCCCCCGCATCGACGTCGCCCCCGTCGATGGGTTCGTGAGCTCGACGGAGCTTGCAGAGTGGAACTTCCAGCAGGCTGCCCAGCAGGCGATCCACCGGTCCGGCCGCGAGCTGGAGCTCTGCGACAGCAACGGGGACGGATTTGTCTCGTTTGAAGAGTATCGACAATCTGGTCGGTGAGATCCCTCATATGATTTGTCTTCTTTGTATTGTGGTTTCATTCAATCGCAAGTCCCGACCATTAATAGTTACTACGTTGACTGCCAGTATTTACAAGAAGAAAGATGCCATCTTTAGGTAGGTTGTTCCTAAATTCATATATGTTATTTCCAAAGAAACATAGTGCTTCTTTAATCCACTACTTTTAACCGGGTTTGGTTTGTCATGAGGTGGATCGCAAACTTAAGAAAAGCAAGTTATGGAACCTGTTGCAATTGATCGATTCTTGTTCATTTGATTCCTTGCCAAGACATTAATGATGAAAAGAAGATAGTGAAATAGCAGTATGTGTAACTAATACAGGTTTTATTATTTTGATAACAAGCTTAAAAACCTTCCTTACATAATCTTTGTATTATTTTTATATAATCTTTGTATGTAAGATGGTTGAAATCCTACTGTGTTTCCTAATCATGCAAATGTTGAAGTTAATTCTACAAGTCTCAAGCTTCTATTTGCTGCATAACACATGACAACTCATGGCGTTTGAAAATTATTGCAATTTTATTTTCTAAACCCTTACAATTATAAAAAAAAATTCTTGATAAATCATGTCTACTTTGTGATACCACATGCGAGTTCCAATTGTCAAAACTTATATAGGAAACTGCTTCTGCTTGTCCATCTTTGAGCAACTTTTTAACCTATTATAATTTCATATCTGTGATGAAATGTGTATCCACTTTATCCTTCTTTAGACAAAAATATCCATTTCTTTCTCAATATCAAAAGATCACTTTTCTTGCGCTGACTCAGATCATGTTTAGTCAGGGAGTTTTGGTAGCAATTTATACTAACTATTTAGAGATCTTTTTGGATGACAGAACCATCACATCTTGGAAGAGGAGGAAGAATCAGCTCTTCTTCTGTACCTGTCCCACAAGCACTTTTTGTACTGTTTAGCCATGACAAGAAGGCGGCCTGTTCTATCAATATCAAGCATCAGCTGGAACTTGTCATTTTATTGTCATTTATAGCTGTGAATTAAACCCTTTCTCATAAATGCCACTGACTGGAGGAATATCCAACTCCTAACTCTTTTATTTAACTTATGGTTTCCTATATGGTTGGGACATAGTCTTCTGTTTTTGCATAAGATATGTAAGATGTAGTGGTGGGATTGAATAATATAGGGAGTTTTCTATAGATGTCTATTCTTAGATTCACAAATGTTTTTTCATTTTTGTGCCAATTAGCCATGACATTATGAGAAAGTATTTATCTAAGACGAGATTCATAAATGTCACATTACTATTTTCTCAAGGAACTTTAGTAAACCCTAATGGTGAGATCTTAAGTTATTTCTACTAGACAAATTTTGTAAATTACTGTAACAGTCTTGGGACCATGTGGAGAATAATCTGTTCCCACATCTAAGTCTAAGCATTATGGTCATTAGCCTTCTCAAACTCCTTTTTCACTGTTGAGTTCTTTGTCATTTATAGTGGTTTACCTAGGACAGCTTCATATTTGAGCTGACATACACAAGTTAACTACTATCCTGTACAACATCTATTATTCATATTATATTCTTTGAGGCTACCTAATTCTCTAATCTTTTCCCAATGTCCATGTAAAAACTTGGCTTTATATTTTTTAGGAGCTTGTATGATTCTTATAATTACTAAGAATTTTAGTTTTATATTAACATTGCTTCATGCTTTTGAGTTTCCAAAATATTTATATTTTCTCAACATTCTGGTGTAAATGGACAAAATTTATTATGTGGTTCTGTTGATCACAGTGTTTTGCATTATTCTTGCAACACTTATTAATGTTAATTAATGCAAAATTTCTCTATTTTCTGGAAGTTTGTTGTTTGCAATTGATAATGTGCATGATTTCCAAAGTAAAAAATTAAAGCATGCATAAATATAGCTAGCCAAGGATGATCTAATAATCCTAAGTGGGTGTTAGATGTAATATTCTCCAGTTAAAGCTTCGCCTGTTGATGAAACGGGATGGTGGAAGGAAGATCACTTCAATGCCTCAGATACTGATGGAAATGGACTTTTGAATTTGACCGAATTCAATGAGTAGGTTATTGAGAATTGTTATTTTTGACTTGTATCCTTTTTACCTTTCTAGCTGACCCCAAATATTTGGGATTTATGGTTTTGTTGTTGTTCTTGTACTATCCTTTTTACCTTTCTTCTAAATCTATTTCTGCTTCTTCAGCTTCCTACACCCTGCTGACAGTGGCAACCCAAAACTGATCCAGTGGCTGTGCAAAGAAGAAATAAGGTGCAACTCTTTCATTTATCTTTGAACTTTTGAGGTTCATTATTTTATCAATCTAATGTCTCTTTAGGTACAAGCAGTTATCTACAACATAAGCAGATACTTGTGCAATCTTTCAATTACTTATTTCATGTTGTTTGTATATAGTTTATCCATTTAACTATTGCGAAGCTAGCATAGTATGGATCCAAGAAATAAAAATTTGCATTAACATAGGGTTATGTTAGTTTGTTAGACTCTGTTTTAATTTCAATTTCATGTCTTTAGTTTACGATTTACATAGTTTTCTGGAAAACCTATAATCTGACCAACAAGCTCCACTCATTGTTGTCTGGTTTTATTTATCACGATCCAATACAAAAATTTGTTCTTTAAATTCAGCTACTCCTCTCAGCTTTTTGTCATAAACTATCAAAATTTTTGCTTTGTGCGAAACTCCTGCAAAGGGGTTTTTGCGATTCATGCCCCGCAAGATAGTGTGAATAAGATCTACCACACTGTTATATAATTGAAATATATGATGCCATTTGTTAGCCCCCTAACATCATTTGCAACCTAGATATCAAGGATCCAAGCAACAAAATTAGCCTGTGCACAGGCAGGGTTGCATATACATAATGCACCTGCAACAGCCAAATCATGGGAGCCTTGTGTGTGGCACTGCCTCATAGTGCTACAAGGTCTTGCAGCATACAAAGAAGAAATGGAAATATAAGCAGCCAGAGACATTGATGGGCTATCACTTGCATTGGCCACCTGGTGGAAAAAGGGGTTTAGGAATTTCTCTTTTTACTTATTCAGCAGATAGTAATGAAACAAGTCAAACCAGGATACAGTTGTTGGTTACTGAAAATCAACACTTACGGTGCCCAATCAGAAGTTGTTCACATCCGAGATAAAGGAAGTTCTTTTTTGTGCATGGAACAATCTGTTGTCTTTGAATGGAAGAATTGGAAGTTGGTATATATTTTCTAGAGTGATAATTTCATAGGTTTGTCATTACGCAGAGTCCACCTTTATAATTGAGATACAGCTAAAACCATCCGAAGCTCACCTATTGGTTCTGAAATTTTTTTATGCTGTGCAATGATGTGTTGCAGTGTTGATGTTAACATGATTGATGATGCAACTGACAGTTCTGTACATGCATCCATACATACCTGTGTGTCTCTGCATGTAAAGAACTTGAATGACGATGTGCTGCTTACAATGTCACTACACTGAAGAGTGATGTTTCATATAATTCTGTGGAACACTTATATCCTTACTAAATAAGATGTGGATGACCCAAAAATGATGAATGCAATGTCGAGGCAATAATTCATGAAACACTCTTTAGCCTCAAAGGTGTAGAATAGGTCACAAATATTAATTTATTTTTAGATATTTGATATATTGACACAGAATTGGTGTTAGGCCAAATTCTGATATATTTTTTATTACAACTATTCCATGTTTCTTTCTTACGTTCTTCGATTTTAACTGTCCAGGTAAGGCCAAACTCTATAATATTTGTTTTTACGACTGTTCCATGTTGCTTCATTCTTCTTTCTTTGGATTTCGTTGTGTAGAGTTTCAGTCACTTAATTAAGATAAATCTTAATTACTTTTACACAATTCAGTACAGAATTGGCATTGAAATGTCAACTTTCATGTTATCTAGTGTTAAGTCAGATTCTGTCATCATCCCCATATCACCTAGCAACCAAAAGAATACACTATGCAGAATAATAAATGTTTAGAGAAGCTTTTTAACAAATTTCTTTTCTCCTTTGTTTCTTACATGAAAATAGAGTTGGCAGATTGAGCTATTTGATAATCTGCATGTTGTAGTTTTTTGTTACTTTCTGAAACTATATGTTGGTAATCTAATGTTTGTTGGCTCCTAAATATATCCTTCCAGACAAAAAGATGGAGATGAAGATGGGAAGCTTAACTTCAAAGAATACTTTGTTGGATTATTTGACTCGATACGAGATGATGACGGACCCTACAATCATTCTGCCACCTTAGGACAAGCAAAAATGTTATTTTCAAGGCTTGACCAGGACAATGATGGGTATAAATCTGGAAAACTATTGACTAAGCAATTGGAAGCTTATTAATAGTGCTTATATTTGGTACTTGGTATAGGTTCTTATCGGGAGATGACCTCGTTGGTGTGATTGGTAAAATTCACCATTCTGAACGCTACTATGCAAAACAACAAGCTGATTATGCACTTTCAGAGGTTTGTATTTCCTATATCCTGGATCATCTATGCTTAAAAAGTAATATCCTTGGATATCGCGATGCAGATCAGACAATTTTCACTTTATATTGTCAAAGTCACAGGCGTTTGAAATGTCAGCATTAACTCTTTCATTTTTTTTCATCATGCAACTTCATGTCTTTAGCTTCTTGTCTGAGGGATTTGCCTTTAGGCAAACCCCATAACATGATTGTCAAAAAATGGCTTGCCGGAATCACCATTCTCTTGTTATTATATTGTCGAGCTTATGGTCTTCAGATTATGTTGTTAGTATTAGCTATTCCATATCCTCTTCCACCCGTTGTTTTTGTACTAGTGATAATTATGATTCATGTTGGTTGGTAATTAAGAATTAGATTTGTGTTGTATAGGGAAAAACTAAAATAGGAAATTGCAGATTTCCTTTGCATATAAATGAACATATCCTGCTAAATTAAGTATCATCACATGCCATATTTCTCAGCAGATAAGTGTTATTTTATTTCATTCATGGCACTGCTTCTAACCCTTGATAATTGCCATGGTCTGCAATTTACAGTTTCTTTTATGCCCTAAACTGTATATGGTTGTGCTTTCAGCAATCAGATTTTTTGTTTGTGCTAACATGGTATAAAGTTGCAATGCGTTTGAAGTGACGTTTTCCTTTTGTTCTTTTCCTCTTCTAATGTTTCAGGCTGATTCAGATAGAGACAGCCAGCTAAGTTTGAAGGAGATGATAGAACACCCGTATGTGTTCTATAGTTCTATCTTTAGTGATGATGAAGATGAAGACTTTGATGATTTCGATTATCATGATGAATTCCGCTAATGCTCCACAAGTTGCACACTGGGTTTCAATGAGCAACAGCGAGTGAGTTCTTCGTTTCCGGCAAATGTGCTCTTGAAGATCACCTGCTCAGCACTGGGCTCCTTTAAGTTGATTACTAAAGAAGCGATATATTTTCCATTTATATGGTGCACTTTAAATGTCAAAATTTTAAATTCCACGTTTTGTTTTTCCTTGTCAACTAACTTTATCTTTACAAACCGTTCAGCTCTTGGCACATGATTATTTATGGTCAGTGAGCCATTCTCTGCATGCTACCCAGTCAGTCTTGTTTCACTAATATGAATTTTGCAGCTGCTCCAGCCACTACCAGTAAATGACAGCTAAGGGTGCCAATCGCCATCCTAGCTTTACTTTGTGGAACAGGTTGTCTGATGGTAGGTACACTTTATGCATTGTAACATATTTACAGTTAGACTGGCCTAACATGATAGTTCTCTCTGATAAAGAGTTACCTTTCTCCAAGCAGCCAAGCTCTCAGCCGATTGATGATTTGCTTCTCTTGATGATTGATTCATGGATTAGACTGGTCCTTCTGCTACTCTACTTTTCTCTGATGAAGTACAATTTTCCAAGCAGCCATCCTCTTAAGAGATTGGTGGTGACTGTTCAATCAGCCAATTTGTTTTCATCATGTAAATCAATGCATTCCCCCCTAGAATGACAGCAAAGTTGATGATGAAAAATTCTTGTGTTGCAGAGACTATTAGTGTCTCCAAAAAAATTTATACTAGGATTCATGTACTGTGCATATTTGTGGAAACCTACGCTTGCACCAACTGATCTCATTCATAGAGTAATCTGAGATTACGAACCTATGTTGCATATGCTTGCATCGAGGCTTCGCCCAGCAATCTGAGTTGGAATCATAAAGGTAAAAGGTAGTAGACACAACATGAACTAAACGCCTTGTTTCTTGTTCTATCTATTATGTCACTGTTTTAACTTAATGGTTTGCCCAGTGGAAGCAGACCAGGCTTCCTCCATTGCAAGGGTCTGTCTTCCCCCTCACCGATCACATGCAATGTTGAACAGTATGCAGTAAGACACTTATATCATTTGTCCATATGTTCGTGCCTCCTCCAAATGCCAGCAAACTCGAAAGGAGAGGAGGCAAAAGCACAGAGGGGGATTTATGCGATGCTGGCATTTAATTCTATGAGGAGGTACTTCTGGTAAATTCCCCGTGCAGTGGTTTCAGTTCGTCATGCTTTTGGTATCGGTGCTTTAATTGAGTTGGACTATTCACTGTACTGGTCATCACTCTAGAGATGGGATGAGAGAGACAGATAAGTACTTGTTGATGAGACCAAGCATTCTGATCACATCAATATTCTTTGAGCAAACTTTGTTTAGACTTTTAGATTCTTGTATATGTCGATTGATTCTTATTCCAATCAAATTCTGAGGTTAATCATTGATAGCAAGCTAATTTCACTAAATAATTTGATTCATCTTTTTAACCTACTTTAAATTAATAAAAATTATGTTTGCTTGATTTTTTAAAATTAAACTCAATGTGATAGTTGTAGAAAAAGGGAATGAAGAATTGAAACTTTTTTGGTTAAAATGTCAAGATTCAATATATGCAGACTATGATTGGCCAATTTTGATATAGGTACATTAGGTAATGTTTGTCATTAATATTTATGTCGGATCGATAATCCCCTTATTGTTCAACTCAGACCAACTTTTGGCAAGATTTATATAAGAAACCTAACAATAAAATTTGGATGAAATATTAATAATATTGAAAGTGTCAAAAGACAAACCAAAACCCAATTAAAATGTTCTCCCAAGTTCAAGGATTAGTATTATAATGTTCTCCTCCAAGTATTTATGGACCAAAAAGATGAATTGAAGTGTACCATAATAAGATATTGGATATAAAACCCAAGAAAACATTACAGAAAGACAGCGATGCATGACGTACCACAGATGTTGCTCTTCTCTTGTATCCATTATCCATTACAAGGCATAGACTGCCACCAATATATATATATATATATATATATATATATATATATATATATATTAAAATGTCGATCTGACAGTTCTAAGAAGGCTCCCACACTGATGTATGCATATTTAACGCTTACATGATAGCGGCAGCAACTCGATCTTCTCTTCTCCATGTTAATTTTCTATCCAGATTTATACGACCTTTATTCTTGTCCAGGAGAACCTACGCCCTACTCTATCCAATGAGTTTGCACACCAGAGATATCAGCGAGGCTGTCACCGAGCACCACCGCTGGTGCAGACGATGACGCCATGATCGCATCCTTGAACCTCACCGTGTTTATGGAACCCTGAGGGTTGTTCGAGAGAGGCCGGGCGTTAGGGCACTCATTCGGTGCCGCAAAACACTGGATGATCGAGTCCTGGGTCTCCAGGGATTGATCGCAGTTGACTGCGAAACTTGTGGTTGCATGTTTAATGGCTTCTGTGTAATGCAAAGGAAGCGTGAGTTCTTCGTTGAACACCAGGAGATTGTTGCCGTTGTTGTTGTTGTGTTGCAGGTGGTTGTGATGGCGAGGATCCAAAGACCACGTCGAGCTGGAAGTTACACCATCGACGACGAAGCCGGGCAGGTCAGGGCTGTCGTAGCCTACCGGGAGGTTGATTCCATTCAGGAAGTAATACTGCTCCGGGCCACAGAAGAGCTGATTTCGATACGTGCTCAATGGTAGCAGTTCATCAGCACAAGGCATGGGGTTGAGGTTATCCATGGCCTGAGAGACGAGTTTCTTCTTTATGGTGGAGTTCCAGAAGTTCTTGACCTCGTTGTCTGTTCTTCCTGGGAGTTGCTTGGCTATCTGTGACCATCTGCAGAAGAGACGATATGATCCTATGATGATGACACTGTGAACCACACACTTGGAATGGGAAATCAGATACTGTTGCCTAGTTTTCTGTAGGAAGGAGAAGACCGTAAACCCTATTACCTGTTGCCAAGCATTCTGTGGAGCTCAATTATTAGAGATTCTTCTTGGGGAGTGAAGCTCCCTCTTTTCAAGTCAGGTCTGAGATAATTGATCCATCTAAGCCTGCAGCTTTTGCCACATCTTTGCAGCCCTGCGCCATTGCCAATTCATTCACATCTTGCAAAGTCCCACACACCAAACACGCACACACGCGCGCGCGCACACACAGTAGAAAAGGAAGAAGGTGGAAGAAAGTAACATGTCAAGTTCTAAATCAGATGTTGTCATGTAGAAAAGAACCTGCTAATCTCGGGACTGAGCTCCAGCAACCATGGCCGTAGGTGGAAATGTACTTTATGAGCTTCTCATCTTCCTCAGGTGACCAGAGGCCCCTCCTGACCTTTTGCTTGTTGCAGCATGAGTGATGGCCCATCTATTAGTTGCCAACTTCTTCCCCCACCCTTCTCCTACCTTTCAACTTGAGTGCCTCTCCTCCTGTGATCCTGCCACACATGCCAAAAAACGACACTGTGTCAAGTGCCAAACATCACCCAACTAGAGGGAAAAGGATGTTGAAGAAAAATAGAGAGGGAGAGAGAGAGAGAGAGAGTCATGGGTCTAGCCTTATCACTGAAACCCCCATGCAGGTCTGCAGTAGTGCCAGGAGATGGATACCCTGGTGAGGAATTTAATGTGGAGTGGTTGTACTAGGATGACTCAATATGGAGACCTAGATGAGGCAGCAACTGCTTGCCAGTTTGACTGTGGGAGGACATTGTTTATTGAAGAGACTCCTTTAAGAGGGAGGAATGAACAATGTGGTAGCTTCCCTCTGTCAAAAGGATTCAATGCTTGTAGTAGCAAAACAACAATGTTAATTTTTTGGGGAAGTTCTACAGACTAGGCTAGAGTCCTCATAGCATGCTATTTCAGAGCTCTGGTGCTCATATCTTTTTATTCTAACCTTTCCTTTGTATGATCTTAGTTTCAGTTCTTTCTTACATTCTTTCTAGGGTACATAACTCAGTGAAGATGAGATCTGGAGTTCCTAAGAGGATAGAAAGGTGCCACCAGTGCAACCAGTGGCATTACCTACATATGCATCCATCTTATATCTTGCATTGTTATAGTTAGGTAGGTGGTGACCTACTCTGGACTGGAGTACAATGTGGCATAAACTACACAGCTCTAGTCGTGAGTTAGATCTCTCCTTTTCTATTAACATGAAAAAAGATCAAGCAACTAAAATAAGTAGAAAGAGAATCTCCATTAGTTCCTACAAGTATTAGAGTTATAGACTATTGACTCAGATGCTGAAAGACAAAAATGATAAGAATCAACCACAAAAGATTGTAGTAACAGGCAATGCTATCTTCACAGAGAAAAGGAGTTCCAAGAACAGGTAAAAATAGTTTGCTTGCTTGCTGACAACTTATATATCTGACACTGTACTTTTTATATATTCTGGTAAAAGAAGTCAATGGGATTGTCTTGCAACACTTGCTCTGGTAATTTTGTTGCATTGCATCAGCAGAGCTAAAGGGTGCTGCAATTGATGGGTTCTCTTGCGAGAATCAATCTCTTTTTATGAGTTGACTTTTGCCCCATGCCAAGTATAGGATCAGGAACCTCTCCAACTCTGCAGCCCTCGGCTTGCCAGCGTCAGCACACCAACAGTCTCCTATAATACATGGGCCATGCAGAAGGAAACGAGAGAAGGAAACAAGACGAGTACGTTACAGTGAGATCCCCTTAGAGAGAGAGAGAGAGAGAGAGAGAGAGGAGGTTTTAAGGGTCTTGTGTCCTTGTTGCTGGCTTCAATACTTTGGGGCCACAGCTCGCCTTCTAATGGCAAGCAAGCCAGTACTGTCAGCAGTTCACTGGAGTAGGGATGGGGACACCGCACACTCTCCTCGGTGGCCTGCCTTCCCCACCTTCGACAGATGTGAGGCCTCAACTTCCAATCCTTGTGAACTCTCCCACAGTTACCTGCGTTTAATCTTCTCTTTCCTTACTGTTTTTGATGGAAAACATGCAGCGATAAGCATGAAATCACTGCAAACTTATGGCTATCGACACTTCTACGTTATCGATGTGGCGAATGAATCAATGCTTGCGGAGCGGAACATTAAGTGCTTCTTGGATCAAAATCTTGGCTTTTTTCTATACATCTAGACTTGATACACTTGGGAGCATTTGGCATGTTCCTCTTCAGATATGAACACAGTGTCATTGATCGTGAGTTCTCATCGTTCATCTTGTCGTTGTTCTTTTCCTCATTACTTCATTCTTATTTGGTCAGTATCTGCTGGAATGGATGGGCTGACACTTCTAACTGACATGAAGCCTGCTACATCCGGATCAAAAATGACACTCCGCTGACAAGTCATCATCCAACAGGTGGATGCCTTAATGCTGCATGGTCTCCTTCGTCAGCCGAGTGATGATTGCTTAGAGAGTATGCTTTGCTCATGACACGGTCTTACCTACTTCCCTGCTTTCTTTATAGCTCTCATCTGCTGTTTTGCCGTTCTCAGCTCACTCATTCGAAGTGTTAATACCGCATTAATGAAGCGAGGCAACGTTTCTTTCTGTCAGAAAAAGAATGTCTTGATGCTATATGAATACATTACAGATAGCATGGTAGAAGCTGTTTCTCTTTCCTCCAGAAACTTTGTTCCAAGAGAAAAAGTTGTCATCAACAGAAACAAAAGAATTAGCAAGAGAAAATATGTAGATCATGATCAAATTAAAGGAAATGTCAGGAAGACATGAAAGCTATAATTTGACTGGGGCTCTTAAACTGAGGAAACACACTATCAATGTTCGGACAAAAGTCACGGTGGAAGAGAAAAGTCAATGCCAAAATTTCTTTGATAGTTCTCATTAACTTCACACTTATTTCTTCTGCCATCTTTTACAAATCAGGAAAGCATCAGTAGCAGTTCATCGGGCTTTCTACTGTTCCATCATACAAGACAAAGATGTGCATCTATTACGGAAAGAACACATCTTGGAACACTGTCAAGAAAATGCCACATGAGTCATCTGGTTTTAGTTATCTGATGCAAGCTCATTTCAGGTAATTATGTTCAAAGAAGATGTTCATGTGTGAGGAGAGATTGAAAAAGATGACGAAGAAAATAGTCTCATATTGATAAACATCAAGAAAGCCGAATGATATACATTGGAGTCTAACCTATAATTTATTAACTTTAAAATTTTGAATTAAATTGACGTCCAACTCAATTTGAAATGGTATCGCCTATCCTTACGAGTAAACAGTTTGCATCACTTCCACTCGATAAAGATGTATTAATCTATCATTAACAGATTTTCCAATAAACAGTTTGCTTCAAAAGAGCATGCAATTAATAAGCTTGCATGCCAATGATAGAACAATGTTAGCTTTCCATCTCACAAGACTTCCAAGTAGATTCCCTCTAACAATTCTGCGAGGAATTCTTTCCCCTTGCTCTTAGTAGGAAAAGTAAACAGCTGATCCTTTCTTACCCGTCACATGTGGAGCTACAAATGGTCAGATGTGGAGCCTATGATGGATGGCTTGCTTGTAGTGAAAGAAATATAAAGGAAGCAGCCAATTTGTGGGTTCAAGATTGTACATTGTTCACCGGTGACTTGCATGCATGTTACTCTGTTAAGTTGCCAAAGAATCAATGCATGGCATTGATGGTCCTTTGTTTCTTTCCAGAATCTGGAGGAATCCATGACAAGAACTGATCGACTTCCAAGTCGCTGCTCTATGCACAAGGTGACAACTATGTTTCCCATTTGTTGTGGTAGTCCTCAAATGGAGGAAAAGAACCGGTCGATCGAGCTTGAGCGGAGAGTTGAAGCAAAGGACCAGATTCTTGAGCCGTATCTGAAACTGAAAGCCGTGAGTGCTGAATAATGTGCAAGCCTTACCTACCCTACTTAACCGCAGGAAGATAAGGTCCATGGTTCATGTAGTATGTTATCTGTGGACGCTTGCGGTGCCAAAGAAAGAAGATGGTTGCTTATTTAGGGTACTTCTTTCCTTCTCTTCATGGCAATGCTCTTGAGAGAAAACCCCATCCTCAAACAATAGAAAATTTGGTTCTCTCTCTCGCTCTCTCTCTCTCTCTCTCTCTCTCTCTCTCCCTCCCGTGTGAGTTTAGCATTGCAAATTTGGTCTGCTTGTTTAGGATACCTACTACACTGAACTCCTTTTCCTTTTCTTCATGGCAATGATCGTGAGAGAAGTCCCAATCCACAAACAAAAGATAATGTCGTTGCCAATTTCTGTCTCTCTCTTTCTCTATGTGTGTTTAGCATTGCAAATTTGATATGTACATTTCTACAGTATTATTTATAGCTTTCGAGGTGTGGAGATCTTATTGCCATTATGTGCACAGCAACTGAACGCAGGCAAAGGACAAATTCCACCAACAATATCTTCTCCTACGTAGCCATGCAACGTAACTCAAGCATATAATTTATGTCAATCTACTCCAACCTCTTGAAGGTGACAGAGAAACTACCAAGTTTCTACAATAAGCATTAATGTGTTTTACCGATCATATAATAGGTTTCAGGAGTCACAATTGATGATCTCCAAGATGAGATCAACTCAGCGCCCAATCTTGCATCATCTTAACTGCAGATCCCGTGTATATTGACTTCACCTCTTCAATTGTCCTTTCTGCTTGCTTCATCTCCCATGCAGCTCTTTCTCTCTGCATGCCTAACCTGACGTGAGCAGATGTACTGCGTCCTTCTTCGGCCATCAACCCATCCCAAACATGTAACAGTGGAAGAAAATTTTGTCCCCTGGAATACATCAAAGGCCGTAATAATATATCGCTATGCACCCACTTTGAATAAAAAAAAGTTTCGAAAAATATTTATTCCACACGATATATGACAGCATAATCAGTAAGAAAAAAAACAAATCCTGATCAACAATTGAGTTATATGGATATTAATCAATGTAAAACGTTGAAGGAATATTTCACTCATATGGTAGAATATTCATTCGGGTTAAGCCCATCGTGTTATAATAATTGAGATCAGTTATTATTTACTTGAAACTTTTGTCTTTCGTTCTAGGAGATCATTAGAGGAGTCATATCAGAAATTTCATCTAATCTTGATCTTTATATAGATCGACCATCGAGCAAACAAGGTCTATACTAAGTCGAGCTGATATGATCATCACCAACATCCACCATATCACTACCTCTCTCCCATATTTGCCTTCTTTTCATGCTTCTTGCCTTCGTCCAAACAAAATCCATACAAATCACTCGAGTTCATTGCGGAAACTGAAATCGATCTCTTGATAATAATGTAGGTTGCACAAACTCTTAGGATGAGCTTGATCTAGTCAAGTACTAGAGAAGGCTCATCACTATGTCTGTTGTCTTCTTGTAACCTCTGAAAGCTCACCAAGTTTATAACAGGATGCCAAGCATTTTCCTGTAACAAAGCTCCCTATAAATTATGCAGCAGACCGTATTGCTGAGCTTTGTACTTCTGCTGCTCAGTTTGCAAGTATATTCTCGAGTAGGTTTCATACTGATCAAAATCTTTCAGATTTATATAGGTATATGTACGTTATGCAATTCAGCCTTGCCAATATCTTCCTCAATTTCTACGAAGAATAAAACTGATTCCAGCTTCTCACAGATCCTAATGCACAACAGGATCACGCTCGATCGATGCAGTTTGCCTCTTCTCCAAAGAAATTGGTGCATGAATCGCTGCATAGGGCAGGGAGGAAGAATGTTGTATTTGTCCCACATCGCCATTTTAATTAAAGGTATAAACCTTATCTTAAGCTTTGGAAGCGCCTCGATCGCCGAGCCAGGTAGCGTTGGCTTGTAACCCAAGCGGGGGCACTTGAGGTTTGGGATGGTCAAAGGAACCAAAGATGGGTTGGTTGCGATCGTGTAGAAGCCTGGCCTGCCCGTTCCAAGTCAGGTAGCTGAGCCATGCGGCCTGGGCGAAGGCCCGAGCCCCATGGCTCTTAAAGCAGAGGGCACCGCGTCAGGCTGGCTTCACAGAGCAGCGATGACCACTCGCTCTTGACGGTGGGAGGACAACAAGTCGGCGCACATCGCATCCACCACGCCCACCTCGCTCCTTAGACCAAACCACCACCTTTTTTCTTTATTTTGTCAATATTTGTCCAAAAAATTAAAAAGTATTTTAAAATTTAGAAATATATATAATACATATTATTGTTAAAGATATATTATTTTTGATCAATTAGGACTCTTAACACAGAATGTAATCAATGCTAACGGGACTTGGCTATATTAACTACAGTAGAAAGCAAAAAACTTGTTTAGTATGTGCTACCAGTTGAGCATCTTTGAAGTAAATTCTCTAAGAAAATTAATAATTATAAAAATTATATCATTCTTATAAGTATATTTTTATTTTGAAATTTGCTAAATGAGTATTTATGGGTTTATATACACATAGACAGATTTTATCAAAAAAATCCCAAATATAGTTAATACTACCGAACACTTATTGGCCTTGAACCAAAGTGCTATAAGAGATACGGGATACATACATTATTTATTTTGAAAAAAAAATCATCATCTAAGTTAAATCAAAATCAAATAGACTTTATCGTATTGATACTACAAAGAGAATCCCCATGATAATATCATAAAAAATTAAACATAAGAAGTCTTCTGATAATATGGAGATAAAGAAACCTTTCTCTCAACTTTTATTGTAACAATCGATGTTAGGTAAGAGACCTCTACCTTCCTCTTCATAGGAGTATTTCAATCGATTTCAAAATCAACACTAATAATAATAGACTTTGAGTGATTATAGTATTCCTTTTCCTGTCTTAAATTTAGTTCAAGTCATTGTTCTTGCTAAGACCTTCTTGCGCCTAACTTGATTAGTCAAAATCTTGATCGGGATGATAAAAATCATCATGCATCTTCTCTCTAATTAACGCAATAGATAGTGTTACATAATTTACTCAGCTTTATCGACTACATAAAGTTTCTCAACTTGGGTCAATTCAAAGTTTCATAATAAATTCAAATCGGTTGTCCCACCAACTAAGCCAACGTCGTAAACCCCTCGGGCATCACTAAGAAAAATTCATTGATAAGAAAGGCTAAGTCGATTTAGCCTCAATCACCTCTATCTTAATCTGACGCATATTTCATTGATAAGAAAAATTTTGCATTTTATAAATAATTCAAAACAATAGATAGATATCCTGTTGACATGAGACATGAGATAAAAAAAAAAGGAAAAGAGGTAGACAATAGCTCTCTGAAACCAATTTCTTTTCAAGAACTTATCCCTTCTATTTTTCAGCCACGTCAAACTTTTTGTGAAAACATACGTCTATACTAAGTCGAGCTGAAATAATTATCACCATATCACCACTTCTCTCCCATATTTGTTTGCAGTATTTGCCTTCTTTTCATGCTTCTTGCCTTCGTCCAAACAAAGTCCATGCATATCACTCGAGTTCATTGCGGAAACTGAACTCGGTCTCTTGATAATAATGTAGGTTGCACAAACTCTTAGGATGAGCTTGATCTAGTCAAGTACTAGAGAAGGCTTATCACACTGTCTGTTGTCTTCTTGTAACATCTGAAAGCTCACCAAGTTTATAACAGGATGTCAAGCATTTTCCTGTAACAAAGCTCCCTATAAATCATGCAGCAGACCGTATTGCTGAGCTTCGTACTTCTGTTGCTCAGTTTGCAAGTATATACTCGAGTAGGTTTCATACTGATCAAAATCTTTCAGATTTATATATGTATATGTACGTTATGGAATTCAGCCTTGCCAATATCTTCCTCAATTTCTACGAAGAATAAAACTGATTCCAGCTTCTCACGGATCCTAATGCACAACAGGATCACGCTCGATCGATGCAGTTTGCCTCTTCTCCAAAGAAATTGGTGCATGAATCGCTGCATAGGGCAGGGAGGAAGCATGTTGTAATTGTCCCACATCGCCATTCTAATTAGAGGTATAAACCTTATCTTAAGCTTTGGAAGCGCCTCGATCGCCGAGCCATGTAACGTTGGCTTGTAACCCAAGCGGGGGCACGTGAGGTTTGGGATGGTCAAAGGAACCACAGATGGGTTGGTTGCGATCGTGTAGAAGCCTGGCCTGCCCGTTCCAAGTCAGGTAGCTGAGCCATGCGGCCTGGGCGAAGGCTCGAGCCCCATGGCTTTTAGAGCAGAGGACACCGCGTCAGGCTGGCTTCACAGAGCAGCGATGACCACTCGCTCTTGACGGTGGGAGGATTACAAGTCGGCGCACATCGCATCCACCACGCCCACCTCGCTCCTTAGACCAAACCACCACCTTTTTTCCCTTTTTTTTAGATATTAGTCCAAAAAATGTAAAAGTATTTTAAAATTTGGATATATATATATATATATATATATTACATAAATTATTATTAAACTTTTAATATAAGATTTTTAAAGATATATTATTTTTGATCGATTAGGACTCCAACACAGAATGTAATCAATGCTGACCGAACTTGGCTATATTAGCTACAGTAGAGAGCAAAACACTTGTTTATTATGTGCTACCAGTTGAGCATATTTGAAGTAAATTCTCTAAGAAAATTGATAATTATAAAAATTATACCATTCTCATAAGTATATTTTTATTTTGAAATTTGCAAAATGAATATTTATGGGTTATAAATATATTATCAAAGAAACCCTAAATATAGTTAATACTAACGAGCACTTATCGTCGATACATACATTATTTATTTTGAGAAAAAAAAAATCCTCATGCAAGTTAGATCAAATTCATTAGTTCAAGTTGATGATCAAAATAGACCTTATCATATTGATGCTAGAAAGAAAATCCTCGTGACAATATCATAAAAAATTAAACATAACAAGTCTTGAAAAAATATGTTGATAAAGAGATATCTCTCTCAACTTTTGTTGTAACAATCAAATCGATGTTAGATAAGAGGCCTCTACCTTCCTCTTCGTAGGAGTATTTGAATCGATTTCAAAATTAACACTACTAATAATAAGCTTTTTTTGAGTGATTATAATATTCATTTTCCTATCTTGAATTTAGTTCGAGTCATTGTTCTTTTCAAGAACTTATCCCTTAATTTTCATCTACCCAATATGGAGATTTTTGACGGAAGCATTGACCCCTCAAAGCATGTTGCTGCTACATTCAGGGTGCAAATGGCACCAACAATCACCTCCAACACCCTCGTATGTCGATCTTTTCCTATTACATTTTGAGAAAATATCAAAAAATAATACTCTCATCTTTTTCTCACCTCGATCACTTCTTTCAGATATCTAGTGAAAGAATTTGAACTCCATTTTATCGGCAATCGATCGCTCCTCGAGTTGGTTGCCGCTTCTTCAAGATGACCTTTTGCTCGAGTTGGCCGCATCATTAAGATGACTGCTCCTCGAGTCATTTCGTGTCCTTGAAGACGGACGGCCATGTCGCCCCGACTTGATCATAACTTCACATCAGTTTCACCATATTTTTGAGTTCATCGAAGCATCAGTCCATGAGCTACAGTTCTAGTCAATCAAGTCTTATCTCTGTATCTGTTGTTTTCTTGAACCATGTGAAAACTCACCAAGTTCGTAGCATTTTCCTGCGACAAGATGTTTGTCATCCCTCCATTTCTGGCTATGGAGATTTCGTTTAGCCTCCCATAAATCATGCACAAAAAATTATTTCTCAAGTATATATGTTGATTCAGAGTTGTTGCCAATGCCTTCCTCGATCTGAAGCAGACACATCTGATGACTTCTGGAAGCTGAACAGAAGAGCAAAACACAGATTGCTAATAGTTATTAATCAGATGAGAAATTTCCTCCATCTCTACGGGAAACAACTTTTTAAGCTGTGGCCTTGAGGCCGACGCGGCTCGGTTCGGGTCTGGAAGGCGGGGATCTCCCTGGGGGCGCTCCTCGAGCCCGCTGAGGAGGTCGGGGGCGGTGTCCGATCGGGACGATGTGATCGTCTCGGCCTGCGGGACCGACGGGGACCTTCGGCTTCGCACCTGCACAAAGGTCGGGTCGGGGTGCTCGACCCGACCCCTCCGACGATCAAGTTAAAGGAAGATGTGGAGGGAGTTTCAAGAGAAGAAGTATTTTTGAGTGTGTCCCGCCCTCCTTCTAGCGCCAATCTGTTGCGGGAAACAACTTTTTAAGCCGTGGCCTTGAGGCCGACGCGGCTCGGTTCGGATCCGGAAGGCAGGGATCTCCCTAGGGGCGCTCCTCGAGCCTGCTGAGGAGGTCGGAGGCGGTGTCCGATCGGGACGATGTGGTCGTCTTGGCCTGCGAGACCGACGGGGACTTTCGGCTTCGCACCTGCACAAAGGTCGGGTCGGGATGCTCGACCCGACCCCTCCGACGATCAAGTCAGCGATGTGGAGGGGATTGTGGATGAGGCAGAAGAAGAGCCTCTGAGTGTTTTTGTGTCTAAGTGAGTTCGTCTCCCCCCCCCCCCCTCATTGTTCGTTTATAACTCTGGGGTATTTATAGATGAGTTTGATGTTACCTGATGTGGCTGCTTGCAGGGGCAGGACAGTACCTCTCGTGGCGTCTGACATTGCCACTGGGGTTGCATGGAGAACCGGGCTGCCGTAGGGTATGGGCACGCCTCGGTCGACGTGCTCCTTTGCCTCGGTCGAGCGCACGGAGTCAAATGCTGAGGTTGTTAGCTGAGAGCTGGTGACGTTGGCGCACATCAAGTCAGCATTAATGCTTGCTTCCTCGGGCAGTGCGTCCACCTGGCGTGGTTGATGTCGTGGCACGTCGTCATTTTTACCCTTATCATAACTAAATCCAGCCACTCCCGAAATCCCAAATGCGAAACGCAGTTCGTCTCTTCTCCAAAGCATTTGGTGCATGAATCGCTGCAGACGGAAGGGAGGAAGTATGTCGTCTTTGTCCCACATCTTTACTGCTTCTAGTCATCAAAATCCTTATATTAAGGTTTGGGCGATGCCTCATCGCCGAGCCAGGCAGCGGTGGCTTGTAACCCGAGTGGGGGCAACGAGGTGGCAGGGATGGTTCATTGAGCCAGATGGGTTGGGTGCAACTGTGTCTATAACCGGCGTGCCCGTTTCCAAGTCTGGTAGTTGAGTTACGTGGCCTCGGCGAAGGCCTGAGCCACATGGTGTGCTTAAAGCGGAGGGCACCGCGTCAGGCTGGCTTCACAGAGCAGCGACTACCTCCCGCTCTCGACGGTGGAAGGATAACAGGCCGGCACATGCAGCACCATATGCCCACCTGTCCCACTTTGACCAAACCACCACCTTTTTTTACCGTATTATGTATATTTTTAATAGAGGATCTGAAAATAGTATATATATTCTTGTAATGTTGAAAATGAAATATTTGGCTGCATACGTTTTAATTTGATGTACATCTCGGTCAAATATTAACTTGATATTCATCCAAATAATCAATGTATTTCAAAATTTGATAATATAAAAGATGTTAAATAAATTATTTGTCCCCATATATTTTAATTTTATGTACAGTACATCTCGATCAAATATTAACTTGATATTCATCCAAGTAATAAAAGTATTTTTAAAATTTGATAATATAAAATAAGTTAGATATGTTCTAGTCATTGAATTGAGATTTATCAGTAATATCTTTATTATTTTCGATCAATTATGACTCTATACGTAGAATCTAGTCGATATCTATTAGATATATTATATATTAATTAGCAAAGATGATGAAAAGTTATTGATGAAGAAGCATGTCTCAATTTTTACTACGACAGTCAACCTCTTTATAGGAGCATCCGGATTGAGTCTAGATATATGCTATGAATGAGAATCTTAAGTGATCATGATTTTTCTTTCTAATTGGGAATCTAACTCAAATTAGCTTGCTAAGGACTTGTATGGAGTCACTCAATAAGACTCGCCTATGATGATATAGACTATTGTCCCTTTCACTCATAATTGACATAACACATAACAACACAATCTAATTATTTATAAACTATAAAAACATTCATAATCGAGATCAATTTTGAGTATCATAGAGAACTCCAAGTGGATCGTCCCACCGACTGACCCAATATCACAAGCCACTCCTTTATCATCGTAATGATAAAGGAGGTGCACTCCACCAATAACACGAGTATAACTTCGCATGAACAATTGATGACATGTAACACAAGATCCAAAAGGGTTAAGAGCTTGACTAAGTGGTTCTCTCCAATTTTCATCTACCAAATCTAGAGATTTTTAATGAAAGCTTTATGACCCCTTGGATCATGTCGATGCATTCATGATGCAAATGGCCCCACACGTCATTTCTCACACTCATATATTGTGTGACACTGTTAACCATTCGATAAGGTAATGATTTGTTCATAATTAATTATGTTATAAGGTTCAATGACACGATGTTACAAGTAGTCATTTACACCCACCCATGATGATCTATGCATTCACTAATAGTCTAAGATGATGATCCATGCAATCGTTAGCCATTAAACTTTAACGATAATTTCGATCACCTCCAAATGATAAATCAATATATGACAACCGAAGCTTTTACGTCAAAGAAGAGAAAGACAATAAACAATTGGTGCATGAATCGCTGAGGACGAATGTTGTATTAGTCCCACATCGCCATTCTAATTAGATGTATAAACCTTATTTTAAGCTTTGGAAGCGCTTTTATCACCGAGCCAGGTAGCGTTGGCTTGTAACCCAAGCGGGGGCTAGTGAGGTTTGGAATGGTCTATGGAGCCATAGCTGGGTTGGTTGCGATCGTGTAGAAACCTGGCCTGCCCGTTCCAAGTCAGGTAGCTGAGCCACGTGGCTTGGGCGAAGGCCTGTGCTTCATGGCTCTTAGAGCAGAGGGCACCGCGTCAGGCTGGCTTCACAGAGCAGCGATAACCACTCTCTCTTGACGGTGGAAGGATAACAGGTCGGCGCACATCGCATCCACCACCCCCACCTCCCCTCCTTAGACCAGACCACGACCTTTTTACTTTTTCGATATTCGTCCAAAATATTAAAAAGTATTTTAAAATTTAAAAATATATAACCTTTTATAGAAGATTTTTAAAGATATTATAGTCAATAAATTAAAATTGAATCATTTTTATCAAGTTGAATTGATGACTAAATTTGACCTTAGCATAGCGTTAAAAGGAAGGCCCTGAAAATAATATTATAAGAAAATCAAATATAGAAAGTCCCATAAGAACATATTGACGAAGAAACATGTCTCTTAATTTTTATTACAATAGTCGACCTCTTTAAAGGAGCATCCAGATTGATTCTAGATATATGCTATCAATGAGTCCTAAGTGATCATGGTTTTTCTTTCCAATTGGAAATCTAACTCTAAGTCAGCTTGCTATGGACTTGTATGGATTCACCCAATAAGACTCGACTAGGATGATATAGACCATTGTCCCTTTCACTCATAATTGACATAACTCATAATAACACACAATCTAATTGTTGATAAATCATAAAAAAATTTCTTAATCGAGATCAATTTTGAGCATCATAGAGAACTCCAAGTCATCATCCTTCACCATCATAATTGCTTCCTCAATAGGCCAATCGAGTCTAGTCTCAACCATCTCTACCTCAATATGAGGTGCACTCCACCAACAAGACAAGTCTAACTTTGCATGAATAGTTGATGATGACATGTAACACAAGATCCAAAAGGGTTAAGAGCTGAACTAAGTGGTTCTGTCGAGCAAAACTCCTATCACTCATTAAATTCATGAGAAACTTATTCCCTCCAATTTCCATCTATCAAATCTAGAGACTTTTGAAGCTCTATGACCCCTTGGATCATCACGACGCATTCATGAGACAGTTGGCCCCACACACCATGTATCACACTCTCATACGTTACACTTTTCTTTAAGGAAATGCTCGGGAATGATATTCTCAGTTTCATCCGATCATATCTTTTAGATAGTTAGTAAAAGAATTCAAAGTCTACTTCTTAAGCAAGAAAGATGCAAGAAGTCTGCAATGGTGCTGTTAACCATTCGATAAGGTAATGATTTGTTCCTAATTATTAATGAACTTATACGTCATGGCCGAAGAGTCGGCAAGATTTGATCCATGAGTCGATGTCCAGAGATCTCAGTTGGTTGGGCGAAGTGCTAGAGTTGGCTGGATCAGGGGTCGGGATGTTAACGTCGTCTTCTAAGAACACGTCTCTCAGTCATTTGGAAGAAGTGCTGACACCAATTGGATCAGGGGTCGGGATGTTAACGTCATCTTTGGGAATGTGTCTCTTGGTTGGGACGGTCGCACCTCTGGGTGTGGCTGAGTTCTTATACACAGGCCCTGGTCGGGAGGTTCCTGACTTGAGCCCCTCGTAAATTAAGTCAGTTGCCTTTTTTTCTTTCCCCTGGTCAGATACTGGTCAGAGGCTTTTATATTGTTGCTCGATGATCAGTCGTACGCAGATTTGGCATAACGGTCGATTTCCCAAGTGATGATATGGTACCATTATACGATCACCGCCTGGTATGCACGGAACGATGCCATGCGACATTGTCCCAAGTTTTTTAGGACGGGACTCGCCTAGGGGGCGCCTCCTTTGTCACGACCCGGGTCTGTTGAGCTAACTGGTCAATGTAATATCCTATTAGTCCCACATCGGAAGTGGGGAATGTGTATGATTAGCTTATAAGGGCCTGATGAGTGTACTACGTAACCTCCCGCTTAAGCATTTTGGTCCGCCGTTGAGGACCAAAATGGAGTTATTGGCCAGTTAGCTCATCAAACTCGGGTCGTGACATTTGGTATCAGAGCCGACCTAGCATTAGGGCAGGGTGAGAGGGCTCGAGTAGGAAAGGGCTACCACTGAGTTAAACCTCACATGCACTATGCTAGGGTTCGATCTGGGATATGTCGGGCCTTGACGAGGACGTCAAGCTAATTGGGTTGGGGATAATGTAATATCCCATTAGTCCCACATCGGAAGTGGGAAGCACCTCTCATGCTGACTTGGCAGGAGCATGATGCGACGTAAGTCGTGATGTGATCGATCCAATATATGTCTTATCACTAGTTGACTATGTTATAAGGTTTAATGATGAGACTTGACAAGTAGTCATTTACAAAATGGAGTTATTGGCCAGTTAACTCATCAAACTCGGGTCGTGACATTTGGTATCAGAGCCGACCTAGCATTAGGGCAGGGTGAGAGGGCTCGAGTAGGAAAGGGCTACCACTGAGTTAAACCTCACATGCACTATGCTAGGGTTCGATCTGGGATATGTCGGGCCTTGACGAGGACGTCAAGCTAATTGGGTTGGGGATAATGTAATATCCCATTAGTCCCACATCGGAAGTGGGAAGCACCTCTCATGCTGACTTGGTAGGAGCATGATGCGACGTAAGTCGTGATGTGATCGATCCAATATACTACGTAACCTCCCGCTTAAGCATTTTGGTCCGCCGTTGAGGACCAAAATGGAGTTATTGGCCAGTTAGCTCATCAAACTCGGGTCGTGACATTTGGTATCAGAGCCGACCTAGCATTAGGGCAGGGTGAGAGGGCTCGAGTAGGAAAGGGCTACCACTGAGTTAAACCTCACATGCACTATGCTAGGGTTCGATCTGGGATATGTCGGGCCTTGACGAGGACGTCAAGCTAATTGGGTTGGGGATAATGTAATATCCCATTAGTCCCACATCGGAAGTGGGAAGCACCTCTCATGCTGACTTGGCAGGAGCATGATGCGACGTAAGTCGTGATGTGATCGATCCAATATATGTCTTATCACTAGTTGACTATGTTATAAGGTTTAATGATGAGACTTGACAAGTAGTCATTTACAAAATGGAGTTATTGGCCAGTTAGCTCATCAAACTCGGGTCGTGACATTTGGTATCAGAGCCGACCTAGCATTAGGGCAGGGTGAGAGGGCTCGAGTAGGAAAGGGCTACCACTGAGTTAAACCTCACATGCACTATGCTAGGGTTCGATCTGGGATATGTCGGGCCTTGACGAGGACGTCAAGCTAATTGGGTTGGGGATAATGTAATATCCCATTAGTCTCACATCGGAAGTGGGAAGCACCTCTCATGCTGACTTGGCAGGAGCATGATGCGACGTAAGTCGTGATGTGATCGATCCAATATATGTCTTATCACTAGTTGACTATGTTATAAGGTTTAATGATGAGACTTGACAAGTAGTCATTTACACCCACCCACAATGATCTATGCATTCACTAATGGTCTAAGATGATAATCCATGCAATCACTAGTCATTAAACTTTGACAATAATTTCAATCTACTCCAAATGGTAAATCGACAACCGAAGCTCTTACTTAATCTCTATTATCTCATCATGTCAACGAGGCAAATATATGCGCCCAAGGTTGGATCTCACTCCAACTCGACCAATCCTGAGTCAACTAATGATCACTCCTCGAATCAATTACGTCTTTCAAGATCTCGAAATGATCATATAACCACTTTCCTCAAAATGATCACTCCTCGACATTTGGTATCAGAGCCGACCTAGCATTAGGGCAGGGTGAGAGGGCTCGAGTAGGAAAGGGCTACCACTGAGTTAAACCTCACATGCACTATGCTAGGGTTCGATCTGGGATATGTTGGGTCTTGACGAGGACGTCAAGCTAATTGGGTTGGGGATAATGTAATATCCCATTAGTCTCACATCGGAAGTGGGAAGCACCTCTCATGCTGACTTGGCAGGAGCATGATGCGACGTAAGTCGTGATGTGATCGATCCAATATATGTCTTATCACTAGTTGACTATGTTATAAGGTTTAATGATGAGACTTGACAAGTAGTCATTTACACCCACCCACAATGATCTATGCATTCACTAATGGTCTAAGATGATAATCCATGCAATCACTAGTCATTAAACTTTGACAATAATTTCAATCTACTCCAAATGGTAAATCGACAACCGAAGCTCTTACTTGATCTCTATTATCTCATCATGTCAACGAGGCAAATATATGCGCCCAAGGTTGGATCTCACTCCAACTCGACCAATCCTGAGTCAACTAATGATCACTCCTCGAATCAATTACGTCTTTCAAGATCTCGAAATGATCATATAACCACTTTCCTCAAAACGATCATACGCTCAAAATGACTAAGTCGTTAAATTGATCATAGATTTATTGTGAGAAGCTAATGGAAGATTACAACTCACTATTCACTCTAAAAATGAAATTGTTTACCGCCATATTAAGCATCAGCCAATAATAATTAAAACTTGTAACACAAGTGTAAAATAGGGAAATCCAAGTCGGGCCAACCAGTCCTCTTAGATCCCAATGTCAACAGGTCGGGCTTTCTATCCTCCCCACAGCCAATCCTACGTAGTCCCAACCTCTCACCCTCACCAAAACAAAAAAAAAAGAATAAAAGTCTTTATTCTTTTCAACACCAGTCTCACAAAAGATAAACCTTTGCACCTCTAACTAATTAAACCATTGCCATCTTTCTCTCCCGTCATCACCCATACCGACCTCGTACGTGTTAAAATGATTGACAAAGGGCTTATATATATTTGTATGACTATCTCCAACTCTTCCTTCTCTCACTCCACATTCTTCTTCATCGATGCGTCAGGCCAACCAACTCAATCGCCCAATCTCAACTGGTCAAATCCACCTTCCTCTCAACTGGTCAAATCCACCTTCCTCAACTCACGAAAGAAAAGAAACGTAGTTTATGTTCATTCTGATCGAGATTATTATTATTTTTTTAATGGTTGAGAATTTTCACCACCGCGTCACACCATCATTTATGTCAAAAACTATAATATAAACGTATATTAGTCCTTTTTATCAACACATTCTTATATATCCATCCAAATAAAAAAAAACGTATTTGATACGATCAACACATTCTCTTCGTACATGATATATTGTCTATGAAAAAAAAAAATCCAAGACATATGATATGATAAATATACCTTTATCTAAAATGAAAAATCATTCAAGATATTCAATGCGATCAAGTCATTACGCGTGACGCATGTGTTTCTTTTGCATAAGATATATTTATCCAAAATAAAAGGAATATTTGAAACATCTGAACATTCTAAAAAAAATAAAATTTTTAATATGTTTTAAAATATTTTTTTAACACAATATATTCATTCGGAATTAAAAAATATATAAAGCATCAAACGTATTTCTAAGAAAACGCATTATGCAAGGAAAAAAAAAGAATTTGTCCATAGTTAAAAAAATCTAAGACGTTTGATGCATTCTAAAATCCTTTCCTTTTTTTTTTTTGCATACAATATATTCATCCAAAATAAAAATAAATAAATAAAGCATTATTAAATCGTTTATGAATGTAATGATGACTATAAGTCCTCACCTCCAAGGTGACGCCAAAACATGACCCCAACGTTGCGCAATACTACAATTTTGCCTAATACGTAGGTTGGAGTTTGCTGTATGGTTAGTACGCTATTCCGTACAAGCTGTTCCAACACCAACGGGAACAAAGCGTGCCCGAATACGTTATCCTCTGCTTCTTCCCTTCCACTCTCCGCTCTTTTCCCCTTCTCTCCCCTCTCCGTCAAACCCTACTTTTTTGCAAGCAGATCTCTCGTCTTAATTACACTGACATCCTCGTCTTAATTCCTCGATCGATTAATCTCGATTGCGAAATCCTTGCGTGATCGAATTGCCGGAATCCTTGTATCATCTTCTTCTTTCGTTACGGTGCGTCGATGATGTCTTCGTGGTATTGAGTGTGGGGCTTCCCCGTTCTTGTTGGACCCTCTTTTTCTTTGGACAGGGTTTGAGTCGGGAGCGTTGCGGTCGCTCCTGTTTCTGATCTCCGTCGGATGGAGCCTCGCGTGGGGGACAAGTTCCGCCTTGGTCGCAAGATCGGGAGCGGTTCCTTTGGAGAGATCTATTTAGGTCTGTGGCCTCTTTTGGTTTCGATCTTTTCTCAATTCGGGTGCTACTTCGTGCAGATTTTTCCTTCTTTTGTTGCAGGAATGATAAAAATCTGATCGTGTGGGGTTGTTGTTGTTGTTGTTATCTTTTGATGCAGGAATTAATCTCTAAACAAACGAAGAGGTTGCCATAAAGCTCGTAAGTTTTGCCTTTTAACGAGGATTATAGCTTCCAATTTTTTTCCCTGTTCGGTGCCCTGCAGATAATATATTGTTCGTTTAGTAGATACTCTATGTTGATGGGGTTCGAAAATAATTGCTGAATTCTTTCATTGCCTGCTTATATTTTACTCTTGGTCTTGACGTGCATGGTTTCTACTGTTCATCAGGCTTTCTACTGTTCCATCATACAAGACAAAGATGTGCATCTATTACGGAAAGAACACATCTTGGAACACAGTCAAGAAAATGCCACATGAGTCATCTGGTTTTAGTTATCTGATGTAAGCTCATTTCAGGTAATTATGTTCAAAGAAGATGTTCATGTGTGAGGAGAGATTGAAAAAGATGACGAAGAAAATAGTCTCATATTGATGCACATCAAGAAAGCCGAATGATATATATTCGAGTCTATCCTATAATTTATTAACTTTAAAATTTTGAATTAAATTGACGTCCAACTCAATTTGAAATGGTATCACCTATCGATACAAGTAAACAGTTTGCATCACTTCCATTCGATAAAGATGTATTAATCTATCATTAATAGTGATAAGATACATTTTGGCTTTAGGTCATGTCACAATAGAGGTCATGCTACGCTACAGTCAAGTCAGTAAGGGGAGCACCCCCACACACTGAGCCAAAGATCATACTAAGACGCTGCTCGGTATGTCCCGACCCGATAAGCCCGGGACGATGGCCGCATAAAGGTACCATCTCACCTCTCGAGGATCGATCGTCACGCCAATCCCGCGTACGACCAATCCTCGTACAATAGTATAAAAGCTCATGGCGGCATCTGGCCCAGGGGGAAAAAAGGAAAAAAGAGAACTCCACACTGATTGATTGATTGAGGGGTCACGGTCGGTAATCACTCGACGGGTCCTTCTGTGCAAGAGAGCTATCATCCCCAAAGCAAGATCATTTCGATCAAGAGAGATTGCCTCCCCCTATGTGCCGACCAGCATCTCGGCGAAGAACCATCAACCAACGTCTCGAGTAAGAGCCACCAACCAGCTTTCCGACCTCGGCAACCAGCTCAGACGATCGAAGACTCTCGACATCGACCCGTGAATGAAGCCGTGCTAACTCATCAACCACGGTGCATCAGTTCACTAACAACTAGATTTTCCAAGAAACAGTTTGCTTCAAAAGAGCATGCAATTAATAAGCTTGCATGATGTTATATAACTTATATATAACATATAACATGTTATATATAGGCTAGACATGTTATATATTAGTTATCGAAAGTGATGAAGAAGTTAATAAATACTCACTGGTTTTAGATGCTTATGAGCATATATTAATTTACTAGACAAATCCTTGTGTAAGAAGCAAGATAATTATTAGAATGATGTTATATAAGGTGATCTTCTTAACTATGATTTCATTCAAAATTTACTTAACACACACATCGGCTTTAGATGCTTATAGACGTACACTAATTTAATCATCAGAGTGATTTTACCAAACAAACCCTATAAAGTTAAAAAAAAAAAAAAACATGATATAAGGTACAAATATAATTGATTCTTGAATCCAATTGGGTTAAGGGACGCATGATACTGTTCAAATACTTAATGACTTCTTTTTATCATACTCAAAAACAGATTAAGTCAAATCATTTGTATCAAATTGAATTGATGACCAAATTTAATCTTACCATAATGTTAAAAGGAAGTCGACCTCTGAGCATCCAGATTGATTCTAGATATATGCTATCAATGAGAGTCGTAAGTGATCATGGTTTTTATTTTCAATTGGGAGTCTAGCTCAAGTCAACTTGCTAAGGACTTCTATGGAGTCACCCAATAAGACTCGACTATGATGATATAGACTATTGTCTCTTTCACTCATAATTGATATAACGCATAACAACACAATCTAATTGTTTATAAACCATAAAAAAATTCATAATCGAGATCAATTTTGAGCATCATAGAGAACTCCGAGTCGATCATCCCACCAACTGACCCAATGTCACAAGCCTCTCCCTTACCATCGTAATTGCTTCCTCAATAGGCCAATCAAGTCTAGCCTCAACCATGTCTACCTCAATATGAGGTGCACTCCACTAATAAGATGAGTATACCTTCGCATGAACAATTGATGACATGTAACATGAGATCCAAAAGGGTTAAGAGCTTTACTAAGTGGTTCTATCGAGCGAATCTCCTATCACTCATTAAATTTTTGAGAAACTTGTTCTCTCTAATTTCATCTATCAAATCTAGAGATTTTTTATGGAAGCTCTGGATCATGTCGATGCATTCATGATGCAAATGGCCCCACACACTATTTCTCACACTCATATGTTGTACTTTTTTTAAAAGAAATTCTCTACTCTCAATTTCATCTTACTTCGATCATATCTTTCAAACGGTCAGTAAAAGAATTCAAAGTCTACTTCGTAAGTAAGAAAGACACAAAGAAATCTACAATAGTACTGTTAACCATTTCGATAAGGTAATGATTTGTTCATAACTAATTATAAGGTTCAATGACGAAACTTGACAAATAGTCATTTACACCCACCCATGATGATCTATGCAGTCACTAATGGTCTAAGATGATGATCCATGCAATCCTTAGCCATTAAACTTTAACGATAATTTCGATCACCTCCAAATGATAAATCAATATATGACAACCGAAGCTTTTACGTCAAAGAAGAGAAAGACAATAAACAATTGGTGCATGAATCGCTGAGGACGAATGTTGTATTAGTCCCACATCGCCATTCTAATTAGATGTATAAACCTTATTTTAAGCTTTGGAAGCGCTTTTATCACCGAGCCAGGTAGCGTTGGCTTGTAACCCAAGCGGGGGCTAGTGAGGTTTGGAATGGTCTATGGAGCCATAGCTGGGTTGGTTGCGATCGTGTAGAAACCTGGCCTGCCCGTTCCAAGTCAGGTAGCTGAGTCACGTGGCTTGGGCGAAGGCCTGTGCTTCATGGCTCTTAGAGCAGAGGGCACCGCGTCAGGCTGGCTTCACAGAGCAGCGATAACCACTCTCTCTTGACGGTGGAAGGATAACAGGTCGGCGCACATCGCATCCACCACCCCCACCTCCCCTCCTTAGACCAGACCACGACCTTTTTACTTTTTCGATATTCGTCCAAAATATTAAAAAGTATTTTAAAATTTAAAAATATATAACCTTTTATAGAAGATTTTTAAAGATATTATAGTCAATAAATTAAAATTGAATCATTTTTATCAAGTTGAATTGATGACTAAATTTGACCTTAGCATAGCGTTAAAAGGAAGGCCCTGAAAATAATATTATAAGAAAATCAAATATAGAAAGTCCCATAAGAACATATTGACGAAGAAACATGTCTCTTAATTTTTATTACAATAGTCGACCTCTTTAAAGGAGCATCCAGATTGATTCTAGATATATGCTATCAATGAGTCCTAAGTGATCATGGTTTTTCTTTCCAATTGGAAATCTAACTCTAAGTCAGCTTGCTATGGACTTGTATGGATTCACCCAATAAGACTCGACTAGGATGATATAGACCATTGTCCCTTTCACTCATAATTGACATAACTCATAATAACACACAATCTAATTGTTGATAAATCATAAAAAAATTTCTTAATCGAGATCAATTTTGAGCATCATAGAGAACTCCAAGTCATCATCCTTCACCATCATAATTGCTTCCTCAATAGGCCAATCGAGTCTAGTCTCAACCATCTCTACCTCAATATGAGGTGCACTCCACCAACAAGACAAGTCTAACTTTGCATGAATAGTTGATGATGACATGTAACACAAGATCCAAAAGGGTTAAGAGCTGAACTAAGTGGTTCTGTCGAGCAAAACTCCTATCACTCATTAAATTCATGAGAAACTTATTCCCTCCAATTTCCATCTATCAAATCTAGAGACTTTTGAAGCTCTATGACCCCTTGGATCATCACGACGCATTCATGAGACAGTTGGCCCCACACACCATGTATCACACTCTCATACGTTACACTTTTCTTTAAGGAAATGCTCGGGAATGATATTCTCAGTTTCATCCGATCATATCTTTTAGATAGTTAGTAAAAGAATTCAAAGTCTACTTCTTAAGCAAGAAAGATGCAAGAAGTCTGCAATGGTGCTGTTAACCATTCGATAAGGTAATGATTTGTTCCTAATTATTAATGAACTTATACGTCATGGCCGAAGAGTCGGCAAGATTTGATCCATGAGTCGATGTCCAGAGATCTCAGTTGGTTGGGCGAAGTGCTAGAGTTGGCTGGATCAGGGGTCGGGATGTTAACGTCGTCTTCTAAGAACACGTCTCTCAGTCATTTGGAAGAAGTGCTGACACCAATTGGATCAGGGGTCGGGATGTTAACGTCATCTTTGGGAATGTGTCTCTTGGTTGGGACGGTCGCACCTCTGGGTGTGGCTGAGTTCTTATACACAAGCCCTGGTCGGGAGGTTCCTGACTTGAGCCCCTCGTAAATTAAGTCAGTTGCCTTTTTTTCTTTCCCCTGGTCAGATACTGGTCAGAGGCTTTTATATTGTTGCTCGATGATCAGTCGTACGCAGATTTGGCATAACGGTCGATTTCCCAAGTGATGATATGGTACCATTATACGATCACCGCCTGGTATGCACGGAACGATGCCATGCGACATTGTCCCAAGTTTTTTAGGACGGGACTCGCCTAGGGGGCGCCTCCTTTGTCACGACCCGGGTCTGTTGAGCTAACTGGTCAATGTAATATCCTATTAGTCCCACATCGGAAGTGGGGAATGTGTATGATTAGCTTATAAGGGCCTGATGAGTGTACTACGTAACCTCCCGCTTAAGCATTTTGGTCCGCCGTTGAGGACCAAAATGGAGTTATTGGCCAGTTAGCTCATCAAACTCGGGTCGTGACATTTGGTATCAGAGCCGACCTAGCATTAGGGCAGGGTGAGAGGGCTCGAGTAGGAAAGGGCTACCACTGAGTTAAACCTCACATGCACTATGCTAGGGTTCGATCTGGGATATGTCGGGCCTTGACGAGGACGTCAAGCTAATTGGGTTGGGGATAATGTAATATCCCATTAGTCCCACATCGGAAGTGGGAAGCACCTCTCATGCTGACTTGGCAGGAGCATGATGCGACGTAAGTCGTGATGTGATCGATCCAATATATGTCTTATCACTAGTTGACTATGTTATAAGGTTTAATGATGAGACTTGACAAGTAGTCATTTACAAAATGGAGTTATTGGCCAGTTAACTCATCAAACTCGGGTCGTGACATTTGGTATCAGAGCCGACCTAGCATTAGGGCAGGGTGAGAGGGCTCGAGTAGGAAAGGGCTACCACTGAGTTAAACCTCACATGCACTATGCTAGGGTTCGATCTGGGATATGTCGGGCCTTGACGAGGACGTCAAGCTAATTGGGTTGGGGATAATGTAATATCCCATTAGTCCCACATCGGAAGTGGGAAGCACCTCTCATGCTGACTTGGTAGGAGCATGATGCGACGTAAGTCGTGATGTGATCGATCCAATATACTACGTAACCTCCCGCTTAAGCATTTTGGTCCGCCGTTGAGGACCAAAATGGAGTTATTGGCCAGTTAGCTCATCAAACTCGGGTCGTGACATTTGGTATCAGAGCCGACCTAGCATTAGGGCAGGGTGAGAGGGCTCGAGTAGGAAAGGGCTACCACTGAGTTAAACCTCACATGCACTATGCTAGGGTTCGATCTGGGATATGTCGGGCCTTGACGAGGACGTCAAGCTAATTGGGTTGGGGATAATGTAATATCCCATTAGTCCCACATCGGAAGTGGGAAGCACCTCTCATGCTGACTTGGCAGGAGCATGATGCGACGTAAGTCGTGATGTGATCGATCCAATATATGTCTTATCACTAGTTGACTATGTTATAAGGTTTAATGATGAGACTTGACAAGTAGTCATTTACAAAATGGAGTTATTGGCCAGTTAGCTCATCAAACTCGGGTCGTGACATTTGGTATCAGAGCCGACCTAGCATTAGGGCAGGGTGAGAGGGCTCGAGTAGGAAAGGGCTACCACTGAGTTAAACCTCACATGCACTATGCTAGGGTTCGATCTGGGATATGTCGGGCCTTGACGAGGACGTCAAGCTAATTGGGTTGGGGATAATGTAATATCCCATTAGTCCCACATCGGAAGTGGGAAGCACCTCTCATGCTGACTTGGCAGGAGCATGATGCGACGTAAGTCGTGATGTGATCGATCCAATATATGTCTTATCACTAGTTGACTATGTTATAAGGTTTAATGATGAGACTTGACAAGTAGTCATTTACACCCACCCACAATGATCTATGCATTCACTAATGGTCTAAGATGATAATCCATGCAATCACTAGTCATTAAACTTTGACAATAATTTCAATCTACTCCAAATGGTAAATCGACAACCGAAGCTCTTACTTAATCTCTATTATCTCATCATGTCAACGAGGCAAATATATGCGCCCAAGGTTGGATCTCACTCCAACTCGACCAATCCTGAGTCAACTAATGATCACTCCTCGAATCAATTACGTCTTTCAAGATCTCGAAATGATCATATAACCACTTTCCTCAAAATGATCACTCCTCGACATTTGGTATCAGAGCCGACCTAGCATTAGGGCAGGGTGAGAGGGCTCGAGTAGGAAAGGGCTACCACTGAGTTAAACCTCACATGCACTATGCTAGGGTTCGATCTGGGATATGTTGGGTCTTGACGAGGACGTCAAGCTAATTGGGTTGGGGATAATGTAATATCCCATTAGTCTCACATCGGAAGTGGGAAGCACCTCTCATGCTGACTTGGCAGGAGCATGATGCGACGTAAGTCGTGATGTGATCGATCCAATATATGTCTTATCACTAGTTGACTATGTTATAAGGTTTAATGATGAGACTTGACAAGTAGTCATTTACACCCACCCACAATGATCTATGCATTCACTAATGGTCTAAGATGATAATCCATGCAATCACTAGTCATTAAACTTTGACAATAATTTCAATCTACTCCAAATGGTAAATCGACAACCGAAGCTCTTACTTGATCTCTATTATCTCATCATGTCAACGAGGCAAATATATGCGCCCAAGGTTGGATCTCACTCCAACTCGACCAATCCTGAGTCAACTAATGATCACTCCTCGAATCAATTACGTCTTTCAAGATCTCGAAATGATCATATAACCACTTTCCTCAAAACGATCATACGCTCAAAATGACTAAGTCGTTAAATTGATCATAGATTTATTGTGAGAAGCTAATGGAAGATTACAACTCACTATTCACTCTAAAAATGAAATTGTTTACCGCCATATTAAGCATCAGCCAATAATAATTAAAACTTGTAACACAAGTGTAAAATAGGGAAATCCAAGTCGGGCCAACCAGTCCTCTTAGATCCCAATGTCAACAGGTCGGGCTTTCTATCCTCCCCACAGCCAATCCTACGTAGTCCCAACCTCTCACCCTCACCAAAACAAAAAAAAAAGAATAAAAGTCTTTATTCTTTTCAACACCAGTCTCACAAAAGATAAACCTTTGCACCTCTAACTAATTAAACCATTGCCATCTTTCTCTCCCGTCATCACCCATACCGACCTCGTACGTGTTAAAATGATTGACAAAGGGCTTATATATATTTGTATGACTATCTCCAACTCTTCCTTCTCTCACTCCACATTCTTCTTCATCGATGCGTCAGGCCAACCAACTCAATCGCCCAATCTCAACTGGTCAAATCCACCTTCCTCTCAACTGGTCAAATCCACCTTCCTCAACTCACGAAAGAAAAGAAACGTAGTTTATGTTCATTCTGATCGAGATTATTATTATTTTTTTAATGGTTGAGAATTTTCACCACCGCGTCACACCATCATTTATGTCAAAAACTATAATATAAACGTATATTAGTCCTTTTTATCAACACATTCTTATATATCCATCCAAATAAAAAAAAACGTATTTGATACGATCAACACATTCTCTTCGTACATGATATATTGTCTATGAAAAAAAAAAATCCAAGACATATGATATGATAAATATACCTTTATCTAAAATGAAAAATCATTCAAGATATTCAATGCGATCAAGTCATTACGCGTGACGCATGTGTTTCTTTTGCATAAGATATATTTATCCAAAATAAAAGGAATATTTGAAACATCTGAACATTCTAAAAAAAATAAAATTTTTAATATGTTTTAAAATATTTTTTTAACACAATATATTCATTCGGAATTAAAAAATATATAAAGCATCAAACGTATTTCTAAGAAAACGCATTATGCAAGGAAAAAAAAAGAATTTGTCCATAGTTAAAAAAATCTAAGACGTTTGATGCATTCTAAAATCCTTTCCTTTTTTTTTTTTGCATACAATATATTCATCCAAAATAAAAATAAATAAATAAAGCATTATTAAATCGTTTATGAATGTAATGATGACTATAAGTCCTCACCTCCAAGGTGACGCCAAAACATGACCCCAACGTTGCGCAATACTACAATTTTGCCTAATACGTAGGTTGGAGTTTGCTGTATGGTTAGTACGCTATTCCGTACAAGCTGTTCCAACACCAACGGGAACAAAGCGTGCCCGAATACGTTATCCTCTGCTTCTTCCCTTCCACTCTCCGCTCTTTTCCCCTTCTCTCCCCTCTCCGTCAAACCCTACTTTTTTGCAAGCAGATCTCTCGTCTTAATTACACTGACATCCTCGTCTTAATTCCTCGATCGATTAATCTCGATTGCGAAATCCTTGCGTGATCGAATTGCCGGAATCCTTGTATCATCTTCTTCTTTCGTTACGGTGCGTCGATGATGTCTTCGTGGTATTGAGTGTGGGGCTTCCCCGTTCTTGTTGGACCCTCTTTTTCTTTGGACAGGGTTTGAGTCGGGAGCGTTGCGGTCGCTCCTGTTTCTGATCTCCGTCGGATGGAGCCTCGCGTGGGGGACAAGTTCCGCCTTGGTCGCAAGATCGGGAGCGGTTCCTTTGGAGAGATCTATTTAGGTCTGTGGCCTCTTTTGGTTTCGATCTTTTCTCAATTCGGGTGCTACTTCGTGCAGATTTTTCCTTCTTTTGTTGCAGGAATGATAAAAATCTGATCGTGTGGGGTTGTTGTTGTTGTTGTTATCTTTTGATGCAGGAATTAATCTCTAAACAAACGAAGAGGTTGCCATAAAGCTCGTAAGTTTTGCCTTTTAACGAGGATTATAGCTTCCAATTTTTTTCCCTGTTCGGTGCCCTGCAGATAATATATTGTTCGTTTAGTAGATACTCTATGTTGATGGGGTTCGAAAATAATTGCTGAATTCTTTCATTGCCTGCTTATATTTTACTCTTGGTCTTGACGTGCATGGTTTCTACTGTTCATCAGGCTTTCTACTGTTCCATCATACAAGACAAAGATGTGCATCTATTACGGAAAGAACACATCTTGGAACACAGTCAAGAAAATGCCACATGAGTCATCTGGTTTTAGTTATCTGATGTAAGCTCATTTCAGGTAATTATGTTCAAAGAAGATGTTCATGTGTGAGGAGAGATTGAAAAAGATGACGAAGAAAATAGTCTCATATTGATGCACATCAAGAAAGCCGAATGATATATATTCGAGTCTATCCTATAATTTATTAACTTTAAAATTTTGAATTAAATTGACGTCCAACTCAATTTGAAATGGTATCACCTATCGATACAAGTAAACAGTTTGCATCACTTCCATTCGATAAAGATGTATTAATCTATCATTAATAGTGATAAGATACATTTTGGCTTTAGGTCATGTCACAATAGAGGTCATGCTACGCTACAGTCAAGTCAGTAAGGGGAGCACCCCCACACACTGAGCCAAAGATCATACTAAGACGCTGCTCGGTATGTCCCGACCCGATAAGCCCGGGACGATGGCCGCATAAAGGTACCATCTCACCTCTCGAGGATCGATCGTCACGCCAATCCCGCGTACGACCAATCCTCGTACAATAGTATAAAAGCTCATGGCGGCATCTGGCCCAGGGGGAAAAAAGGAAAAAAGAGAACTCCACACTGATTGATTGATTGAGGGGTCACGGTCGGTAATCACTCGACGGGTCCTTCTGTGCAAGAGAGCTATCATCCCCAAAGCAAGATCATTTCGATCAAGAGAGATTGCCTCCCCCTATGTGCCGACCAGCATCTCGGCGAAGAACCATCAACCAACGTCTCGAGTAAGAGCCACCAACCAGCTTTCCGACCTCGGCAACCAGCTCAGACGATCGAAGACTCTCGACATCGACCCGTGAATGAAGCCGTGCTAACTCATCAACCACGGTGCATCAGTTCACTAACAACTAGATTTTCCAAGAAACAGTTTGCTTCAAAAGAGCATGCAATTAATAAGCTTGCATGATGTTATATAACTTATATATAACATATAACATGTTATATATAGGCTAGACATGTTATATATTAGTTATCGAAAGTGATGAAGAAGTTAATAAATACTCACTGGTTTTAGATGCTTATGAGCATATATTAATTTACTAGACAAATCCTTGTGTAAGAAGCAAGATAATTATTAGAATGATGTTATATAAGGTGATCTTCTTAACTATGATTTCATTCAAAATTTACTTAACACACACATCGGCTTTAGATGCTTATAGACGTACACTAATTTAATCATCAGAGTGATTTTACCAAACAAACCCTATAAAGTTAAAAAAAAAAAAAAACATGATATAAGGTACAAATATAATTGATTCTTGAATCCAATTGGGTTAAGGGACGCATGATACTGTTCAAATACTTAATGACTTCTTTTTATCATACTCAAAAACAGATTAAGTCAAATCATTTGTATCAAATTGAATTGATGACCAAATTTAATCTTACCATAATGTTAAAAGGAAGTCGACCTCTGAGCATCCAGATTGATTCTAGATATATGCTATCAATGAGAGTCGTAAGTGATCATGGTTTTTATTTTCAATTGGGAGTCTAGCTCAAGTCAACTTGCTAAGGACTTCTATGGAGTCACCCAATAAGACTCGACTATGATGATATAGACTATTGTCTCTTTCACTCATAATTGATATAACGCATAACAACACAATCTAATTGTTTATAAACCATAAAAAAATTCATAATCGAGATCAATTTTGAGCATCATAGAGAACTCCGAGTCGATCATCCCACCAACTGACCCAATGTCACAAGCCTCTCCCTTACCATCGTAATTGCTTCCTCAATAGGCCAATCAAGTCTAGCCTCAACCATGTCTACCTCAATATGAGGTGCACTCCACTAATAAGATGAGTATACCTTCGCATGAACAATTGATGACATGTAACATGAGATCCAAAAGGGTTAAGAGCTTTACTAAGTGGTTCTATCGAGCGAATCTCCTATCACTCATTAAATTTTTGAGAAACTTGTTCTCTCTAATTTCATCTATCAAATCTAGAGATTTTTTATGGAAGCTCTGGATCATGTCGATGCATTCATGATGCAAATGGCCCCACACACTATTTCTCACACTCATATGTTGTACTTTTTTTAAAAGAAATTCTCTACTCTCAATTTCATCTTACTTCGATCATATCTTTCAAACGGTCAGTAAAAGAATTCAAAGTCTACTTCGTAAGTAAGAAAGACACAAAGAAATCTACAATAGTACTGTTAACCATTTCGATAAGGTAATGATTTGTTCATAACTAATTATAAGGTTCAATGACGAAACTTGACAAATAGTCATTTACACCCACCCATGATGATCTATGCAGTCACTAATGGTCTAAGATGATGATCCATGCAATCCTTAGCCATTAAACTTTAACGATAATTTCGATCTACTCCGAATGATAAATCAATATATGACAACCGAAGCTTTTACGTCAAAGAAGAGAAAGACAATAAACAATTGGTGCATGAATCGCTGAGGACGAATGTTGAATTAGTCCCACATCGCCATTCTAATTAGATGTATAAACCTTATCTTAAGCTTTGGAAGCGCTTCTATCGCCGAGCCAGGTAGCGTTGGCTTGTAACACAAGCGTGGTCAAATGAGGTTTGGAATGGTCTATGGAGCCACATCTGGGTTGGTTGCGATCGTGTAGAAGCCTGGCCTGCCCGTTCCAAGTCAGGTAGATTGAGCCATGTGGCTTGGGCGAAGGCCTGTGCTTCTTGGTTCTTAGAGCAGAGGGCACCGCGTCAGGCTGGCTTCACAGAGCAGCGATCACCACTCTCTCTTGACGGTGGGAGGATAACAGGTCGGCGCACATCGCATCCACCACGCCCACCTCCCCTCCTTAGACCAGACCACCACCTTTTTTCTTTTTCGATATTCGTCCAAAATATTAAAAAGTATTTTAAAATTTAAAAATATATAACTTTTTATAGAAGATTTTTAAAGATATTATAGTCAATAAATTAAAATTGAATCATTTTTACCAAGTTGAATTGATGACTAAATTTGACCTTTTCATAGCATTAAAAGGAAGGCCCTCAAAATAATATTATAAGAAAATCAAATATAGAAAGTCCCATAAGAACATATTGACGAAGAAACATGTCTCTTAATTTTTATTACAACAGTCGACCTCTTTATAGGAGCATCCAGATTGATTCCAGATATATGCTATCAACGAGTCCTAAGTGATCATGGTTTTTCTTTCCAATTGGAAATCTAACTCTAAGTCAGCTTGCTAAGTTGTATGGATTCACCCAATAAGACTCGACTAGGATGATATGGACCATTGTCCCTTTCACTCATAATAACACACAATATAATTGTTGATAAATCATAAAAAAATTTCTTAATCGAGATCAATTTTGAGCATCATAGAGAACTCCAAGTCATCGTCCTTCACCATCGTAATTGCTTCCTCAATAGGCCAATCGAGTCTAGTCTCAACCATCTCTACCTCAATATGAGGTGCACTCCACCAACAAGACAAGTCTAACTTTGCATGAATAGTTGATGACATGTAACACAAGATCCAAAAGGGTTAAGAGCTGAACTAAGTGGTTCTGTCGAGCAAAACTCCTATCACTCATTAAATTCATGAGAAACTTATTCCCTCCGATTTCCATCAATCAAATCTAGAGACTTTTGAAGCTCTATGACCCCTTGGATCATCACGATGCATTCATGATACAATTAGCCCCACACACCATGTATCACACTCTCATACGTTACACTTTTCTTTAAGGAAATGCTCCGGAATGATATTCTCGGTTTCATCCGATCATATCTTTTAGATAGTTAGTAAAATAATTCAAAGTCTACTTCGTAAGCAAGAAAGATGCAAGAAGTCTGCAATGGTGCTGTTAACCATTCGATAAGGTAATGATTTGTTCATAATTATTAATGAACTTATACGTCGTGGCCGAAGAGTCGGCACGATTTGGTCCATGAGTCGATGTCCAGAGATCTCAGTTGGTTGGGCGAAGTGCTAGAGTTGGCTGGATCAGGGGTCGGGATGTTAACGTCATCTTTGGGAATGCGTCTCTTGGTCGGGACGGTCGCACCTCTGGGTGTGGTTGAGTTCTTATACACAGGCCCTGCACGGGAGGTTCCCGACTTGAGCCCCTCGTAAATTAAGTCAGTTGCCTTTTTTTCTTTCCCCTGGTCAGAGTCTTTTATATTGTTGCTTGATGATCAGTCGTACGCAGATTTGGCATGACGGTCAATTTCCCAAGTGATGAGATGGTACCATTATATGATCACCGCCTCATATGCACGGAACGATGCCATGCGGCATTGTCCCAAGTTTTTTGGGACGGGACTCGCCTAGGGGGCGCCTCCTTGTATGGGCTTCGGCTCAGCGTGGGGAAGCACCTCTCATGCTGACTTGACAGGAGCATGATGCGACGTAGGTCGTGATGTGGTCGGGATCTAAAATACGTCTTATCACTAGTTGACTATGTTATAAGGTTTAATGATGAGACTTGGCAAGTAGTCATTTACACCCACCCACAATGATCTATGCATTCACTAATGATCTAAGATGATATTCTATGCAATCGCTAGTCATTAAACTTTGACAATAATTTCAATCTACTCCAAATGGTAAATCGACAACCGAAAAAGCAAATGATCATATAACCACTTTCCTCAAAACGATCATACCGGTAATACACGATCATACGCTCAAAATGACTAAGTCATTAAATTGATCATAGATTTATTGTGAGGAGCTAATGGAAGATTACAACTCACTATTCACTCTAAAAATGAAATTGTTTACCGCCATTTTAAGCATCAGCCCATAATAATTAAAACTTGTAACACAAATAGGGAAATCCAAGTCGGGCCAGCCAATCTTCTTAGATCCCAATGTCAACAGGTCGGGCTTTCCTCCTACACAGTCGCCCACCTATCAACCTCAGAAAAGAAGTCTCCATCCTCCCCACACAGCCATTCCTACGTAGTCCCAACCTCTCACCCTCACCATAAAAAGAAGAAGAATAAAAGTCTTTATTCTTTTCAACAGTCTCACAAAAGATAATCCTTTGCACCTCTAACTAATTAAACCATGCCATCTTTCTCTCCCTTTATCACCCATACCGACCTTTGTACGTGTTAAAACGATTGACGAAGGGCTTATATATATGTATGACTATCTCCAACTCTTCCTTCTCTCACTCCACATTCTTCTTCATCGATGCGTCAGGCCAACCAACTCAATCGCCCCAATCTCAACTGGTCAAATCCACCTTCCTCAACTCACGAAAGAAAAGAAACGTAGTTTATGTTCATTCTAATCGAGATTATTATTATTTTTTTAATGGTTGAGAATTTTCACCACCGCGCCACACCATCATTTATGTCAAAAACTATAATATAAACGTATATTACACACCATCATTTATGTCAAAAACTATAATATAAACGTATATTAGTCCTTTTTATCAACACATTCTTATATATCCTTCCAAATAAAAAAAACGTATTCGATACGACCAACACATTCTCTTCGTACATGATATTTCTGTCTATGAAAAAAAAAAAATCCGAGACATATGATATGATTAATATACCTTTATCTAAAATAAAAAACCATTCAAGATATTCAATGGGATCAAGTCGTTGCGCGTGACGCATGTGTTTCTTTTGCATAAAATATATTTATCCAAGATAAAAGGAATATTTGAAACATCTGAACATTCTAAAAAAAATAAAATATTTAATATATTTTAAAATATTTTTTTAACATAATATATTCATTCGAAATTAAAAAATATATAAAGCATCAAACGTATTTGTAAGAAAACGCAATTATGCAGGAAAAAAAAAGCATTTGTCCATAGTTAAAAAAAAATTCTAAGACGTTTGATGCATTCTAAAATCCTTTCCTTTTTTGTTTTTGCATACAATATATTCATCCAAAATAAAAATAAATAAATAAAGCATAATTAAATTCGTTTATGAATGTAATGATGACTATAAGTCCTCACCTCAAAGGTGACGCCAAAACATGACTCCAAAGTTGCGCAATACTACAATTTTGCCTAATACGTAGGTTGGAGTTTGCTGTACGGTTAGTACGCTATTCAGCACAAGCTGTTCCAACACCAACGGGAATAAAGCGTGACCGAATCCGTTATCCTCTGCTTCTTCCCTTCCACTCTCCGCTCTTTCCCCTTCTCTCCCTCTCCGTCAAACCCTACATTTTTGCAAGCAGATCTCTCGTCTTAATTACACTGACATCCTCGTCTTAATTCCTCGATCGATTAATCTCGATTGCGAAATCCTTGCGTGATCGAACTGCCGGAATCCTTGTTATCATCTTCTTCTTTCGTTACGGTGAGTCGATGATGTCTTCGTGATATTGAGTGTGGGGCTTCGCTGTTCTTGTTGGACCATCTTTTTCTTTGGACAGGGTTTGAGTCGGGAGCGTTGCGGCAAAGATCATACTAAGACGCTGCTCGGTATGTCCTGACCCGGTAAGCCCGGGACTGCGGCCGCATAAATGTACCATCTCACCTCTCGAGGATCGATCGTAATGTAAAACCCGCGTACGACCAACCCTCGTACAATAGTATAAAAGCTCCTGGCAGTATCTGGCCCAAGGGGAAAAAAGGAAAAAAGAGAACTCCACACTGATTGATTGATTGATGGGTCATAGTCGATAATCACCCAACGGGTCCTTCTGTGCAAGAGAGCGATCATCCCCAAAACAAGATCATTTCGATCAAGAGAGATTGTCTCCCCCTACGCGCCGACCAGCATCCTGGTGGAGAACCATCAACCAACGTCTCGAGTAAGAGCCACCAACCAGCTTTCCGACCTTGGCAACCAGCTTAGACGATCGAAGACTCCCGACATCGACCCGTGAATCAAGCCGTGCTAACTCATCAACCACAGTGCATCAGTTCACTAACAACTAGATTTTCCAAGAAACAGTTTGCTTCAAAAGAGCATGCAATTAATAAGCTTGCATGATGTTATATAACTAATATATAACATATAACATGTTATATATAAGCTAGACATGTTATATATTAGTTATCGAAAGTGATGAAGAAGTTAATAAATACTCACTGGTTTTAGATGCTTATGAGCATATATTAATTTACTAGACAAATCCTTGTGTAAGAAGCAAGATAATTATAAGAATGATGTTATATAAGGTGATCTTCTTAACTATAATTTCATTCAAAATTTACTTAACAAACACATCGGCTTTAGATGCTTATGGACGTACACTAATTTAATCATCAGAGTGATTTTACCAAACAAACCCTATAAAGTTTAAAAAAAAAAAACATGATATAAGGTACAAATATAATTGATTCTTGAATCCAATTGGGTTAAGGGACGCATGATACTGTTCAAATACTTAATGACTTCTTTTTATCATACTCAAAAACAGATTAAGTCAAATCATTTGTATCAAATTGAATTGATGACCAAATTTAATCTTACCATAATGTTAAAAGGAAGTCGACCTCTTTGTATGAGCATCCAGATTGATTCTAGATATATGCTATCAATAGAGTCGTAAGTGATCATGGTTTTTCTTTTCAATTGGGAATCTAGCTCAAGTCAACTTGCTAAGGACTTCTATGGAGTCACCCAATAAGACTCGACTCTGATGATATAGACTATTGTCCCTTTCACTCATAATTGACATAAAGCATAACAACACAATCTAATTGCTTATAAACCATAAAAAAATTCATAATCGAGATCAATTTTGAGCATCATAGAGAACTCCAAGTCGATCGTCCCACCAACTGACCCAATATCACAAGCCTCTCCTTTACCAACGTAATTACTTCCTCAATACGCCAATTAAGTCTAGCCTCAACCATGTCTACCTCAATATGAGGTGCACTCCACCAATAAGACGAGTATAACTTTGCATGAACAATTGATGACATGTAACACAAGATCCAAAAGGGTTAAGAGCTTGACTAAGTGGTTTTATCGAACGAATCTCCTATCACTCATTAAATTTCTAGGAAACTTGTTCTCTCCAATTTCTATCTACCAAATCTAGAGATTTTTGATGAAAGCTTTATGACCCCTTGGATCATGTCGAAGCATTCATGATGCAAATGGCCGCACACCATTTCTCACACTCATTCTTGGGAATGATACCAACGTAATTGCTTCCTCAATAGGTCAATCAAGTCTAGCCTCAACTATGTCTACCTCAATATGAGGTGCACTCCACTAATAAGACGAGTATAACTTCGCATGAATAGTTGATGACATGTAACACAAGATCCAAAAGGGTTAAGAGCTGGACTAAGTGCTTCTGCCGAGCGAAACTCCTATCACTCGTTAAATTCATGAGAAACTTATTCCCTCCGATTTCTATCTATCAAATCTAGAGACATTTTGATGGAAGCTCTATGACCCCTTGGATCATCACGATGCATTCACGATGCAATTGGCCCCACACACCATCTATCACACTCTCATATGTTACACTTTTTTTTAAGGAAATGATCGGGAATGATACTCTCAGTTTCATCCGATCATATCTTTCAGATAGTTGAATTCAAAGTCTACTTCTTAAGCAAGAAAGATGCAAAGAAGTCTGCAATGGTGCTGTTAACCATTCGATAAGGTAATGATTTGTTCCTAATTATTGATGAACTTATGCGTCGTGACCGAGGAGTCAGCACGGTTTAATCCACGAGTCGATGTCCAGAGATCTCATTCGGTTGGGCGAAGTGTTCGAGTTAGGTGGATCAGGGGTCGGGATGTTAACCTTGTCTTCCAGGAACACATCTCTCGGTCGTTTGGAAGAAGTGCTGACACTGGTTAGATCAGGGATCGGGATGTTAACGTCATCTTTGGGAATGCGTCTCTTGGTCTGGACGGTCGCACCTATGGGTGTGGCCGAGTTCTTATACACAGGCCTTGGTCGGGAGGTTCCCGACTTGAGCCCCTCGTAGATTAAGTCAGTGGCCTTTTTTTCTTTCCCCTAGTTAGATATCGGTCAAAGTGTAACATCCCTGATTAGTCCCACATCGAAAGTGGGCAAGACTAAGATTGACTTATAAGGGTCTGATGAGTGTACTATTATCAACTTCAGCTTAAGCATTTTGGTCAGTGGATTAGACCAAACGAAGTTGATAGGCTAGTTAGCTCATCAGGCTCGGGTCATTATACAAAGGCTTTATATTGTTGCTCGACGATCAGTCGTACGCAGATTTGGCATGGCGGTCGATTTACCAAGTGATGAGATGGTACCATTATACGATAACCGCCCGGTATGCACGGAATGACGCCATGTGGTATCGTCCCGAGCTTTCCGGGACAGGACTCGCCTCCTTGTATAGGCTTCGGCTTCGGCTCAGCGCGGGGAAGCACCCCTCATGCTGACTTGGCAGGAGCATGATGCGACGTGGGTCGTGATGTGGTCGGGATCCAAAATATGTCTTATCACTAGTTGACTATGTTATAAGGTACAATAACGAGACTTGACAAGTAATCATTTACACCCACCAAAGATGATATATGCATTCACTAATGGTCTAAGATGATAATCCATACAATTGTTACTCATTAAACTTTAACAATAATTTCAATCTACTCCAAATGTAAATCGACAACCGAAGCTCTTATATCATAGAAAAGAAAAATAATAAACAAGCTTGGATGTCACTTAATCTCCATTATCTCATCATGTCAATGAGGCAAATATATGCGCCCAAGGTTGGATCTCACTCCAACTCGATCAATCCTCGAGTCAACCATATTATCATGATGATCACTCCTCAAATCAATTACGTCTTTCAAGATCTCGAAATGATCATATAACCACTTTCCTCAAAACCATCATGCCCATAAGACACGATCACAGATTTATTGTGAGGAGCTAATGGAAGATTACAACTCACTATTTACTCTAAAAATAAAATTGTTTACCGCCATATTAAGCATCAGCCAATAATAATTAAAACTTGTAACACAAGTGTAAAATAGGGAAATCCAAGTCGGGCCAACCAATCTTCTTAGATCCCAATGTCAGCAGGTCGGGCTTTCCTCCTACACAGTCGCCCACCTCTCAACCTCAGAAAAGAAGTCTCCATCCTCCCCACACAGCCAATCCTACGTAGTCCCAACCTCTCACCCTCACCAAAAAAAAAAAGGAATAAAAGTCTTTATTCTTTTCAACACAGTCTCACGAAAGATAAGCCTTTGCACCTCTAACTAATTAAACCATTGCCATCTTTCTCTCCCTTTATCACCCATACCGACCTCTGTACGTGTTAAAACGATTGACAAAGGGCTTTTATATATATATATATATATATATATATATATATATATGACTATCTCCAACTCTTCCTTCTCTCACTCCACATTCTTCTTCATAGATGCGTCAGGCCAACCAACTCAATCGCCCAATCTCGACTGGTCAAATCCACCTTCCTCAACTCACGAAAGAAAAGAAACGTAGTTTATGTTCAATCTGATCGAGATTATTATTATTTTTTTTAATGGTTGAGAATTTTCACCACCGCGCCACACCATCATTTATGTCAAAAACTATAATATAAACGTATATAAGTTCTTTTTGTCAACACACTATTATATATCCGTTCAAATCAAAAAACGTATTCGACGTGACCAACATATCCTCTTTGTACATGGTATATCTGAGAAAAAAAAAATTCAAGACGATGAATATCCCTCTTTTGCTTGTGAAACTCTGTCTACAATAAAAAAATCATTCAAGATATTCATCAAGTCGTTCTCATTACGCATGACTCATGTTTTTCTTTTGTATACGATGTATTTATCCAAGATAAAAAGTATTTGAAACACCTGAAACATTCTAAAACATCTTATTTACATGTGATGCATTCATCAAGAAAAAAATAAAAATTTTAATATATTTTAAAATTTTAACACAATAAATTCATTCGGAATTAAAAAATATATAAAGCATCAAACGTATTTGTAAGAAAACGCATTATGCAGGAAAAAAAAAAAGCATTTGTCCATAGTTAAAAGAAAATCTAAGACGTTTGATGCATTCTAAAATCCTTTCCTTTTTTTTTTTGCATACAATATATTCATCCAAAATAAAAATAAATAAATAAAGCATAATAAAATCGTTTATGAATGTAATGATGACTATAAGTCCTCACCTCAAAGGTGACGCCAAAACATGACTCCAAAGTTGCGCAATACTACAATTTTGCCTAATACGTAGGTTGGAGTTTGCTGTATGGTTAGTACGCTATTCAGCACAAGCTGTTCCAACACCAACGGGAATAAAGCGTGCCCGAATACGTTATCCTCTGCTTCTTCCCTTCCACTCTCCGCTCTTTCCCCTTCTCTCCCTCTCCGTCAAACCCTACTTTTTTGCAAGCAGATCTCTCGTCTTAATTACACTGACATCCTCGTCTTAATTCCTCGATCGATTAATCTCGATTGCGAAATCCTTGCGTGATCGAACTGCCGGAATCCTTGTTATCATCTTCTTCTTTCGTTACGGTGAGTCGATGATGTCTTCGTGATATTGAGTGTGGGGCTTCGCTGTTCTTGTTGGACCCTCTTTTTCTTTGGACAGGGTTTGAGTCGGGAGCGTTGCGGCAAAGATCATACTAAGACGCTGCTCGGTATGTCCCGACCCGGTAAGCCCGGGACGGTGGCCGCATAAATGTACCATCTCACCTCTCGAGGATCGATCGTCATGTCAAATCCGTGTACGACCAACCCTCGTACAATAGTATAAAAGCTCCTGGCAGCATCTGGCCCAAGGGGAAAAAAGGAGAAAAGAGAACCCCACACTGATTGATTGATTGATTGAGGGGTCGCAGTCGATAATCACCCGACGGGGCCTTGTGTGCAGGAGAGCGGCCATCCCCAAAACAAGATCATTTCAATCAAGAGAGATCGCCTCTCCCCTACGCGCCGACCAGCATCCCGACGGAGAACCATCAACCAACATCTCGGGTAAGAGCCACCAACCAGCTTTCCGACCTCGACAACCAGCTCAGACGATCGAAGACTCCCGACATCGACCCGTGAATCAAGTTGTGCTAACTCATCAACCACAATCCATCAGTTCACTAACAAATAGATTTTCCAAAAACATTTGCTTCAAAAGAGCATGCAATTAATAAGCTTGCATGATGTTATATAACTAATATATAACATATAACATGTTATATATAAGCTAGACATGTTATATATTAGTTATCGAAAGTGACGAAGAAGTTAATAAATACTCACTGGTTTTAGATGCTTATGAGCATATATTAATTTACTAGACAAATCCTTGTGTAAGAAGCAAGATAATTATAAGAATGATGTTATATAAGGTGATATTCTTAACTATGATTTCATTCAAAATTTACTTAACATACACATCGGCTTTAGATGCTTATGGACGTACACTAATTTGATCATCAGAGTGATTTTACCAAACAAACCCTATAAAGTTAAAAAAAAAAACATGATATAAGGTACAAATATATTTGATTCTTGAATCCAATTGGGTTAAGGGACGCATGATACTGTTCAAATACTTAATGACTTCTTTTTATCATACTAAAAAACAGATTAAGTCAAATCATTTGTATCAAATTGAATTGATGACCAAATTTAATCTTACCATAATGTTTAAAGGAAGTCGACCTCTTTATATGAGCATCCAGATTGATTCTAGATATATGCTATAAATAGAGTCGTAAGTGATCATGGTTTTTCTTTTCAATTGGGAATCTAGCTCAAGTCGATGATATAGAATATTGTCCCTTTCACTCATAATTGACATAAAGCATAACAACACAATCTAATTGTTTATAAACCATAAAAAAATTCATAATCAAGATCAATTTTGAGCATCATAGAGAACTCCAAGTCCATCGTCCCACCAACTGACCCAATGTCACAAGCCTCTCCTTTACCAACGTAATTGCTTCCTCAATACGCCAATCAAGTCTAGCCTCAACCATGTCTACCTCAATATGAGGTGCACTCCACCAATAAGACGACTATAACTTCGTATGAACAATTGATGACATGTAACACAAGATCCAAAAGTGTTAAGAGCTTGACTAAGTGGTTTTATCGAGCGAATCTCCTATCACTCATTAAATTTCTGGGAAACTTGTTCTCTCCAATTTCCATCTGCCAAATCTAGAGATTTTTTATGAAAGCTTTATGACCCCTTGGATCATGTCGAAGCATTCATGATGCAAATGGCCCCACCCGAGAATTTAAAAAAAAATCTCGGGAATGATACTCTCAATTTCATCTTTCATATGGTCAGTAAAAGAATTCAAAATCTACTTTGTAAGTAAGAAAGACACAAAGAAATCTACAATAGTACTGTTAACCATTCGATAAGATAATGATTTGTTTATAGTTAATTATGTTATAAGGTTCAATAACGAAACTTGACAAGTAGTCATTTACGCCCACCCATGATGATCTATGCATTCATTAATGGTCTAAGATGATGATCCATGCAATCGTTAGCCATTAAACTTTAACGATAATTTCGATCAACTCCAAATGATAAATCAATATATGACAACCGAAGCTTTTACGTCAAAGAAGAGAAAGACAATAAACAATTGGTGCATGAATCGCTGAGGACGAATGTTGTATTAGTCCCACATCGCCATTCTAATTAGATGTATAAACCTTATCTTAAGCTTTGGAAGCGCTTCTATCGCCGAGCCATGTAGCGTTGGCTTGTAACCCAAGCGGGGGCAAATGAGGTTTGGAATGGTCTATGGAGCCACAGCTGGGTTGGTTGCGATCGTGTAGAAGCCTGGTCTGCCCGTTCCAAGTCAGGTAGCTGAGCCATGCGGCTTGGGCGAAGGCCTGTGCCTCATGGTTCTTAGAGCAGAGGGCACCGCGTCAGGCTGGCTTCACAGAGCAGTGATAACCACTCTCTCTTGACGGTGGGAGGATAACAGGTCGGCGCACATCGCATCCACCACGCCCACCTCCCCCCTCCTTAGACCAGACCACGACCTTTTTTTTCTTTTTCGATATTCGTCCAAAAAATTAAAAAGTATTTTAAAATTTAAAATATTATATAAGATTTTTAAAGATATTATAGTCAATAAATTAAAATTGACTAGTGATATGTTCTTTGCTCTAATAAAATTATAAATATATTTGATTCTTAAATCAAATTGGGATAAGGGCGCATGATACCATTCAAAAAAAAATTTCATCATCCAAGTTTTAAATACTCAATAATTTATTTTTTCATATATGATAGTACTAAAAAACAAGTCTAAGTCGAATCATTTTTACCAAGTTGAATTGATGACTAAATTTGACCTTAGCATAGCGTTAAAAGGAAGGCTCTTAAAATAATATTATAAGAAAATCAAATATAAAAAGTCCCATAAAAACATATTGGCGAAGAAACATGTCTCTTAATTGTTATTACAATAGTCGACCTCTTTATAGGAGCATCCAAATTGATTCTAGATATATGCTATTAATGAGTCCTAAGTGATCATGGTTTTTCTTTCCAATTGGAAATCTAACTCTAAGTCAGCTTACTAAGGATTTCTATGGAGTCACCCAATAAAACTCCACTAGGATGATATAGATCATTGTCCCTTTCACTCATAATTGACATAACTCATAACAACACAATCTAATTATTTATAAACCATAAAAAAATTCGAGAAGAATTTTTAGCATCATAGAGAACTCCAAGTCGATCGTCGTACCAACTGACCCAATATCAATAGCCACTCCTTCACCATAGTAATTGTTTCCTCAAGAGGCCAATCGAGTCTAGTCTCAACAATATCTACCTCAATACGAGGTGCACTCCACCAACAAGACAAGTTTAACTTTGCATGAATAGTTGATGACATGTAACACAATATCCAAAAGGGTTAAGAGCTGGACTAAGTGGTTCTGTCGAGCGAAACTCCTATCATTCATTATTAAATTCATGAGAAACTTATTCCCTTCGATTTCTATCTATCAAATCTAGAGACTTTTGATTGAAGCTCTATGACCCCTTGGATCATGTCGATGCATTCATGATGCAAATGGCGCCACACACCATCTATCATACTCTCATATGTTGTACTTTTCTTTAAGGAAATGCTCGGGAATTATACTCTCAGTTTCATCTTGCCTCGATCGTATCTTTTAGATAGTTAGTAAAAGAATTCAAAATCTACTTTGTAAGCAAGAAAGACACAAAGAAGTCTGCAATGGTGCTATTAATCATTCGATAAAGTAATAATTTGTTTCTAATTATTGGTAAACTTATGCGTCGTGGTCGAGAAGTCATGACTTGGTCCACGAGTCAATGTCCGGAGATCTCGATCGGTTGGGCAAAGTGCTAGAGTTGGTTGGATTAGGGTTTGGGATGTTAACGTCATCTTCTAGGAATGTGTCTCTTGGCCGTTTGGAAGAAGTGCTGACGTCGGTTAGATCAAGAGTCGGGACATTAACGTCATCTTTGGGAACACGTCTCTCGGTCGAGATGGTTGCGCCTCTGGGGGGTGGCCGAGTTCTTGTACATACGCCCTGGTCGGGAGGTTCCCGACTTGAGCCCCTCGTAAATTAAATCAATTGCCTTTTTCTCTTTCCCCTGGTCAGATACCGGTCAGAGGCTTTTATATTGTTGCTCAATGATCAATCGTACGCAGATTTGGCATGACGGTCAATTTCCCAAGTGATGAGATGGTACCATTATATGATCACCGCCTCGTATGCACGGAACGACGCCATGCGGCATTGTCCCGAGTTTTTTGGGACGGGACTCGCCTAGGGGGCGCCTCCTTGTATGGGCTTCGGCTCAGCGTGGGGAAGCACCTCTCATGCTGACTTGACAGGAGCATGATGCGACGTAGGTCGTGATGTGGTCGGGATCTAAAATACGTCTTATCACTAGTTGACTATGTTATAAGGTTTAATGATGAGACTTGGCAAGTAGTCATTTACACCCACCCACAATGATCTATGCATTCACTAATGATCTAAGATGATATTCCATGCAATCGCTAGTCATTAAACTTTGACAATAATTTCAATCTACTCCAAATGGTAAATCGACAACCGAAGAAGCAAATGATCATATAACCACTTTCCTCAAAACGATCATACTGGTAAGACACGATCATACGCTCAAAATGACTAAGTCATTAAATTGATCATAGATTTATTGTGAGGAGCTAATGGAAGATTACAACTCACTATTCACTCTAAAAATGAAATTGTTTACCGCCATGTTAAGCATCAGCCCATAATAATTAAAACTTGTAACACAAGTGTAAAATAGGGAAATCCAAGTCGGGCCAACCAATCTTCGTAGATCCCAATGTCAACAGGTCGGGCTTTCCTCCTACACAGTCGCCCACCTATCAACCTCAGAAAAGACGTCTCCATCCTCCCCACACAGCCATTCCTACGTAGTCCCAACCTCTCACCCTCACCAGAACAAAAAAAAAGAAGAATACAAGTCTTTATTCTTTTCAACACAGTCTCACAAAAGATAATCCTATGCACCTCTAACTAATTAAACCATGCCATCTTTCCCTCCCTTTATCACCCATACCGACCTTTGTACGTGTTAAAACGATTGACGAAGGGCTTATATATATGTATGACTATCTCTAACTCTTCCTTCTCTCGCTCCACATTCTTCTTCATCGATGCGTCAGGCCAACCAACTCAATCGCCCAATCTCGACTGGTCAAATCCACCTTCCTCAACTCACGAAAGAAAAGAAACATAGTTTATGTTCATTCTGATCGAGATTATTATTATTATTATTATTTTTAATGGTTGAGAATTTTCACCACCGTGTCACACCATTATTTATGTCAAAAACTATAATATAAACGTATATTAATCCTTTTTATCAACATATTCTTATATATCCATCTAAATCAAAAAAACGTATTCGACATGACCAACACATCCTCTTTATACATGATATATCTATCTGTGAAAAAAAAAATTCAAGACATATGATAGGACGAATATCCCTCTTTTGCTTGTGAAGCTATGTCTACAATAAAAAAATCATTCAAGATATTCATCAAGTCGTTCTCATTGCGCGTGACCCATATGTTTCTTTTGTATACGATGTATTTATCCAAGATAAAAAAGTATTTGAAACACATGAAACATTCTAAAACATCTTATTTACATGTGATGCATTCATCAAGAAAAAAAATAAAATTATTAATATGTTTTAAAATATTTTTTTAACACAATATATTCATTCGGAATTAAAAAATATATAAAGCATCAAACGTATTTGTAAGAAAACGCAATTATGCAGGAAAAAAAAAAGCATTTGTCCATAGTTAAAAAAAAATCTAAGACGTTTGATGCATTCTAAAATCCTTTCCTTTTTTTTTTTTGCATACAATATATTCATCCAAAATAAAAATAAATAAATAAAGCATAATTAAATCGTTTATGAATGTAATGATGATGACTATAAGGCCTCACCTCAAAGGTGTCGCCAAAACATGACTCCAAAGTTGCGCAATACTACAATTTTGCCTAATACGTAGGTTGGAGTTTGCTGTATGGTTAGTACGCTATTCAGCACAAGCTGTTCCAACACCAACGGGAATAAAGCGTGCCCGAATACGTTATCCGCTGCTTCTTCCCTTCCACTCTCCGCTCTTTCCCCTTCTCTCCCTCTCCGTCAAACCCTACTTTTTTGCAAGCAGATCTCTCGTCTTAATTCCTCGATCGATTAATCTCGATTGCGAAATCCTTGCGTGATCGAATTGCCGGAATCCTTGTATCATCTTCTTCTTTCGTTACGGTGAGTCGATGATGTCTTCGTGGTATTGAGTGTGGGGCTTCGCTGTTCTTGTTGGACCCTCTTTTTCTTTGGACAGGGTTTGAGTCGGGAGCGTTGCGGTCGCTCCTGTTTCTGATCTCCGTCGGATGGAGCCTCGCGTGGGGGACAAGTTCCGCCTTGGTCGCAAGATCGGGAGCGGTTCCTTTGGAGAGATCTATTTAGGTCTGTGGCCTCTTTCGGTTTCGATCTTTTCTCAATTCGGGTGCTGCTTCGTGCAGATTTTTCCTTTTTTTTGTTGCAGGAATGATAAAAATCTGATCGTGTGGGGTTGTTGTTGTTGTTGTTATCTTTTGATGCAGGAATTAATATCCAAACAAACGAAGAGGTTGCCATAAAGCTCGTAAGTTTTGCCTTTTAACGAGGATTATAGCTTCCGATTTTTTTCCCTGTTCGGTGCCCTGCAGATAATCTATTGTTCGTTTAGTAGATACTCTATGTTGATGGGGTTCGAAAATAATTGCTGAATTCTTTCATTGCCTGCTTATATTTTACTCTTGGTCTTAAGGTGCATGGTTTACAAAATTGCAGTCGCCCGGTGGTTGTGCAAGAGGTCCTTGTACCTTAAGCAATATGTATGGAACTTCATCTGTCAGGAACTTATGCTAAGCTTAGGGCATTTGAAGTCAAAATATGTTCCTTGATTCCCATTGGTAATGCAGAGAAAGGGTGCTACATTATTTGGATAATTACCTGGGTTCCAGACTCCAGGGAACAATAGTAAATGGATAATATAGTTGTTATATGTCTTATTGCTGTGTGTCTGCCTTTTTTTTCTGTTTCCAGAACTACAAGGATATGACTGCTAAGTTTACATGGTTTCACTTGTCTTGTAGCCCGTTGCATGTATAATGATTTGCTTAAGGGGAACTAGCTTATATGATAGTTGGGTGATTCTGTTTCCATTCTCATTAACAGCTGAGATAAAAGAACTGATTTGTGTACCATCTTAATTCAGGAAAAAGAAGTCAAATATCTTTGTTGCTGTTATAAAAGAACTTTCTCTTTTCTTGTTTCCCATAGTATTCTTCTATCTGTCCCGTGTGATTTGATGCAGATATCATCTGTCATATTTTTTAATAATTGTTTTAAGTTCAAGACATGGTTTTGTGTTGTTTTGACTTGTTGAGAGTGTAGAAAGGGATTCTTGTTTGGTTGTAAAAGTTTTCTGCTGTAGCCATGGTGGGTTTTCAAATCTTTTTCTTGTTTAAGATGGTTATGTGTTCTTTCTTATTAGGAAAATGTTAAGACAAAGCATCCGCAGTTGTTATACGAATCAAAGCTATACAAGATTTTACAGGGTGGAAGTATGAAATTTTTTTTCTTTTTTGATTGTTTGGAACAAGTTTTTCTACTTTTCTTATTCATCATTGCAAATTTCTTCTTTTTCTTTGTTTTGGCAGCTGGAATTCCAAACGTGAGATGGTATGGGATTGAGGGTGAATACAATGTCCTTGTGATGGACTTATTGGGGCCAAGTCTTGAAGACCTGTTCAATTTTTGCGGCAGAAAATTTTCTTTAAAGACAGTTTTGATGCTTGCAGATCAGATGGTATCACAATAGCATACTGGGCATTTTTTAATATTATGGACCACAGTTTTCAACTTTAACTGAAATTTCATTAAAGATGCCTGTTTTACAAAGTTGTTTTGATGGTATTCACATATAATATCTTAAGCCTCGTCTTCAGCTTTCTTGTCTGTTAGCTCTGCTTATCTCTCTGGGTACGCTTTCATATTTGATTCTGTTGATAAACAGTCTATGATCACTAGTGGCAGTTTGTCAGAATGGAATTTTTGTATTTTAAGCAGTGCCGTCTCTCACCCTAACTTTGTTTGCAAGCACCATCCTTTAACATTTTCTTTTTTGAAACTAGAAGTGATTTTATCTCACACCATACCCTTGTTTACAAGCTCCACTCTTTAACTTTTTTTCTTTTCAATTGAGAATTTAATTTTTTATTTTTCACTTACAGATCAATAGAGTTGAATTTGTGCATTCTAAGTATTTTCTACATCGTGATATCAAACCAGATAACTTTCTTATGGGTCTTGGGAGACGAGCTAATCAGGTGGGGCATTTAGTTTCTGTTTTATATATGTAAAACAATCAGGTGTATTGTCTTTTTCTATTAAGGTTTTTTTCATTTTTATTTAGGTTTACATTATTGATTTCGGACTTGCCAAGAAGTACAGAGATAGTTCAACACATCAGCATATTCCATATAGGTAAGTTCTTATTAACCAATTCTTTTATAAATGTATTCTCTCTAGAATTATTGCTCTGAATGTTCGCAAGTAGCAAAGACATGTTTGGAATTTAGAGATTTCTATTGAAACATACCTTGTAACCTTTGCTTTGAGATGATTCAGTATTTTTCTGGTGGAGGCTTGCAGTGAATCAGTTGTCTCAAGGCATAAGATGTATTCCATATATTATCATTAACAAGTAGTCTTACCATCAGTAATATGTTTTTTCACTGGGAATTTGGAGTTGCACTGAACTTTTTATAACCATAGTTACTAAACGGGCACTTGAATGGCCAGTCTGACTAGTTACCTGATCCTTGGCCTGTCCAGTTTGATAATTGACCAATTTTTAAAAAATCAATATTGGTCTTATAGTCATTTTTTATTTACTTTTTAAGAGTATTTTAATCTTTTTTTTAAAAGAAAAAATTGGATACCTCCTTAAAGCATGCGTTACCTGACACCATTTAGTCCTCCGCCCCTCTCTTTCTCACCCTGTAGATTGTAGAATGATGACCTTACAGTTCCATATTTTGAGATAATCCAAGTTCATCTGTGCCATGTGGAATGAAAGTGGACAAGGAACTTTATTTTTTGCTTGTTTCATATCAGCATTTTGGCTGGACCCCACGAGCTTTGCTTTTAACCATCCTAAATGTGTACTTTTTGTAAATTTTGATTTTTTATTGATTACAGTCCTTCCAAGTATAGTGATCTGTTCTTATGTCCAAATGAGCCTCTGGTATGGCCTTGCATACTGGATAAGGTGGACAGTCATTTTCTAGAACAAATAGGGGCACTCGCTGTCAACTTTCTTGGTATGACACAGGAGTAACTAGTTTATCCTATCAGTTTCCACATTGCTGTGTCCCCTTATTTTCCAAGAGCTCAAAGGTTTCTTTTGGGAGAACTGGAAGCATAGCAAATACTCGTACATAGTTGGAAGGTTGCATTTTGAGAGAAGTGGAAGTATATTAAGCGAATACCAATTTTGTTTAATTTGTTCAATTGTGTTCACACCTGCTCATATCTTTATATAAATATGGAGTAAACTTTAGAATGATATGCATTTGCTTTCAATATGTTTATTCAGTTTGTTCTTTATCTGCCTTCAAATTAATTATCAGTTAAGTTTGTTCATTTATGTGGTCTTTTCTTCCTTAACAAAATGCAGCATTAAGATTTTGGTTGGTTATATATCATTTAATATGTATTTAGCTATGCTGTAGTTTGTTGGTGGGTCTGGTTTAGTTGAAAATATCTGTTTGACAACATTGAGTTTACATCTACTTGGTCCAAGATGATGCTAGGATGCATGACTCTTTTCCAGAACCTTTTTGGACTCTCTTTGGATTGTGGATCAAGTGCTTACAACATATTGAATGAACTTGAAGCTCCTTTTTGTATTATAATGTTATTATGAACTATTGCAGAGAGAACAAGAACTTGACTGGGACAGCAAGGTATGCAAGTGTTAACACCCATCTTGGCATCGGTATGCTGTCTTCTTTTTTCACATCACTTTTTAAATATTTTTTCTGAATATCTCCTGTATATGTTGTCTTAGTATTACTAGATAGTACTCTGTTGCTCCTGCCTCTTGTGCATCTTTATGTTGCCCTTCTTGTTTTTCTCTCCACATTTTGACATCTTTAGTCTGACTGTTATCTTTATGCTTTTGACTGCCAAGAGCAAAGCAGGAGAGACGATATGGAATCTCTTGGATATGTTCTTATGTACTTCTTAAGAGGAAGGTCTGCTAATTTTCCTCCAGCCTTCTTTCTCCTTCCTTGAATTCATTACTCTAAACTTTTTGTCTCTTTTCCCTTTTTTTTTTTTTCAGTCTTCCATGGCAGGGTCTAAAAGCTGGAACTAAGAAACAGAAATATGAAAAAATTAGTGAAAGAAAAGTAGCCACATCCATTGAAGTAAGTTCTCTTATTTAAGTCACTTGTTGCAGTCATTATGTCTTTCTTCCCTTATATTTGATAATAGAAGAATTTCAAATTATTTTCAGGCTTTATGTCGGGGTTATCCTTCGGAGTTTGCATCATACTTCCACTATTGTCGATCGCTACGTTTTGATGATAAGCCAGAATATGCATACCTTAAGAGATTGTTCAGGGACCTTTTTATTCATGAAGGTTAATTTCTTCAAATAAATTTTAAATTTCAAATATAGATACATGTCAATTGGCAAAAGCTATATTACTGAAGATGCAGAATTTTCATGTTCAGGATAATGATTGTTTACTACTTCTTTATGATGCAGGCTTCCAGTTTGATTACGTTTTTGATTGGACAGTTTTGAAGTCTCAGCAATCACAGAATGCTAGTGCTCCTCCACGTCCTATTGTTAGTCAAGAGCATGTGTTATTTTTTAGTTAATCCCTCTTTTCCCCTGAAGAAATGGTTCTTATTTTATCATGTTTCATAGATCTCTGGTGTTGGACCTAGCTCTGGTTTGGTTCCTGCCACTGCAAATGATAAACATTCTGGTAAGCTACTTCTTTAAATTGTTCTATTGATATCAATGGAACTAAGTGACTCCGTGAAGCTAGTCTTATCTTTAGTTTTCAGTTTGTCTTGTCACACTTGTCTGCTATTTGTGCTAATTTGTTGCCTGTTATGTTTTGATTTCTTTATTTTAGTTTGATTTTCAATTCATGGTTGTTTAGCATATCGACTCGTATTGATGAAAGTATATCCAATCATCTTAATTTTAGAGGATGATATTTACTGGTTCAACTTGTATTCTAGGTGGTGAAGAAGGAAGGATAAGTGGCTGGCCAGCAGCAGACTCCCCCCATCTTGCTCGAGTTCCACCTCCAGCTGTACATGCAGGGACCTTGGCAAAACAGAAGACTCCTCTTGGTAATGAACCATCTGTCAACAAAGAAGCTGCGGTGAGTTTGTTATTTCTTTCTTTCACTCCAATAGAGATGTCGAATTTGTGGTGCTTGAAACTCGATAATATGCTATATTTTATTGGTCTGGTGCCGTGCTGGATGAGGTTGATAGTCAATCAATAAAATATTGTTTGGTACACAGGTCTTCTCCCAGTATGGTAGGTTGTGGGATGGTAATTGAGGTTGTTATTGGACACCTAGAAGATCATTGATATATAAGCAGAGCTACATAAATGTGTAACTTGTATGACTTAATAACATGATATATGGTGCCTTCTTTCGATATGATATACACATACGAAACATTGACTATAAATTACATAGGCATTGTAAGATAATGAGGTTCTTTACACATTCTTAATCTGGAACTTTTGGGGTTTGAGGCTCATTAGGTATTGAAAATTTGAGTTGTAGTATTATTGAGCTAGGGTAGGTGTTTTTGACACCAATATGATGTACAACATGTTTCTCTTATGCCAATCTGTTGTAGGACAAATGACACTGATATCAATTTGATGTAGAATTGATGTATGAAGTTCTCTTGTAATTAAAACTTAAACTAGGCTTTGATGGTTGTGGAATAGAAAAAGAAGTTTTAAAGAAGATAGAAACATGATAAAATCATACATCACTCAGGGATTAATGTCCAGAAATGAATGCTGAGGTACAATTCAAATGTGGAAGAAAACATCACATTATTGGGATAACTACTGGATGGACTCACTCTTGCTCTTGAAATCATTCTAGGGATGTGATCACACACCACATATATATTGTGGAGAAAACTTCTGTCAGTTCAACTTTTCTTAATTTACAGGAAAAAAAGAAAACTAAAAGAAGATAAATAATCAGGATGTAAATCAAGACATAACAATCGTTTCTTTTTTTTTTTGTCTTGAAGGAAGATACATTTTCATATTTATTTTGACAAATAACTTTTTTTAGTGACAACATATTTTATCAATAGACTTCCTTCCATATATAATATTGTTTATGCTTTTTAGATTCTTTTGTTTCCTACAACAGTAGCACTATTTTTCTAGTTTTGCTCATTCCCAAATATCTATTTGGTTATAAATCCTGAAACTACCACACTTAAGAGAAGGTAACTGGGAACTTCATTTTTTGAATTAGCTGCAGTACAGTTAAAATGATAAATCCAGGCAAACTTAGGTTGACATCCACTGTTGTCTTGGGTTTGCAAATTCTGAATTAAGTAATTTTTAGTAGTTATAAATGTTACTATAAGGAATCATTTTCAAGGTGACAATAATAATTCAGTTGTCAGAAATTTATAGTGCTCTCTCTATTGGTAAAGCTGTTTGTTTTCCTCCTGCTGTCTATCTGTGTACCATGGTAAATTAAGCACATGATTTTTTTCCTAGAGATTGTTTGATCTTTTCCAAGTTAAAGTCATTTGTGGGACATGTGACTACGATGCAAAATTCTTGATAAACGGCAACTGCATTTGCATGATATGATTAATGTTAACTGTTTAACTAGTATTTCTGCATTAAGTATATCTCCTGATGTTGGAGGCATGCATGTAGTTTTCCAGTTCGACTTTTCTGGGGCAATCAAGCGGATCTTCAAGGCGAGCTGTTGTTTCTAGCAGCCAGGACATGTGGGGCTCTGGGGCAGATCAATCATGCACTCACACCACGGAGCAGAGTCCTCGGACTATCTGTAAAGTTTCAAGTTCCGAGGGGAATTCCCCCTTCGATTCTGCAGATCCCAGGTGCATTTCCTCTGGAAGGAATTTAGCAAACACTAAGAACTATGAATTCACCCTCAAAGGTATCAGGGGTCTTAGCTTCGATCATGATAAGAGGATCAGATACTAGTGTTGTAAACCAAGCTGCTGCCGTGGCCTTGCTTTACGTTCACTCTGTAAATATGTATAACAGAGCATGAGTAAGATTAGTCATTTCCTTGCCATGAGTTGGTCTCTAGACCTGCTGATTAGAGGAAGTGTCCCCATAGACAGGAAAAGATTGATGGTGGATCTGAGGAGCTATGATGTCCAGCTTCTGGATACCCGTGGTATGGCTGTACATTTATTTAGAGTTGTTGCCATGGCTCATGATTTCTATCATTGCATCAATGCTATTTAGTATGTTGTTTGTAAATTTTTTTTTTTCTGTATTTTACAATTACATTAAAATGTTAGTTTTCAATATTTAATGTTATCTTGATTATGGCTTTGTTTGTGGAATTTTCTGCATGAGAAACTGTTCATTATAACTTTAATATCTATTGTAGGATATTAACTGTATGTTGTTTGAATAATTTAAGGTTGGATTTAGACATCCTCATCCTATTTATACACAAACTATTAGTTTGGAATGAGGGTTTAAAATTTCATCTGATATAATTATATCTTAAATATTGATAGGGTACTAGATTCAATTATCAAAGGTTGAATGTTTCAAATCTTATCCATCATATTTTGAAAATATCGGTTAGCTTAATTGATAAAAAATCTATCATTGTAAGGTCTTGGTTCAAATCTCATATTCATCGCTTATCATTTGTAAAATTAAAATATAAAGTGTGAAGTCTTAGCATTTGGATCAAGAGTGCTACTCAATGTCTAAAGCCTCCATCAACATGGTTTTTTGGATTTAAAGTCAAAAGATCATTTAATTACATTGACTGTATATTGTGTTGTGTCTCTTATTCACATAGTTTGTACATGGATCATAGTATTATATATACTTGTTATGATTACCTTTCAACTTAGGTTCTTTCATTGCATACAAATTTAGTTTAGCCTCTGCTTTATATGAGAGCTTAACAGATCAAAGCAGGGGAATACTTTTTCTTGTTTTCAGTGTTAAGATGATTTCCCACGAAGTCAATGTTACTCATCTGATGAATAAGCAACAATTATAGAACTCACTGAAGCTCCAGACCAACCATTTGAGTGGTAAATGGTATCTTGATGCTTTCTGCTTCTCTTTTAATGCTTAAAAGGATCTTTTGTGGTTCCTCAAGCTGAATCTAGAATGAAGTGCTTATTACAATTTAGATGATATTTCTTACAGAATACCATTTGTGGTTCCTTTTTTTCTTTTTATTTTTCCTTATTTCTGATCAACCATGTCTTCTTTCATGCTGGTTTCAGTTTCCTAGAATTTTTTTTAATCCCTCACTGAGAATCCCATGCGATAGTTTTAACATTTCTGATCTATAGTAGTGGTAAATAATATTTTGTGATTATCAGAAAGGAACTTACAAATTTGGTTGGATAGAAGGCAGTTTGAATATGGAAAGTTTTGTATCCTGAAATTGGATGTTTACATGTAAAAGAGTTGGTATTACCACGTCAACTATAATAAGCTCATGTATCACAAATTATCGTTTTAGATAAATTAACTTAAAAAAATTTATTAGTGAGTTTTAGATATCATTGCACATTAACTTGAGTACTTGTTTGCTGATATTAGAGGCCTAAGGTTTCTCCCCTTACTAGTATGTGATAGTTGGGCAAAGGGAAGCCTGTAAGGAAAATGTCTCTTTGCAAATTAATTGATGGCCTTTATCTCCCTATATTTTCCATTTCTTGTATGAAAATTGTCTGATAGCTTCTGTGTATCAACTCATGGCAGGAAAATACTATGTAATCACACCTAAATATTTATCTTGAGGCTGAGATGATGATGTGTGGTAAAATTACCTTTGTCATGTGCAAATCAGTCATTAGCTGCTACAGGCAAGTGCAATTCTTTTGAACCCCTGACTCCTTGAGAAACCTGTGGTAACATGACTACTATGATTATTCTATAGGCACACTCATAGGGATGTTTTTACCAGGTAAGGCCTGATCATGTGGGGTTGACTACATGATCTTTAATGAGGAATAAAAGGTTATTAATATGATTAAAATGGTAATCTCAACACACAGTCTGGAAGATTCACTACGTTGTTCTCTGGGTTTGTTGGATATTTTTGCTCAAATGGACTTAGCCTACATGATCTTTAATGAGGAATAAAAGTTATTAATATGATTAAAATGATAATCTCAACACACAGTCTGGAAGATTCACTATTTTGTTCTCTGGGTTTGTTGGATATCTTTGCTCAAATGGACTAAGCAATGATCGACAACGAGCTTCGGACTCACATGTTTCCTCCTTTCTGCAAGTTGCTTTAGAGCCTACAATCAGGTGTTAGTGGTTGCAGTTACCTGTCTTTGTCTTATTTTATGAGAGTTGTCGAAAAGCCAAAAAGTAGGGCCACAACTGTTTTAATATTGATGATTTTCCAAGAAACAGTTGATATATTTTTTTTTTTTTTGTTGGGTGGAGTCATCATATCAAGCAAGTTATTTAATATCGCTCTGCTAGATTTTTTTTTTTTTTTGCCCTTTTGTGAATGGTTTCATCATCATCGACACGTACCATCTGTGACATTGGATAAAAAAGGTTTTACTCTAATGAGTAGTTTTACTAAATGATGGTGATGTCGATCTTGGCCAGCCCACATCACCCCTCACCAGCAATGAACGTGCGAAAACCTATCGCCTTAGTGAACCCTAACTTTGGGGAAAGCAATACAAGGCAGTAACTCCCAGGCAACAAGCCGCCCTCTCTGCCTCACCGATGGATAAATCACCTGTTAATGATATAAGTAGATGGCCAGGAAACTCGACACAACTTCACTATTGTGATAAGGAACTTGCGACATCTTTAAGCAACAGACGAAGCAAAATGCTCTTTTTAAGTCGGCATGTCTGTAGACGTATCAAAGCTAAGTAAACAAAGAAAAGTATGATCACAATATGCACAGACATTAATGGTGAACATACTTCATTATCAGAGATCAAATGTTGTTTGCCAATCCAAAAGGCAGATAGCTCAAGGGAGGTTCAACCTACGACGTGCAAGAGAAGAACCAAATCCAGAAAGGTGATACACTAAGATATGTTAGGATTGCACAAGCTTCAGCAATAAATTGCCATCAAATTTAGCTTCACATTGGGCCACAATGTGATGGCATCTGATTTCCAACTTGACATGGAAAATTGAAAATACTGGCATTCAAGCAGTTTTTTAATGTAAAGTGAAACAAATACAGAACAATGAGGGTAAAATATAACAGTGTGATGGAACATATATGAAAGCAATGGAGAGCTATGAAACTTTAAGTGATGTAGTCACAGAAAAATAAAAACAAGAATCATATGGTATGATCCAACCACAGATGCCCAATAGGACAGCAAAAATGTAAAAACCTAAAGACTGTTAACAAAGGTTGATGTCGCATGTGGACCACAGTATTAAACAGAAAGACTTGAAAAGATGACGAAGCTATTCTTTAACACTAACACAATATTTCAAAAAGAAATATGAGTCCAAGTTATAAAAATTTGTGTTTTACAAATAGCTACATAATGTGCACACTCCAAGTAGACGATGTAATTTCCATGTGTATCTTACCATGCGCTTTGACTGTATTTGCTGTTGCATTTCATGGGATATGATCTATTCAACAAACCGCATTTTTATAGACTTTGTGTCTCATATTATAAAATGTCTAAATCAAACAAAATATGTCTCCTTAAATGGTAGTTGCCATAGCCTAGAATGCAATACTAAACTTGTCCTGCTTGGGGAACCATATAAAATTTGATACTATAACAGAAACAGGAAATAAATTTGCACAAAGAAATCAAAGTGAAAGAAAAGAAGGGTTTTCTGAAAGAAAAATAAACCACTATTTTCACCCAATGATAAAGCGGCACTCCCAAAACTAAGAGCTATTTTCATCCAAACATGGAAAATGCAATGTTATGTTATGTATGCAATGGGCGCACTTCTAAGAGAACATCACATTGGCTTAGATGATCTTTAATTTACCAAGTGTCTTTAGATACATACTCATCCGCCAAATATTCGACTTACTAGGTTTCCTTTTCTCAAGAATAATATTTCCTTTCAAAAGCATCTTTGTTATATATGAATATTCATGCTTCATCATTGTTCAGTTCCACAAGTATGTCCACAGATGATAAAAACTCAGCAAGTTGATTGATGATGAAGACACCTATTTCTTTGGTTTAAAGCTCCACAACATGCAGTTTTTTGAGATAATAACATACAATAACACATGCTTATTGATGTACCAATAATAAAAGCTACATCAGCAATAGGATACATCACACAGTAGAAACAAAGAACTGCTTAGAACCAAAAGTTCCGACAAGAGATTGGAAACTAATGCAACAAAACCATATGCAATTTAAACAGAGAGCACAAGCCTGCAAATCTAGCACACATATACACACAGACAGATGCAATCAATAGCAGCAAAACAACGCAACTATTACACCTTACTTTCGGTTCACTATGAGAGTCTGATGCTTTTAAAGTCTTGCCACACCTTTCAGGATTGCCTTAAGACAGTTGGAACCTAGAAGAATAACAGGTCAATGTTGGAAAAAGGACGCCATAAATTTCACATTTAATCAAGTTCCAATCGCATCTCCGACAGTGAATGCAAAAGTAACTAAAAGCCCAGCCCATGATGGACTCAATGCAAGTATCCTGATTCAGACTCACAACGACTAGCATGATGACCACATAATGCAGCAAATTGTAATGAAAGCAACATGGACAAAAATGAAAGGGCAATTACCCACCATAATTCCAGCATGGCTACAACAACCTACAGAAGAACGAGCCCTAGCTCCGAAGGCTGTAAAGCACTCCTAAGCCGGTAGTTGTATAGATAGTAGTGGAGTTGTCCATCACCAGGCCCAAACTTCAGCTCCTTCAGGAAGACCTCATTGTGCATGAGATCAAGTGCATTGAAGACATCATAGTCCTTCTGCTTCGCCACGATAAGTGCATCGTTCATCAGCTGGAGCAGAGGAGTCCTCATAGCCACATTGTAATATGAATAAGCAGCCTTCAATCCCGAGTAGTTTGGGTTATTCAGAATCGAAGAAGGAAGAGAATAGAAGCTACAGAAGTCCGTCACTTCATGAGTCTCAGGGCTTTCAACCACAAAACTGTCGACCACATTCTCCAAAGGAAGAAGCCAATGCTCCACATCATTCTCGTCGAAATCTGGCGCAACCACAAACTGGCTCAAGTAATCCCTCAGCAGCCGGGTGACTGCTGCGACATCGCGAAGCTCCATCTTCCTGAACCCGGGTGTCACAGTTGCCTCTGGAAGCTTGTAAAGCCTGATCGTTCGGCTCATAGTCATCCGAGCTCCGAGGCGGGAGAACCCCACATCGATGAGTTTCTTTGGATTCAGCGAGCGATGCCAGTAGCGGCAGGTCGTGATGGGAGTCGGCAGGACGACCCCGGCTGTATAGGCTGCCTGCCAGATGTTCTCCAAATGGACCCGCCTGGTGACCTCCTTTATCATCACGGGGGCGAGCCGCTTTGAGCGTAGTTTCTTGTGGACGCAGAGAAAGTTGACCTCGGCCATCCGGACGACTTCATCCCGCACACGGATCCTGGCGGGCACGCCGGTGATGAAGGCGACGAGCTTTTTGGTGGCCTTCACGCGGACGCCGATGTGCCAGGCCTTGAAGTAGCCCGGCGGGCGGAGCGCCCACCGGAGGAACTCCTTGGAGTAGTTGAAGCGGAACATGTTCTCATCGTCCTCGACGTAGTTGTTGGTGAGAAGATTGTAGACTTCCGCGCAGGTTTGGTCGTCGTCGATGTCGCAGGTGGTCCACTCGTAGAGAGCGGGGAGGTTGTAGGGCTCCTGCTTGACGGCGGACACGGGGATCGGTGGTTCGATAGGACCCTCCGGGAGGCTACCATCACGGGCGTCCTTGAATTGCCCCACCGGCTGGGTCTCCCAGAATCGGTGCCGACTCCCGACGGCGAGAGCCTCCTGGATCCTGCGCGCCAGGGACTCGACCTCGCCGTCGCCCTCCGCCGCCGCCCTCGCCGGAGGGGCATCTGAAACTGGCTGCGGATCCGGGTTAGCCGTTTGCTCCTCAACGGGGGAGGAGGAGTCGTGTTCGCCGAGCACCATGGCGGAAACTTTGGATGGATTCGACAGAGATCGCAAAACGAATCTCAATAAAGGAAATCGACGACAAGGGATAGATCACCTATGCGGATCGGCAGATCTCCATGGAACGAGCAAATCAGAGCCTTGGTGGGGAGTAGATCGACCGATTAGGGTTTGGAGAGGAGCCGTCGAAGGAATCAGAGAGAGAGGAACATTTAGGCCGTTTTATTCTGACTGCTAAAGTAACGGGAGAATGACGATAGTATACCGGTTTTGGGCGAAACCTGTTCTTTTGTAAACATAAGACGGGCAAAATAACGCCTCCGAATAACTTACGTGCATCTCACGTGATCGACTCTATCGCCGCTCTATAAATAGCGTCACTTACCTCGATACCGAACCCTAATCCAAAGGTTTGCATTGACGCCGCTCGTCTCTCGCCGCCTCGCTGAAGGAGCTGATTCACATCTGCCATGGGTGAGGGCGTTCGTTTCTCTTCTTCGATCTGCGAACTCTCGAGTCACACCTTTTCTTATTCTTGTTTTCTCCTTTTCATTGCCCGGTAAATCTTTTCTCAGGGAAGGTGCACGGATCTCTGGCTCGCGCCGGGAAGGTGAGGGGGCAAACCCCCAAAGTGGCGAAGCAGGACAAGAAGAAGAAGCCCAGGGGCAGGGCCTACAAGCGGATGCAGTACAACCGCCGGTTCGTCACCGCAGGTACCTTCCCTCCCTCCATGACCTCTAATTTTGATAGATAAGCTATCGATTATATGATTGTGATGCGTAAAAGTCATTCGAATATTTCTTGTTCTCTTGTAATCTTCAGTTGTTGGATTCGGGAAGAAGAGAGGACCCAACTCTTCCGAGAAGTAGGGAGACAAAGGTTTTCAGGAGTGAAGCACTTGGAGCATTTTATGTTTTCGTATTAAGCATGTAGGGCTTAGGTTTCAGGACAATGTACTGCTTATTTATGCGTGGTGATGATCCACGAATTCAACTACTTTGGATTGGAGTTGCTTACTTGATTTTGTCGCACCGAGGATATAGGGTTTAGCTTTCAGTATGTTGGACTAATATATGCATGGTGATGATCTATTAAATGTCTTTGATGATATGCATTTTCTTGGAATTTAATGCTATCAGTGCTTTTGAAACTTCTCATATTTGCTTTAGATTTGGTGCCTTGGATTTGTAGGGTGTCTACTTTTCACTGGGGATTGGAGTTGCTTTCTAAACTGAGCCTATTCAACGTCTTTGATGATATTTATGTTCTTGTGAAAGATCTCATCGTTGCTTTGGTTTTGCTGCCTTGGAATGTAGGGTTTTATTTTCACTATTTTGTTTTCAGTTTCATGTATTGGCGTTATGTGACATTATTATATTTATGTCTTTTATTAAATGTCTTTGATCATACACATTTACTTCAAACAAATTGTATTCTTATTTTGCTTTGTTGGAAATATTGATGTGGTGAAGAATTAGGGAATGAACCGTTCTAAGAAACCATAGAAGTAGGAAAAGACAATCGATGATAAAGGTGTAAAAATATGTGAGATAAAAAGAGATATTGTAGTTTATTATCAATAAGGATTGAAAGTGTTGTCTTATGTCCTGTAACTTGTTAAGTTGTGGGGAGTTTTTGGTTGCATTGGTGTGTTAATTTTGATGAGATTGATTAAGATCCCATTGTTAATGGATTTATGATATGCTTTGTTTGTCATTCGTTGGTTGTGAAATCCTTGCCAAATATTGCTATGGGGAAATTGACGCTAGAGATTATGGTAGGCTTTGCGTTGAACTACTAAAGTGTAAGGAATCTTAGGTGAGAGCTGTTCACGTTATTATCGTTGTGGGTTTAAATTTTGGGTAAATAGGGGGAAAGAGAGTTGTAATTGGAAGTGGGAAGAATTGAAAATGGAGCACGCACCGCGGTTCGCGGTGTAAAGGAACACCAGCCTTTGAGTTGCTTTGCGTTGCCAAAAGTGAGGTCATCGCATGTGTCGACGTTTTGAGTCAACCCAGTTTCGAGGGCGTAGTAGTGTGAGGTATCGAGCTTTTAAGGCATCATTTGTGCTCAGTTCGATGCGGGGAGAAATTTGATTCATTCGTTTCCTTGGGCATTCAAGTTAGTGATCAGGGTTTTTTTTTTCTGTAGAGATTAACTTTTATAAGGGAATAATTTATAATCATCTTAACATTTCTCTCTTGATGTTTTATCAATGTGGACAGCACGAGGGAGATAGTTGTGAATAGTTGTTTTAAATTTTTGTCCACGTTGATAGATGGATGGAGAGTGATTTAGATTTTTTTTTTTTTCACGATAGTTTTCATATGATGATTATATGTCAGATGATAGATATTCCTTTTCATATGTTCTCTCCCTCTCTGGTGTGTTTCTGGGTTCTTGTTAGAGGGCTTTCTTGACTCATACATCTTGGGCGTATTTCATCCTGAGACGTTATGGTGGATTTTTTTTTTGTTCAAGTCGGGTTTCCTGACTCATATACCTCGGGCGCATTTAGCCTTTGGTCATCGTGGTGGATTTTTTTTTGGCTTGCTTAAGCTCTAACTTCGCTTATCAAGGCGAGCCCAAATCAAAGTTCCTCTTTGGAGGGTTTTTTTCGTCAAAGCTCTCAATCCATACTAAATGCCAAGTTGAATGGTGATTTTTTCAAGCTCGTCTTTGGTGTCGTCGTAGGGTCAAGCAGGAGCATGTCTCTTTTGTAGCGTAGGATCTCATCCATCCAACTTGAGTCCTCTGCAACCATGAACACATCGTGTTTTTCAATGATTTTAGTTGATAGCATCTCGACCAACCCTCCCTTAGATTTCAGGTAGAGGCTAACCTAATGAGTGCTCAGCCTATGTATTTTTTGCATGAGGACCCATAACACATTAAATCAGGAGAAACTGTAAGCTAACCTCCGCACCTCGACGAAGTATTTCATCATGGTTATATCTTTATAGCTCCCCTTCGCTCGGCTTTAAACTAGTTGCGAGTCTTTAAACAGACAAACAATTATAAAAAAAAAAAAAGTTGTATACAATTATTCAAACAATTATAAACCCATGTGCTGCTTGGCATAACCGCAGTCGACCTACAGATGGATAGACAAAATCGTCGAAATAATGTTGACACGTTCTAACCTGCGATGATCGCAACACAAGGTTGTTCCCTGCACGACCGAAAGGTTAGCTTAGATCGCACGGTGATGCAACAAGATCATCAAAAATGTAATTGTAGACGTCTTACTATTATCCTCTCGTCCGGCAATCAATCCCCTAAAGATCGACATGATTTACGTTATAGCTAACAAAGTACAAATGAAATATACACAATACATGTAGCCAAACCGGCAGCCATTCCCACCCTAATGTTGATTCAGGTCAAGAAGTTTGATCTTTAAGATCTTAATTTCTAATGAATTCCAACCTCCCTATGCGACGTTTAAAAAGAAAAGATAGGGCTTTTTTAACACACTTGCATGTTCCAGTCAAACAGATTCGCATATTTCATCCGACTCACAGACGGATTTCTATTTGGTTTTAGACATTTGATCAAATTAAGATATGCTAAAACGACATTATCAACTATCAGATCACGTGTTACGTTTCTGTCGAGAACAGACGAGGCTGGTCAACGAAGCAATCGTCACCACACACCCAAAGCACCGCATAAGAGAAGCTCAACCAATGAAGAAGTTCTTCCATGGAAATAAACGATCATGCGATGCAAACGAACGAAACACACATCAACCGTAGCAAGACTTACGGCACACTCATCAGAACCCAAACCATGAGTTGGCAAGGTCTTCAATGAGTGAGCTTAAAGTACAGGATCACCAGAATCGCCAGAACCAGAGCCACCATGATTCCCCCGATGATCCACTTGTTCCGATCCATCCTTCTTGACATGGCAGTCAGGATCTTCCTGCTCTTGCTGATGTTGTCGTCGACTCCATGCAGCTGCAATCCAACAGGAACTAAGAATCATCACATATCATCGTACATCATATGCAGAATAGAGAGCTTTTGTTCACTGCATGCAGAATAGATTCTGCAGAGCCCTTTTGTTTTCCTACATCTACAACAATGGGCTAAAACAACTTACTGGTGAAACACAGTCTTCGCCTAGAAAAGGTTGCAAAAACAGACTTCAATGGAGGATGGAACTCCAACAAAGCAGATTAAAATAATCATCGGCCACCAACCTAGCTGGCATTGTCAACCCAGGGATTCTACTTGATTCCCAAATGTAACACTGGTGAGTTGATCCCTAATTCAACCTAATGCAACACTGATGAAGTCTACATTTTGTCAGGTAAATCCCTAATTCACACCCAAATGTAACACTGATGACCTTAAAGCAACCCGACGTTTGGATTTTTCCAACACTAAAAATCTACCAAAGGCATCCCACCATACAGTTCTTAAAAACACCTATTCTGGTTAAATGCATTAGTGAAAGCCTATAACACTTGGAAGGAGTGTTCATGCCCCTCCAGGTTGTCCTATCCAATGCGAAAGAATTTCATATTAAGTATCCTTTTTAAAAGTTAATTTAACTCTCAAAAACCATAGCAGCTTGCTTTCATGATCATGTAAAAACTACAGCATGTTGAAGACAAGAAGTATCTACGTGGATGTCTGCCATTTGTCTACCAATGACTGATCAACTTAACAAGCCAAAAACTCCTTGTATAATATATAAATGAAATCAAGGAATTTTCTTGAAAGCAACATATTCTAAGAGTGCATTGTGTGTGTAATCGACATTTCTAAGTTCACCTTTTGGAAATATGTTTATGATTTAACTAAAATAACCAACACAGTCCCTAGGAACTGCTAAAGCATTTATTCAAAAGATCATATTCAGAATTTGGAAGAACTAAATTTCAAAAACTTTTGCACTGGAGAAAGTTTTGGATTTGCAACACATGTTTCCAGATAAAGTCATTTATGTTTGTAATCCTTGATACCATTGGCACTTAATTTCCCTCTGTTCAGCATTAAACCATAAAAACACATATCACATGTGGCAAGTATTAGATGATTGATGAAAAGCCAACCCCAACTACGGCAGTCATGAACTACATTTATGACATCAATTTCAGCTTATGAATAAATATCATTTCACTAGCATGCACTAATCCTAGTAGGTTAGCCGGAAAAAAGAAACCAAAATTTTTTTACAGTCTCGAATTTTATGATTCACCGTCAGATTGGTTTGGACTGTGATTTTCACATAAACAAGCATTAAACTATTAATGAAACTGATATGATAGATTAACTCATAGATAAAGACCAAAAAGTGATAACAAGAAAAATATCATTAGCAAAGAAACATACCGTGTTATGGGCATGCAAGAGAGATTGCCGTTGTTGATGTAGGTCCTGAAGAATTGAAACACCAAGTTCTTCTGTCTCTAGCATCGTCCTTCTACCCTCCTTTATCCTGTCAGTAGACTGATTAAGTCTCTCTGTTGACATCAATAGCCGTCCCCTTTGATCAGCAGAGACCTGCAGCATAAAATATTCCAAATATAATGGCATATACAGTCGGAAAGGTTTGAACATTTTGCACTTAATAACCTCTAATGTCTGATAAGCATGTTAACATGTTAACAAAGCACAAGTAAAAATCATTTTGTACAGTTCAGTGATTTAAAAAGCGCTAAGCGCCAAAAAACGACAAGGTCCCAAAATGCCCGAGACACTAGGTGCTCATCCAAGCGTTTGCTTGAGCGAAACGAGATGCTCTAAAATATAAAAAATATATAATATAATTAGTAAAGGGATAAAAAATATCACTGACAGTGGAAAGTAGGTAGAGAAGCAATGGTGGCGGAGGATTAGTCTAAGACAGCTGCGGCAGCGCTGCGAACGACAGTAGTGGACAGCAGCAACGGTAGCGAACAACAACGACAGCGAAAGCAACGGGAGAAAGACTTGGTTAGCGATAGAGAAATATTCAGTTCGCTACGTCTGCGGCGGAGGCAACGACAGAAAGTGTCGGCAGCGGAGGCAGCAGGAGAAAACACAAACGAGGGTTGGCTTGGGGAGTCGGGGTCGCGTGCAGCTTTTGAGGTAAGGAACTACATGCGTTACTTGGTCCAATCGAACCAACTAACTGCTATCGAACTAAACCAGACTTAAAAGTCGAGTTCGGTTGCCTTATATGAATCGCGGGCTAGCCCGAAGCGCCCGGCGCCTAGGCTCGGGCGAGCGCCCAGGCGGCGCCTCATTGAAGCGTGTCGCCTGGTCCTCATATAAGGTGCTTGAGCCTCGCTATGACTCACCCGAGTGCCTGGGCGAGCGTTAGAGTGCTTATTTAAATCACTGGTACAACTTGAGGCTAAGATATGAAACACCCATAGTTACATAGATCCACATCTCATAATATATATGCTACTATGTACTCGATAAATTCGAACCTACAAATCTATTGATAACGTGATTCTCTTTCTCTAGAAACAATGCAGGTATCATTAGAAAAAATAAGGATAGAAATACCGCTACTCTAGCAAGGGACCATTCTTGATATATCCACCATAATTGCCACCAACCAGGCCCAAACTACAACATCCAAATCCACCAAGTGAAAATCCAGCAATTAGGTTTAGGTGAAGTATTAATTATTCTTTTCTTCTATGCCAGACACCTTCCAGCTCCATGTCATCTCCAAATAGTCAGTTATGCACATCACATTGTTTTAGAATTTAGAGTACACTTCCAACCTAATGTGTATAACCCGTACATAAAAAGGGATTCAGCTTTTTTTTCCACTCTTTCTTCTTCATAGTGTTCAATAACATTCAATTTCACAGAGGCATGATGTAAAAAAAACAAAAAATTAAAATGGTGACGAAAAACATGGAAAACAACTTTCTACCATAAGTTTTTATTTCACCTCATATGAGTTGACCTAGATTAGTCTTATTTAATTCTTACTAAAGTATTGACATTTTTGAAGCTCTTGATTAATCTCACCCAGTCATAGAGTCCAGTGCTGCTAATTGGTTAATTGCATATAGATACAAAAAAAAACCTATACTTGGTAATTTATAATGCAACAGGTTTTTCCTTCTTCCAATTGCTTACTGTGTAGGGCTAACTACCAAGGCAAGAATAATGAATTGCCTAAATATTAAAAAATTCCAAGAGCGAGTTGGAAACAGCATAGAGACAACAAAAAAGTTAGGATCGCAAATAGGTGCCCTATCGGCCTGTTGGTCCAAGATACCAATGTAACAAATCACAGAATTAGAAAAAGAAACAAAGTAACATATAATTGCATGGCTACTGGATTAACATGCATGCAGTGTGGTGCCCAAACTCTAATAAGTGTAAAACAAGAATACGAGGCCTGTCATACCGCTATCATGTCAGCCTTCCCCGACTCCAGCAGCTCTTCCCTTGAAGCTTGGGTAGGATTAGGGGTGGTAATTCTTTTCAGTTCACTCTTCAAGTTGTTAAGGTCTGATTTGTATTCCCTCAGCTTTGCCAGCAATCCTGCCTTTACACTTGGCTGCAAGCTTCTCGCTTCAAGATCCATCTTCCTAATCTATAAAAGCAATCCTTCAAACGTTTCAGGATAAAGATCTTGCTTATGAATGTAGCAAGTATACCAATCGGGTACATTACCAAATTTTCTGCATCATCCAGGCCAGCTTTGATTTCCGAGACCTTCTGCTTCTTTTTCTCTGCCAAAAGAATCCATTTTTTTGTTCAAAACAATTAGATCAGAAATAATTGTTCACGGCAAAGGCAATGGGAAAATTAACAGTAAATTCGCTAATAAAATAATGATACCTCCATCGAGATGAGCAGCAGATGTGCATTTACGCGAGAGAGACGCGGAGATCTCACAGTATTGGCGCTCGTAGCCATCGAATACCTCGCTCATCGTGATCGTACGCTGCTAAACCCAAGTCGACTCCAATGTCTAAAACATATTAGCAATCTTACCAAAGGGGAAAACGCATTCATCACATAAGCCTAGTGATCAATGAATCCTGATGCGTGAGAACCGATAATTATCCTGCGTCAAAAATCCTAACCCTAGACGGGCAAAAAGTGTCCTCAAATCCAAGGACGACGTAATCGAAATACAAGAATTCGACTGCAAGAAGAAGAACCAAAAGAATCTGGAAATTAAACCAACAAATGAAGATCGTGGTAGAACTTATTGAGGAATAGTGAGATGAAACCCAAATCGGAGAAGAAATCCACGAGGATGGCATCAACCAGAAGGGATAAAACATTGAATTATTCAAGAGACTAATAATTACTGATACAATTAAGAGTCATCGGAACTTACGGCTAATGAAGGACGGGGACGACGATGGAATCGGAACCAGGGAGAGAGAGAGGGAGAGGAGAAAGGGTAAAGAGCCCGGACGCGAAGAAGGAGAAGGTGGCATCGGATCGGGGACTCCTCCCTTGTTATAGGCTCGCGTTGCTCCGTCTCATTCGTCAACGATCAGCCATCTAGGCTAGACCGCCATCCAGCAAAACGCGCCCCTGGGTTCCACCACATCGATCTCTCTGTCTCTTTGTCTTTGGGTCCCACGCTTAAGCTGATGGATAAAAGGCGTTTTTTCCTCTTTGGTAATTGAGCCAAGACGCGAAAGCCGCCGCACCCATTTGGAGACACGCACTAGTGCGCCACGTCGGAAAAAAGAACATAAATGTCTGATTTCGTCGCATCGATTCACCCGAATACAACAACATAATATTTATGTAACATATATATTTAGCACCTTAAAAATAATATATATACTTTAAAAATAATATATTTAGCACCTTAAATTTATTAATAAAAATCAGATAATTAAAACAGATAGTAAAAGAAAATGTTTGTAGGCTAATTATTAAAATATTCATGCTTTGGTCGATCTAAGTATTTGTATTGGTAGATGAAAATATTGAGCTTGATTGATATAACTATACTTTACATATAATGTTTAGCTAAGCGTAGGCGTTCGTTGAGAAACCAGATTATATTTGAAGCAAAAGGCAGCTGGATATTATGTTGTCATGATAATTCAGAACTTACAATAAAATAACATCTGATTAACACCTATATATATCACTATTACAAGCCATAATTTTAGTATATCATGAAGTTTAATCGCAGGACCGACTATTGAGAAAGGGCCATTTACATACTTAGGCCTCAATAATCGAGCATGAACGTTGTACACAATTACATGGAATTAAATGAACTTGTCATATTCAAATTTCTCCAGCCTTCAGCAGTATATTTGCATCGCAGGAGAAGATTGCTAAGCAACTTCCTTAGAGAGTAGGAACAATTTGCTAACATAATAATGGTTTTTCATGTCCACATCAGGCACTGAATCCCCTGTGGAGAGAGCTCCAGCGGTTGGAGGGGACAGCGGCGCACGCTTGAGAAGCCACCTCGGCCATCGTCTCCTTGCTAACACCCGCATTGCAGATGTTCGCCAAAGACCGCATATGTTTCATCCCATATTGCGATAGAGATCCACAGTGGCTTTCGAAAGTCCTTACCTGGAAAGAAAAAGAGAAGAAGCATCAGGTCATTGTGTCACTAAATTGTACCTCGCTATATTTGCCCAAAAGAGCTGGATAAAACACACCGATTGATTTGCCAATAAAATATCCAACACAAGAGGCTTAGCTTAGGTCAAAAATTGTACCACGTCTAACAAATACGATACTGACACGTAAAGCCTCAAGGATGCCCAATTGCTAATAACATTATTATTAACGCTATTTTCTTTTCTTAATTCAAGACAAGAACATGTATAAAGGCCTGTCTAGAACGTGACGTTAACATTTATAAGAACCCTCATGACAACTTCCATGCGAGCATACAATGCAAAAAATGAAAGGCCAAACAATTTTAAACCAGTCAGACCGAAATTGTTCAGAAGTAAACCAATCAGTCTACTCACCATTGACTTGAGGCAGGACCAGTCATCCACTAAAGGTTGGCCTGCAGTTCGAACAGATTTCAGCAATTCTGACGCTTTCCCAGAACCAAACAGCAGCTTCCCAATGAGTTCTATGCTATTATCTATATGCAACCGATGGGACATTACTTCGAGCAAATCCTTCTGAGCATTGAGTTTATGAGAAGAGCCTTCGGGCGCCCTCCGATACTTGAATAAAGAAAAGAAGATTTCAGTCATAAACAAATGAAGAAATAAGAAAATGGTCATAATCATGAAATTTTGCTGATCCAAAACCATGTAATGTGTGTAGAGACCAAAAATAATCAGAAGAATTAACTACAAGCAAACTACAGATAAAGGATAATGCCAACCTTATGCCAGAAATAAACTAGATCTGCATCCCGTTGGTTCACAACAGCCTTAGAAAATGACAATAATGAGTTATCATCAACGAATGTGGCATTTTCATTTAAAGGATTTGAACCCAAGTATAAGAAAAGGTCTTTCATGTTGAGTTCTAGATCCCCATATTGCATGACATGTGAACCAAACCTATATGTTTCAGAAACTGCAGTCCTGGTCTTGACCTGCAAACACCATTCGAACAAGTATATCAGACCCAAAGGCCATCCAGACAGGTGATATGCAATAAGGAAGCAGAATCTCAAGCACTTACAAGATGATACTGCTGCTTCAATGTTTCAGTCCGCAGATTGTGTATATCACTGCACATGAAAGTAAAACTTAAACTTCAGATATACAACAGAAGCCACACGAGTCATTTCTCCATGATTGAATCTTAAGGAAAGAGACAGGAACTCAGAATTCAATAAAGGAACCTAACCAAACAATTTTCATAAATTCAAGCTAATCCATATTAACATGGACAAGATTAGGATCATTCCTATTCTTGGTTTTGGTTACAAAATCTTCCAACTTTATTAGTTATACTACAGAACCACAGTTCTTTAATCTACTTAACCATCACAGTCAAATGCTGCAAGTTGTAAAAATTACTTGGACAAATCCAAAAGGGAAATTTTAGTTGATTTACATTAATGCCAACAGAGGTGAAAACAGAACCAGAACAAAAATTTTGTTGCTCAAGTATATTACTGTTAGAAACTTGCACCTAAAAAAAGAAATCAATTACAAGAATTAACAATACATCTCTCAACATATATATATGTCTCCAGAAAAATAATTTATAATTTATTTTCAAATGAAAAGGTAATATAACCTGTAAATATCTTTTATAATAAATACGTATCTGAGAAGGATATACCAGAAATGTTTGTAAGTTTTTAATTGCATAAATTAAGATTTTAATGATCTATCAATAAAAAAATCTTAACCAAATTTCAGTTAATAGATTTGGTTCATGCACCTGTCCTCCATCCAAGCAATGCTGTACAAGTCTCCCAAGCAGGTATAGTACTCTTGGGGAGGGCTAGGGTCTTCTCCAGGGCAATAAGTTCCCCAACTACTCTCGTAGGCATTCGATGCTGTGGTTGCATAGATATTTATGTCTTCAGGGAGAAGACCCTCAAATATGCTCCCAGATTCACAAGCTTCAAGATAAAATACCTGAAACAGTAGCAAAAGAAGGTTTTCAAACTTGGCAGTTCTATGCAACTATGAGATGTAAAGAAATCTTACCATGCTCTTGTAAGATCCAGATGCGTGCTTTTTCTTTAACACAGAAATCAAATCATCAGCATAAAGGTAAGGATTGGTGGGCATCCCTGCAAAGTTTCAGTCAGTCTAATGCTTTTCAAAATTGCAGATTTTATTAACATATACTACAAGTAACAATAAACAATAAGTTAGTAACCCGTTCCCCCCGTGATATTATCTAATGGTACTCTCTGGTTAAATGGGAAATTCTCAAATGAAATAAAGAAGAATTTTGCTTAATATGATATAAAAGTATTACAACCATCAAAATCATGACTATTGGGTTAGATCAAACTTTATAAAAAGCAGAAACTATGATTGTCTTTAGAGCATGCAATCAGGAAAAGGAGAACAAGAGGGAAGTCAAGTGTTATCCATATGGTATGGGTCAAATTTCTTGACAAGCAGAAAGAATAATTTCCTTTCGAGCAAGAAATTAGGAAAAATTAAAAAAATATATCATGTAATATCTACTATGTAATGGCTTGACATCAGCTAATCAAGTTACTAACCAAGAACCCCAGGTCCACCATGATCAGAGTAGAATATGAAGATATGATCATTTGGACCGCTATCAACAACCTTTCCACTTCCTCCAGTTAGAGCGGTTTTATTTCCAAGAAGAACAGCAAAGAAGTTGTTCACATTGACATCATCTCCAACATAATCCTGAAAGGAGTTATATCCCCAGACTTAGACAGTGAATCACTGGTGAATGACACAAATAAAAGGTAAACTATGATACAGTGTGCACCTTTGGAACTCCAGCATAAACATCCCCACCCTCTGGGTGATTGATAATGGTCCCCAGTCTAGGATTATCCTCACTGTATGCAATGTCATCATACATGAAAACAATAATATTCTCATCTTTCAGTCCACCATTCTTCATGATTTGATATGCATGACAAATATCTGCCTGAGTTCATGTTTAAAATGAGAAGTGTTAGAATATTCACAAAAGAGATGGGATTCTTGAATTTTTTATTAAAGATAAATAAATTTTGAAAAGGGATTTTCTCTGCCAAGAACAAGGATCAGAAGGCACAAAGTGCAGAGCTAAGGTGAATTTGCATAACAAGAAGAAAGGGACATAAATTTTAATATTCCAAAATCTCCAATCAGGACCAAAATCACTATCTCAGTTTTTATAATTGAGACGAATTATTTAAGTATTTCAGCAGACAGCAAAAAAGTAGAAATTATAACCACCTTCCATATCATCAAAAAGATTGTAGACAATTTGAACTTAATTTATGCTCAAGAGTTTCATGTACCAATGAAACACAAAAAGAAAGCAATATAAGATTTACCACATCAAGCTTGGACAAAAAGAAACCTTGAGTGAACAATGTTTGTGATATGGCATTATATAGAAATTCTAAGTCGTAAGCATCTGACAAAAATATAACAAAATGAGACTAGGTTTCACCTAAAGCTCATAGAAATTTTAACTAATGTTGTTGATAGCTAAAGACAACACACAATCTTATGTCACCTAAAGCTCACAGAAAGAAAAAGGAGAACAAGGAAATAGTTAACCAGTAAAATTGCAATACAAACCATGTAATACGTGCAAGCTGCATAGGCAAAGCTGATACAAAGAAAGAAAGAAAAAAAAAAAAGCAAAGTCAAAGGGATTAAGAAATCTGGAAACAAGGAAAAATTGAGATTCCAAATAATCATACTAAAGGTCATAAAAGAGACTTCTCTACAAGTGCTTCCAAGATGCATTTCGAATATCCGACCCCACCATACTTAAAGAAGTATTACTCATTTCTCCAAACATATTATGCTCCATGTGTGGTCCCTGGGCTCCAATTAGGTTGTACAGATAACCCACAGTTACAATCAGTCCAAAAGGATATGAAAAGGACCATCAAAGATACCTACATCAAGTTCTTGCAACCAGTGTAACTCTTCCCCTTATCACCTTGAGACACATAAGCAAAAGATTTTAGATTCCTGCAGCCTTCGTGTCACAGTTCTAACCAAAACTTGTGGAGTCAAGTAATTCAGCATCATATATATATATATATATATATATAGTTTTTAAAGATAATTGATGCAAGTTTGAGTTTCAACTGACAACTAACTTATAGTGGCTGATGGGCATTAACTACAATGGAATATATACAAGTTTTTCAGGTTTTGGAGGGTTTTATATGCAGAACTTCAATTTAAATGGATAAATAAGAAAATCACTGAACAATTTTGGGAGAGACATTTAATTTTATATATACAATTTTGCATAAAATAAAATTGCGTACTTCTTTCACATAAATAAGTTATTTATAAGCAAATTTTAAGCAACATGAAATTCGAACATCTAATCAAGTAGAGTCATTTTTTGGGCTACATATGCTATCAGGTAACGACAGACACCCAAGAGTGGACCAAATGAAGCGAATGAAATAGGGAACAAGCACATGAAGACGCGTTACAACAAAAGATCTATCATGTATCCCTCGAGGTCAAACTCCCATGAAGTCTTCCACAGATCTTCCAATTCTAAGACTCATGCAAAAGAAACGAAAAACAAAAAATATTTCTTATTCTAACTCTGCTCTTTAAATTCACAGACCAAGAACAGTAATTAAAGCACAACAATATAAAGGTCTCAACATATTAGAGTTAGAAAAATCCACCTTGATGTCCTAAAAGGTGATCACCCCAATAAATGACTTTTTTATTAGAAAGGAGAATAAGTAAAAGATTACTCCATGCCAAAGCAAACATTATACTCTCCCCAAAGAGAAAAAGGTACACAACAAGCGCAAGAAAGAAGAAAGAAGGGATCGAGGAAGAAGGACAGCCACCTGATGCCGGTAGTTGAAGAATCCGTTGGACCCGGCGATGAGGACGGCCCACCTGGTACCCACCGCGTCATCGTCGCCGCCGAGATGCAGGCCTGCGGCGCGATCGGACGGCAGCCGAATCGTGTTCGGTCGGGCGTGGGCAAGCAGCAGCAGCGGCAGGAGGAGGACGGCGGCGAAGGGGGCGCCGAAGGCGGAGCTGCCCATCGTGACGTGTCGTGTCGGGTCCGGTCGGCGGCGGGGTTGAATGAAGAAGCGGGGGTGCGGAGGACCTTTTATAAGCGGCTCGATTCTTGGAACGTGGCCCACGACGACCCCGTGGCACATGTTTTAAAGGTCGTGCTGTTCCTGATGGACTAATCGTAGCGGTTCGCCGTGGAATCGGAGTTGATTGCAAGTTTGGTGCGGGACCCACAAAAAAAAGGAGGCCTCGTGATGTAGTAGACCCGCGGAGCAAAGAACGGTAACGTAGTCTGAGCTACTGACTTGAACATCTTTGAGAGAGAGAGAGAGATATATATATAGTATTTTAAATTTTAGTGACAAATTGACTCCTTCTCTTTACACTACGTTTTGATGAGCTATAGAATAGAAATAAATTACATTAATCACAACAATTTCATGTCAATTTCAAGAAAAGAAGAAGATATGAAGTGATGTAACCATGACAAGAAGAACATCCATTTTCTTACATAAAAAAAGTACAGCAAAGAAATATGAAATGTATTTTTAACTCAGTTTAAACGGAGGAATTGGTAAGATTTACCAAGAAAATTTGGTGAAAATAATTTATTAAGTAAATTAAGTGTATATATGTAATATGTGTAAATAGGATATATTTTAAAAGGCAAAGATGTGAAATAATGAAGATCTCTCTTGAGGAAGAAGAGATTCAATCCACATCTGCATAAACTAATATAAATGATTTGAGAATGATGTTCTGAAAATGATACCGATAAATAAATATTTTAGAGGACATGTAAACCCTCCCAAAGAAATAGTTTGTGCTTGAATAGTTATTTGAATCTTTTGACAACAGTATCACCTTTATTTTCAGTACTATCAATCAGCAAGAAGGTGACATTTTACTGTGAACCAATTCAATGAATTAAGCCAACATGAATGGGGGGTCGGCGTCCAATTCAGTGGTCATTTACTTGACGCAGAAGGAAGCAGAAAAGACTCCCACCCTTTGAGCAACGAGTATAGCAAACAGTGAATGAGTGTATGGGGGCAAAGTATTGGAAACAGGGGGTGGATTCATGAGTGTCTTTTTTATCTTTCTTTTGTTCTTTAAGAAATCAAAAGGGTGCATGCAGCAAAAGTATCTTTGAACAAGTTGATGCATTTTCTCCATCTAATTTAACAACAAGTTGTGCGGAGAAACAAGACAAAAAGTCTCATACATCTTGTCAAAAGTGGGGGGGGGGGGGGGGGTGTTCTTCGTTGATGACACAATGCCTCCTTGTTTCTGCCAATAGAAGATGATGAGATGAGGCTTGATAGAAAAAGTCTCTTGTAATAATCACTCAATTCATATATTTATCCTTTTCAGTGACAATGAAGTGTAATTATCCATCCAAAACTAACGAGCATATTACTATTAATAGTGATAATATTCGTCATCCTCTCTCATGTCAAAATAAAAAAATATATTCTTAAAATTAAAATTATAAATAGAAAACCCTCTAACGATAATCTTAGTTTACTAATCAAAACATCAACCATATTATGTCAGACATGGATCAGATCGGATTGTAATTAATCTTTATTAGTTATTTCAAATTAATTATTATGCATGTAAAAATTTAATTTACATTAATATAATTCAGAAACCCATTATGCAATTAAAATGTTAAAGGTATTCAAGTATATTTCCTTCACTTAAACGAACAACATAATTTCCCAACTCTTATAAAACAAAGGAGGACATGTCCATATTAGTGGGCATGATGAGCTTGTCAAAGATTCCACACAAGTATTGACAGGTTGCGGGTCAAGACGCACACTCGAATCCATTCGAATCAAACAAATTTGGACAGATTCCGAACCCGTGGGGCCCATTTAGATTCGGATCCAATGCAGGGGTTAGGAAGAATGAGCGCAAGCACATCCATGTCTTGGGTTCGATTTAATACATTGATTTGGAATCCACCCTGCTTATCGTGTGGGTATCAAAGCAGGGATTATTCCCTTGTTATCTAATGGACTAAGAGAAAGACAGTTGACTCTCTTTATTGATTGGATATTGACAAAAATCTCATGTATTGGATCATCATTTTTCAGTCGAATATAAAAGCGCTTAAAAGCTTGACATCATCATCATCTAGAACAGGCATGGATTTCTATGTCGCTTACCCAAGAACTAAGTATCTAAAATTTTCAAAGGAGCCTTAGCTGGAAGGAATCTTTTGTTGTGTACGCAACCACAGAACAAATAGTGTTCACTGATCGAGATGGAGATTCATTGTCGGCTGTCAATCCATTCCTTGCAATAATCACTACCACTACTACTAAGCCACGGAACCAGAGATTGGGATGGATGGACTGATTGCTACTTGTATTGAACTCTTCCTTCACGATGATGTCGGCAAACAAAAAATTGCTCTGCAGTCAGTAGGGAGGGACATAGGACCAGATGTAAAAACCAAACATCTAAGAATCCGTCGGTGACACCCATGTAAAGGCTCCTTTTTATTTTAAATCACGTTGTTGCATCATCCAAAGTGATTATTTTCCCAATAGCTGGTGTTGGTACACCTACGTTACCCGAAAGAGACAGAAAAAATTAGATGGAAATGATCATATCATACACGAAAAGGCAGAAAATGGCAGAGGCAAATAGAGCTATTGCATATTTTTGTTAATCCACCATGAATAGGAGGATACACGTGAAATCCATTCATTTCAATAAAAAAAATTAATAAAATAAATAAATTATATCTTTCTCGAAAGAAATTAAAAGGAAAAAAAAAGATGAAACAAACAAATCCACTTGAGAATAAGAAAGAGAAACTTATGAAATAAGATCTGGTCCTGTGGGTGTAAACATCCATCGAGCATATTTAATATTTTGCATCTTAGAACATCATACAGGGCTTTAAGGATTTATATCAAAAGTAGTCTGGATTCAATGAACCTCAAGAGGTGGATGGAGAAGGATCGTGGAAATTTCACCACCCTCTTGAATTCCATGGATTTATATCAAAAATAGTCTGGGTTCAATGAACCTCCAAGAGGTGGATGGAGAAGGATCGTGGAAACTTCACCACCCTCTTGAATTCAATGGTAAAAATCGACTACTTAGTCGATGTTTATTTTCCTAATCTATAAGAATGATAAGAGTACACAATAATTTGCAGAGAGAAAAATTAACACAACCATCTCTCTCTCTCTCTCTCTCTCTCTCTCTCTGTTGTGGATCTAAGCTTTTTGATAGTGGACCCAATAACAGTTGTTCATCCTTCTCCTTCACAGGCAAGCAAACCGATAGGCTCCTTGTCTTCTGTACTTCTGCTACATCAGGTGATGACAACAGGTTTTGCCGCACACATTCCTGGCGCACTCAGCCACTTGGAATCTCCTCTCTCTCCCTCTCTCATACTGTGTGGCCTATGTCCAAGATTCCATATTCCAAGGTGATAAGACTCCTATCTTTTTCTCTCATTACAATTGGTGAACCTCAAAGAAAGCAACATCACTCGAACCTATCATGAATTATTGCAACAGCATGAGTCACTGTAATTGATGATCCATGTACAGTGGAAATCCAAGACTAATTTGTCCTTCACAGGAGCTTTCTTCTTGGTTTATATATATATATATATATATATATATAACACATATCTATCGCTTGCACGCTTCAACAATCATGGCCAAGTTTTTCTGCAATTGGTCCCATTGTGCCATGCAACAAAATATCAAATCCCAGTGTCTTGATCTCAGTACTCGATTGATGTCTAATCGATAAATTGTTGGCCTATTTAGCAAGTATGTTAGAGAGAATAATCAGTTTGCATCCTCCTGAGACAATTGAGAATGAAATAAAAAGACAGGCAAAACATAGTAATTAGAATCCTGATCGTCGAACATGATGAGGCAGTACCTTTTGAGGGTTAACCAGGATGTAATAAAGTCAGGCTCATGTATGGCATGAGATCCTCCAATCCACCTGCGGCTTGTGATGCTTTTATTTACTGATGTCCTCTTGGATCATTCCTGCATAGAATAAAAGAGAAAGGAGGGAGATTGCGACACAAAAATCTAGATAAGAGTGGCTATCCAGATTGACTCATCATGCACTAAACTTAAATCTTATGACGTTTCCTATAATATTTTTTTGGAGCATCATAAGTTTACTTTATCAGCATCCATAGTCTTTCTATTTCTTGCTTAAAATAAGCCAACTTGTGCATCTCATTCGATTGTTGTTGTTATCGCCTACAAGAAGATAAATCATCATAAATAAATCATAACAAAACAGCTTGAAGTTTCTTTCAAGAGCATCACTACCCCAATCACTCTCGTCAGACAACACAAGTGGTTTAATAGATAAGATAATAATAAAACTACATGAATGGTCCAGATGCTAGCTTTTTTTTCTCATAGTAGTATGTTTCTGATAGCATCAACGTAAAGATTGAGAAGCATCGTCAAGGTTTCTGTTTTCAACAAATAGCCTCAACTCGTACAAGGTCTGGCTTTGGGAGAAACCTATCACAATAATATGGCCCTGAATGCACAATTCCAAATTTTGGATGGGAACAAATACATGGATTTCGGTGATTGGTAGTGTCAATCAGGTTCATCAGTCAAAAGAAAGTTCCTGCACAATTTCAATATGAACATGAAATACCTCACCTAGCTTTGCAAACAGTCTATTATCACCCTCAACCTATTATGACACAATCCCATAAATGAGGGATAGATAATACAGAGCACTTTAGATGCACTGTACACAAGCTGAAGCAGTGCATGATCCTTTGCCCTGAGACAACAAAAAGAACAACATTTTTGCAAGAACAACCTGAACTACAAGGTTTTTGGATGTTCATATTTTCCGAACTATATAATAAGCATACAGAATTTTGATAACATTTTTTAAAGATTTAATTGGGTGAGAACTTGCTAGAACCTGTAAGCAGGTAGAATAGAACCCAATATACGCTTCAACATCCCCAATAGAGCCCAATATGTACTTTAATATCACATCTCATGAGCTCCTATCCATCTCATGAGCCCAATATACTATCTTAAAGTTTTAATTGGATAGCCACAAATCCTAAAACCTTAAGCTATTAGGAAAAGAGACCAATATTCTTTAGCAGCATTTAACATGTCGTTACCAGTTCCCCACGGATACCAAGTTTGGTGGAAGATGGAGTGGACGAACACACTGCAAGAAACAGCTGTCAACAAGAAAACGAACAGTATTTTGGGAAAGGGACGAGGATAATGGGTTCAAGAACGGATGGATTAGAAGAAGGTTACTCTACCGGGCGTGCTCCCGGACCGTCTCCTCTTGATCTGTACCGGAAAAGGAACCATCGGAAAGGAATTGGTGTAACAGAAAAAGGCAAGATCGTCATGCCGAGCCTACAAGGAGTGATTAGGGGAAGAAGAATTCTCCAACCTCGGAAGTGCATAGCGTGGGAGTCGTGCTCGACACCGCCAACGCCTCCTCCTCGATCTGCACCAGAAAAGGAACCGGAAACGAGTTATTGGAGGAGGAAAAGGCAAGATCGTCGTGGTACCCCTGCAGAGAAGCCGACACGGAGCATTGGAAGTCGATAGCCTGGGAATCTCCGCCTCCTCCTCGAGGATGCTTCGTTCGCCCCATTACCATTTCAGCTTCATCGATCGATTGATCGTTTCTCCGTAGCAGAAGCGGAGAGGGACTCGTCGCGCCGTAATGCGCGTTCCAACAAAGAGGCCCACTTAATACCCTTAGACTATGCTTTAGCCCATTTCATGGAGCCCATGAACACTTGGTTGGATATATATATTATATTATATTATATATATATATATATATAACATTTCTGCTCAAATTTATAATTTAGACTAAATATCATCTTTAGGGATATACATGACAATTAAATATCACATATACTTATAATTAAAATTAAATAAAATTACTTCTTAAAACATATAGTTATTGAATAGGAAAGAAGTTGAATGTATTGAATAAATATTTTTCTTTTTTATTGTGAATGAATTAAAATAAATACTTATATGAGTGAAATAAAACTGCTTAGAAGTTTGTAGTAAGAAGATAAAATATTATTTGTGTGCACAAAAATAAAATTGAAGTAAGCATATGCACTATAAATTATTTACCCCAAGATTGATAAATTTTCGTTTGTCATCATACTATCAAATTAGATGTAGCAAGAACTATAAACAACTAGTTTGAATAGTGATATTGATAATATCTAAATGATAGGTCGATAATCCAAGCAACTTGTCGATTAGATTCGAACGACATGTGATGGTCATATCCGAGGACACATGGTCACAAACGCATCGCACATAACCAAATGTTTGATTATTCGACTCCATGATAGACATAGTCAAATAAATAAGCTTTCAGAACGACTAACATTATACCATACCTTTGCTCAAAACGTTGCACGATCTCCTATCACTATTACTGATTTCAAACATAATAATTTCCAAACCACCTATAAAAGGGACCTCAAGATACATATTTGCTATTTCAATATTATTAGGTAGTCGAACGAATCCAACTAATTATCAACATTCTGACTTTGACAACTAACTTGATCTTCGAAGGAACATTTGTCCGAAATATCCCCGACTTAATCTTATAGTGTCAACGCCTCGAGAAACTACGACTTATATCTCTAACTCAGACAATTAGAATCTGACTTAACAAATAGTAAATTAAATATTTGATTTAAAAGGATAAAAAACAAGTGCTTGATTATTTGATTTAATACAAATCAAAATTAACTTAAAAAATGTTATTTAAGTTTGTAGCAGTTATAAAAATTATTTCAGGAATATAACTTTCCCAATATATCAAAATCTTAGTTTATGTTTGAGAAAATTCGGAATTTAAAATTAAATTTTTAGTATAATTTATATTTAAGATTTCCTTTTTCAAAAAGATTAGCAAATTTAAGCAAAGGAAAAATCTCAGAATTATTATAATTACTAAAGAAATCCAAGTTCTTTTACTTTAAAATTTCAAAAATTTTATAATTTCCTTTTTTTAAATTAAAAAAAACAAATAAATTTCAATACTTTAATTTTCACATAAAAGATTCTTTAAAGTTTGAAAATCAATGTCCTGTTTCCAAAAATAATTTCTTTTCATAACAAATGTAGCAATTAATTTGCTATAATTTTTCTTAAAAGAAAAGGCCAAAATAGATATCGAACTTTCCTTTTTGACTTTCCAAATTCAGACACACTTAAATTGGTTATTCTTGTGTTAGATAAGGATTAAATGCGCAAACAATTATCTCAGTGTGGAGCACAAATGTGATAGCAAATTACAAAAAGTTTAATTATTAATAGAACATTAACAAATGAATAACTATAAATCGTCATGTTGATTACCAATAAGAATCTATAAACGATTGCATAATTTCATTAGAAGTTAACCCAATTACTACTATTATTTATATTCAACGACAATACATCAATCAATTAATTAATCAGACATAATAAAATATTGATTTTCTTTCACTTAATCCTACCGACATTGATTTTGTAAAGTCAGACATAATAAAAAAAAAGGAAAAAGAGAAAGAAGGAAAGAGGAAGAAAACAGAAAAAAGAGAAAAAAATGGAAACAGTAATAGGAAAGTTTTGATTCTCACTTAATCCTACCCTTAAAATCAAATTATAATAGAAACTGGGACTTGAAGTTCTACATAAACAATTCTTCATAGGGTATCAACTCTCTCTCTCTCTCTCGTTTGCTTATATTATAAGATTTATTTTTTCATCAATTCTTGGTTTTTTTTTTTCTTTTTATGGATGGATGCTCGATCATGTTTTGCTTCGGGACATTTACTTTTGTTGTTTCATTGTGCATTGTAGTCGAGAAATATGGATGTTAGTGATGCCGCTACGATGACGACAATGGCAAGGATCCCCGAAGACATCCGCCATTATGATATCTTCCCATGGCTCCCCTGTAAGACCATCGCAAGGTTCAAGGTTGTCTGCAAGAAGTGGTATCATCTCTTCTCCCATGACATAGTATTCGCACGCAAGAAGTTGCAACTTGAGTCACCCATCTCCTCCGGCATGGTCTACCGATGTGACAAACATATCGAGTTCTTCCCATTGGACATCCCAGGAGAAGTCAACATCGGCATGCCCGACTCCTTCTTTCCCTCCCTTCCTGATGGCATGACCCTTGAAAGCATCGTTGCCTTCGTCGATGGCCTCCTCTTGGTGGTGTTACGAAAAGAGATGGATGAGAATCCGCTATACCATTTAAACTACGTGTGGGATGTGGTGACAAAAAAGGGTCATATCATCCCTGGGAATTGCTTTTATCGAGATGTTGGACTGGCCTTCGATCCCTCCACCACTCCTACTCGTTACACGCTTATAAACATCAAATGGAAATTGCATGGACAAATCCAAGAGTTCTCATTCGACATCTACTCCTCGAGCACGAGAAGGTGGACGGTCTCGGATCACAAGGTTGTCATCCAAGGAATCACAAATTTGTATCCCATGAACAATATATCCATACGAAACGTCATATACTGGAACAGTCGTACCCACCTGCTGTGGTTCGATCTCGATAAGGATGTCGCAGGCAACTCGCGTTTGCCACCGGTAGACGAAGAAGGAATCATGTATCATCAAAACATTGGGGTTGCCAGAGACGACCGAGGGATTTTGACGCTAACTCGAGTCATGTTCAAGAACACGATAAATATATGGGCATTCAACGAGGAAGGAGAGTGGGTGCAGAATCGTACCATCTCAACCACGTACTTCCTGAGCCGTGCAGGACCCGGTGCCTTACGGATCTTTCGTGCCTTTCTATCGAGGGGAGGTGATGTGCTCTTCCTGGAAACCCAATTTTCGACGACCAAACGAAAGCTTTTCAGCTACAACATAGTCACCGGCGAGACTACAACGATCAGCGAGTTGAAGAGCAGCCATCGCCAAGGACCATGTCACTACATATTCTTAAATCACAACAGTTTGATCAGATTCAAGCAGTTTAGTTGATATGCATGTAAATTAATATTAGTGTTTTTTGTTGGTACTCTCGATTGATTGTTTGTTAATCTTGACTCCTTGAGACAAATGTGTTCAATATGAGTGTCGATGGAGTTGGTCGTTCCAATAAAAGGATGAATTTATGCATCATTTATAGGTTAATATTCTGTTAATTTTTTATAATTTTCTATCATGTTTATGGCACTACACTTAGATATGTTTGTACATTTATAGCTTTTTTTTTATCACAAGAATAACCTATTTAAGTGAATCTGAATTTGGAAAGTCAAAAGAGGAAAGATTGAAATCTATTTTGAAAATTTTCTTTTAAGGAAAATTATAGCGAATTAATTACTACATTTTTATAGAAAATATTTTCGGAAACAGTTTTTCTTTTGGAAAATTATAGTGATGTTTGGTCGAATATGTAAGTGTCATTCCCCCTTATCACCTACAAAATGCATCCATATCCCCCCACCTCGAGACTACATCAACGTCACAAGCTCTTTGAGCACACGATGGTACACACGATCGTGTCCCGATAAGACCGAGCCCACCATACCCATACTACATCCCCTTGCTATCCTTCTCTGGTTTATCTTCTCACACCAACAGCCCTAACACGGACACAAGAGATGGTAGCCAAACCACAGTAAGTAAACTGGAAGCATGTTTCTTCTCCTCTCTCCGTTAAGACTTCGATTACAGGTGAGGAAGCTTGCAATATGAATACAAAATGGTACCTGTGAAACATTGCCCACCACCAACACACCAAAGAGGAGAGAAAGAAGATGAGAACTAAAGATGCCATGCTTTCCAAGGGCACATGTGCTGTCATCCAATAATGCATGTGTTTTTTGTGTGCACAAGTAGCTGGCAAGACAGGAAGCAGATCCAACTTATATAGCAGCTGATGTCAGGTCAGTGGATCCCATGTTCTTCGAAGACCCAAAGCACATCGCTTATCCATTTCCAGATAGATAGATAGATAGATATAATTCATTAAAGAAAATAATCAAGCTAACCTGAATTTGAGTAGAACTATCTGTCCAGAATTTGGAGACTCATACATGTTCCCTTTTTGAAGACTATGACCGATAAGAACCAGAACAAATCTGCTTGTGATCACAGACATGGAAAGATCATGCTGAAGGAGCCGAAGACTGCAACAATGGCAGCAGCAACCTGTGGGTCACAGGCTCAAACACTGCGGCTTCCTTCTGTTAACCTCACGAGTAATAGCAGCGAGTAGCTTCTCCCTCGTCAATTGCTGGGACTCCACCACAAACGTGTGCATCACTGTGTCGTCGCTCACGACGACCTTCGATTCCACCACGTTGATGTGTGACTCGTTGAGAGCTCGGATGACTCCTGAGACAGGATGCGTGTGCGATGGGCAGTTCACTCGGACCATCAGCTCGTCCTGCACCAATTCCACGTTGAGCATGGGGCGATGCGTGTGGATGTCGCGATCCATGAATGCAGGTTGCCGCAGCATCTCCTTCTCTGCCTCCATCTCCTTGAGCTTCCTCTGCATCTCGGTGATGTACGCTATGGCGTCGGCGAGCAGGGATGCCTTGTCCGTCTTGGATACGTTGGGCACCACAGCTCTCAGTGCGCAGAACCTCTGGTTAAGCTTCTCCCTCCTCTGACGCTCGGCCTCCACGTGGTTGAGAGGCTCTTCTCTCCCGTTGGCCGGCTTGCGGCCCCTCTTTCTCGGCTTACGGTCCTCCGGCGTCGCTGGGGTTCCCAAGCGACCCGTCGACTTGCTGCTAGAACACTGTGGCTTCGGCTGCTGCTGCTTCTCAGCCAGGAATTGGTTCGTCACAGGGTCCTCCTCCCTGGCAACGCCACTACTATGACGCAAACACGCTTCGTGAACTGGCGTCGCTTCCTCGACGCTGTGGTTTAGATTCCAATTCGGCACCTTCGTGCTCATCTGCGCCGGCGCGACGTTCAAATCCTTGCCGAAGATCTTTGGATGCTGGCGGACGGCGTCGCCGAAGCGAGAATGTGATGACGAACATGTGGCGCCGCGGCGTTCCGTCTCGCCTGACGCCGCTGCGGCCCCTTTGTTCAGGTCGTGGCCGAAGACGGCCCTGATCCTATGCAACTCGTCGGGGCTCTCCGGAACCGCATCAAAGGAGGCCAATTCGAGCACGCCCGCGTCGATCGGTATGAGCACGACGGTCCGGAAACCGGCGGTCCTCGCGAGGAACGCCCGGACGAAGTAATCGGCACCCGGGAACGCCGTCTCCGGGATCCATATGTGATTCTCGGAGAGCAGAGCCCTCCCCGGCGCGCCCTCGCCAGGGTGGAACAAGAAGTACATGGACGCCAGGAAGTACATCTCGGAGTCGGCGAGCCGGTCGCGGCAGAGCGCGTAGTTTTCCTCGTGGGAACCGCCGGAGAGCACGTGGAGCCGCTCGAGCACCCGCTTCCGCATCCGATGAAGGGGACCGGCGCCCTGGGGGTACCGACCGTTGGTGCCATCGTCGTCAACGCCGGAGACAAGCTCGCGGCAGTGGCCGTCACCCCATCTGAGGACCAACTCGCCGGACCGGGACCGGGAGATCTGCCAGAAGACTGCGCAGGCCCACACCGAGCCGTGGCCCTCGACGAGGCTCTGGAGCTTGGTCTGGAGGTCGGGCACGCCTTCGACGACGGCATCGGGATGATCAGAGGAGGACACGTGGCTTCCGGCCAGAAGGAAGTCAAGAGCTCGGCTGCCTAGGACTGCTGCCGCCTCCGCACGGTCCTCTACGGAGCAGCGCGAGCCCATCCCTGTCTCCCACCTCATCCACTTCCCAACAGCAAAGCAAAAGGAGTAGGAACTCAACGCAACTGCAGAAACTGTGAAGTTTTGAAGTGGATGAACAACGAGATAGGACGGTGGTGCTCTTGCGACGGAATCATAGCGACGTGATCGCGAACGTGGTAAGCGGCGCAGAGCGCGAGAAATGGCGACCGGGAAGAAGGAAGGCGACTTACGTGCGGGCTGCGTGATGAGATGGCTAGCGGACCAGCCATAGATTTGATCAAAGCTACATTGTAAAAGATATTGTAGAAGCACTCTTCACATCAGACCGTCCGTTTGCACGAACTCGGATCTACCGGCCGTCCATTTCGGGCTGCGTCCTTGCGTTGGTTGGATCGGATCCGGTGTAACTTGCGAGGTCGTCCGTACCGTACCGTGATGGTGGGCCCAGAGGGCTGTGACAAGGCGCACGTGGTTCTGACACGGGTAGACGGGACAGTAACGGAGTAGTAGGTGCGTTTACGTGCGCCACAGGTGCAGGATTTAATGAGGCTCATTTTTACCTGTAAACATTTCACTATTATAACCTTAGCCATTAGTTTATGTTGAGATATCCGAATTGATTATTATTATATTAAATAAATGATAGATCTCAAGTTTGAACTTACATATGAATATCATATATGTCACTTTATGTAATTTAATTTCTTTTTTTTTTTTAAATTATTATAAGTTATTAAAGTTATTAAAGATTATATTTACTGAAAATTATTTAGCAGTAATTGAGAGAAAGAAAGAAAAGAGGAGGTGCAGCTGTTGTCATATGAACCACTGTGATGCATTATGCTTTCTGAAAGATTGCTGCAGATCATAATATCAGCAATGAATATATCTCAGCACAAGATTCACACATCTGCAGATCTTATTGACCTGCATCAATTGCAGCGCATGGATGGTCCATTCTCACTGTAAACTTTGGTGAAGGAATCTCTTTTCTTCATTGAAATCTTTGTTGAGAGGAAAGTAAAGCAAGCCCCAGATAGAAGATGGCGTGTACTCACCCAAAGGAAGAGAGAGGCAAACAATGATACCCGCTGAAAGGACAAAAGTTTCAATTACGAAGGGCCATTAATTCAACAGCTCCGAGTAGTGATGAGCATAGTTTTTGTCAATAATGCAACATTATTATTAGACTTGTGACTATTGTTCTCATGTAAGATTTACATGTTCTTCCCTCCATGACAAGATTTCAGTCATCTAAAACAGCAGCAGAAGGAAGAAAACGCATCACTCTGCAGAAGTCTATGCAGGTGGATATCTAACTGAGAGAGTTGGGTGTGTGTGTGTGTGTGTGTCAGAGAGAGAGAGACACACAGATTTTACTCCCTCCATGGCATCTCTCTGCTTGTTCTCGATTGGGTTATCGTAGATGGGGATTAATTTGCATCAGCTTCTCCCAGGTCAAAGTTTGCTGCTGAGGCAATTCCTGCTTCTTTGGCTCATGGCAGAATAGGACAAGAGAGGTGAGAATCTCCACCAGAGACCCAAACTCCATTTTGCTTGAATTGTACAATGTTTTTGATTGATTTGCCAAATTGCTGCCATCCGATGATAGTGGTGTTGAAAATTTCCAATATGTGTACCAATTAAGTTAAGGATTCTCTTAATTAATCGAGCCAACCTTTTTCTTATTAAATATTACCTAATTGAAATATTTTTATCATATAGCATAAGCACATCATATATAGTGTAAACACATCTTTAATAATGTGAATACATCTTATAAATACTAAGCAAGAAATTGCTTAGATCTTTTACATGTATCTATTTAAACCCATTGTATAAATTATTATTATTATTATTATTATTATTATTATTATTATTATTATTATTATTATTATTATTATTGCTTCTATTCTTAATTCTTTGTTTATTCTCCTTCAACAATTTCTCCTTATTGACGTAACAATGGCATTTTCACCCTTTCATTTATGGTTATTGCAAGTCCCAACCTCAAAAGATTTCAAAGCCCAATACAATTCTTTGTGTTCTTACCATTTAGAAACAAGATTATAACTAATAATAAGATGGTTGTAATGCTAACCATGTTTTCTCGATGATCGAGATATTGGAAGATTAGCAAAACAAACATGTATAAGAAGTTAATGTAAGCGTGTTGAAATGTTGAGATGAATCGGCGTAATTACTAAATATGATAAACTAAAGAAAATTTTCATTTCTAAACAATTAGATAGAGAAAAAAAAATTAATTGTATGAATACATTCATATGTAGCTATTTTTTCCCTCTATATTTAAACTAATATAGCATATAAATCCCTCTTTAAAGTTCAAAAGTTTCATAATTTTCGTATTTACTGTATAAAATTTTAATTTATGATATTGTCATTTAAGCATTCAGAATAATACTTAAAATATTAATTTTGTATTTTACATTTAAATAAAAATAGAATTAGATATTAATTATAATATATTATTCATCTCAATATATGAAATTATCATGATAATCCTTTTTACGATACAAGTTTAACTAATTAATGAAATATTACTCCCGTATGATTTTTTTTATTTGTAGATTGATAATTGAGTGAATTCTAAAAATTAGATTTTTTTTCTTTCAAAATGATCATCGTAACCCTATCAGCCATTGCCCTCCACTTAGCCCGTCGCCCCCATCTACCTTGTCGACCAACCTCCCCTAGCCATCTACATTTTTGCTCACGAGCTAATCTTATCGGTCGTCCTCTCTTCTCCCCTAGCCACATGCGCTTTCGCGCATGAGCTAACTTGATTAGTCGTCCCCTCCTCTCTCTTAATCATATGCGCCTTCACGTGCATGCTAATCTTACTGATCGACCTTCTCCACACGTTTTTTTGTTTCTAGAGTTTAACTAGGATGACTAGAGTTGGCATGAGCACCCATGATTACCTTGGGTTCAATGTGGGCACAAGGGCGATAACGATTGTAACACAAGAAGAAGCAGGCGACAATAGATCCGACAGGATAAAATGATATTTTCATATGATTAGAGTCGCTTATGAAAATTTTTCAAAGGTGGGCCGCATTATAGGAAATTCTCAAAATTTATAGGCTTTTTTTCGAGAATTTGTCATTGATAGTTCATATTTTAATTATGAGGGGTGAAATCGTAGTTCCATAGAGTTTTGGAGGGTCGAACCGTCATCCAAAAGGCGACGCACGATTACCCCAAACGCTGGCCGCAGCACGTGAGCGGGGCACGTGTCCAAGGAAATTATCCCTCTTCTTCCTATTATCGCAAACTAACTCGTTTTTGGGATGATGTCGCGCACCAAAACACCCATCCGACCCGATTAACTGCACTATGGTGGGCCCAGAAACGAGCTCTAAAAGCCTCCAATCATCAACTGGTAAACTAGAGAGGTAAGTCGAAAACTGTTGTCCTAAGGCGCATTCCTCTATATAACTACCTCGGCCCCCTCTCTTCTCACGCTCGTCAGAAGAATGGTCCGCAACAAACACCAGTTCTAAGCTCGTCTTCTCTCCTCCCCTCTCCTCGTGACGAAGAAGGAGGACAAAGAGGAACCAAAGAGAAGAGGGCTCCGGATTTCTTCATCCGGATCCACAAAGAAGCTCCCAAGATCGCTTCTTCTGAGGTGCTCCTCTCCCTCTTCCCTCGAATTCAGCTCGATTTAGCTTATTTCTTGTTTTTTTTCTTTCTTTCTTGCAGTATTCTGTTCCGTTCTTTGATCTTCGTGCGTTGTATTCTCTCCGTGAGCTGATGATGGAAATACGCTTTCTTTGCTTTGCTTGTTCGTAGTGGTCTATCCGATCGGATCCGATCGTGCCGGATGGAGGCGCCCCGGGAAAAGGTCCGTCCGCATTCTTGATAGCTTTCCTTTTCTCCCCTTGTTTTGGTTAATGTATCGTACTGCATTCGTTTCTTTTTCTTCGGTTTTTGGAAGACTCTGAACTCCGATTAGTAGCTTTCTTTTGACTTCAAATGCGAACTCTGAGATCTTTGCGCTGACCAGGATCTGATTAGTTCATCACGTCCTTCTTTTTACTGATCCATGTAATACTCACTAGGAAATTAAGAACATATTACATGCAGTTGCCTAAGATGATCTGAGTTCGAGGGAAGCACTGCAAACGCTTAAATCTTCCAGTCCTCAACTATTTTGTTCGTTTCTATTTCTTCGCTGGACTCACCACGAGTCAAGACGTGCTTTCTTTATGACCTACAAACCATTTCTTTCTGATGCTTCTTTTCCGTCCTCTCTCTCTCTCTCTCTCAGTTCCTGAGTTCTTGCAGAGATCATAAAAACCTCCTATTTGTGCCTTTTCCAAGTCCCGGACCAAAGGAAGACAAAAAGAAGAATAGAGCATGGAAGCTGCTGCTGCTGCTGCTGCGCTTGCCGCTTCGGCGAGTAGTACGGTATGATTCTTCCTTTTTTCCCCCCGCAAAACCTAAGTCTTTGATCAAAACCAAAAAGAAAAGAGGCAGGAAGAAAAATATATCTTCTATTTCTTCGCCATCTTTTATGAGGAAGGATCGGAACCGTCGGATCAAGATACTAGGGCGGATCGGGTGTGATCGGACGATCCAGATTTAGGTGGGAATGGTGATGACTTGGGTTTGTAATTTGGGCGGTGTTGGGAGGTCGTTATAACCACGAGGAGATCGTATATTCGCGTTCTAAGGTGAACAAACAGAAACGGGAGGGAGCGCTTGTGATGATGACGACGCGACTCGTGCAAGCAATACCTGTCCACCTTTACCACGTATATACCCGCTGCATCACCTGCGTTGTGACTGGTGAGACTGTGATCTCATGTGGGCCGCATCTGCTCGCATCAGGGAAGGAAAGCGCAGCTGTTTGTACTCGAATGTCAAAAGATCTGATTTGTTTGTTCCACAAATGGGAAATGATGGTGATGATGATGATGATATTAACATGATGTTGTTGTCTGCTTGCGGGGACAGCTGAAGTATTATTACTCGAAAAGGAATGACTCGGAGCAGCGAGGGCGGTCGGCTTTGGGAAGGGAGGCGCTGCCCGATGCCAATTCGAGCGATGCACACCCATGCAACGGTACGAACCATGCATACCCATGCCTGATGCCAATTCTCATCATGACGCCCGCGCGCGCGCGCGCGCACACACATACACTCTCGCTCCTCTTATTCCTATGTTCCTACAATACCCTCCTGAAGAGCAATGCAACGATTAAACAGATGTGGGCATTTTGGGGAGTCGGTGAAGTCGAGCTGAGCATTATATGGTGTTTCGATTTGTTTCGCAGGAGTGTTCGAGCTCGGCGCCTTCTACGAGATCGATCATGAAATGCTTCCCCCCAAGTCCCCGATCCAGCTGAAAGCCATTCGAGTCGTAAAGGTTTCAAAATTTCCGTCGTTTTAGCTGTTCTTTTTTATACTGTAAATGCTTGCTTAGTGTTTGTGATTGGAACATAGGTGGGCGAGGCGACGAAGCTGGACGTAACGGTTAGCTTCCCAAGCACGCTCGCGCTGCGGAACTACTTCGCGATTTCACCGGAGCCTGGCCGTGATCCGGAGCTGGACGAGAGGTTCGTCATGAGCTCGAACCAGGCGGGAAGGATACTCCGACGGCCAGTGCCCCCGTCGGAGCTGGAAGAACAGAAGCACCTGGAGAGTTTCTGGCTGTCGACTTCCAACCTGCACGAGTTCCCACTGCCTATGGTGCCCATCGGATCAGTAACGGCAGAAGACGAGATCGGTAAGCGAGCGTCGCCAGTTGGAAACTGCCTCTTGACCATCAAGCGCCCAGGCTTTCTTGGCTGGGGGATCCGAAGAAAGGTTAAGTACATTGGGAGGCACCGGGAGATGTCTTTATCGATGTCCGATCAGAAAGACGAGGAGCAGCAACATGAAAAGAAAAGAAAACGGGAGGTCGTCGAGGAGGAGGAGACGGAGAAGAAGAAGGAGAAACAAAGGGGAAAGAAGGGTGAGAAGAAGACAAAACCTCGGCGCGACAACAAGGATAAGTGGAGGTGCGTGAAGGAGCAGCAAAAGGGGAAGGGGAGCAGGGACCGGTGGTCTTCCGAGAGGTACGAGGCGGCTGAGATGAAGCTGCTGGAAATCATGAAGGTGAAGAAGGCCGGGCTCGGGAAGCCCATCATGCGGCAGGCGCTGAGGGAGGAGGCGAGGAAGCACATTGGGGACACGGGGCTCCTGGATCATCTGCTGAAGCACATGGCGGGCAAAGTCGTGATGAACGGCACCGAGCGGTTCCGCCGGCGGCACAACTCGGAGGGGGTGATGGAGTACTGGCTGGAGCCGGCGGACCTGGTTGAAGACCGCCGGAAGGCCGGGGTGGTGGATCCCTACTGGGTCCCTCCGCCAGGGTGGAAGCCTGGCGATGCCACGTCTGCGTGCGCCTGCGGTGGTGCTTGCAAGCCTGTGATAAAACAACTCAGAGAGGAAATATTAATTCTCAAGAGGTACCTTTATCTCTCTCTCTCTCTCACACACACACACTCTCGCTCTCTCACACATACACATGGCTCATTTACTTGTTTGGTGAAATGAACGTGGCACATGCAGGGATTTGGAGCAGCTGAGCTCACCGAAGGAAGTCGAAAAGGTCGTTTTAGCTGTGCTTTTTCTTAATCACATGCATGTTTGTCTTCTGGACCGTTTCACTGAAAGCTGGCAAAGAGTAATAATACACATCAATGGGCACATGAGAGTAAACTAATATAGGATACCACATGCGTGAATTTGCTTCTTCATTTATTAGTAGCTTATTGATGACTCGACTCAGCAATCTGCGTAATTGATTACCAGGAGGACTACAGTAGTTTTATGGAAAGGAGTAAGAAGCTTGATGAAGAAATAAGTGTCATTTACAATTGTTTGCAGGGCTTGAAGGTATGAGGAAGTTTTCCGTTTGGTTGTACAAGCAGCTTTTACTTTGAATCCATGTAGCACTTCAAAGATCGGTTGTTTTACTAATTTCCACGGAATACGTTCGACACTACGCATGCACCTTTTGATTGTTTGCTGGGTGATGCAGGAAGAGATCCGACTCATGAAGGAGCAGGAAAACAAGAACATGGAGATAGAGGTAATGAGAGAAGACAGGGGAATGCAGTACGAAGAAGATGTGGCCATGAAGCAGGAGGGGAATGAGAAGAAGGGAAATGGAGACGCCAGCAACAGCAACAACACCACTGACAGTACCACGAACGACACCAATAACAACAGCAGCAGCAACATAACCAACCAAACCATTACCACCATCGGTACTAGTAAGAGTAGCAAGAGCACCACCACAAACAACAATAAGGCGGGGGTGCGCCGGAGTGGGTTCAGGATCTGCAAGCCGCAGGGGACATTCCTGTGGCCGGACATGTGGAGCAGCAACAATGGCAGCGCCACTGGCGGCGGCGGCGGCGGCGGAGGGGAGCTACGTTCCCAGGGCCCTGTGTTGGTCCCCAACACCATGATGACCACCACGATGGCCATGACGACAGCGGCCATAGAGGAGCACCTGATGCTGATGGGTGGTGTCCCCACACCTCCCTCGGCCTCATCCGCCACCTCGGCCCCCAGACTCCTCCTGCTGCCATCTCCGACGTCCCCAGTCCTGACACGTCCCCCAGAGGTGGTGGCGGTCCCCCCGCCTCCTCCTCCCTACCGCAGTCTGCAGCTGCAGCAAACAGGCAGCTCCCACAACATCTGCCCTTCCGTTGTGTACCATCACATGGTTGCTCGCGTACTCTCTCTCTCTCTCTCTCTCTCTCTCTCTCTCTCTCTCTCTCTCTCTCTCTCTCTCTCACTCTCAGAAGAAACGGAGAGTGCTCTAACATTCTGCTGCAGGTTTGGGCGCAGACAACATCTTCGCCAACAATGCTGCCTGGCGTAGGGGATGAGCCGGAGGGAAACACGAGATCAGAGTCAGCAACCGCGGCTTCTAACTGGAATGCACACAAGGGAGGAAGAAGCAACATCACCACGGATTTATCCCTCGCCACGCCCTCCACCACCTACCAGTGAACCAATGTGTCTTTTCTAGAGACATTACTTACCCATTCATATTAATCAACGTTTAGTAGCTCCACTGCTGCTTAGCTTCTCTTAATCGTCCACCTTAGCTAGCATACCTTACCCTGCGAAGCATATAGTAAGATGGAACAACAAAAAGAGCTGATGTAGCATCATCCCCTAACTGTCTCCGTTGCCTCTGTTGTCTACGACATCTATCTGTGCATAAAAGTTTCGGAAGCCTTGGGAAGCAAAACTACAGAGGCTTTGTCAGGGATACAAGTGTTGATGCACTAATTAGTACCTTGTTGTTGTGTTTCTAACCAACATATGATTTATCGTCATCAGAAGAAAGTCTTTTTATTTGTTTCCCAGAAAAAAATAATAATGAGGAACTTGTTTGTCATCAGAAAGAATGGTGCAGGAGGAGGGCAGCAAAGGCAGGCACAAGCAGCTTGTCTGCTCCAAACAGGGAATTTGCTAAGCTCGGCTGGATACTGCGTGGGTGCAGACAGCAGGTACTACTCAGGTATGCAGCTGCCACACCGCTTTCCCTGGTACTATTCAGTGTCTTTTTCAGAGTGCAGATTGTGCATGTATCTGTGTGGGCTCTGATCCACCCCACACCGCATCGGCGACAATGAAGTCGGTTCTGAACTTAACATCTCTAAACGTAACACTAATTCCTTAATAAAATGGATATTTGATTATGAAAGTGACCCAATTCGTCCTTATTATGGGAACGATTGAGATAGATAGCCGGTGACTACATAATTCGGAAGGTAGAAAAACAAAAAACCACGAAATGATGATGATAATGATGGCTGAAGAAAATTTTATGCATTTCTATCACGCACGCACATGCATTCTGTTTATGCAATTGTACTCCCAAATCGATATTATATATTTTCAAGTCTCCATGAGGATGTATATATGTCCCACCAATTGGTTGCACCAATTTCCTCAATTCCCCCACAATAATTCTACTTCCTCTGCCATAAATTGCTTGATAAAATGACATACATCATCGTGACGTTAAAGACCCATCATCATATATCCATCCAGCTTGATCTCCAATGCAGGTGGCTTAACATGTGAATTGTATTGGCATATTTAAGTTACTTTTATAGTATGTATGGTAAGTGAAATTAATTTATAACTTGGGTGGCTATGTTTCTTCGATACTTACGTATCTTAAAAAATCGAAGCATCGTATATATATTCCTATCATTTGGAAGTTGGGATTATAATATAACTCAAGTTGTAATTCATTATACAATACGGGGATGCTGGCAGCACACATAGATTTAATAGACTTGCAACAATGAAAATATTTTATGATAATATAATAAGATTTCTTCTATCAAAAATGAAAATTTTTGGGCTTAAATTGAACTGTACATCGAACTTTTGAATCGTATTTATCTCAAATCCGAGAAGACGATATCAAATCGAACTAAATATTAAATTCTATTTACTCGTATTCAATGAAGCGATATCCTAACAAATAAGGAACAGAAAATTGTTAACGGCGCAGAAAAGACTGGATACACCAATCCACCACCACAAGTTGAGATTTAATCTCCCATATCTGTTCCATGTGGATGTGCCAAGGCAAACTTAAATCTCCTAAACATTAATGTGGAACATGAAGACAAGACAAAGTTTATGGTCTTTTTCTTACCAAAAAGATGTGGACTTGGCAAGCAGACATAATTTTCTCACCAACCCAAACTCTGACCGCCCAAATTTGCAAATAAAAAGCCTGAATATTAATACAATAATTGATTTATAAATAATTGTAATATGCTTAGTGCTAATTTTAGATCCGATGTTTGCGTACGTGAGAAGAGATGGCCAAATAATCGTCGTCACCAAACATCATATCTTTAGGTTCTTACAGAACAAAAAGGTCGATGTCTCTCACCTACCATCCCATCCCACTTGTCTCTCCATGACTTTGGACCTAATCCATTGAAATGATCCTTACCGTAGAAGAGTTTTGAGGCCTTCCAAGCTCGAGGAGGCTACCTTTGTTGACTCAAACACCACCTTTCTCTAACTATTAGTTTACGTGCAGACGACTCACGATGGCGACGAGGGAGAGCACGATAAGACCACAGATCGAGTGCAACAAAACTGCACGATCTCGAGTCCCGTGCACGACGCAATCACTTGATCTCGTTGTGTCTGCTCAATCGCACCTCATGAAGTCAGTCATCGTTGCTCAAATGATGCAGCCATCATTTGGGGATTTGATGAAATCATGTGTCATCTCATTCTTTCCCCCATTATATGTTGGCTCTATCGCACCCGTGTATACCATACATTGCCTCACCACAACCCAACACAGTGTTCGGACATGAAAACAAATGACTTGTACTCTAATCTTCGATGTCTGTCTCATGTTAAGATAAAGATACTAGAAAATCCCAACATGATATCAGAATCAGATGCACAAATAAAATTGGTGTCAGATTATCATAAAATTGTTCTTTGATTTAAAAGTAAAAAAAAAATGAATAAATTACATAATTATCGAATGAGAAATTAACTTTTTAGATTGTGACAATAATTCAATCTAAATATATATATTACATAATTAATTGTTTACTTTTTCTTTTGATGACAATATGACAATTTTCACAAGTTTTCTTTCCGATCCCCTTCCGCAGCATCAGTACGCGGAATTGGATCATTCCACCCTGCAAGAATCGACGGTGGATGATGATGACGCGTGGCTGAACAAGCCGCTGTCGTCCCAAGCTTATTTATACCGTCAACCAGGCCCCAACCCGACCCCTGCTTCCTATGGCTATGGCAATGGCCTCCCCGGCCTCCGGTTTCCGCCTTCGCCTTCGCCTTCGCCCTCACCTTCTCCTCCTCGCCATCTGCCTCGCTTCCCTCAACGTGATGCTCGTCGCCGGCTGCTACAGCGCCATCTTCAGCTTTGGGGACTCGCTCGCCGACACCGGCAACCGCCTCCACTCCCACCGGTTCGACCCCGTCGGCCGGTTTCCCTACGGCGAGACCTTCTTCCACCACCCCACCGGCCGATACTCCGACGGAAGAGTGATGCTCGACTTCATCGGTAATGGTTCCCCTTCACTCACTTCTCACGCGTCCACGCTCTTCCTTTACGCATCGGCTCCGCTGACGAAGCCCGATGGTGCGTGCAGCACAAGCAATTGGACTGCCGATGGTGCAGCCATACCTCGCCGGCACGCACGACGGCGAGGACTTCAGGTACGGAGCGAACTTCGCCGTCGGCGGAGCCACCGCGCTCGACAACGAATTCTTCAGATCGAAGGGGATGGAGGTGTCGTGGACCAACGACTCGTTGAGCGTTCAGTTGGAGTGGTTCAAGCATCTGCTGCCGTCGCTCTGTTCCACCAACTGCAGCGATCTGATGAGCGAGTCGCTGTTCTCGGTAGGGGAGATCGGGGGCAACGATTACAACCACGCCTTCTTCCAAGGAAGAGGCGTGGATGAGATCAAGACCTTCGTTCCCGGCGTCGTCTCCGCCATCGGCTCCGCCATCGAGGTGACCTCGGTTCTCGGCTCGCCATTGCGCTGTCGGCATCTCTGATTTCATCGGGCTAACGAATCCAGTTCGATCGCCAGGAACTGATCAAACTCGGTGCGAGAACCATGATTGTGCCGGGGAACTTCCCGATCGGGTGCGTCGCCGTCTACTTGACCATGTTCCAGAGCGACAGGCGCGAGGATTACGAGTCGGGAACGGGGTGCATAGAGTGGTTGAACCAGTTCTCCATGTACCACAACCGGCACCTCCTTGATGAACTGAGCCAGCTACGGCGACGGTATCCGCAGGCGACCATCATTTACGCAAATTACTATGAAGCCGCCATGGCCATCTTCCGCTCTCCCCAGGAATACGGTGCGCTCCTCCTCTCTTCCTCTTTCCTTTCCATCAATTATTTATTTGCATGTGTTTGCCATGTGATTAAGAAATATCATGTTATGTCATCGAGACCACACGGTCGGTGGCGTTGAGTTACATGTGGAAAATGATATCTCCCCAACTCTCTCTCTCTCTCTCTCTCTCTGTCGGTCCTCTCACATAGGCAAGCCTTTTTCCAATCATACAGTGCACAACATGACCACCACCGGCTTATAAGTATAATTTTGCCTGGGTGGCAATGATGATATTAAACCTTATCGTGTGGTACATGTCACTAAGGCTTTGCATAAATGAACTGCAAATTTAATTTAATATAGCAAGTGTTGGTCACCCATGCCTGCCTGCCTCACACAGCGTGGACTGAGTGCAGGATTTGGGAAGTTTCCTCTTGCCGCGTGCTGTGGAGGTGGCGGTCCCTACAACTACAACCACTCCACCAAGTGCGGAAAGGACGCTGGCGTGTGCAGCAGTCCATCGACCCAAATCTCCTGGGACGGGATACACCTGACCGAGGCAGCTTACCGGGTCATCGCTCGTGGCCTGTTAGGGCCATACACCATCCCTTCCCTTTCACGATCATGTCCGACCATAAAGTGGAATGTTCTCGACTCCGACGACGAGTACTCCGCTCAATCCTAATGTCGACTTGTTATGTGCGGTTTGGACAGGAAACTCCGGCGACCTCAAGTTACTGGGACATGAAATTAATTGTGTTCAATTTTTATGATTGCTTAGTCAGCCATATTTATTTTCTCCATTCACGTATTGGAATGCAAACTCACAGAAGAAATAGAATTGTGTCGAAAAAATTACCAAATCAAAAAGCAAAGGAGCATATCTTTAACATACTAACAAATTTGTATCTACCTATCGTATGGAGCTTCTTAAGAGCATATCTTCTGCAAGAGTTCACATTGAAACATATTCACTAATCAAAGGTTCTGAGCTTGATGTAAACATGAATTAGATTTAGTCCACTCCATGGAGAAGTAATTAAGGACTCCTCAGGTAATGCACTCACAAACTTTGAGACTGCAGTTCTGAAGATAAATGCTAGCAGAAAGAGTAACAGATACAATTGCTAGTCACAATTGATCTTGAGCAGTCAACAAAACACAACTATGTATGTATGTGTGTATGTACACACATCGATGCCTCTGGAAGGCTTGAGCAGGCTTGAGATTGTTACAAAGACATTCTCCACGTACAGAGAGAAACCAAAGCTTCTTGAACAAATTCAAAACACTTCCCAACCTATATATAAAGGACTTGGACTTCTAGCAGACCGAAATGCATAGTGTTCCCCTGCTAAAAACCCAGGATCGAGCACCATTCATGCAGCTTACGCAGTCAGAAACCCTGGTGAGGTAACTTACTCGTCAGACATGCATTCCATTGCCATTGGAGCAGATGTTCCTGTTTGACAGCCTCGTAGCGGGCTTCTTCGAATTCCCATTCCCGTTCTGGTGGGATTGAGTGGGTGAGAAGCCATTGCTTGTTGTAAGTCCTTTGAATTCCCGTTCTGATGGGATTGCATGGGTGAGAAGCCATTGCTTGTTGTAAGTCTCCTTGTTAAGGTGCTGCAGTGGCTGGGATTTTGCAGCAAAAGTTCGAGTTGTCCACAAGCAGCTCCTACAAGTCCTGCCAAATGATTCACATTGTTTTATTTATGACATGCTATATTCAGCTTCCCTGTGAAATCATGAGAGAAGTATGAAAACAATATAACAGATCATCAAAGCGAGATATACAACAAGAATAGTATTTCAAAGCACCATGAGAAAAAAAATAAGCTCATGGTGCTTTCATCATGGTCAGCATGGACTGGAAATGGAGAATTTGTCTGCTCAGCACCTGTTCAGCTCACCAGTAATCGAAAACCTGAGTGCTAAAACTTACAAAGTGTTTCAACTAAAAGATAAAAGCATGGACTGTGAATACACCATACGATGTTAAATGAATATAAAAAGGGCATGACATTTTCAAGCGCAAAATTGGACTCAGGAATTTCACCATATGCTGTGATAAAAGTGGACATGTTTGCAAATGAAACATTACCTGAGAAAAGGGCAGAGGGTTTTCCAGGTCTTGACTTGAACTCCGGATGAAATTGCACACCAATGAAATAAGGATGAGTATGCAACTCAACAATCTGCACCAGCATATAAATATTTAAAAGAAATTCAAAATTCGCAAAACCAAAGTAAGTGCTATCAGATGCATACCTCCATACGTCTTTTGGTTTCGTCTTTACCAACAAAAGCAAGACCAGCCTTTTCAAATTCTGTAATCATGGAGGGATTCACCTGCGTATACAATGAAAACAAGAAGCCTAATGAAGAGAATATTTATTCAAGCTTCTCAAAGTTGCTGCAATTTTTAATTTGTGTGCAAGTGTACAGGCCTCATATCGATGCCGATGTCGTTCATCCACAAAGCTGACATTGCCATACCTAAACAGAAGGCAAAATTTTAGAGTTTTTCAGCATAGGAGAAATGCAGAAAAATTGACAATAGCAATGGCCATTAAAAGTTCAAGGGATATTTGTCTGCATACAACTTTGCAGCTTTACTGTCAGCAACCTCAAAATAGGTCCTCCTTGATCCAAGTCGCATTGTACCTCCCAGGTGAGTTTTGCAGCCCTTTATTTATCGTTCTTAGATATGTCAGGAAGCAGAAGATTTCCATAAAAGAAATAACGAAAGAGATGGCCATACGAATTACCTCTGGCATAAAAACAACACATGGATTTGTTGTATCAGGGTCAAACTCCGTGCTGTTTGCATCCTCCAAGTTCATAACAGAACGGGCAAATTCGATGACAGCTATTTGCATGCCAAGACAAATGCCAAGAAATGGAACGTTGTTTTCACGGGCATATTTAACAGCAAGAATCTTTCCTTCCACCCCTCTATCTCCAAAGCCTCCTGGGACTAGTATACCATCTGCACCCTGAGCTAAAAGATTATTAGATGGCAGCAAGAAAGCTGCATAACCTACTACCCATGTTAACAACAGCTGAAAACATGATAATGCACATTGTCTCAAGAATCTAAGACCAATGGCTTAAATAAGAACGACACACACCCTCAACCGTCTCCATGCTGCTCTGTAAAGATCAGGAGCCTGTACATGGGATTAATCATAGTCATTAATATCGAAACACAAACCATCAACAGAGACTGGAGAATATGAAAATAAACAGACTTCTGCTTTGGTGCTGTCTTCAAGGTCAGAAGATGGGACCCAATCCACCACAAGTTTCTTATGACAAGCAATAGAAGCATGCGAAAGAGCCTGCGAATAGGTTCACGATTAAATTGATTACAAAAAATATAGAAGTGGAGAGAAATCAAGAGCTTATTTTCCATATCTTGTCCTTCTAATGGAAAGTATAAATAATCCAAACAAAAAGTTAAATGCTAATCAACCTAATCTTTCCAGCCAATAGCCAATTAAATTTATGGACAAGGATTGATATCATTGAGTAATACATGCATTCACCTTCAACACTGAGATATAAGAATCAGAAAGGCCGGTATATTTTCCAACCATGGCAATTCTGACCTGAAAATCAATAATGGGTCAGATTGCAACCAGCAAATGAAATTAAGGCATCCAACAGAGGGATAAAAGAGAAGAAGAAGAAGGGGAGAGAGAGAGAGAGAGAGAGAGAGAGAGAGAGCTCACGGGATCATGCGAGATGTCATAAATTCTAGCTATAATCGTCCATTCTTCCAACATAGGTTCTTTAGCGATCCTAGCAAATACAAAAGGTTTTGATTTATTTCATGTCTATCTACATTTGCATATAGATAAAAAGTTGATAAATCCAAAAATTTCGAAATAGACAGGTCAAGTTAATCAAACTGACCCTTGAAGCTTCAATAGCTTTATAAAAGCTTCATGTGCCTTTTGCTCCTACAGGTACAAAAACAAAATAGAATGAACCATTTGCTCCTAAGGGTACAAAGTTTGAATGTACAACTGTACATTTAAAAAAAAAAAAATAGAAGGAACCATTTGAGTATCCTGAACATTATGTCCACGATTCTATCGGGAATATAGACTCTACCCTCAACAGTAAAGGAATGTGCCAAATATTTGTAACATCGTTCAGAGTAATAATATTTGCTACCTGCAAAAACAATATGCTGATCAATTAGCGGACAGTAGTATGCATTTATTGCAAAAAGGTTATGGGCCAATTGATGAAACTCAACAAAAGAATACCGGGATATGGCAAAATTGTGAAAGTTTCTCTTTTATATTTTCGTCCAGTGGCTGACAAATGCATCAAAAATGGAACTATCAGAAGGCAATGTAAAATGACAATAAAAAGAAGCCTGAAAATGGCAGATGGAGAAAGAAGTTCAGTGGAACCTTAGTGCTTCGGCAGGCTAGAATATTTGGCATCAACCCAAGTCCTCTTAGGCTCCGAACACTATGTTGTGTGGGCTTAGTTTTCTACAAAATTTTAAGCCAAAACTCTCATCTCAGATTGCCACAATAAATATATAGACTAAATATAGCGGCAAAACTCAAACTGTTGCACAAATTTTTGCACAGAAACTGTAGACTACAGTCACTGACCTGCTCGCCAACTGCATCTAAAACAGGAACAAGACTGACATGAACCAGACAGAAGTTCCCAGGACCTGCATGAAGAACAATTTGAAGAAACACCCGTATGTAAGAGTGACTGAGATAACAAGTCAATCATAAGAAGCAATTGACACAAAACAAGTGCTGTCTCCATACCTACACGGTAAGAGAACTGACCCAAAGCTTCTATAAATGGCATAGACTCTATGTCCCCTGCATCAAGAATGCCACTGTCGTTATGCCCTGAAAAGATCGTGGCTCCTGCACCGCATACTTACACCACTATCGGTAACATCTTGCAAACTAAAATTCTCCACAAAAAGTGCCAACTTGCTGGCTGATATATACAATATTCCACCCTCATTATGAGGAAAATCAAACAATGTGGCATACCTATAGTTCCACCCAATTCTATAATACAAACATCAGCAGGTCCTTCATTACCATCCACAGGTATCTTAGCTACACGTTCAATCCACTCTTGTATGGCATTTGTAATGTGCGGCACAACCTTGGAAGAAATAATGAAAGAAGTTCAGGAACACAAGGATAAAACCAAAATATGATCCATCCCATATATCAAATGATTTAGATAAGTGCTGCAGAGAAGAGCCAGACTTGGACTGTCTTCCCCAGATAGTCTCCCTTCCTCTCCTTGTTAATGACAAACTACCACATAACAACAAGAATATAATGGCGCATCAGTTCATATAGGTACAACTGGACAGAATGACAAAGAATAAAAACAAAAGATGAGTTTACAGATGTAATATAATTGAAACCGTGAGTACAGAAGGCATGGATCAATATAGCACCTGATAGATCTTTCCAGTTGTGATGTTGTTGTCCCGAGTTAATTTGATATCAAGAAATCTTTCATAATTTCCAAGATCCAAGTTCACCTGCAAATAACAACATTCATCAGGCACAATTTTTTTATCATTTCAGTCACAGTGAATAAATCAGATAAACAATGATTTCTGGGATATCTGTCAGATAAATAAAATGTCACATAAAGCAGAAGGCGTGTAACAAAGTTAGGCACACAACAATACATGTAGAAAGTATTACTAACCTCACCACCATCATCTAAGACAAATACTTCCCCGTGCTCAAATGGAGCCAACGTCCCGGCATCAGTGTTCAGATAAGGATCTGCAACAAGTACCACATGTAAAAGCACAAGACATCGTCGTCAAAAGAAGAGCAACCTAGTGACATTGTTGCCACACAATCAGAAACTCCGGGTTCTACAAATCCTTCAACACAATAAATTAAATGACACTGTCCATTTTTACGCATTCACAGATGTCTTCATGACCTTACAGAAATTGGAAATAAATGGACAGATGCTAGTTTCAGCATGATTTATGTGTTCTCAGCTTGACTTAATTCTACTCAAGATCTAAAAGAAGTGGAAATAAATGTTAAAATTGATATTCCTTAAATAATGATGAGTAAGGTTTCAAAAATCTACATGTATGTCTCCCAAAGCTAAAGAGGCTAAGAGGATCGAACATGAAGTTGGTACGAACTTAGGATCCCAAACCAAAAGGCAAACAAAGTTAAAACCAAGGAAGTAACTGTTACCCAATACCAAGTAAACAAACTGCCACACTTTCACTAGGACACTCGCCACAGGAGTTGCTTACACACCAAATTGGTGGCCCTAAAAGTGTGGAAAATGCAAATATCATTGCCCCTGAAGAGTGGGAAGGCCAAACATGAAACTTCTTTTTCGGCATGATTTTTGCCCTTGCGAATGAAAAGCTAGGTTGGAGATGACGATTTCAAGAAAAAGAGAACGGATTGTTCCTTCCGAGCACAGAAAAGCCATCTCCGAGAGAAATACGAAGGGAAAGGACAGACGAAGTGCAATTTTGATCGGCGCAGGTGAAGCCTCATCCCGATAGGATAGGGGAGGAGAAGAATACCGATTTTTATCGCCGTCACCCGGAGCCCGCATGCCTTGAGGAGGACTCCAATGCTGCTCGCTGTCACCCCTTTCCCCAGTCCACTTACCACTCCTCCCGTCACCAATACGTACTTCATCTCTCTCTCTCTCTCTCTCTCTCTCTCTCTCTCTCAGAGCGATGGAGAGTAGGACGGGAGGACGCAGCGGGGGTGCTTAAATACTCCCTTCCAAGCCTTTTACCTCTGAAATAAAATAAATTAAAATAAAGAAAAACATTAAAATTAAAAAATTAAAATTTTGTTACCACTAAACATGTCAAAATGTAAAGGGTAAAATTTTGACTAATCCTATATTCTTTCCCATTTAATTCTCAAAATTGAGAGTTAAGTAATTTTGTCTATATGATCATGTTTGACTATAAACTAGAAAGTCGAAAGCTCGAACTGAATTATAAACGGTTATTATCTTTTCTTTTTTATTCATCATGTGATGTGATATGATGTGATGTATATATAATTAAAATTTAAATATAAAAAATAAAGTTATTATCAAATCATATAATTATAAATATTATAAAAATGTGACGGATTATATACTTCCTTCATCCTATTTATAGATGGGAGAGTATATACGTGAGAATTGGCCATATAAACAGCAAAAAAGAAAGCAAGTCTGCCTTTCGATTGAATTTACTTTTATTTTAGATTTGCAATCACATCAGGCTAATTGAATGCGAATGAAATAAGATGGCATTCAGACATAGTATCCAAGTTCCTTATTTGACGCTTATAGGATATTAATGGAAGGAGAGGAATTCTTATACAATCTTGACATTAATGAACCACATGGCGTGGAATTAGGACTCGATTTCCAGATCGATGGGCCCATTTAGGCTTATCCTCTTCATTTTTAGTAGATTGCGACGACAAAAAAGAGCGGGGTGGAGCTCCGTGACGCCATTCACCCGTGGGTCCCGGGACGCGGAGAGAGGTCGACGGTGGCGGGGCCCTGTTGGGTGGGTGGGGTGGGTGACGACGTGGGGAAGGAGGAGTCGGCCGGTGCCGGCGTTCTCGGCGTGTCCAGTCAAATCCGCCACGTCAACGCGACGTGTGTCCTCCCACGTGGCCGTCCCGCGGCTGGGTGGCATGCCTCACGTGGGTCCCAAAGCCGCTACCAATCGTTTTCCGAGAGGGACGTCCTCCACGTGGCCCATGTCAGAGGCTAGACTTTTCATTATTACACATCTACCCCTTTGACAAAATAATTTTCTCGTAATGACTACTACTAATCGTAATATTGAATTCAAATAACATGTTAAAAGGATAACTCGTAATAGATAGAATTATAATCTATCGGCTTCGTCTAACTGAAAAAACCTTCAACCTAACGGTCCACGACCACCGTGCAAAAGACTCAACTTCGTCCCCATTGACAATGACTGTATCATCGAATACACAAGTGTCGATGAACGAACAATACAGTCGTGTGTGAGCCAATGGTGATAGTTTGCTTGGTGGAATAGAAAGCACGAAGCTGCTAAAGTCTTCTTAACATATCTACGTTGACCAACCACAATAATCGTAGTCACACGTCAACGACACAGCCTTGGAATCCGAGCTAGAGATGCGTCGGCAGGGTTGATTTGTTCGATTCCCACCTAACATCTCAATCCTCCGAGAATTCACATGGGATGTAATGAGTACAATTTAATATGAGTCGATTAACATGGGATGTATGGAGGTATGTGACAATACATCTCGTCAATCGTTTCTTACGAGAGCAAGGAGGGAATCTACACTGTGTATTGTTTGTATCATTTCCACTGCACTGTGATTTATGAAAGGCAGTGTAACTTTTATCTTCTAGTGACCGGCAGCCAACCTAACTCAGCTTACATTTGCTCGGCCACATCATGCAGGCACATATATCGCAAGAGCTTCTCTTCTCTTTCACTTTTCCTTGTTATTGCGTTTAAACACTCAACTTCAAGAATTCTGCTCTCGCAGCTAAGAAAGGCTTCTCATGCTTTCAACGTGTGTTTGCTGTAGAATGGAGTTCTTCGTGATGAAGCAAAAAAGTCACGGGATGATCAACCAAAAGCCATCTCATGTCAAACTATTCCTTGACATGGCATAGAAAGGGTTTCTGTTATCCGCTTCTTCCATGGCAGTCGAAGGCCGACATAGGATGATCAACCAAAAGTCACGGGGAAGCCTTTCTACGTCACTTCGCATCAGCTTCTATAACCTCTCATCGTCGCTATCCTTCACCTTAGACACCTCGATGCTTGTTGGGATCTTTGGGATCCGTAAGTTGTGCTTCAATCATCTTCTTTGGTAGAGAGATCGCTGTTAGGCAGTACCACCGAAACTCTCGAGGATCACTTCTTAATTCGTTGATGCTAGTCTTGATCGAGAACTTTATTATCATGTGGTACGTGGATACCACCACCTTCAACCGGTTGAGGGTAGGTCGACCAATGATTACATTATAGGCTCAGGAGATTTTCATCATCATGAACTTGTTCGTTAGGGCCTTGGAGTATGGTTCTTTACCGAAGGTGATGTAGAGGCTTACTATCTCATGGGGGGAGATGAAATCTCCTGTGAACCCAATCAATGATGATGTCATTGGGGAGAGCCGTCGACAATTTGAATTTCTGAAAGGCATCAAAATAAAGTACGACTATGAAGTTGCCCATATCGATCATAACTCTTTTTGCTCGGGAATTAGCCATCCCGATCAAGACCACCAAGGTGTCATCATGGTTAGGGTCGAGGTGCTCGATCTCCCCTTCATTGAAAGTAATCTTCAACCTTTCCTCGTGTTTTTCCATGGTGGCTGGGGCACACGCTTTGCTTCTAGAGGAATTATCATCCCCCTTGGTCCACCGAAGATGACATCAATTTATTTTTTCACAAAGCAATGAGAGTGAGGCGAGAGCTCTCGGGGATTGTGGAGGAATCTCCCAAGATGACATCTTCGGATGAGCTTCTCGATCTAGTATTTGAGGTCCCGACATTCTTCTGTGTTGTGATCGTAGTCCCAGTGGAAGTGATAACACTTTGTCTTGTTTCTCTACTCCAAATGGGATTTTATGGGTATCAACACCTTTAGGAATCATTTCTACCTTATTTATGGTAAGATCTTCATTCTTGTCATGTTGAGGGAGACTAGCCCGAGCCTTAGGTGTGCCTTCTAAGGTCTAGCGTGTCTCCTTAATGGCAAACTTGAGGTCGATGTCCAGGGCAGTTCTTGGCATAGCCTCTTGTGGGGCTTCTCACGTTGGCCTAAGATCATTGCTTCTACGATCACATAATGGTTGGCTCTTTGGAGCATCTTAGGGATAATTACGGGCGATTTTTCGATCAATTACTAAAAGAATCAGAAAAGCCGTAGGCTTATCATAAAATCTTATATTTCCAACAAAGGTTGGGCATCTTGAACCCTCTAGATTTCATTAGTGAACTAGATAACAAAATGGGAGAGGGGTTCATCCTTCCTCTGCCTTAACTTAAGTAGCATGGCTGCGGAAAACTTCGAGCACATATTAACAACAAAATGAAGCTTGAATTCTTTTACAAGTTGGTCGAAGGAGGACACCGAGAGGGGCTTCAAGCAAGTATACCATTCCTGGGTCAAACCTATCAGTGTTATTCGGAACGCTCAACGTATTAGAGTGTTTGACATGCCATATAATGACATATAGGCCCGGAAGGCCATGGTATGCTCCTCTAGGTTGGAGCTATTATTGAAAGCCTCCAACATTGAGAGACAAAAGTTGGTTGGGAGGGGTTCCTCCTAGATGCTTTGGACGAATGAGGAGCTGCCTGAGGTGGGGTTGTTGGCATCCCCTTTCGAATGATGAAATTCTTATTACACCTCGTCCAGGCATTGGGTCACTAATCACAGTTGAGCCCTGAGTGAATCCTCCATCGAGTCGATGGATTGTATCTCCGTCTCGAATAAAGTTGGCTCATGGTGTGGGGGCATGTTGAATTCCATTATCGGGGATAGTGGTGCTTCGGGCGATATTTCAATCGGCCAAAAGCAATCGAGGGGGATATGCAATGGGTTTATCGGGGAGGCCTTGAGAGGTGCAGGAGTAAGTGAAGGTTGGACCGTTGGTTGTAGTGTTAGAGGTGGGGTCGCTTATTGAGCCAACTAGAGAGCGAGCGATGACTTGAATCATCCTAGCCAACATCTGCATTTGATGTGTGAGGCTTAGGAAGGCCTCAATAAGGACAAGCAGGTGCCCTATGTTCGGTCTCAAAGGTGAGAACCTGAGATCATTAAATAGATGCCAGTAGTGCCTCGAGATTTGTGCTGAGGTGGAGGCATCCACTTGTGAAAAGGAGGGTAGTTGTCCTCCTTGCCCGAAGGAACCGTGTGCATGCGATGACACCTCCTCTTTGGAGCGCTCATTGAGGAGATTTGCGAGTGGACATAGTTGTGACATTCGGCCCTCTTTCTAGTGCCAAAATATTGTTACATTGATGCCACCGACTGTGAATTGGCACAACTTGATTCTATCCTAAAAGCATAAGATCGTATGGATGACCTGTGTGACAATTGAGCGAGGTGGTTAGCGTCAGGGAAGGTTCGAGTGAAGCGATCTCGAGGTGATAGTAGAGTGTTCGAGCTAGCTCCTAAGTCAAACTGAGGTTGGTTCCGGCCTCTTTAGGATTCTGGGCTGAGCCAAGGTGAGCCTTGGTCTCCTCGAGGAACTTGCACAAGCGATTAATGTTAGGAGGGATTTTCTGACCGACCCATCCAATGATAAAATTAGTTTTGTGGGATTGAAACAGTAAATGATTCGAGTTCGATCCCTTTTTCAGACCCTAGGGACCAGTTTTCGTACTTAAGCAACTGACAGAGGGAGACCGATGGTTGACTATTGATTGTGAGAGACGACTAGGGGGGCAGATAGGTTTTGTTGCTTTGGAGTTACTGCCCTCGATGATCGATCCATGCTGCTTTCTCCTGAGTCACGATCTGTTGGGGGCAGTAGGTTGCCGCCCTACAGTTTGCTATTGGGTAAGGGTAAGGGTGATCTGGGCTTTGCTTTGCCTAAGTGGCAGCGCCAGCATATTTCCAATCACTTCCCATTCTCCCATCTCATCATTTGATTATATATACATACAGTTGATATTCACATTAATGGTAGATAAATGAACTTGAATCTGTTAGCTCCTTGAGATGCAAGGATGGACTTAATTGGCGGATATTGTCGCTTGGGAATGCAGTATTCTGAACTAAACACAAACTTGAGATGTTTGGATGAGACCTATAGGAGATTAACACTATTAATCTAGTCATAAAATTAATTATGTTTGTTTTTAAAATATAAAACATATCATTTTTGGATTAGCATACCAATTAATCTTCAAAACTTAATTTTCAATTTAATTAAATTGTATAGGATCAAATTTTTACACATAGATTAATTGCTGCATTCTTAATAAAATAGATTAAATTGCATTGTGCATCGGGTTATCAATCTCATGATCCATAGTAATAGTCTTTATTATCAAAGCTTAGGGTTTGAAGTCTTATCCAATATATTTTTTTTATGATATATTTTCTTTCATAATTTTTTTTGAATAAAGTATTTCAAATCTATTTATCATTCATTGATTGATGGTAGTGTACCAAATCTACTTATCAAAGGTAAGAGTTCAAAATCTCATCCAATATTATTTTCAAGATATTATATAACTTAATTGATTCATACTTTGACAAATCATCGTACAATAATCCTAAGCTTAAATCATATCTTCATCTTTTATCTTTAAAAAGTAATAATAAGAATATTGAATTCCCTGAAATCATTCTTAGCTACACGTTTCTCCTTTGAGTAATTGCTAACTCAAGCAACTCCATAACTTGTGTTCAAAGCAAATGATCCATCTATGCTTGTCGAGGAAGCCTTTGTTTTGAAGGAAACATGAGGAAATACTCTCGACCTTGCCAAAATTAAATCTTTCCCAATCTCATTCAAAACCCTAAATAATTCTGCATCAAGCATTAATCTCAATCATCCTTCACCAATTTTAGGGAAATCATCACCTGACAAACTTAACAGTGCATGCATGAACCCACGTTTCAGGTGCATGGTATTCTTGCAAGCCCTCAGCAAAGTTCTTCCACGCATGCATTCATCGGTTTAGTATTATGCTTTTGGGGGGGGGGGGGGGGTTGTGCGGGAGGAGAGAAGTCACATCGTATGACCGGCATTTCCGAACCAACCTCACCTCACGATAGGCTGCTGCTCACCTAATGGAGAGCCATAAAAAGACGGTGGTGATGGAGATGATGATGGGTGCATAGGTTTTGATGGCCAAGAAGAGCAATCCTGTCCTTCAAGAACCATGGTGGATGAGGACGCCACTGCCATCTGTCTTCTTCATCATCATCTTAGTCTTCGTCGTTCTCTTCATCTCCCTCTCCTACGACAAAGTGGAGTATTTGTCGCCCAAGATTTTTGACCGCCAGCAGGTGAACCTGATGTCGGTATCGGCAGACGAGACGAGGAAGCAGAAGTGTGACTTGTTCTCGGGGCGGTGGGTCTACGATTACTCGACGCAGCCGCTGTACTCCGGGGTGGGGTGCTCGTACATGAACGACGAGGTGGCCTGCGAGAAGTTCGGGAGGAAGGATCTGGAGCATCAGCGGTGGAGGTGGCAACCCCATGGCTGCAGAGTTCCAAGGTATGCGTACTGTCTTGCAATGCTTGCAGATCTTTTGGTTACTGCATTTGCATTTGAAGGACGATCCCATAATTTCCTGCACTTCTTCTTCTTCTTCTTCTTGCCTGCATCATTTCCAATGTGATACTCTTTCTTGAAAGGAAAGAAGAAATCTGAGGGGTCAAATTGACTTTAATCAGCAATGAATAATAAGGTATACATTGTTTTCCAAGGATTTGATATTTATTTTGTTGAATTTTATTTTAGGAAAAGTTCCAATGATCTTAATTTTGTAAACGTAAAGGAGCAAAAGAGTTGTGTTGATTCATCTTTAAGGAATCGGCCCACCACATTGCTATCGCATATCGGAACACGTCGCTCGCAGCAGTCCTTGCCATCTCTCGCAAGTTAAGAAATGGAAACATTACGAGGTGGCCAAAGATGAACAGTCATTAGTATTTGGGCTTTAATTAGATACCATTATAGGGTATTTTAGATCCAATCCTCTATTGTCGTCGAGCCAAATCCATATTAGCCTATTAATTGATTCTCCTATTGTCTATTATCTCAGTTATGATCAGATTTTAGACTGATAATTAAATGTACGGCCATTCCCTCAACCAAAAACAAAAGTTTCCTTTTTATTTTTTTTCAAAAATGTTTTTATTTTTATTTTTAATTTTCTCATTTGATATTTTTTTAATTCGAATAATATCCAAAATATCTCTCATCGATACCAATGGTATCTTTTGAGAAATGGATTCCTCCTTCCTAAGCTCTATAGAATCGAACCAAACCCACCATCACTAAGATATCAATGCTGACGAACAGGTTCGATCCCGAGAAGCTGCTGAACAGATTAACCGGCAAAAGAATGGTGTTCGTTGGCGACTCTCTCAACAGGAATCAATGGGTGTCGATGGTGTGCATGTTGGAATCTGCCGTAAGTAGTGACGGCCATTCTATGAGCCAGAATGGTTCACTCAGGTCCTTCAAGGCAAAGGTAACTATTTGGTCCCTCCTATGACTTCTCCGTCTTCCGAACAATACATTCGATTCATTCCCATTCGTGTGTGTTTGAGACTTGTACTAGTTCTTTATATGTGCAGGATTTTAATGCGTCGATCGACTTCTACTGGTCTCCACTGCTGGTGGAATCCAACTGTGATGACCCGGTGCACCATCGGTTGTCAGATAGGATGATGCGGGCTAATTCGATCGATGCGCATGCTCAACGATGGGCAGATGCAGACATACTCGTCTTCAACTCTTATCTATGGTGGAAGAAGCCCGGGATGAAGATGAAGGTCATGTGAGTTCTGGCTGTGCGAGTTCATGGCACACATGAACTCGGGTGCTAGCTAAAGCCTTTCCGATGACCTAATGTTCCTGTATCTAATTGGTCAGCTACGATGGTTCGTTTGAGGACGAGGACAACAACATGGAGGAAATGGAGATGATAGATGGCTTTGGGTTAGCACTGAAGGCATGGTCCGATTGGCTGGAGTCGCATCGCAACCGCAGCACCCAGCTCTTCTTCGTCAGCCTGTCACCGACGCATGCATGGTGAGGATCCATCCGTGCCTCATTAATGAGTACTTCCTTTTCCCTCTGTCATCGATGATGAAGAGTGTCGACATGGATCTTTTTTGTGCAGGGGTTACGAGTGGGGTGCAGAAGGCAATCAGAACTGCTACAACCAGACGCAGCCGATCGAAGAAGAAGGGTACACAGGTAAAGGATCAGACTACAAGATGATGCGAATGGTGGAGGAGACAGTCGAGAGGCTGAGCAATAAAGGCGTGGATGTGCAGATACTCAACATTACTCAGCTCTCGGAGTACAGAAAAGACGGGCATCCCTCCATTTACAGGAAGTTTTGGGACGATCTCGGTAAAGAACGAGTTGCGAACCCTAGTGGATACTCGGACTGCACGCATTGGTGTCTTCCTGGGGTCCCTGACGTATGGAATGAGCTCCTATATGCCTTCATTGTTTCCCAAGAACAGGTGTAGGTTTTTTGCATGGCGAAAGGAGACTGCTGGAAGCAACATCGAAGGATGCTTAATTGTTGTCTCCTCTCCCCCCCTCCCCTCCCTTTTTTTGGCGTTAAAATTGGAGGAAGAACATTTTGTTAACTCTACAAAGTTAAAAGCAAAATCAAATCCCTATTTTTTTTGTTACGATCAAACAGGACGTATCAGTTTTGCATAGCAGGAAAAAAAGGCTCCAAGTGATCAGATATTAGAGTTTAATCTTTTTGGACTAAATTTTTATCATATGTTGCCCATCTATTTAGAAGCTTAAATGTCAAAAAATATTGTATGGATCCATCATATTTTGGTGAAATAAAAAATAGAGAAATAGAAAAAAAAATAAATTATTGATATTGAATAGATATTTTTTTAAAAAAAATATCTAAAATAGAAATATAGTGATAGATATCCATCTGGGTCTAATTCAAACCTTTTATAAAAATTTCAAATCATTTGAATAAGTCTTTATATGCGATATACTATTTTCTATTTGATCAAAAAATAATGTATTAGATATCAGAACATAATATTTTTGGACCAAAATTTTATTATAGATTATCCATCTATTTAAAATCTCAAATATAAAAAACTTTGCATGGATCCAACATATTCTAAACAAATTAAAAAATATAAAAAATTTTAAAATAAAAAAGTTAATATATGTCCATCTGATTCCAATTTAAAGCTTTACTTTATAGTTATTTTTTTAATTTATTGATTGTACTTTTTCTTTTTTTATTATTTTTATAATTTATTATAATTTATATGTTTATTTATTAATTTTAATAATATAAATTGATATATATCATTAAATTATTTAATATAATTTATTTTTGATATTAAGATTATATATTCTTGATATTTTCTATGCAAATTTAACTTTTTAAAGGTCAAAATTAGTAAATAAACTATCTTTAAAAAAATTAAAATAAAAAATAATGGCCATATATACATTTCAAATTTATTTTTAAGTATCTTAAATATAATTAAAAAAAAACATATATATATATTAAATATGTAAATATTATTATTTATTACTCCTAACTTTATAATTAGAATAATTAGTTTTAATTTTATTATTTTTAATAATTTAATCTATATAATTTTTAATTATATATAAGTAAATTATTTAATATAATTTATTTTTGACGGGTTCAAGTTTTAGATTGGTTGAACTTATTCAATTGTATGAATTAAATTTCTTAAAATCAGGAATTATTTTCGAGAATTCACCTATATATATATTGTTGAAAAGAATATTAATTAATTTGAATGAAGAGATTGGAAAGTTGGGAAGGTCATTTGCTTCTCCAGAAAAATGAAATGCTTATAATTCTTATATGGTTGGCCAACTAATCGGCTACCTGATTACCCCTTACCTTTTTTATATTTTAAAGAATGCATATAGTATTAGCTGACTTACAATTCTCATATGCTTAAGTCCAAAATCATAATAACCAAAAACATTATGCTGAATTATCATTCAACACTCTTCGCTATGCTGAATCACAAAATCTACTATATTCTTATGACCAAAAGCATTATACTGATTTCATCTGGCACATGCACTATGTTTTTGGCACAGACAGCATTAGGTTCAAGTCTGAAGTGTATAATATATTAGCCGAATTATATTTCTCACCATCTGCTAACTTCACTAAAAACCATAATTCACCTTTTTAAGCCACATTATTGCAACTTCTGTACCACTTTTCCTTAATTTCCTACAGAAACTTAATTTTCAGATTTTTTTTTACTGTTAAGGCCAATAAACCTGTTGCATGAGAAGCATCCCACAGCACAGTGAACCAGAGATCCAGTTAAAGTTAGTAAGTATATATATATATATATATATCCAGGATCGGTGCTATCTGCCACGGTGTCACCATCTGCTTGTTGGTGGAAATGCTTCCTCTTAACTCTTACCTTTTTCCCCTTATGTCACCCACTGAAAGATCTAAAGATACATTTGCATGGAATATTGGCCATTCAAGTGTCAATGCCACCTAAAGCCTATCTCTGTCCTACCAACAGTGCCGTCTCTTTTTTGCTGAACTACTACTATCTTGTAGTTGAAGATTTGATGGTATGTTCGCTGGCAAATTGCTTTGACAAAACATCTCTCTCCACCGTCTCAGTTCCTTGAATCACAAGCGACACCCACTGATCCCATTGAACCACTTAGTTGTTGGTTATAGTTTCTATCTGTCATATCTGATGAATTAAATTGGCATTGACATTTGAGAAGAAGCCATAGGCATGTAAGTTTGTTTGACCCACATGTTGTTTTGCTCTACAAGCAATAGCCAAATGAACACTGATGCCACCTCCTTTGTACACGTGCAGAAACAAGGGGGTCAGATGATATCTACTGAGCCAAAAGTTGCATCTTGTCCACCCACCCAAACCAAACCTCTGAATAGTGGCTCTTGCAAGGAGCTCAAGTCTGGAGAAGAACAGTGTTACAAGGCAAACACCTACAGCTTCCATGGTTTCATGAGACCGTGCATGAGTTCTTCCTGCAAATATATGTATCTCGTTGATGTTAGTGTTGTTCTTAAGATTGCGTCATGTGGAAGCTTGTAAAACAAGCATTTGAAGGATCACTATACCTAACACAGAGGCTAGCAAAGTGGGTGCACCAACTGGTGCAGGGTTGAACAAGGAGCTGCTTGACCATACATCAGTGGGTGGAAATCTAAAAGCTTGGAACAAATCGAAAATCTAATCTGCTAACCACAAAATCCACCTCATGTCTCCCATGCAACATATCCCTTGAGCCTCTATATAAGACGTCCCCTTTCCTTTGTATTTCATTACCTCCTCGAAGCTTTCAAGAACAGGGACTGAGTTCAGTAATGGAGTCTTGGCTACTTCCTTTTCTGTTAGCTCTCTCTCTTCTCTTTCGTTACAGCGGCGCGGAAGTTCACTACCATGAGTTTGTGGTAAGCTTTCTCCAAGCTCGGACCATTCTTTGACTCATTCATCGTCTTCGACCTTCGACCTTCGACGTTTGTGTGGATTGGTGCAGGTGCAAGCGACGCCAGTGAAGAGGCTGTGCAAGGCCCACAACATCATCACGGTGAACGGGCAGTTCCCCGGGCCGACCATAGAGGTAAAGAACGGAGACACGCTGGTGATCAACGTTGTTAACCGAGCGAGATACAACGTCACGCTTCACTGGTACGTAGTGATCTGCATGTCGACGTGCGTGCGTTGATGAAGAGAGCATGCGGTACTGATCGTTGTGTTGTTGAAGGCACGGGGTGCGGCAAATGAGGACGGCGTGGGCGGACGGACCGGAGTTCGTGACGCAGTGCCCGATCCGGCCAGGCGGCAGCTACAGGTACCGGTTCACGATCGAGGGACAGGAGGGGACGCTGTGGTGGCACGCCCACAGCTCCTGGCTCAGGGCTACTATTTACGGAGCTCTCATCATCCACCCCAAGGATAACTCCTGCCCATTCACCAAGCCCAAGAGAGAAATACCTGTTCTCCTTGGTTCGTCTCTCTCTCCCTCTCTCTCTCTCTCTCTCTCTGAAAGGCAAGTAGGAAATATTCCATAATAAGAAAGGCAAGTAGGAAATACTCTATAACAAAAGATCCAGTTGTTTTTCTTGCAAAGGCCTCAACCATGGCTTCTTTCATGAGGAACAGGAGAGTGGTGGAATAGGAATCCCATTGACGTCGTGCGGCGAGCTAAGCGCACCGGAGCAGCTCCCAACAACTCCGACGCCTTCACCATCAATGGCGAGCCCGGTGATCTCTACAAATGCTCCCGCAAAGGTGTGCTCACGTCCAATCTCAAAAGCATCTCATCTCTTGAAAGTTGTATCGTATCAGTACATAGAAGTGTGTCGACTCCTCTCATGTTTGCATCCCTGTACAGACACCACAGTGATTCCGGCGATGGCTGGAGAGACCAATCTCTTCCGGTTCATCAATGCGGCGCTGAACACCGAGCTCTTCGTCGCGATCGCGGGTCACAAGATGACCGTCGTCGGAGCCGACGCGTCCTACACCAAGCCCTTCACCACCTCGGTGCTCATGCTTGGACCGGGGCAGACCACCGACGTGCTCGTCACCATGGACCAGCCGGTGTCTCGCTACTACATCGCTGCCCGGGCTTACGCCAGCGCGCAGGGCGTGCCCTTCGATAACACCACCACCACCGCCATCCTCGAGTACGACTGCGGGTGCTCCGAACCGGTACGGGTCGTGCAGCCTGCATTCCCCGCCCTCCCGGCCTACAACGACACCAGAGCCGCCTCCGCCTTCTCCGCCGGCATCAAAAGCCTCTCCAGGGTTAGGGTTCCCGGGCCGGTCGACGAGAACCTCTTCTTCACCGTGGGCTTGGGCTTGTTCGGTTGCCCTGCAGGGAAGACCTGCGGCGGGCCGAACAACACTCGCTTCGGGGCGAGCATGAACAATGTCTCCTTTGTGTTGCCCAACAGCTACTCCATTCTCCAAGCCCACTACCAAGGCGTGCCCGGCGTCTTCACCACCGACTTCCCGGCGGTGCCGCCGGTGCAGTTCGATTACACCTCCCAAAACATCAGCCGCAGTCTGTGGCAGCCGATCGCGGGGACGAAGGTCTACAAGCTCAAGTACGGCTCCGTGGTCCAGCTGGTGCTGCAAGGCACCAACATCTTCGCCGCCGAGAACCATCCCATCCACATCCACGGCTACGACTTCTACATCCTCGCGGAGGGGTTCGGAAACTTCAACCCAGCCAAGGACAACGCCAAGTTCAACCTCGTCGACCCGCCGATGAGGAACACGGTGGGAGTGCCGGTGAACGGCTGGGCGGTCATCCGATTCGTGGCGGACAACCCAGGAGTGTGGCTCATGCATTGCCATTTGGACGTTCACATTACCTGGGGGTTGGCCATGGCGTTCCTGGTGGAGGATGGAGTGGGAGAGCTGCAGTCCTTGGAGGCCCCTCCGGTTGACCTGCCTCCATGCTGAACATATTCATAGATTACTTGCCCTTCATATCAAATATTATATCGTATTTAATTCATATGCTTTATATCGTTCATGAATGAATCATAAATGCAACGAACATTATGTTTGTTACAGTCAAGCGAAATTTGATATGCTCTCACAAGTATATCAGATCTTTTTTTTTTGCATCGTCTCACAAGTTTATGATATGATTGGGCGGACTTTGGGGGTTGGCTTGTTCGGATAATGTAAGACCGCTGTTATTATTGACCTGTCAACGAAACTATATATATATATATATATATATATATATATATATATATATATATATATATATATATATATATATATATATATATATATATATATATATATATATATATATATATATCCAAATTCGTTCCTCTACCAAAACGAATGAGTGAACTGTGTAGGAACACATCAACACCACCTCAGCAGCTGCAGCAGAGCTTAGTGGCCACACCTAAACGGCCACGTTGCTTTCGCAACTGAGTGGTCAGTGTCCGGTGGATATCGTCGACGCCATCGTGCGCCACTCACCCTCGCGGTGCCCATCTTTCCACGCAAGCATTTTATACGTACCAAAATAATTTATGTGATACGAGAAAAATTGGTATTTTGGTCCAGAAAATTAAAGTAAAGTCTGAATTTTGACAAAGAATTTAAAAGGAAAATAGTATTTGGGATATTTGTCTTGTTATTATATTTGAAGCTACGATGATAACGGAATGGCCAATCCATGTATTGAACGGCGTTAAGTGAAAACGGTTATCGATTGCAACGTTCCGAGCGATAGCGCGGCGGGGACGGGGGTGTCGAGTTCACCAACGAGCCACGTCCGCCGCTGGAAATGATCGCCAACTCCCATAACATCGCCGATCTCAAATCCTCGTACCTTGCCCGGTGCCCCTCCCCTCGCCGACCCTGCGGTCGCCGCGCCCGCCAGTTCTCCCCCGCTGCCCTCCGCCGTGACACCGCTGTAGGGGATGGCGAGGGCCGGGCGGTCCTCGCGGCGAATAGGCGGGAGTTCTTGCTCTTGCCCTCCTTGGCCATGGCCGCGGGCTTCCTCCACTCGGTAGCAGCCGCCGCCTCCGCTACGGCGACGGAAGAGAAGGCCCCCGAGCCAGTCCCCTCCGCCTCCGCACCACCCTCCGTCGTAGACGTGGAGAAAGGGAACAACAGGAAGAAGGAGAAGAAGGAGGAAGGACAACCTGAGATACTATCTAGGGTTTACGACGCGACGGTGATCGGGGAGCCGCAGGCGGTGGGGAAGGACAAGAGGAGAGTGTGGGAGAAGCTGATGGGCGCTCGCGTGGTGTACTTGGGGGAGTCTGAGATGGTGCCGGATCGGGACGATAGGGTTCTTGAGCTGGAGATCGTGAAGAATCTTAGGAATCGGTGCTTGGAGCAGCAGAGGACCGTATCTTTGGCTCTAGAAGCATTCCCTATCGATCTCCAACAACAGATCGATCAGTTCATGGATGAAAGGTTAGTGTGTCTCTAACAACAAAAAGATTTGGTACTGTGTCCACTCTTTCCTGCATCGTTTCTTGGAACAAGCATTATTTTCTCAATTTGGATAAGGTTAAAGTTGCAATGTGCTATAATGCAACGTAGGCCGGTTTAGAGTGTGTTGTTTGTTCATTTTGGTTTGGGGTGTATGCTATTTCTCTTAAATATTGGTAAATGAAAGGGAAGAGTGCATTAAATAATGACAAATAATGGCCTCAAATGCATGTGACTATCTCGTAACACTACGAATTATATTCTATAATTTTGCAAAATTTTTCTCCTTTTTCCTGTATCTATTATTTGAGGAAAACTGTTTCCATTATTCGCCTCCTAGTGAAGTTGATAGCAAGGCCTCAATTTTGAAATATGCTCAAGTACATTATCCAGATAATGTGCTGTTGGTGCTGGACACAATATCTACAGGGCTGCTTAGAACTGTTGTTGATGACTTACCATAGCAACATGAGACGGAACATCACTCCAAGATCTCTTGTTTTGTTGATTATGTGGACCAACTTATCTAGGGCTTTGTTTGGCTTTGAAACATGCTCGAGGGACCATGACAGAAGGTGATTCATCATGGGTCCTCATCTTCGACATGTGAACTGGCGCATTAGAATTCTAATGAACCATTTCGTATGAAGACATGGATTATGATCTTAGCACATACAAACTTATAGTAATAATTCTATTCAGAATTGCAGTCAGACTAGATTAGGATCTTTTTAAACTTTTAGCTACTTTTCTGACAGATTTTTGTTTATAGCTTTGATAGTTAGTTTAGTAGGTCAAAAGAGTCCTTTTATGAGTTTTAAGTGTTTCATATAGTCCATATGGGTATAGTACGCATTAAAATAGTTACTTTATAATTATAATTTGCATTTTTGAGAGTTCAAGAGTCATCTTTTAGAGGGATCTGGTGTAGTCACGAGACTGACTCTTTCCCCATGACTCTTATGAACATTTTAGCTGTTAAGGCATGTAACAAATATTATTATGTTTAATTGCTTAGTTTGTCTCTCTTGTTCTTCTCCCTTTTATTCTCTCTATCATCTTCTTTCTCCCTCAAGTCTCTTTTAGTTGTAACTACCTTCCTTCCATGGTAGCATTTGATATGAATCAATTCATTTTATCAAAGTGTTGTTATAAGAAATAATTTATGCCCCTTAGAATCCAGTTGTAAAATCATTTTCAGGAGACATTATGCATTAAAGAGTATGTAGTACAATACCAATTTGACTTTCAAGGCCTTAACATGCATTACAATCATCTACTTTCATAAATATTTCATTAAGTTTATTGGTTGTAGATAAGTGTTGGCTTCTCGTTGACATTATCCTTTTCCTTAAATATGTCATTACAGTCTTTTTGATCAAGACCTAAAAAGTTACAATCCTAAAATTCAACGTTCGCAAATGCAATCACATGTTCAACTTTCAACTTCCTATTTATTTTGTAATAGGACAATAAGGTGCCTTTTTGGTGGTATATATTACTTGTATGCTAAAGGTACAGCCCACATATGATGTGGATTTGTCTTCCCTCTCAAATATCTACTGTTTTCGTTAGGTCTATGCACAAATCACATACATATTCAATTAGATCTTCAGAATTCCCAGGGATGTCGTGGGATTTTAGAGGCATCATGGCTCACCATGCCACTGATACCATCTACGGTGCCTATTCTTGTCAAACAAGAGATTCATCGTGATACAGAGCATGTCTGAACGTGGTCCAGACACTCAAGCGTTTGTTGCTCTAATAGATTAATATCATATATGTCATGAATTGAAATCAAGATTCAAGCCAAAGGTTGTTTATAAGGTGAATTTGGGACATGGACAAATGCTGACATACTATTTTGAGATATAGTCTATATCCAATGTGAGATCATGTTTGGAAATCATAGTTACAGGACCTAAACTCATAGAACTAGCTTTTTCCTTGTAGTCAAATTCCTTTTGTTTCCCTTTTTGCTTTGCACCTGGTCTTTTTTACAATATTTTTTACTTTCTACTAAATTCTACCCGGCAAACAATTCAGTTTCACTATTCTAGAAACCAGGCAACATTTTTTTGACCACTTTGTTGTCTCATAACAAGTTCTGCAAGCTTCTATTCATCTGGTTTATTATTTGTCAGCCTGTTCTTTTAAGTGGTCCTTCTGTGTTGTGAAGGAATATGCTTGTATAGTTGATACCCAAGTATAAAACTAATCAGGATCATTATCACTGTTGTAAAAGCTGATCTTTGCATGATCCATGTAAAATTCCTAGAAAGAAATATATCATTTTTAGATCCCAAAGTCCTGGTTTATTTTCTTTTACATTCTTATCAAAAAACTATTATCTCATTAGCAGAATTGATGGAGGAAGCTTAAGATCTTACACTTCTCATTGGCCACCTGAACGTTGGCAGGAGTATGAACCTCTTTTAAACTATTGTCGTGACAATGGAGTCAAGCTTATTGCTTGTGGTACACCACTGAAGGTAATTCACCTGTGTATTCGAAGATATGCATGAGTATGACAATAAAATTTGGACTTGTGTGCTTTGTGCCACTCTTTCCTCATCCATGCATCACAATTAGTTTTTTTTTTTTGCACCGAAGCTCTCAATGTCATTTTATAAAACTAGAGACCCAATAAAATTAACTCATTGTGAATATAGCATTTTCTTGCATTTTATTTATTAACTTAATTGGTACACTTGTGATTGTCAGGTCTTTTCTTCTTATTTTAGAGTACTTCGAAGCTTACCATTTTATTCTGGATGAGAGGAAAGGTCACTATGGTGGTAATAGCAGCCCTTAGTTTGGTTATGAACAGAAGTATGGAAAAGACTTAATAACTTGGCACCAGTAGGATGATGCTTTATCTCAGCTTCAAGGAGTGAAATGAATTCAATACACTTCATTTTGGAACATTCCTTTTGGAACCATAATATCTCGAAGATGCATTTTGTCACACTTTTATTTAGTTTCCAAAGTGTTATTTATCTCAAATTTTACTGTCTCATAGTTACGTGGGAAAGTATATTTGCATAAGGAGTCACATGGTCAGTTATCTTTTTATGTTTGATGGCTCCATTTTGTGTAGAGAAAATTTCGTTAGTTGATGGATAAAGAAACACAAATGTGGTTGAATATGGTCTTATCAATCTTAATTTATGATGAATATGGATTTGAGGAGAGTAATTGATATAGTGCTGACACGAAAGAAGGGAGAATCCTTAAGCTACTGTGTCTTGTATGCCAAGTGGATTAAGGCAGTGGATTCACAATCCATTAATTGATGCATCCCAATCGAGGAGCCAAATATTTAGTGTACAATAGGGATTTTTTATCGAATTTTTAGGGATTTTAAGTATTTTTATTAAGTTTAAAATGTTGTATTTGTGCTGTATGAATTATATCTTGTAATTTAAAATCTTATACTTGCATGAGCTTGAATTGAGCAAAGAAGATAGAAATCTTATATCATCAAATCATAGAAATATTTGTAAATAAAAAATTTAAGTGAATTAAACATGTATGAAAATGATCTGATAGATGTTTTGTAAATAAAAATAATCCACGGCCTCAGACCCTCTCGCCTTTCCACTCTTATTGCGTTGAATTAATTATATTTCATTAAAGTATTGTCTTTAAACTTGTGATGGGTGCTAAATGCTATATCAAATTATAGCGCAGGCTTGCACTATTGTTGTTCTTAGTTTTTATTGCAACACCATCAAGGAGACTGTTGATTTTTCCTACTAAATTTATTAGGTTCTGAGAACTGTTCAAGCTGAAGGTATTCGAGGTCTTTCCAAAAACGAACGGAAGCTATATGCTCCTCCAGCTGGCTCAGGCTTCATTTCTGGCTTCTCTTCTATCTCTGGGCGATCAATGATAGACAATATCTCGTCAAACCAATCTGTTCTTTTTGGTCCTAGTTCATACCTGCCAGCGCAAGCAAGAGTTATTGATGAGTATACCATGTCCCAGAGTATCATGAAAGCTATAAACAGTGGCAGTTCAGCAGATATGCTTATTGTTGTAACTGGTGCAAGCCATGTAATTTATGGATCTAGAGGAACTGGAGTTCCTGCTAGAATATCAAAGAAATTGCAAAAGAAAAACCAAGTTGTCATCCTACTTGATCCTGAAAGGCAACAAATTCGGAGGGAAGGTGAAGTCCCTGTTGCTGATTTCTTGTGGTACTCTGCTGCTAAACCTTGCAGCAGAAATTGCTTTGATCGTGCCGAAATTGCTCGCGTGATGAATGCAGCTGGTCAGAGACGAGAAGCACTACCTCAGGTACCTGATTGCTAATTTCCTATGCCTCACCTTCTTTAGCCTACAGATCTTGTGCTTTCTATGATTTGGTAGTCACTGTAAGAAGCCAAAATTTGGTTTTTGTCTAAGGGAATTAATTGCCAAAGCATAGGATTGTTGGCCCTAGACCTTGGACTTATCAGGTCCAAGTATAAAAGGGAATTTGGAAAACTAAGGTGCAAGATTTGCCCACAAAGGAGAGTGATCACTTTGTGCACCTTAGATCAAAAGGAAAATTTCATAACACAATCATAAGGCCAACCATTCTTATAGGTTGGAGTGTTGGATGATTACGAAACATGAATAACATGTTAGCGTAGCTAACATAAGAGCAAGGATTTTAATTTCGTACCATATCGTCCGGTATGGGCGGTACGTACCGGTCTGCTAGTCTATCGGCACGCGGACCGCTCGCTATCGAGCGATACCAGATTTTTGGCCCCGTATCTGGCAATACAGAGCTGTATCGGGCGGTAACAGTCAAAATTTTGACTATTACCGACTTGTATCGGGTGGTACCGGTCGATTTCACGTTTCATCACTTAGGTTGGATTTCGCGTTTTCTGAAATTTCTACTTGATGAGGCAAGAGATCCTTAACGTCCTTCATGTTTTATCACCGAGGCAATAAAAGAAGAGGAAGCACATCCCTAGCAGGAGGAAAATCCCCCTCGGTCAAAACGTGGCGGAAGGAGCCAGACAAGATCGAGTCAAACTACTCTAGGAACTAGAGACACCTAACTGTCATAGTTGTTCGCCCAACATACAAAGGCAATGACAAAGGCAAAGCAGTAGCATCAACTACATCGTTGGAAAAACTCGAGTCGGGCGATGAGACACCTTCATAATCACATTCAACAACTCACTCAATTCAGAGACATGGTAACGATGTGTACAATAGTGCCTCAACCGATGATGGCAACGATGCCGGGGAATCGTTGGTCCCATCTACACAATTTGAGTGTAGTGCATGAATCGAGGAATAATATTTTACACATGCCACCCAAGATTTAGATCATGGAGCGTGATGAGGTACTGGTCAAGTTTATACACGAAAGAGGAAGGGGAAGCCAATGGATGATTTTCAGTAGATGTGACAAAGCCTACACGACGTAGACACAGAACGAAGCTCATCGTATTCACAGTCGTATGGAGAATCTTACTACTAACAGTAGTGCGGTGATAGTTGGTCATACTTATTCGAGCAACAGTATGATACAGAGCAATAGATCAGTAGCGAAAGTAGAAGTTCTAACATTCACCAATGCATGCCTCAAGAGCCGTCTGGGACATAAGTGATTTATGATGATCAACCTGCGACCATCACCACATTGATGCACTATGTCATGGGATCAATACACTATGTCATGGGATCAATTTCAGGATTGAGTCCGACAAATATATCATATTGATATATAGATACATAGGATCGAGGACCCCGATCCACCACCTATGGAGGCCCGTCATTCGTTTCGATGGTAGAATCAAGTATATCTACACATGTGATTAATTCATTTGAATCTTAAGGTTTAAGTTATACATAAAATAATATAATAATTTAAATAATTTTTCTGTAGATAATTCAATATTAACGCAAGGGTTATTGGGAACAGACAAAAATTGCGAACCTTGCACAAGGCTACTCCTCGAAGCCCGAAAAAGATATGTGGCACTATTCTTACCTAATTTACATTAATTTTGTCAAAACTATACTAAATGTATATTTATTTCTAACTTAAAAACCATATTCTATTTTTTTTTTTTCTATTTTTAGGCATTTCGGAGGGTTTTATGCCTATTTTAGGTATATCGCTCGATACACCTAGCGTACCACTCAGTACGTGCCGTACCGAGCAAGACTCGGTATGCCACTACGATACGAAAATATGAACCTTGCACAAGAGTATTGAGTTGGATGTGCAAAGTTACTAGAAATGATAGAATAGGAAATTTTTTCTTATGAGAACAATAAGTGTAGGTGGTATAAGATAATATGAACATATACAAAGGAGACTTCATATATACTGTAATTAGATGATGTGAATTGATTAAGATAGGTGGTTTAATAAGATTTCTAGGAAATAATAAAGATATGTTAAATTTTTTTGGTGTTTCAATATTCGAATTAACAAGAGTTATTGTATTATGTAGAGCTCACAGAAGTCCAAATTCACTTTTCCTGTAGGGGAGGCTCATGAGGGTTCTCACTAGTCGGGTTTATGAAGGTAGAAAATAAATTTGGTAGTCTAGTCAAATGAAAGAATCCAATTTTTTTCGGGGGGGCACTTCGGTAAGACCTGAATGATGCCAAAATATCCACATAACTAAACTGAAATAGTTGGGACATTATTGTTTGTTGTTGCTGTTATTAGGTGCAAGCTTAGCTAGAGACTCCCACTAGAGACTCATCTATTGACAAACCCCCCAAGTTGGTTGACAAATAAAGTTCAAAGAGCTTTAGATTTCTTTATAATGCATAATGCTAATAGCTAAGTTTCCTATCACATAATTCCTATTTAGTTTCACTTTTTAAGCAATACTTTCACGTGTAAAACATGAAATAAAGGCATTGGGAAAGGTTTTCAATACCATATGCAATGTTGAATAAACTCAACTTGAATATTGTAATTTATTTTAGGATTTGAAATACAGGTTCTTTTGCATTAGTGTGTTTGATACCTTTTTTTCCACTTCCATTAAAAATCCTGAATTTAACTTGGATTACTTAATGGGTTTATTTGATGAAAGTTATATGATAAAGATACCATGGATCTCCATTCTTTCCCTGGAATTTAAGAAATGGCCAAAGGGACCATTCATCTTTTGTTCACTAATCTCTTTTCAAATTTGCGAAACCCCAGCTTCTTTCCTAAATCAGTGAAGCCTCTGGGAATTTAGCCATGAATAGTCACTTGAGATCATTAAGGACTCGATTCAGTGCAAACATTAGAGGATGTATATGCGAATGTGAGTACTGACTACTTTAGAGGTACAAAGTCAAGTATTTATTATTGCAGAGTGTATACATGAAAATATGAACTTTCGAGTTGTATGTACTCATGTAACCATATCTCGAGGGTATATACAAAAGAAAAAATTATTAAAATCTCTTTGGCCAGACAGGCTTGGCCCGTTTGTAAATTTAGTCAGGATGATTAGTGCAATGAGACCATATTATTTGGCCCTAGCTCAACATCGTGGTCTAGTGACTGACCCAGCACTTTGGTATTCTGTTGCTCATTCTTTTATTCTTGAAGATGAAAATAACTTGAAACCATATGTGTTGTCAGTATTAGGTAACTGATTTTTCTTCTAGTCATACATTCTGTGAAGCAGCATTTATGTAATTCAGAATGATTGCTGATTTTTTTACTTTGTTTATTATACAGGACCTTCAGAAAGGATTGGATCTTGGAATAGTATCGCCAGAGATATTACAGAACTTTTTTGATCTTGAGCAGTATCCTTTGATCTCAGAACTTATTCACCGATTTCAAGTAAAAGTTTCTCCTTCCCTTTGGTCAACTTTCTTTTCTTTGTAATCCATGATGTGATGATGATGCGCTAAATCAGTGAGCATCTGAGAATTTTCAAGCTCATGGAAGAAAATGATAATCTCATATTTTGTTAACATGACACTGTCTTTAATAGCATATGAATTTAGGAATGATTCTTTTGATAGCATGGATTATATGCCTTAATAACTATGCTCTTCTTTTTGGGTCTTGCAGGGTTTTCGGGAAAGACTTTTGGCAGATCCTAAATTTCTACATAGGTTGGCCATAGAAGAGGCTATTTCAATAACAACCACACTTTTAGCACAATATGAAAGACGTAAAGGATGTTTCCTTGAAGAAATTGACTATGTTCTAACTGATACGATCAGAGGTTCTGTTGTTGATTTCTTTACTGTGTGGCTTCCTGCTCCTACTCTTTCATTTTTGACTTATGCTGATGAAAGTTCATCCTTTGAGGACTTTGAAATACTAACAGGCCTTTTAGGATCAATTCCAGATAATGCCTTCCAAAAGAATGTTGTGGGTAAAGATTGGAATTTTAGTCATAGATTTGCATCGGTGTTTTTTGGTGGTCTGAAACTTGCTGGGGTGGGATTTATTTCTAGCATTGGTGCTGGAGTTGCTTCAGATGTTCTATATTTTATTCGCAAAAATCTGAGGCCTGCATTATCTGTGAATAGCAGACGGAAAAGGTCTCCCATATTAAAATCAGCAATGATATATGGAAGCTTTCTTGGAACATCAGCAAACCTGCGTTACCAGGTATTTGTAACTCAGTTTTAGTTTGATCAAATCTGTACACATGCATCAATTAACAATGACACAAACTAAAAGACAAAAAGACAGAAACTAAATAATTTCCAATCAAATACTTCTTCTACAGTTTCTTCTTTCCTGTTAACTATATTCATCTTCAAGTAAAACATGTTTATAACTTTTACTGGGGCAAGAAGATGCCATCCAATTGCTGCACCAATAGCATGTATGTCCATTGATGCAATTGATCGTGCAGTGTATCTAGAAATTTACGTGGATTGTGCACTATAATAATGTCCTGGAGCTATTCTAGCCTGCACCTGATGGTAACATTGTTTAATGCTTGACCATGAATAAGTAACTGTTAAACATGAAGATCCTTGTTCTGGATGATTGATAATCCTGTTGACAGTACTTTAAAGCATCTTTCGAATTCATGAAAATGGATAACTACTCTCAGGATTATTAATATAAGTACCTATTAAATGCAGATAATTGCTGGAATAGTAGAACACCGCCTTTCAGATTATCTAATATCTTACAACAATGGACCACTGCTTGTTAATGCATTGTCTTTCACTGTCCGCACAATCAACTCATATTGGGGAACACAGGTTAGTCTTGCTTTGACTTCTTTTCCAATGTTCTTGCTTGTTTATGCATGCAAGAAACATGTGATTATGATTTATCAGGACATGGAATTTTTTCTGCTGACATTTGGTTATATTATCAGCTCTTGCATGAAGGTTTACTAGTAAAGAGAATTAAGTGACAATTGTTTTGAAGTCAGCTCTATGACACAGTATGACGTGGCATGGTAGTCCAACTGATGGTTTACAGAACCAATCTGGTACCATTGCCGTAACCATGTTTGATTGGTATGAAGGATTCAACACACCCCAAAAGAATCTAAAGAAAATTGCTTAATCTTGGATTTGGTGAGATATGACTTCTCAACACAAACACGTGATGTCAAAATTAGTACATCAAAATAGGTTTGAAAATAGTTGAAAATTTTAAGAAAAAACTTAAAAACTTTAATCTAAGTTCAGTAAAAGTACAACTAACTCTTCATCCAGGATTGGGATGCATCATTCCACAGCGGAGTTCTTTTATGCTCTGCAGTTCCTTTATGTTACTCCTTGCTGATTATCTTGTTTTGTGCTCATTCTGCCATTGCAAAGACCAACAGAGAGGACTTACTGTCAATTTTTCCAATTGAGAGTCATAATTTTCTACGTGCTAAAGATAAAAGCAACCGTGTGACACTTTCCACTCAAAACCCCAGCATCATTCTTAATAAATTTATATACATGTTTCATGTATGTTCGAGTAAATGGGTATAGTTGCCCTTGAGTTTATTGGGTTGCATTGACCTCCAAATCCTGACAAATTGGCCTGCTAAGCACGATCATTGACTGAGACAAACTAAATATTAGACAAAGCGTTCTAAGCAACTGATATATGAAGAATATGATTCTGTTCTGTTGATTTTTTATCATCCGGTTTTGATGAATTCAATAATTTTGCTTATATGAATTTAGGATCTTATATCTTAAATTAGATACATGCCAGTGCTAGTATAATTGTCTTCACCTGATCTTTCCTTTTTTTATTTTTGCAGCAATGGGTAGATCTAGCACGATTTACAGGACTACAGACAAATAAAAAGGGAGCTATCCCTGATCCGATTGCAGAAACACCTGATATCCCACTTTTAGAGTGCAGCTCTACAAAATTAAACAATATAGATGAAAGCAATAATCAGTCTGGTGACACCTCTCCATAATGCATCCTCCTCACTGAGAAAGATGGTTTCAGACTCGGCAACAGACAGCATGGTGGTTCATCTGCCACATGGCCACCACAATATGCTACAATTTTGGTCATTAAAGCTCAATTATTTAGCTTTTCTTTCTTGAGATCTAAACTTGCAATTTTGGTCCCTTAATCTGTATCGAATTGTGAAAATCCAGCACTAATAGAAATATCATATTCTTCAATTCAAAATGATTTATTTCTCAAGACCAAGATGCCAAAATTTTGGAACCGCTGAGACTTATCGGGGCAGACATGCAAAACAAACATTTCTTTATTTTGAAGTTTCAGAACCCAATAGCAGAATAATAGGTATGACCATTCTCTACAGATACACACAGCAAGAGTAAATTGTCTGGGTTTTTTTTTCCCGTCTACAGTAATGGCTAAAGGTTGACTGTGAGCTGGCTTGGTTGGGTCTCGACCTAAAGTTGCAAGGGCATCCGAGGAACCCGAATGGTTGTCCTACAAGACTATTGATGGGGTATTAAGGCGTCCGTGATAGATTCAAGACGGCCTTTGGGTGGAGTTCGACTCCGCGTTGAGTTCCTGTACAAAGGTCAATATCAAGGGAGAGTTTTTCGACCCGACCCTTCTTATACTCAAATTAGCTTTTGGATTAGAATATGGTATAAAGAGTTAATTTTCGAGAGATCCGACCAGTAGGCTAACACCAAGGGTCAGCTTTTATAACCGTCTAACAAAGAGAATCACTTGTAACAATTATTAAGCCTTTCCTCTAGCGTTTTGTCCACGGGGGTGACAGGCCCGTAACGGTCGTAACACCTTCCCCTTTTTTTTCCGCGGGGGTAGCAGGCCTGAACAACTTCTCTATGGCATTTTGTCCATGGGGGTGGTAGACCTGTAGTGACCGTAATACCTTCCTTTTGATGTTTTGTCCATAGAGGCAACATGTTCGAATGACCTCTCATGGACTATTGTCCACAGGGGCCGACCGAGGAGGGACAGACCCAAATGACTACCCATAGACTATTATCCACAGAGATCGATATGGCCAGCTTGAATAGCCTCCACGTTACTGTCCCGTGGGGGGTGACTTAACCCTCATTGTTCACATTGGCGCTTATATGGTTACCAGCTAGTTGGATGAGATTGATTATCAGAATATTCCCTATCCGGTAGATGTTAAAGATGACAGTTTTAATTTTATGATATAATAGTTTGGCATCTAAACAATTAATGTAAAATTTATATAGTTGTCATATATATTTTTTTATTTTCTTTTGGAGAATACCTTGTTCATATATTTTTATCACAAGGGAATGCTCGTGCTACAAAGTTGTGATGCATTTTCCCTTGGTGTGTAACCTAATTTTTTGTTTTGAAGATTCCATAAATTTCTTCAGGGTTACGTGGTTGCTTTTAGTTTTGCTAGCATGGTAGCTTGCTTGCTATTTATAGCATCATGTTGTAATATGCATTTTTTTGGCAGAAAAAAAACAAAATTATAAATTATCTTTGATCCCGATGTATTTAATTTTGCAGTAAAATTTCTTATTTATTATTTATAACAAAATTATTTATTTTAATTTTTTATTAAACCTATCATCCAATAAACTAACCCACTACTCTGATTAATGGTCCATTAACTCGAGACTAGATTGAGTTGATGTTCTACCTAGTTTTGATTACAAGTGAAATAAGCATAAACTAATCTTTTCTTTCAGTTTTCTGGAAACATTAGTGTATTATTGTACACTAGGTATAATATTGTACAAGTGAAGATGTTGTTTGATGTAATGGAAATTTATAGGGTTTTTTTCTTATAAAAATAAATCTCATTCTTGCATACTTTTACCTCTTTTTCCATTGTCAACCCTTGAAATAAAAAGAGAAAAAGAAATAAGTAGATGTCAATTTTGATTGTCAGCTAGGGTTGGTTATAAAAAAATTGAAGTATTTTATGGACAAAGGTATGTGATTGATGATTATTTGAAATTTACTATATTAGGTTTATTGAATAAATATTTTATGCTGAGATTTATTTTTTTAAAAAAAATATATCAATTTCAAATACTCAATATTTTGTCCATCCTCACCAAACAAATATTTTATATTAAAATTTATATCTTATGAGATTTTGGACCTTCAATTTTTCAATAAATAAATCTAAATGGACCGATATTAACAAAATTTGTCTAATTGAAGGTATATATCTTTTGAGGGATTGATCTAAAATATTCACATGTCAAACATATACAATCAATATGTCGTTATAGTTAAATTTTCATAATTAGTTAGTATAATGACATTGAAATTCTAATCTAATGTAAAATTTTAAATAGAAGTGTGGGAGAGGAGAAAACGAGAGAACACTTTTAACAAAAAAACAAACAATAAAAGGAAGAAAAAAAATAACTGTCGTGAATAATTCAAGCATTATAAATATTTTTAAATTTTACATAATATTTAAAATTATTTTTATTTATTTTTTTATTTTACAAAACACAAGGGGACTATATTATCATATTTACCAATTAAACTAATTAATATTTTTTATAAATTTATTAGATGAGATTTTAAATTATTAATTTTTACTAAATAATTTTGATATATCAGTAGTTTTTACGTCTGACAATCATATACCAAGACCTAATTTTTACGTCTGACAATCAAAATATAACTTAACATATCATATACCAAGACCTCATCATCATCATCATCATCATCATTATTGCGGGAAACAACTGTATGCCGTGGTCTCGGGGCCGGGGCCGTCGCGGCTCGGTTCGGGTCCAAATGCAGGGGGGGGATCTCGCGCGGCGTTCCTTGGGACAGCCGGGGTGGCCGGTTGCAATGGTCGGGACATTGCGTGTGGAGCGAAGCCTCCTCGCGGCGCCGGGAAGGTGCGACCTCGCCTTTGTTCCTACACACGGGCTGGGTCGGAAGCTCAGCCCGACCCCTCCGACGATCAAGTCAGATGATGTAGAAGGGAGTTTTTCTGGTGAAGATGTGTCCTCCCCCTCGTTTAGAACTCGGGGGTATTTATAGGGTGGTTTAGTGTTACATGATGTGCCTGCCTGCGGGGGGCAGGATCGTACCTCTAATGGCGTTTGACGTTGCTATAGACGTTACGTGGAGAACCGAACTGCCGCAGGGTATGGGCGAGCTTCGGTCGTCGTCCTCCTCTGCTTTGGTCAAGCGCGCAGGGTCAGACAACGACGAAGTTGTTGTCCGAGAGCGGATGACATCAGCGCGTGTCGAGTCAGCATTATTGCCCTCCTTCTCGGACAGATTGGCGCCCAGGTGGGGCCGACGTCGTGACACGTCATGTCGTCATTATTACCCCTATCAATCATCATCATCGAGGACAAGGTATTTACAAATAAAATTAATTAATATTATTATAAATTTATTAAATGAGATTTTTAAATTATTAATTTTTACCAAATGATTATGATATATTATCACTAAAAAAAAGTTGAGAAAATTGATGTTGGCCCAATCAAGCCCGCTTCAACATCATGGGTTGCGGGATCCAGATGAACTGTACCCATATCTTATTGTGTGTCCTACTCATCCGTGACATGATGATTCGAATCATATATCTCAACCTCTCATCTCTCGTCACAGTCATCTTTTTCTTCGTCATTTTCCTCTTTATTTACAAGAACTTAATTCCCACCACTTCCAATTCCATATTTAGTCACAGCATGCGATGGAAAGTTTGTGACGCAGAGGGCGAGATGGGGCCTCCCGCCGACGCTGCCATGGTGGCGGCGGCGGCGCCGCCGTCGAAGAAGATGGCTGCGGACTTCCTCATGGGCGGGGCCGCCGCGGTGGTGGCCAAGAGCGGGGCCGCGCCCGTGGAGCGGGTGAAGCTCCTGCTTCAGAACCAGGGGGAGCTTATGCGAAGGGGGTACCTGACGATGCCGTACGGAGGCATCCGGGACTGCTTCGCTAGGGTTCTCAGAGAGGAAGGGGTTCTGGCATTCTGGCGAGGCAACCAGGCCAATGTCATCCGATATTTCCCAACCCAGGTTGGAAATTTCTAGGAGTATGCCTCGAGAATTAGGGGTAAATTTGCATGAGAGTATTTGTCGTAATCGTTCTTAAATCTGCTTTCTTTTGATGATTTTTAGTAGAATCAAAGTTAAAAATAATTTCATATTATGCAATATTCAGAAGAAAAATATGAAATCACAATGTTTTACTGGTGATATCATTGGTTAATGATGTCTTCATGAGAAAATTAATCACATCAGCAAAACTCATGATACAACTTGAGATAATATAGGTTTAGAGCCTATTTTTCAGTAACCCATCTTTGAACTAATATTACTGAATTAATTGATTACAAGGAGGAGAAGTTCCACTCTAGTTAGGTGGAATGTTTGAAATTTTAATCGGATTCCCTTGGATGGCGCCGATGCTTTGCATGCTTGGTTGGGGAGTGCCTAAAGCATCTTCTAGCACAGAAGATGTGTGTGACGTTTTAGTTGTCAGCTGGTGTAGAGTGTCCTATAGTTATTGCAACACCTTGATAGATTAGGTCTCCTCTTATCAGATAGCCTTGCAGTTTCACGTCCCGCTTGCTCGACATGCTAAATGTTTGCAGCTGTTGAGTTTACAGCAGATTGTTTTAATGGAGTGCATGAGTCATCAGAGAAGACAACAACAGGAGAACCAAATTATAAACAAGACCAAAGTAGGAAAAGGCTGATTGGTCATCACATTGAATAACAAGTTTATTACATTTCTCAGAGCATTAAAAACTCTGAACATTCTAAATCACATTTATGTTTTTTTTTGTTATCATGTCCTTGCATGAGGCATCTACTTTAATGAGTGATTTGTCACCAAAAGATAATATGATATGCTATAAACGCAAGGTGTTCATTGTTGCAGTGATGAACTTACTCTTTTTTTTTTAATATGAGTAAATTCTCCTATAAAAAAATTTGTAAACAAACAATAAGCTAGATTGTCGTTCTAAGAGAGAACAATATGAACAAGCTGTAATGTTCCAACTGTTTGGGATCATCTTCATGAATGATTTTCCATCTTTGAGCTCTATACAAAAATCTCTAGTTAAATTAATAAAATTCAAATATTTTCTTTAGTCTCCCTTTATCTCTCCTCACCTCACTAACAATGTTTATCGATTTGTCTCATTTAGCCACAATATATATAGATCTCCTTAAGTATGAGCATGCTACCTTAGTAATAATTTTTCCTCATTTTATTTACTATTTAGCATTAGGGTTGCACTTGATTGTCCATGAATAAACATATTATTTTTCTTCTATTGTTCCTGCTAAGTGTGTTCATCTACCTTAACATTCTCATCGCAACCATACAAACTTTTCAAACATCTTATAAGAGATCATAAAGAAAATATAAGTTATATAAATAAAATGTGCTTCAAAGGAAGTTGTATTCTGCTTCTATTAGACAATACATCAAATTTTCAAACACTTCAAGTTTTACACAATTGACATGCATGCCTCAAAGAAATTTGTTCCTTGCATCTAAATAGACATAGCTCAAAAGTTCAAACATTCAATTTTTAGTGAAGTCCACACTTGTAGTTATTGTGCTTCATACCCTTGCTTTAATATCCTTCAACACAATTTTTTAATTGTATTATTATTTGAACTATCTTAAACAGTAACACGGTTGGCCCTGCCCTTTTTTCCAATAGGCCTTTAATTTTGCATTCAAGGGCTACTTCCGGAGCCTTTTTGGTCGCTCAAAAGAGAAAGATGGTTATATCAAGTGGTTAGCGGGGAATGTAGCTTCAGGTAGTGCAGCTGGAGCAATGACATCCATGTTACTGTACCATTTAGATTATGCACGAACCCGGCTAGCCACAGATGCAATTGAATCCAAGGCTAACAGTCAACGCCAGTTTAAAGGGCTACTTGATGTGTACAGGAAGACAGTAGCAAGTGATGGCGTTGCTGGCTTGTATCGAGGTTTTGGGGTTTCTATAATGGGCATCACTATGTATCGGGGCTTGTATTTCGGCATTTACGTTACCTTGAAGCCTGTTGTTCTAGTTGGACCGCTAGAGGTAATTGTCTAACACTTACTCTTCATATGAGATTGTGAGCTGTGAATTTACTTGATCATAGGTGCTTCATTTCTCGCTCACAAGCAAATTTCTTTTTCCGCTTCTGTTCTTTATTGGCCATTAAGAAATTGATTGATTTGTTGCAGGGTAACTTCTTAGCCAGTTTCATTTTGGGCTGGAGTGTGACGACATTTTCTGGCATCTGTGCATACCCTTTCGATACACTGCGCCGCAGAATGATGTTGACTTCTGGACAGCCTGCCAAGTATAAAAATGCATACCATGCAATGAGAATGATCGTCTACAGAGAGGGTTCATTTGCTCTGTTTAGAGGGGCTGCTGCAAACATGCTTTCCGGTATGGCAGGAGCAGGAGTTCTTGCAGGATATGACCAACTCCAACGAATTACAAGTGGGCACGGTTATGGTCTCGAGCACAAGCTTAGAGAGGGTCTGAAATGATGTTGACCTGTTTGAAAAATGAATAAAGACCATTTTTCATGATACATATTTGGTTGTGAATGATGCTTCTCATTGCAAGAAATGCAGTCTTTGGAAATTAGAGGAAGAGAGACTGGCCGAAGAGAATCTCTATGCCAAATTTAATTACCTTGTACATAAGGAGACAAGATGTAAAGTATGTGAAATTGTACTTGTCAATTTTCTAGATATAATTTGAAACAATTCAACAGCTAAAGATCAAGCAATAGAAAATAGTGTTTTGAAGGTTGTGCCATTTTTTTTTTGGGGGGCAATTCTTGGTGTTAGCACTCTGCTTCACGTTCTTCCTGCTAAGTTGTAATTTTGGTTCAGCCATGGCTTGAAATGAAAGCATGTATCCATATTTAAAGGTATATTTGATGATCACCCAGCTATGCTTTTAGCGAACCCTGAATCTGAGGCAACAACAACATGGAGAAGACAAAGCCCAATCATTTCCTATTTATTCTGAAAAGAAGCAGAAATCATCAAATGACGACAGTGCCTCATATATGCTTCGCTTGGTTAGAGACATAGTAAGTAAATGTCTTTCAATGCTACAACTCAGATGTAATCACCATCCACAGGGAATGAAGTTGTAACCAAACAGATCCATTCATACAGTTTCACATTTTGTGTGTAACTGTCTAAATTGAATGTTCCAATCAAAGATCATTGGACTCGGCCAACATAACTTTGTTTTATGTATCAACCGAAAGGAATATGGAATGACAACTGAATCTAGTGTACAAAATTTTACAAACACACGATTGCTTTCATCTTCCAAGAAACCCATCTGAACATTTTAAGCAGGACAAGCTCTATCTGAAATGTTCATGCAAAATCCACCTGATGCTACCTTCATACTCTGTAAGCTGTAACATTCTTTTTTTCTTTCCTTGAGATGGACTTTCCTTGGTCATTCCTCTTTCTTGGATAACTTCCATGCTCTTACCTCGTTAAAAGCCTAGTCATCCCAGTCTGCATCCCAACCATCTTTCTTTGGAGTCCTTGAAGTAAGACCATTCGATGAAACACTAGGAGTAGTGTGTTTCTGAGGCCTTGTCACTGATTCGTCATCCCAATCATCATCCCACTCATCCCAGCCATCAACAGTCATGGAGTCAGCTGCAGAACTGGACTGTGGGTGTGCTCCCATCTCAAGCTGCTGGTATGGGATGCCAGAATCATCTCTCTTTCCTCTCTTCCTAAATCTGCAACAGACCCATGTTCCGCCAACAAGAACCACAGTAACAAGTAAAAAGTAGGTGCCATAAATTGGGGTCAGACGAGTTGCATAAGCAAGGAACTGCTGGAGAAGGTTCCAGTTAGAAACTGATGTTGCAATGTGAAGAACACAGTCCCCTTTTCCCGCATTTAGAACAATTTCTGTAACATTCCAATAATTAACTGGAATATTAATCTGCAAGAAAAGCCATTGCATGCATGTAAATGTGTTGCTTTTCCACACATCAGGAATATATATATATTCCAAAGAGAAGAAAGATGTATAGACCCGTATCCAACAAGAGTAATGATAAAGGTAACTTTCGGGAAAAGAAGATTATCATATATTTAGCTTAGCAAACAATGCATCTGAAGAGCACAAGCTCCATAAATTCCAGACTTTCCGTGAGATGACAGCTTGTGATTTCTTCATCCCTTCCCAAGCCATAGGAATTAAAAGAGATTCCTACATGGCTAGATGAGCTTAAACTGCACATGACAAGGTAAAATTTTCTATACAACTAATATACTTGATCTTAAAGCAACCTTTTTTCATATATCTTCTTTGACATAATGCCAGCAATCAATCTTGTATAAGATCATCAATTTAGTCACCACTACTTTTTTGCTAAATTCTTTCTTATACTTTATATTCTCTAGTATTGTTATTTCATCTATCAATATTGGTAATGGAATCAATTATGGATAATATTATTGGGATCAATGTCGGATTGGATCAATGGGTCCAAGTTGATCAAAATAATAAATAAAAAAATAAAAAATAAGGCATATATTTATTTCTTAGTTTCAATTACTAATAAATGCTTTAAGTAGAAAACAAATCTCTTCATTTGCACAGCACAAGAAATTTAAGAATAACCTAGGCATAGTAAGCATTGTTGACATTTTAACATGTTCAACGATACTATCTCCCACATATCTAAATAAAATAGTTGTTCTAAACATTGCAATTTAAGGAAAGCCATATGGTAGTGAAAAGGAGAATGAACCTTCTTGGAGATGTTTCTGGATAGAGGTCCAATATCATGATCAATATGTAAAGCAGGTGTTCCCCAAATTTTCACATTAAAATCATCATCCCCAATATTCTGGACTAAAAGGGACAAATTATTTGAATCTGCAAATAATGGAAGCAGAGAACAAACAAAGATACGATGAGGTGGACAAAATGACTAATACAAAAGCTTCATGGTTTTCTTGGATTTTTTTTCATCTGACAATTGCATGTAAAAGAAAGAAAGCAGTGTAGAAACAAGAATTTTATGAAAGGCGCTCGATCGTGTAAACAACTTTATCCTCAAAATACTTCTTTTGGGAAAAACAATCAACACAGAAAGGAGATACAAAGAAATCTATGAAGAAAAGCAGAAAATCAGGATATCTTTGCTGGCTGCAAACAGTATCCCATTGGAAAAGGGACCTATTCATCGTTAGTAATTGTCAAACTTCTGGTACCTATTGCCATGCTACAATTGCTAAAAATATGGTACCTACTTGAATTTACTTGGAAACTTGCTTTATGTATCCCCTTTAAACTACTTACATCTGAATAAGTTTCAATAGTGCCATGAGATCATTGCTTTAATTTGGGTGATTCCCAGTCATTTTTTTCTTTTAGCTTTTGGATCTTATGAATTTTTAGCAAAAGAAACTGAAAATTCAATGTATAACATCATCTGGAAGCAAGCTTAATTCTTTCATAGAAGTTTATAAAATTCTTATAATCAAGCCAGTAACCACATTCATTTTTTCTGAAATTTGTTGGTGAGAAACTAGTCTAACGCCATGGTATAAAAGGTCAAGTCTGAGATTTTGAAAGGTAGCTTAACCTAGTTAAGCCTTTGCTTCCTCTTGGTGAATTTCCACTAACTAATGGTGCAACTTACATTAGGACAGAGGGATGTAAACTTTATCCTGGACATGACAAAGACCTAGATTTAAGTAATGTTCTACCCAACAAACCATGGATGGCCAGAGCTAGGGCAAAAACAGCAAGCTCAGTGCACAAGGCTCCCATCAATTGGGGAGGTAGAGTCAGTATATGCATCTTGAATTCTACAGAGAGACAGCTTCTGTCACTTAAACACTTGCCACATAGATCATACACGATAAAGTAGAAACCAACATAGAACATGTCGGTAACATTAATCAGTTCATACAAAGAAGGAAATGGAGAATACTGAATGCAAAAGATAATAGAAGAATTAGCAGGAGAAAGATGCAAAATCTTTGATTCTCGTATCTTGTTTGCCTTTGAGGTATTTTACAACGGACGAGTAAGGTATTAACTATTATTACAAAAATCTTCTGCCTAGGCAAAGACAACATAGAGGGAGACTAGAAAGGCCAACATTGACCCCTCTATTATTTAAAGAATGTGCACTCCCCCAACCCCTCACAGCCGATAATTGCAAAATTGTGCATGTACATGTTCAAATGGGCTCTTCCAACTTATAAAATGCCTTTGCAACAGTAAGTTGCAGAAGTGATGAGGACATACAATGGTTGGACTAAAACCCTAAAACTCTATAAAAGTAATTCTTGATGTTGTCTATGTTGTAGCTAATTTAATAAAATGTAATCTGTCTAAATTCTATTTTTAAAAACTAACTGCACAATATATAGAGAAATAATTTATAGTTCACATAAGACTCTTATGTTGTCCCAAACCAAACTCCAATAACAAATCATACTGAGGCATCAGTACAAATTTTGAATGCCATAACTACAATGTACTCGGTGCTGAGATCTTCTGCTTGCATTAGGTGGACTGGAACAAATTGTTTCAGCGATGAGAAGAGGCATATGTTATGAGAAACTGAAGTGGTGCTACAACAGCTTGGAGCAGTATTTATCAAGTGAAAATAGTACTGCTACAAAGAGAAGCAGCAATATGATGGGGCAGCTCAGATCATTGAGTTAGGAGATTGCAAATGTACAATCCTTTGCAAAGCTTTATAAAACTATAAAGAAGATTGAATAATTTTCAAAGAAAAAATGAAGAATCTGAAAAGGGTTTAGACAGGCTTCAAGAAATAAGTTAAAATACAATAAAAGGTATCCCAGTATCAGGAATGCTGACAAGAAATCGTAACTAGTCATTATGGATTTCAAAGGTAAAGAACAATTATTAGATTGAAGGTCTAATAGAAGTAGGAATTGCTCCTGAAGACCAGATTCCATCTACATTTTCTGCAGGAACGGGAGATCATCCGAAAAACACTACAGATGTGAAGGATAATTAACCATCTAGTAACATTATTCCACTAGAACATACGACTATGCATAGCTTGGACTGCAGAATTAGAAAATCAAGAGGGTTGTTTTACCATTTTCAGAATGTTGAAGACAAGCGACCAACTTATCATTAACGCATCTAGTAGATTGAGGTCCGCAAGTCTCCTTTACCACATAATTATCTTCCAGTTTAGTCGGGCTCATACTTTTCTCTTTAGTCGAGCCAGAGCTTCCAGATTTAGCATTGTCTTCTTCCCTTCTCGGATATCCTGTTGCACCATCATCTTTCTTGGTTTGCTCTCCAGAGATCGAATTTTGTGGAGATTTATTCTCTATCTTGCTGGGTTGTGGTGGATAGGTAGAACCACCAGGATCAGTTGAGTTGTTAGGTTTTGGTGGAGGCTTCTGGCTCAATCCAGAAACATTGCTTTTCGCTGAAGCAACCGGATTCGGGGCCGCAGATACCGAAACCTGATCTGGAACTTATCAGACATCTCCTATACCCCAATTCAAGAACGACGCAGGAGCAAAAATAAGGAAAAATTCAGACTTTACCTTATCATCATCAAGTAGAACACGAGATGAAACAACGGATGCAACCAAAAGGAAAAGAACCGACAGGATCGCTCCTAAGGTTCGGATCCTTCCCATCCTCGTGTATCAAGAACTGCGGGGAGAGCAGAAAGATCTACAAAGATCGCTTCTAAAAGCAGCCAGATGAATTGGAGCAAGAATGATGGTGAACGTTGCGATCGAGACGAGTGGAAATTGCTAATCCTCCGTGGAGGACTGAGGGAAGAAAGAGAGAGGGCTTGAAGGACGAGGAGGGGGCGACGCAAGATCGCTTCTAAAAGCAGCCAGATGAATTGGGGCAAGAATGATGGTGAACGTTGCGATCGAGACGAGTGGAAATTGCTAATCCTCCGTGGAGGACTGAGGGAACAAAGAGAGAGGGCTTGAAGGACGAGGAGGGGGCGACGCGACGAAGACGAATAGCAGTTGGCCGGAAACGTCGAACTGAGAAGACCACCTTGGGCCGCACCTGCAAAACGGATCGGATTCATGCCGGAACGGAGTCAATTCGTCGGACCCGTTTTGATGGATTCGGATCCCGTTGTCTCACACTCCGATCTAAGATACCGGATCTGAGCCGGCTATGAACTGGACATCCAACCCGTGAGGAGAGGGAGAGGCGGAGAGCTACGAGAGATCGCCAGAACGAGGCGCCGCCTTCGTCATCTCCATAGCTGGACTGGTACGCTCCGGAGATCCGCTTCATCGTCCGTGGGAGAGCACCTGAGGTCCGCGATTCTGCAATCAGTAGCAGAGATGGAGCCCAGAATCAATAAAGGGCGACACGAATCGAGGGAGATAGATATGGATTCGTGGGGAACCCTCGACGGAGAAGACGCATCGACGGCGATCAGATTGCCGTCGCGGGGAGGAATCACCGCGCCGGTGAGGATGGAGGCAATCGGTCCGGATCGATTTCGTAATTATGAGAGATGTGACCACGGATCGGGTCGGATTGATTTAAATCAGGTTTCGATCCGAATTGAAACCGTTCGGCTTTTAAATTGGATCATCCGTCTATCTTAACTTCAAAATGCAGTCATCATGTCTTTTTACACAATGGATGGTCAATAATGACCAAGACGTCACAATCGTAGGCTATTATCTACACCAACCTATCTCTATATTATACAAGATAAATGTGTGTGTTTTACCACATGCGATTATGGTGTATCTTCGTCATCATTCATCAGCCAATAGCTGTACCTTCATCAACAGTGCCCTATATGCGTGGTGGTGGAGCTCGTAAAGTAACCATAGAGGCTTATCATCTATCTCTTAATTAAGTAGCTCTTTTGAGATGGCCGGACACAGGAGAATCCGTACGTACACACACCGTGCAGCAAAGTTCTATGGGAATCGTGAAGGTTAGGTATTCCCCAAAGCATGCGTAGCCTCTTCTGCGAACAATGTGATAACAAGTAAACCCTAAAACCTAGAGACCTATTGAAGAAGCTGATGGTGGGAAGAAAGGGGGAAGTCACACGCTCGTTGTCGTTGCACAGCTCAGCACAGTTGCTCGTGGTCACTAGATCGACAAAGAGGACGAAGATTAAGAGGGTGTGATATGCTCCTTTATGTGATGTTGGTCCTCGCTTTCTCTAAAGCTATAGCTGAATCTGCATGCCTTGTCTCCTCAGAGACTAAGCGAGCGGTCCAAATCTTCTTCCTCTAAGGCCACTTGGATATCAGTGGGGCACAGCTCAAACTCCACCTCAGGGGTTGCTCTCGTGCATGCAAACATCAACATTGTTCCATCTTCTCAGAGGGATTGATCTGTAGATGGTTCATATTTCGAGTGGTACTCACTCACTCACTCACAGCAGTTCCAGATTTAATCTTCTTGTTGTATTGGCTTGCATGCTTTCTGTCATAAACCTGGATTGCTTAGCCGATTAGTGTATGTGCATTTGTCATAGAGTTACTTCTTGCTCGTTAAAGTGACAGTCTTTTATTTCCTTTACCGCACTCGAAACAGGTAGAGAGATGCAATGGTGATTTCACACGTCAGTTTCTTTGGAGACTCGGGCTAATATTTGATAGCAGACATCATGTCGACATTTTACCTAATGCCAACACCAACTGGATGCTTCCAGGAAGAACATATATACCGAGAGTCAACCCACCCAAGGATGGATTCCTTTTACTTTTTACCTATATAGCACACCAAGGTTCAAATTTAGGAGAGCTTTAAGAAAGAGGATAGCATTCATGTCTGACTTGGTAGTCACATTTGGTTGGCATTTTACTTTGTAAAATAGGGTGAAGATCGAGATTATTCCGATTAAATAATTATTTCTAAAGTATGAAATTGATGAAATAAATTATATATATCGAATAATAAAAGAGGAGATAGAAAACCATATGCAAATATTATTGAAAAATGAAGTGAAGACTATAGAATAAACAACTTCTTGTGCTGCTCTTACAAATTATTTGGGTACAAAAATTGAAGTGATCGTTGCAGTTGAAGTTGAATTCCAAGCCTCATTTTCGACAAAAAAACAAAATGTATCATGACTTGGTAATAAGATTATATAATTGGTAGGTCTAACTTTTTGTATATAAATTGCAAATTTTGAAAATTGCATATAGGCCATTATGTTTAATCTTAGTTAGTTGACTATGTTTGACCTTTCTAATTGAAACTCTAATGTATAGGAATACCCTTTGGATTCTTACCATGGTATTAAGAGTATTGGCGTTGTAACCATGGTTAGAAGTGGTTAACTTGAGTATTCTCGATGGATGTTCTCCAAAAGGGGTATATGTTGAGGATCTTACCATTTGATGGGGCATATATGCCATACATGCATGTAATATCTTTGCTAGAATTAAATACATACATGTATGTAAAAAAAAAACCTAATGTATAAACCATGGTGAAATTTTAATTATCCATAATTTTTTTTTTCAAAATCTTAATTTATAATTTACAATATCACAAGACACCTCAAAGTAGACACTATGGTCTACACTAAGACAGCCTAAATCATATATTGTTCATGTATGACTTGTTGACATCTATAAAATCCCACAAAACCAAAGGGCATCAATGACCACATGAAGGTTGAGTACAAAACTAAGAATACACAAAATTGAGTTCTGGATATCCTTAATATGATCGATTTAACTTAAATTTGGCAAATTGCATAAAAGCTAATTTTTATACTTTTATCCAAAAAGATTTGGCGTCAAAATAGTTGAGGTCATTATATAATAAGTACGACAACACAATATAAACCACTAATTCCCAATTACTTAAAGTTAGCCATCGATCAACAATAACAGTCGATCAAAATATTAAATCATCGAATGATATATGGCCCATCTTATGCCACGCGAATGACCTCATTTTCTATTAGAATTTCTTTCTTCTTGGTTACATATGTGTATATTATTTCATGTACGTGTACAAGAAATGTCTATAATCTCGGTTTAGTCCAATTCGTTGATTTAGTCGGACACAAATCTTTAATTGAGCTATTGAAAGAATATTTCGGCACACAATCTTTATTTAAGAATATTATCACATGACAAGTTTTGAAGTACCACGACCCATCCAATATTCTTCTTTATATATATACATATATATATATATATATATATATATATATATAGACTCTTATTTCTCTAAGGTAATGGACAGGTGTGACGGGCTATCTTCGTCGACAACCGGCTTAATCTTGGCATCGTGAACTGGCGGCTCGGGTTGCTTGAAGTGGGCGAGGCGAGCCAACTCTTCAACCGAGCCCGCGATCTTCTGGACCCGGAGGACCAAATCGGCGAGGAGGGAAGCGGTGGTCGCCACGTGGAGGAATTCGGGCAGGGCGATGTCGTCGGAAAGGGAGTCCCTCCATTTTCCGATCGCCGCCACGGCTGCCGACGCGTGCCGGCCGGCCGCGGAAGGCACGGTTATGGTCCGGATAGCCGTTGAAAGCTCCTTCAACGTGTTGGCGGATTCGGCGGCCATCTCCTTGCATGCAGCTCGGATCCTTAGTTGGAGATCCGGATCCGTGTTCGTCTGCGGGTAAACTCAACTGGGTCTTTAGATTTCCTTAGCACGACATTATTATTATTTTCTTTCTCTGTTTTGATAGAGAGAGAGAGAGAATGTACCTTGGATTTTGTGGAGGTGGTGATGATGTAGGCAGCAAGAGCGTCCATGGAAGAAGCACACTGACGACTGAGAGCTCCAATCTTTAGGTACTGTTTCCACGGGTGACGGAACCAGAAACGACCATGGCACGGCTCCCACCTCGCAAAATTTGCCTGCAAGAAGGAACAATAGTGAGTTGCAGCAACTCGTGGGACATTGATAGATTGCTGCCATCTTATGGCGTGGCGTCGTCTTGCTCACTACAATAACTTGTTTAGATTAAGATGGGTAATTGGCTCAGGTTGGGACGACAAAAGCAGTCTCCGTTAAAAAGTGTGATGTTGGTGCACTTGCACTTAAGATGACGACCACTATAAAGCACACAAGTTAAAGTTTAGCTTGTCCATCAGTTAATTGATTAATAAAAGAAGAAAGTAAGACCATGATTGCCCTAGAAACCTCTAGTATTATAACACATTGGAAGGACGGATTGACTTACCAAGGAGTCCTCAGTGGGCTTGGAGTTGAGGACACTCTTGTAGGCCTGCAGAAAGGTTTTGCCCTCCAAATTCTCAATCCCTCCTTTCTCCGCAAAGCATTCTGCCGACAGTCCTGCCATTTCCATCCATCAATTAGAACCATCGAATGTTTTTTTCTGCAGAAGTTGAACTTCATGATTGTTTCTACTACTTGTACGGCAATATAGATCGCGCTCTTTGCCTCTACACCTTGGGATGGGTGGCACCACATGTCTACTGAGTCAAAACAAAGCGTGGGCACTTGCGGAATTGGAGACGCACCAAGTTGGTGGAAGGCCCATGATGCCATGGGCAAAACATCCTGTCTCCGATTCGTTTGCGAATGAATGCTTTTTTGTTCTAATGACAATGAAGAATTGTACTGTTCTAAGGTGCACATGTAAGCATGCTTGCTGTTCTCAGCTGCAGGATATTTAGTGTTAGGGTGGACATGCCGGGCCACGGCCTGTGGCCCTCGATAGCACTGTTCGTATACCTTCGAGGAAGCTCGCAAGCTTTTCCAAGTTTCCAGCCACAAGCTTGTGGAGATCTTCTCCTGCCCAGATGGGGAAGACGAAGATTGAGGTGCACAGGCAAGTGGCCACGCCAATGGCAATGGTGGAGAGCCTCTGGTGAGCCAGCTGCACCAACTCGTCCACCCGATAGCTCGACACCGCCACAAGGCTAAACGTCAGTATAAATATCGTCACCCCGTAGTCGTATCTTGCTTTGATCTCCGGTATGAATCGAGAGAACGTCGCCGCCGCGGCTGGAGGGATGACATGCAGTACTGCATCGTCAGAACCCCATGCATGGCCTCCCATAAGATGAGAAAGTATGAGAAATTATGCTTACCAAGTGCGAAGACGAAGAGGCCGAGAAGTATCGGTTCTCCTTTCTCTCCGCAGTGGACCGCTATCTGATGAGCTGCTACTCCCAGTGCACCAGCAAGTAGTGTTGCGAAAGCCCTGTTGAGGCCCTTGCTTAGAGTTCCACCTAAGGAGCAACATCACGAAGATGTCAGTTTTTCGTTACGTTCATTATAATCGAACATCGAGACACATGGCAGTACAAGATCTCACGAACCAACTGTGTATTCCATCACCACCACTACGGTGAGCACCGCCCACATGGTGGAAACCCCGAAGCCATCAAAGAGGGGCGTCACGTAGTAGAAGACGGAGACCATTGTGAGAGCCAACCCAACCTTGAAGGAGTGCCCGATCCGTCGCGGGTCATCTTCTCCGGTCTTCTTCACCTTCCTGAAGAACTCGACGACTCTTGTGCTCAGGCAGTCTACTAGTGAGATAGCGTTGGACCACCATGGCGAGAAGCCAATCTTCTGACTGCTTTGGAGACCGAATTCCATAGCTTGATCTTGACGGTGGAAATAAGCGGGTGGAAGAAACCCCACAAGGTAGTGGCCTTCCGACCGAGGCTTCTCTTTCCCTCCTTGGTCGGGTGGTCAACCTGAGGTTACGGGACAAGGAGGCAAAGGGGGATGAGAAGGAAATGGTGCTCCAACGTCGTTTATATAAGATTGGAATATGCGTTTGCACGCTGGACAAAATTCCTTTGGCTTTCTAGGTAGCTAAAGGATTCTTCGAGAGAGAAGGGTAGTGAGAATATTAAGAAATATCTTCAGATTCTCCTTTCGAAATTGGAATGATCACAGTGCCACAGCATATATTCGAGTCACAAGGAATGTTCAGTGCATCACTTGCCATCGCTCGGGAGAGGCACAAAAGTAGTCAAGAGACGTCACTTCCAGAGTTCTCATGGATCGAAAATAATATATTTCAGTCGTTTCCACCCACTTGACCGCATGCATATGTACCAATCTCTGACGCATTCTTTTAACCGGATCAAGCTGTACAGAACCCGCTGCTCCATCTGTAAAGCAGCAGTCCGTAGGGCCGTACCACCGGAGGGGAGTCAAAAGACCTTTTTGTTCTCACCAAAGTATTTTACCGACATGAGAGTTGGTGGCAGCTAGCTGTTCGCCACACTGTTAGATGCGTGCCGAAGATGATGAGTCGAGGAACATGGATTAAGACCTACCGTGACTTGGATGCATACGTACGCTGCAAAACATTTTTTACTTTGAACAAGTAATGATTTGTTTTGAATTATTTTCCTATATGAAATTTATTTTTAAGATTTTTTTCTTGAAGAACAAGGGTCTGTGTATTTGAGGGTTTGACACTTTAAAGTATTTTGTATTCTCTTTTGAGACACTTTGAGAGTAGTTGTGTTGCATCAAAAAAATTGTGCTCGATATTATGTCTTTATCCTTGAGAATATTATGTGTTTTTTTTTTCTTATTTTTTTTATTTTAAGAACTATATTCAATCTACGACAAGTCATCATGATGAGAGTCATTTTCGTTTAACAATGACCGAGGAAAACATGATCATTGGAAAAAGACATATGTTAGTCTAACACTAGAGAAGAACGAAAGTGATGTGCAAACAACTTTAGTTACTAATTATCTATGTTTGTCGGATGAAAATTTCAAGTTAATAGAACCATAATTTTGACTCAAATCCATCTTTTACGACTCATATTTGAGCTAAAACCAAGTTAATTTCATGTTAAAAGATGAGATATTTAGCGAATATTAATATGCGAGATGAAGAGAGGGAAGAGAGGATTAAACATATTGATATCATATATACCAATTATATTTCTCTTTGTGATATTATCATAAAAAAAAGATTAGTGTGGTTAGATTGTCCAACAAAGTAAAGTCCATTAATGAATTCCTTAGATTTATTAGATGTTACTTACACAGATTGATTTCACTCTTGGAGTCTTTGGCAGCGAGGAGTAAGAAAGATTCTAATACTTACGACATGTCTTAGGTAGCTTTTCTATATGGACTTCATTTTCTATTAATTGATTTAATCGTAAGTATTTTTTGGGCGAACTAAATAAAATATCCTTCAATCTTTTTAAAATTTATTATTAAATTATATCTTAAATATTGTGTAAATAAATAGTACGACTGTAAAGGCCATTTGTTACTTTCATCATCAGTTCATCGAAGATGGTATCGAGCAAGTGGATCAAAGGAAGCGGACGTCAGATTCAATGGATGTGGACGACTACTTTCCAATCCAATGGAATAATTATCTTAAAATTGCGTTGTGTTCTTATCATTTCCATATTCTCATTTTGAGTCGTCTCAGATAACTAATATCTCAATTAAATTACGTTCAAACTTGTCACAAGTCTCCTATTGAAGATTCGTTCATTGATCCTACAAAACTATATAGATTGTATTTAAGAGTTTTTAATATATAATCGAAGATAGAAATTTGAGTAAGCATGAAGTGCTTTGAATATTTAATAAATAGGAGATGAAAACTGTAATTTAAATATGCATTGAGGTAAATAAGTGTTGCTTGGTAAAATTATATTTCAATAGTCTATTAAATATTTTATAACAAATTTATCGTTTTAATATTTTTAATATTTATTCAAAATTGAATACATAATTTTATTTAAATTATTAAATAAAATAAAATAAATGATTGTATGTATGTAATCTTATAAAAAATTTCATATGGCCCAAATATATAATAAATAAAAATACAATCAAATAAATAGGTATAAAATAATCTTTAAAATAAATAAATTAAATTATACCTTTATAAAAAATATAAATCATATTATTTTTCGCTAAATTATTTTAGTAACATTGTGATTTTAGATAAAGTTATAGGGTACTTTCGAATTTAAAAAAAATATATATTAGCATCCTGTAAATGTTAAAATGCTAATGCTACCCTGAAAAAGTATCAGCATTTTTAATACGGTATCCAAGCTAGATATGATTTGAAATGTGCATTGAGCACTCCATGCACATTTCAAATATATTCTTAAATGCATCCATACGGGCAAAAACCTATATGATATTTAAGTTAGTAAAGGTTAATAAGATTTAAGGATAAAAATATATGATTATTTATATGGTTAGTAGATGCATTTGGGAATCTTTAAATTGAAATCGAAGTGATCAATTTATTGGTGAGATGATTATACGAAATCTATGGTCATCATTTAGTCGTGAAGACAACTTTGTTCTCGATCGACGTACGATGGATAGACAATTTCGTTCGTATCGAGTTCATAAGGTAACGTATTTGTTGTCAGGTAACTGTTGACTTTAATTCATTTTGAAAAATGTGAAAACTATAAAATTGAACCCCTATATAGAATCGGACTAACATTTCTTGTTCCCTTTTATGCCAAAATGAATTGAATAATGAATTCTATATGTCAGGTCAGGTCAAGATCCAAAGCAAGGAAATCGCATCAGATAGATAGCAAATAAGGCACATACCCCACCCATCCACGAGTCAATCTTCAGACCATACATCCACAAGAAGATATTGTCTTGAGCTCCTCCTCATCTGACATCTTGTACCTTCCAAGAAACTGGTCTTCCATTCCTACCCAAACTCTCTTCTGCTAGAAAATATTATGCATTTTAAGCAAGTATAAAGTCTATCGAGCAAACTTAAGCTTGTCAGGTCTAAAATCTAACAATTATGATGTTATCATGTTGAAATATAATACGTGCATTGAATTAATAGCAAATCTAACTCTGATAGATGATCTACATCAAGAATACGAATGCGGCTTTTCACTACGTGAAAAGGACATGCACGTAAGCTCTCTCTTCGTCATTCCCTACGGATTCCTCCTTGTCTTTTCAGCCTATCCCGATCCAAAAAGATGACATTTTGATGGTTTCCTTTTCTGACAATAGGCATTCCCAACTACGTTGATATCGTATGGTGGTTAAGCCTCTACACTTCCATGGCCATTCGACTAGCGCTTGGGGAATTTAGTTGCTTAAACACTAGGAATATGAGGAGATAAAGATCCATTATATTCCTATCCCACTCTCATGCTAATAATAGGAGGAAGAATGAAGATATATTCTTCTAAGCCACTCCAACTTGTTACTTTGCTGAGTGAGACATCTACACACACATGTGGCCCCTAATGTTCGGTCTGTCGGAGATTCTTATCAGTCCACCAAAATGTTGTGCATAAACAAAGATAATTCGATGTAGAATAAGAAGGCCATTTGTTGTAGGTGTTACCTAGCCATGTGGCTCGCCACTTGATACGTATACCAACACTAAACAAAGCGCAGGAATGATTAGCATGTATCGGAGTGTCATAGCTCGGTGCTTAGTCTGTCTCTCTATTTGATCTTGAGTGGATCGATCCTTGTGTCCAATGCTTCTCCGGTCTATTTAATCTTCTTATGCATACAGGTTTTTGTGTTTTTGTGGAGTAACACCCTCATCGGCTCATTGGCTATGGTACATTCATATACCCCTTCCTTGCTAGCTAGCTAGCTAGGCATAAGCGACTGCATTTATCTTTGCAATTATGATAAGCGAGTAGCGTTTATAGCTTCTCCAAAGCGTCGTCGTTCTTTGAGATTTGGTCACCGTTTGGAATCTACTTTGGGTTGAAGATAACTCAAGTAACGCTTTTCTGAGTGTGTGAAATGTCAGACTGCCATGGACGGGAGATGGAAAGCTCCACTGACAAGAACATCCTTAGTGGACTTGGATAGTGGACAGACCATTCGGAGAGCAGTTCATATCCTAATGGGTAATGGCCGCTCTTTTCGTCGGACTCGATGCTGATAAGGACATGCGTCCGATGTATCAATCCGTACCTATGCGTAGCTGCAAGTTTTCTTGCACTTGTGGGTGCGTAATTAGGTCACATGAAGATCTTCTCGGTCTCGACAAAAAGCTACATCGTTCTCTGTCAAGCATATTGGAATAAGCAGTGCTTTGTCTCGTTGCTTACATCAGGTCGTGAGACGGCTTCCGTAAGGTCAAATCTTCGGCAACTGATATCTGAAGAAACGATGTGAAATTGTTTCATGTGGTATTCAGATATCAAACCCAGTTATGTGTCGATTATGAAGGTCTTTGTTCTTCCAAAGAAAAGATGATAACTCAATTGATCTGAGTTGAAATATAAGTTGGAACTCCTCCTACATGGATGATAACAAGTTTCGAGAGAGCATTCGTAAAATCAAAATATCTTTTTACACAAATATGAAGAAAAAATGCTTACTTGTTCTTTTGACTTTTGTCGTATGAATTGACTCAGACTCCACTTAGTGAGAAGCGAGTGCCTTTCAGGATTGCCATATGAACAAGTGGGAAAAGTGATGGTCTCCGTCCTCCATCTGCGATCAGTTTCAAAGGAGCAGTTGCTTGTACTGCATTTGCTCAGGTTCATGTGATTCATCAAATCTATCGATTATAAGTTTGATCACATTTTATTTCATTTGATTTAAATGTTATATCTATGAAAGATACAACATTTTCTAGGACTAATTGTTTTTTTTATTTCAGATTAAAAAATTGTTTCAAAATAAATTTAAATTATGTCATATTATGATCTTAAATTAGTCCAATTTGTAGTATATCCCATGATAAGCATGACAAATACAATGATGTATTATTATTATTATGTGTTCATAAACACTTGATATGTATTATGACGAGTAAGATGAATTGGTGGTTCCTGTATCTTGTATCTTGGGCCTGACAAGGTGAGCCCAACATGAATATAAATAATGTTCAATATGAAACACAAACCCTAAGGAGGCAAAATTAGTCGAAGAATGAAACGGTCCGGTTCTTCGCCTGACCGCTAATACGAATTTGTCCGGTCCATTGCCGGTCGGATCGGACGTCTCAGCTAGTTCTTATCATGATCGATATCTGTCCGTCGATCTTGTTGCGGCCCATAAACGGTCGCTCGCAAAGTATTCGAGGGCTTTCGAGGGCTTCCTCTTGCAGATCGATGGCGGCTCTCCGAAGAGGGATGATGCAATCCATCCGTAGCACTGCAAGGTTTAAGGATCATCGTATTCATGGAAACTCTAATCTTGACAACTGTGGACTTCTCCGTCCCTTCCAACTCGTTTCCGCAAGAGGGATCGTCTCCAAGCTCTTCGTCGGAGGTAAGCTCAAATCGATTATAGCTTGTCTTTTTCGTTTTGGGTGATGATGATTAATAAGTGGTACAAGTAAGGTTGAATTCGTTTTCTGTTGTCTAATTGATGCTATCCTCTGAGGAAATAAATAACTAGAAATCGTACGTCATGTCGATCTGGTATCATATTCTCTGGTAAGGTATGTCTTCTGGCCTTCGGATTGGACTAATACTTTTTGTTTGTGTGGGTGATGTGACAAAGAATTTGGCTTGAATTGTTGTATGCAACTGATTTCCTTGGATGGAGGCTATGGGAGTTTAACCAGAATAACGGGTTGCTTCGCTTGTCAGACGAATAGCTTAAGCTCTATTGAGATGAGCTGTATTGGCCATATCAACATAAGCAACTCAAGGAGGCTTAGGTTATTATCACTTATTTTACATTCACCATGTCTGAATCATATTTATGGCACAAACTAGATGATTTATGTGCCTGTTGTAGTGTCATGCTCTCATCTACCAGGGTTCAACATGTTACAAGATTGGAGACTGTCTTAGTTGTGGGTTATTTCCTAATCATTCGTAGGTTGCAGCTCTTGTAACTGTTTGTATCTAAGAGGTTGGACCAATGGAAATTAAAGTGGGATCAGATTATTGCATTTCACTTAATTGTACAGCAAAGCTTAAGGATTAAAAATATTAAATTGGTCGAAGCTTAATTTCATTGAAAATGTACTTCTGTATAGAAGCTTACAAGTTTTTAGGGTCATTTTTCTTGTTAATCAACTCATATTTCAAACTCTTTTGCTTGAGATCTGGAGACTCAAGTACTAGTTGGACTGGTTTGGCTTAGTCTTTTATCTTGTGTCTTCTATCTTTGGCGGAAAGAAGGGATCTTTGAAGAGCGAACGGAGAGGGGAGAAAAAGAAGGGGGTTAGAATAAGATTAGAAAGATTTGGAGGCTGCGTCAATTAAGAGAAAGATTCATTAAAAGACTACTATTCTAACTTACTTATTGCGGTTACATCACTGAATTTGGACGGCTTAGCTAGCAACTCTGGTTGAGTGATTTTAGCCTTTTTTGATGTCGATCGAGAGATGTATGGGATAAATTTTGGTAGGATACAGCTTCTCTAATCAGAGGTGATAAGTCAGACTGCATCACTCTGAAACCTGGTTTGGTTAGGAGTCTCAATTGTACACTAGTCAAATGTTGTCTAATCCTAACAAGTTATCTAATAAGATTGCTGGTTTGAGGGTTGATGTGGCAAGTGAACCCTCCCATGGTCCCCAATTCTTAGCAATCTAATTGTTGATTGCCCCCTGTTAATGGGTGGTTTGGTCCTTGAGTTGAATGGCCTCGACTCCCACTTGGCCAGCCACCCAATCCTAATTAACATTGGGTCCTTTTGCCTCCTCTTCATTGGTCTCAAGGCTAAGGATTTAGGCTCTAGGTTGCTTGGAATTTATTTCATAATAATTTGCTCTCTAGTCTCAACTTATTTCTAGGTTGAAATATCTTTGGTTTGCAAAGAAATATCTTTATATGTTGCCCTCTGAATCAATCTCCATGTTATCTGAAATATTTGAGGCTGTTGGAGAACTTTCTAGAGATCATGTTCGGATAAATTTTAATAGCTTTAAAGGTCTAGAATTGAGTTTCTGGGATAAAAATTTGCTTTGTGATACCATTTGCGGCTGAAACTGCCATGGTATGTTGTGCTATCTTTAGGTTGATGCCGAGCCTATAGGTGGCTGCTGTGGAACTTTGTACCTTTCAGCATAATTCACCTACACGTAAAGCTGATAATCAACCTCACATGTTTCTGATTTAAGTAGGGAACTTGTTTGACTAATCGCAACATACCGAGAAATATATAATAAATTTTAATGGCATACAGTATAATTATGCCTCACATTCTTGTCCACTACAATTCTACCTCACTTTTAATGGTATACTGTATAATTCTACCTCACATACTTTTAAGATAGGGAACTTGTTTTTCCTTTTGGGGAGTCACATGCAGAACTATAGCATGTGCCTCATGTGCATAGCACCTACAAGAGCTGGTCTGCATAATGGTACATACTTCTACCTAAAGTGTATTTTACACTTTAGAAGCATGATCTTCAGCCCACTTAAACCTCAACTACGTGTTGTATAGCCTCAACTTTGTTGTCCATGACAGCCATAGTTGTGATTATGAAAAATGATTTATCCATTATAACCAGCTTTTGCTTTAGCAGAACAAGGTATTCGTTGTCTCCTTTTATGTTGGTTTGGTTTTAAGTTTTGGTATGTTTTGCAGGGCTTTCGTCCTCTACGACAGAAGACTGTTTATCTGAAGCCTTTTCACAATTTGGGCAAGTGATTGAAGGTGTTCCTATGCCTATCAAAATATAGTTGTACCATATTTTTTCTTACCGGATGAGAAATAAAATGACTCATTATAAGCATCATATACTTGCAGCTAAAATAATTATGGACAAAGTTTCCAAGAGATCAAAGGGATTTGGGTTTGTGACATTTGCCTCAGAAGAAGAAGCCCAAAAAGCTCTTGAAGAAATGGACCGCAAGGTAAGTAACGCACGATGCTCTCTGGCTGTGGATGTGGAATAATTTGTCAAATTCTTGAGCAGGTTCTGAATGGTCGAGTAGTATTTATTGAGCATGCTAAGGTCAAACGACGTTTCGATGATGCTGGCCCAATTGCAATTGGACTTTCTAAGCCACCTGGGTGCCAGTGAGATCTCCATTGCTGCTTCTTTACTGTGTATTCATCCAAAACCTAGACCCAAGAGTTTCCGATTAGGTTTATAACCTATTTTAAATCCAGAATATTCAGGATTCTTGTAAAACAAAATTTTCATTCCCTCAGCCGAAGGGTAATCTTAGGTTGTCTTCATTTATGTTAGTCTTTGTCGTGTGCTGTGTGTTTAAATTATTGAAAGCTGTGACACTCTGGAGTTCGTTGACATATTAATGATATCATTATCAGGTAGCAGTCACTGGATTTGAGTCAATTGCTTTTGCAGAAATGCTTGAAATAGATGCATGTCGCAGCAAGCACACCGGTCACTTTTCTTCTTCACTGTTTTCTTGATTCAGCAAATGCTGATGTGTTACGCCATCCTTGTATAACCAAACAGGATGTCTGCAATTTCTTCTTCACTGGTTAGTTTAGTTCACACATTGTTCTTATATCTTATTGATAAGTAGTATGTTTATTGCCATATCTTATTGATTAGATTAGAACTCTGTCCTATCTAATCTTTATTTATTTCATAACCTTAATTTGAGTGCATAATTCACCAAATTAGGGAAAGAAAAGGTTTCACAACAATATCTTGTTTCGACTATAACTAAACCAAATAATGATACGAAACTATCATACAGTTAAAATATATTAACTAGATGCCAATGCACATTAGTGGGTTCATATGATGTATATTATTTTAATCCACAAACAGTAATGGTAGGTTCTGATGTTAGGATTAGAGATGCTGGAAACATTTCTTAACCATGTTTAATTAATCCTCTGGTTAATTTGACTCAGCTATAACAATGTTTAATTTGATAACTATGATTGTCGTGAAGAGAATATTTCAAAGCATTTATTTCATTAATTCTTATAATAACTATCAAATACGTAATTTATTGTGATAAATAAAAAGGCTTATCTTTATCTAAAAAAAGTTATTTAAAAAAAATATAAAAAAATCCCTAATGTAACATTTACTTTCTTTACAGTAACAAATATCTTACAACAAAAAAATTACAATTTTCACAATAGATTTATGACGAGTAATTCCAGGTTGGCTACGGACGTATACTTAAATAGGACATCGCCGAGGGGTGTATTTATAAAAACATTGATCGAATCCCAACTCTTAGGGTTTTCCGCGTCCTACTCGGCTCGCTCTCTGCGTCCCAAGTGCTACCTACTATAGGATTCTCTCTTCTCCGGAGGCCATGGCGCGCCTCACCCTGGAGCAAATCTCCCACGAGAGCAAGGATGGCACCGCGACCACCTCCCTTAGTCTCTCCCATCGAGCACTTTCCGATGTGAGCTGACAAATCCCCTTCGCCGCTCATTTAAGAAGATAATCGGCATTCATGTTGGCCTCTGTCTTGCAGGTATCGTGTTTGAGCAATTTCCGGAACTTGGAGCGACTCGATCTCAATTGCAACTGCCTCTCATCTCTCGAGGTTGTTCTCTGCCATGGTTTACTCCACTAGAACTTGGTCCACGTCCAGACTACGAAATCAGCTATTCTCTTTTCTTGGTGGTGATTGCAGGATCTGTCGTCATGCGTCAATTTAAAATGGTTGTCCGTGGTGGAAAACAAGCTTGAAACGTTGAAAGGTGTCGAAGGCCTTTCCAAGCTGATGGTGAGTTCGATGTGCATTCTTTTATGGAGTGTGCTAACATATACATCAACGATCAAGTGCGAGATTTTTGGTTTTTGAGCAACAATTCAGACCAATGTGGGAAGTAGCACTTTTAGCTAGTACATGGTTTGCGTTGGTTGAAATTAAACCATTTACATATCCAGTGCTGTGCTGGAGTAAATGGGTTTTAATGTATTTTCTCTTTTGAAATGTTGCATCCAAATGGATCAGTAGTACTTTTAAAATTTGGGCCTTGGGATAATCGATTTGTTGATTCAAAACTATTTTTTCTTGGAATGGACATGAAGCGTTTGCTAGTTTGAATCAACAATATAGCAAAGTTTTAGAAGAGATTGCCAGCATAATAAACCAATCGACTGATTTTTCTTAGCAAATTTATTGAAGTTTGGCGTGAGTATCCAGTCACTTTCTTAGGAAATATTGATGCTCATTTTTGTTGAGCAATCACAATTGCATTAATAGCCATTTCTCAAATACTATGTATTACCAGGACGTTTCGTTATTATTATTGTTTATTGATATTCTCCTTATGAAGCAGGTGTTGAATGCTGGTAAGAATAAGCTTCGGGCAATGAGTGAGATTGAATCTATAACTAGTCTACGAGCTCTAATCTTGAATGGTATTGTTTCTTATTAGGACACTAAATAGCTTTTCAGCACGTCACAGCTGAACTGAATTTCCTTTTTTGTATCTATTTAATTCCTTTATCATATTATATTCTTTTCAGATAACAAGATATCCCACATTTGCAAGCTTGATCAGCTGGGATTTTTGAATACGCTTGGTATGTATGTAAAATAATCTTCATCCTTGTTATAGTGCTAATGGTAACTAAGTCATTTATGACAAGAATTGCGTGTTTGGATTAATTAAGTTCTTCAACGTAACCCTTTCGTAAGTATAGGTATTATCAGATTATGTTCAAAAATTTAGACTTTTCCTAAGAATTGACCTATTGCAAAAAAGTTATATTAGAGATTTATTAACAGTGCTGATAGTTGTTGTTCCTAATTCTCATGGGCAACAAGAATACAAAAAATGCCTAAATCATTTCTTCCATATGTGTTGAAAACTCTCTTTGCTTAGAATTCCATGCTTTTTTTTTTGTGTTCATCTCTTCTTTTCTTAAATGTTTCTGTACTGAGTATTTTATTTATTGCGTTAGTACAAGAATTGCTTGTCTTATTCACGTACCTCTAGTACAGAAACTAAACAGCTGGTTGGTTGGTTTTAATGAAATTGTTGTCTTACAACATAGCACATTAAATTTAATATTAAACTTAAATAATATAAAAATATTAGAAAAAGGAAAATATTTGGAAAATATATCTTGAAAATGATTCAGTAATGTATTTTGTGACATTTTTGTTCTCATTGACTATAGTGCAATGTTAAACATGATTTTATCAATATATAGAATAATTTTTTTGAATTCACATTGTATATAATTCACCTTTCTGTGTGATTTTAACCAATTTGTATCATATTTCAGAATTTATACACAATATTTTGGAGATTGTGGAAATTTATGCATTTCTTGTTTCTTATTTGCAGTTCTTTCTCGGAACCCAATTTATGATATTGGTGACTCCTTGATGAAGGCAAAATCTATCACAAAAGTGCGATAATATATGAACTTGTTCAATTGTTCATTTTAACTTACACAGTTATATAATTGAATGGTTTACATTTAACTTTTTTGTCTTGTCACCTATTTCAGCTATCTCTTTCTCACTGCCAAATTCAAGAGATTGGATCTTCCCTCATTTCATGTGTAGACTTAAAGGAAGCTAAATTTGCTCACAACCAGATCGGAGTATGTTCTTTTCTAAAGTGTCATTGCCCTATGCTTTTGTTTGATTATATTTACAGTTTCTTAACAATTTGTAACTATGTTCCTGATGCTTTTCCAAACTGCATACTTGGTTCGTGCTTTGTCAAAGCAAATAATGTTTCACAATGATTTTGAATTAGGGGAAAATTTGTGATTTAGAGAAAAACTACTGGATTATGTTCTACACATGTGGTATAACAATCCTAATTCTAGTTTAGCTTCATTTAGTAACCATGTTTGGTTAAAATCTTGTTATACTATAGAAAAACCTGATTGAGCCTTTGACTCAGTTATGAGCAAGGCTTGCAATATCACTTGGTCTGGTTCAATGTGTGCAGTGTTTACCAGTTTGATAGCATACTGGTACCTGATATGCTTGCACAGGTCAGTACACGGACTAGGGTAAAGTGGACGATATGCCTGGTACAAGGCCCTATACTAGACAATTTTATTTCTAATTTTTCAGCTTCTTTTAGGTTTTTTTTTTTTTGAAACACAGTCTGTAAAGGCGTACTGACACTTGGTAGCTTATTGAACATGTAGCTTGTTGAAAAAGAATCAACAAGTCATTCATAAAAAGGGGCCTCTTTTGCATCTCAGGTGCTGTAGATGCTTCTTAGTTCCTATATTTGCTGTGCACGGTTAATCTCATGCAGTATCCTGTTCTTTTGATGTTATCTGACTAGGGCTCATCATCTTTGCTTTTGCTTGCTTATATTTGTGGTGATCAGTATTTGATCTCCATCAAATTAACTCTGCATTTTAATCAAGTCTTCTTCCAATCACCTAAAGTGGTCAAATTTGATTATTGAAAAAAGGAATTGGCCAAATATGATGTCAGTGAAACAATCACACCAACTTATGGGATGTAGTTTCATATTATATAAAAGGACTCTGCTTTTAGCAGAATTGCAACCATCCTGCAGTTGTATGGCAGTGCAGTCCACCTATCTATGAAGTATCTGATGCTCTTAAGCAAAAATTGCAAGGTGCTGCTTATAGTTTAATGATCACATTATGTTTGTGCCATCTCAATATTTATTACAGCAGCCGTATCCCATCAATTATTTGTTCATCCGCTACAATTTACGTCCTAAATATGTCTTACTAATTTCAGACTCTCCCAGCTGACTTGGCTCAAAACACCAAACTTCAAAATTTGGATGTGGGGAGTAATTTAATTGAGAACTGGTCAGACATAAAGGTTAGGAAGAAGAAATCAAAATTCATTTGTCTTGAAATGTTACTGTCGTGGTTCATTCAAGTTGAAAAGCTTGGCTAACTGTTTTGTTGACAGGTCCTTTCTGCGTTACACAATTTAAAAAACCTCAATTTGCAGGGAAATCCTATTGCCGAGAAAGATAAACTAGCCAAGAAGGTGAATTTTTCTCCAACCTTGCATTTCTGTTTCATACTTCTGTGGATTAATTTGTCGATAAAATAGGCCTGTGTCTTATGTGTCTTTAACCATATATCAGGTCAAAAAAATGGTACCACGCTTGCGGATATTTAATACTAGGCCAATTGAAACTACAGCAGGAGCAGAAAGATTAAGTCACAGCAAGGATGATAATTTTCTTCCCTATTCCAGCGAAAATGAAGCAGCAACTAGACTGAACAAGAATAGACTGAAATCAGACGTTAATGTCTCTAAGAATGTTCTGCACAAGTCCGGCAATGGTGATGATAATCGACCAGCTTCCACTAACGTAGTTGAAAAGGAAATGAAAAAGAAAAAATCGAAATCGAGAGCCAAGAAAGCAGTTGCGATGGATGACAATCCCCCCAGGGATTCTACCGACTCACGAGTAGATAAAAAGGCAAAAGGGAAGCAGCATATGGATAAAGAAGAAATCAAGTTTGAAGGGATTGATGATGTAGAAACACCATTTGTGGACCTTATTTTCTCAAAAAATACCACCACTCAACAGGTTGAAGGGTATAAGAAAGGCTATGAAATGGTTGCTGATGGGAAACTTGTTGGAGCGTTGGTTCTGAATAATGCTAAAAAGAGGAAATGGTCCAAAAGCACATCAACAGATGCATTAGCACTACAGCTCCAGCCCCCTGCCTCAGATGTTGGAATGGGTGGGCCATCAACATGGGGAGATTAGTTCATAAGCGAACTCCTGCAATTCGTGATCTTGTTGAAACAGGCAATTTGCGTGGAAGGTTTGAGCTTTATGTGCAATCCTCCTGTCTTGACATAAATTTTCAATTCAATCATTTTGGTTTTTCTTATTGTTCAGTGTCACTCTTGCTAAAGATCCATGCTTTATTTAAGAGTTATTTAGTAGTGTGTTGGCTCATTTATGCATGTATATGGAAAGAATAAATCATGTATATGTGGATTCGAACTTTAGACTTATTACTTAATACAATAATAAATTAATCAATTTCAATCCTGTCGGTTAAAAACGAAAACATTATTTCTCAAGCACAGAAACATATACTTTTATTGCACTCCATCATTTTTATTAAATTATATTGTCGTCGTATAAGAGTAAATATTGTTTATTCAACTATGCTAGAGAATTATTGCTTGGCTCATCAACAGGGTGGCATATCAATAGATGGAATCAGTGGCAATCAGAATCATTTATGTGATGTCAACGTACTACCGTGCTAGAAAATGATGCTTTTATTATAAATGAATTGCATCTTCCAATTAGGTGGCACTTTATTAGGTACATAACCACCCAAAAGGAATCTTTCGGTACCTCTTTATCTCCCTGTCGTGACATATATTTCCCTATCGCTTGTCTAAATTATTAGTGTTGACTTGACCACTAACAATCCCAAGTATCCAATTGGATCCTATCCGATGCGACACTTTCATCGACCATCTAATGATCACATATGCTCACGTGCCCAGTGGACGGCTACGATATGAGAAGAGGTCCAATTCACGGTCCAGATGTGAAAAAGAGGTGAGAAGCGACCCACCACTTCTCGGTTTCCGCCAGACCGGGCGATCGGGGACTACCTAAAAACCGTAACCGCGAAGAGCGCCAGCAACCCCGCCGCGGCCACGGCAGCGTAGGCCAAGTCCACCATCTGCTCCCGCCGCGAAACCGCCTCTTTCCGCCTCATCCGGAGCCCGGAAAACTCCTCCCAGCGCCTCCTCTCCGCCTCCGCCGCCTCTTCTCTCCTCCTGCTGCCCTCCATCGCAGCCCGCAGTACCGCCAAGCCATCTCTCCCGCTCAAGCAGACCCCATCGACGCACTCCGCCGTCAGGCTCACCTCGCGCACCTGCCCAGTCTCCTCCACGCACGTGGCCACCACCCCGATGGCGCACCCATCGCCCAGGACCGTCGCAAACCGGACCACCGTCTCGCCGGTGATCCAGTGCTTATCGATGGCCACCGGCCGCCGGCTCGTCGCTCTCACGGCCCGCCGCCGGTGGGGGTCGATGAAGATCCAATTCAGCGTTAGGTCTTCGGGTGTCGCGGCGGCGAGCAGCGTCGGCAGAGATGAGTCCTTCGGGTCGAGGGCGTCGAGGCGGAAATGGGCGCCCCTGAACCAGGCGGTGGAGGTGTCGGTCTCGAGGACGCGAGATAAGATGGGGGAGCCCCGGTGTTGGAGGTCGACGGCGGAGATAAGTTCGGATGGGAGACTGGCCTCGTCGTCGCCGGCGGCGGGGGGGATTACGGTAAGCGGGGAGGGGGAAGGAAAGGCGTCGGAGAAGAAGGAGCGGTAAGAATTGGGGAAGAAGGACAGGAGGCGAAGGAGCCGGGGGTGGTGGAGGGCGGGCCAGGTGGCGAGGCAGAGGTCGCACCAGAGGTCGGGCTGGGAGGCGAGGGAGCGAAGGTGGACGTTGGCGCAGCTGGCAGCGGCGAGAGCTGGTCCGTCGAGGTGGCGGAGGGCGCGGGTTAGCATGTCCGCGTGGAGGTCCTCTATGGTGGTCGCCGGCGACGCGGTGGCCATATGTAAGTACGGGCGTTGTTCCGAGTGGTCCAGAAGGCATAGAGGGAGTGGGTTTTAATAGGAGGTCGATTGGTTGGTAATAATAGGAATGGGAGTTGTGTGTATATAATGTTTGTGTGAAGTTTATGGCAAGAAGGATAGATCAGACCTTCTTTTTGTTTATGTCTTATCATTGATTAGAAAGGATGACATGAAAAGATACAGCACATCCGAGTGGTTAGTAAGAAGATTCACACTTGGTTATCCCGATGTGGTTGGCGCCATATATATATACTCCACTCCGCCTTTGGTATCTATCGAGTGGTCCTCACTGCTATAGAGATTAAATATCTTAGAATTTTTTAGAGAATTTGGATCACATCTTTTACCCGAAAAATCTGCTTCTGTGTTTGGTTATATCTTCTACTTTATTTTTTATTTTTTTAATATTTTATTCATGTTCTCTATTAAAAAAAAGTATTTTTTGATCTGAGATTTTTCATGAATATAAATTCTCACATATTTGGAGCGATGGGATAGACGAAGAAAATCCGAGTGGAATTTTTTATACTAAAACATAAATTATACACCTAATGTTTAGGATCAATTAAAATTTTATTTGTAGAGCCTAATTAATCACACTTATCATGAACTAACGAAGGATATTCTTCAAAATATTATTTTTTATTTTGATTTTATAAATATTTACTTTGATAACTTATAATGGATATGAATTCTTTCTTTAATTAATTTTTAATTTATACTTGTTGATTTGAATATTTAGTTTTCAGGGCATACATATTCTAGACATTAATTCAGGAAACATTTAGAAGAAGAATTCACAAGGACTAGTCAATCCATTTCAAATTTATTTAAAATCCTTATTTTTATTAATATTAACATGCTTTATGAGTCTAATACGATCTTTGAATTGCTTTCTCATGGAGGCTGAAATTTGAAGACTTGTATGACCCCTCCCTCCTTAGCATAATTGTAAGTCTACTATAAAATTTAGAGATATAAATTTTATGACATTGCTACTATAAAAGTCTACTTTTTTAAATTTTTATAATCTCATTATGAAGTCTACTATAAAGGCTATTATAGTTTTATGGGTCTTATGAGCATGTACTTTGGTTTATTTTTCTAAATTATCTCAGATGAAGGAAATTAAATATGGTGGATTTAGGTGTAAAGAATCACGACCTTCGAAATTGTCTTTCTAGCACAGTGAATGCGGATGTAAGTTGACAATGTGTTTAGGATACCAAATGAACTTATCGCATCTCATTTATTTGCTTGAGAGCGATCAAAGTTTAAACGTGATATTGCGGACAAATATATGTATTCAATCCACCACACAACTCGCAAAAGTCAAAAAATTTGAACTTTGTTCTCATGTTGGGAATGTAACAACAATGCGTAGATATATTCGTAGAGATAAAAAGAGAGGAATTGAAGTCGGTCATCATGCTTTCTTGGATCACAACCCAATGAAAATTGTAAATTAGATTTTGTTTAGAATAATAGACTTTCATCAGCATTATAAGTTTTTAGATTCATCGTAATTAATTTTTTTATTTATTTTTTAATAGGGAATACATTGTCGTTCGATCATCACCATATACGTAACTATCACATGGTGTCCAGAGAAGAGGAGAAGACGAAGATCACTCCTCCACCCATCAATTAACATAAACGAAAATCTAAAATGGATAATCATAAACTTGCTTCTTATTCTTTATGACTAGAAAGAATCATAAGTTTCTTTCTTAACCTTTATAACCAAGTATGAATATTCATCTTGAACATTATAAAAAGAAAAAAAAAACTTATCATTCTAAAGGACTGACCACTCGTGTTTGCACTCATACAAAAAAAAATTGCTATAGTAGAGGCATAACGCTAAATGTGCCTGAGATACAAAAATCGAAAAAACTTGATCCATATGAAGAGAAATATGTTAAGATGGAGATATAAAGTCGAATGTGCCTAAGGCGTATAAGTTAGAAAAACCCAACCCACGTGAAAAAAATCCGTCATGGTAGAGGTATAAGGCCAAAAGTGCTTCAGGCACATAAGTTAAAAAAATCTAACTCACGTGAAAAGAAATTCGTCACAATAGAAGCACAAGGTAAAATATACCTGAGGCACGTAAGTCAAAAAAACCCAATATGTGTGAAGAGAAATCTATCATAGTGGAGGCACAAGGTAAAATATGCTAAAGACGCATTAGTCAAGAAAACCTAAACCGCATAAAAAGAAATTCACTATGATGAAGACATAAGGCCGAATATGCTCGAGGTGCATAATATTGGGAAAACCCGACCCATATAAAAAGAAATTCGTCACGACAGAGGCACAAGGCCAAATGTGCCTGAGACATATAAATCAGAAAAACTCGACTTATATGAAGAGAAATCCGCTACGACAAAGACGCAATGCAAAATATATTCGAGACATGTAAATAAAAAAAACTCAACTTCTATGAAGAGAAATCCATGATGATAAGGGCACAAAGTCAAATGTGCCCGAGATATATAAGTCAAAAAAATATAACTCACGTGAAGAAAAGTTGGTGAAAATGCAAGGTGAAATGTTCGAGAAAAATTTAATATGCATGAATAAAAATCATGGCATTAGATACACAAGGCAGAATGGATGTTTCACGCGGATGACACCATGGTGATAGTGGAGAAGCAGAATACACATTGGGTGTGGCTGTCATCGTCTCCAACACGCTAAAGCACGAAAAAAAAAATAGGACAAGCAAAGCACAGCAGATTCCCAATCGATTATGGAGAGCAGTTGACGTCCGATTGTTGGTTTATGCACCGTTGACTTGTGCTTATTGTCTTCTATTCTTCTCGTTCACCGAACGTGCATCATAATTCGAGGAGTACCCAAAGCTTCTTCAGATTGCATCTTTGTAGTGAGATACACAAGGGTTGTTCATAGGTCTCTTTCACTAGGTTGATAGACAGACGTCACCAAGTTTCTTGGTGATCGCTAAGTTGTCTACGACATTAATTGATAGAGTCTTATGTAAGTATAGTCATGGATTCGAACACGAGACTTGTCAAGCATGTAATAACATATTAACGTAAAATCTATTTTTTTAATATTATATTAAATGAGGTATATGATACTCACATATAGATGGAAGCCTAAGATCAATAATTCACTAGTTAATTCGAATGTCTCAACTTTCATCAGTTGTGTATAAAGACGAAACATTAAATTGACATGACTCCACGAGAACGTGTCTTTGGTCACAAGGAAAGGTATGGGTTTAGCATCACGGGATAATTAATAAGATGAAGCATGGTGGTGAGTCCATTAATCTACAACTAGGGTTCAAGTTTACTGCCGTGTGATGGCGAGTTGGGCCAACCTACCATGTCATTGAGGTGCACAGGCTGGTGTTCGCGTCATGGACCGCATCATGCATGGGGTTAGCGGATGCAGGTCTATCTCTCATCATTCATTCAGATGTAGGTGTGGGAATCTTCTTGACCACCACCCATTGGATCGATTTGAGATCTGTTGGAATCGAGGTCAGATCCGGCTCGAGATGGGGGCTCGCTGGTTGGGTCACATGTTTAAAGCATGGAGGTGGCCGCGATTAGTTCGAACCACACTCCGATCGGGTCAACGGTTCAACGGTTTTAAAGCAAACTATAATTAGATTCTGATAGTTTTATTATTTTTTTATATATATAAAAAACCTAAACAATCAATCGATGAATTAATCTTTTTTAATAACTTAATAAATAATAATAATAATAATAATAATAATAATAATAATAATAATAATAATTTGAGTGATATTTTTAAAAATTAAAAATTAAAGTTTGAAACCAAAACTTTTAATTCGAGAATCGGATTATAGCTAAAGACCGATATAACTTTGTGTTCTTACGTTGGAAGTCAAAAACCATGATCCAAACTAAAAGAGCCACAGCTACCCATCTAGGATGGTTCTTTTAAAATTATTTAAAGAACTTAATCTAAACTTTGGGGTTGTAAAGTCATACTCCATCCAAGACGAAACCAAATTAGACAAGCTTAGGTTAAAAGATGGTGGGCTTAATCATCATCAATAGAAGGGTAGAAGACAATGGTACAATACAAAATCCAAGTCATAAATGAAGCCTTTGGATTCAAGCCAACAAGGCCTAACATTTCAGCCTTTGTTCTTTTAGATTTATATCTCCCTCACTCACTCATCTCTTTTCTCCACCATCTTTTTACGTCTCAGCCATCCATTTCTCGTTCACTCGCACAAGTAAGTGGATAATTACGATCTTAGATTGGAGAGGGAATTATTACCCTTTGCTACTTACCCTCTTCCCAAAGTAAATCAACTAGTCCAAACATCGACACAAAATCCACGTGAAGTTTATGAAGCATCACGGCAACAAGGTAAGATAATTACAGAAAATTAAGAGTCAAACCACGCACGTCAACTAAACATCGAGCAAGCGTATACGAAACGAAGCAAACCATTGAGCCTTTCCCGAAAAGCTGAGATCGACGTTTGAACACGTCGTGACGATACACCTCACTCGTCCTTAACTTCACAACTTTATTTCATAATTTTTTAATAAGTAAAATATTAGTTTAATGATGATCCATCGAATACTTATCTTAGATAAAAAAAAATTAAAATCTTATTTTACACATAAAATATTAATCGAATGAGATGCATGGCTCTGTTTAAGGCTTCAAGTCTCATCCTATTATATATATCTCGCTAGATGGAGGTTTAAGATTTTTTTTCTATAATTTTATATCTAAAATATTAATATGTGATATATATATATATATATGACTGACTTGCTATAGATTTTTATTCCACAAACTAAAACAAGAAAGAACTCGAATGCGATTAAAGAGCTACAAAGTGTCGGAGCAAACCAAAATTTTCAACCCCTTTGATAAGTTCTGCTGCTCGCATGCATATACAATAGAGTTTATCCAATTTAACATGAAGAGTCAACCGAAGTGTAGATCGATTGTTCTCCCTTAAACAAACCCTCACAAAATAGTTTGAGAAATGGTTATGCCAATATTCAAAATGGATGATGAAAATGAATTGTCATTAACAAAAAAAAACAGTAATGTCACATCTCGAAATTAGCATAGATAATTGGGTTTGAAATCTTATTATATAAGCTTAAAAAATGAATCAATTTAGATATTAAAAATTGCTATTATTGATGATAAAATGTTTGAGGCCGCAAGGAAAGTTCCAACAGAGGCATCGCAGTCAGAGAGGCCGTCTAACAAACGCTTTGTCCTCTTTCTTTTAATGTCGGGGAAGCTTCCACGGCGGCGTGTGGCGCCCATTCTCCACGCCCTCTCTCTCCCCAATCTCTTCTCATACTTATCTACGGTGAGTGGAGTATGCTTACTAAATGTCTGATTCAAATGCTTCTTCGCCATCGCATCAATAGTGAGTGGAGTACGGCAAGGATTTTGGATGAAAATAACAGTGGAATCGGCATTTAGAATGAATCAACAGTAACAACGGCGACGGACATGACAGCGAGTGGTGTCGAAAACAATTGGAGGAGTAGATATTATAATCGAAATTAAGAGGATTATCCATGTAAATATAGTATATATATATATATATATTAGGTTAAATTAGGATAAAAATAAATATTATATATATATATTGAATAGCTTAATAAATAATTAATTAAAAAATTTAGAAAAATAAAATAAAACATTGATGAAGTTTCTATTCTAAATTCGATAGAATAAAAAATCGTTTATTTCGAAACCTAATTAGAGAGCGTCTTATGTATAATTACATTACGATGAGCCAAAGAAAGTAAAGGCGTCGGGTCACGTGTGAAGTCGGCGCACTGTGGTTGCCTCGTGGAAAACCCTTCGTGTCGTGCTTGAGACACATCCCAACTCACGATAATAAATGCGACGCAAGTCACAAGGCACTTGCGCGTCCCGAATCGAGACACATGTCGTGTCATGGAAAGTCGGCCCAGGGTAAATCGTGACTTAAGTCAGGAAGTGATACGCAGGAAATGCTTGGGGATTTCGCGAAAAAGATAGGCCAACACATGGCACACGACAAGATCCACTACCCATAGCATAGCATCCATCCCCCCACACATAGTTGCTGGTGTCTGTATCGAAATGGATGGGACTATGGGGATGGAGTCAACAAATTGTGCACAAGGAATCGCACGCCTTCGCATGCCGAATCACATATAACATCTACCTGTCCTCCTCATTAGATTGTGGTTTGGTGGATATTGTGATTTCTCCTCGCGTGATTGATTTGGGATGTAATTGGTTGACGTATCATGAAGATGCGATGCGATGCGATGAGAGCTTTCCCAGGTTTGCATGAATGCTCACTCGATCGGCATCTATCTATGTATACACGGATGTAGAGGTTTTGGGATTAGCTAGTGAGATGAGATATCTCAAGTTACAGCAATGAAATATAGAAATTTATGGTATGTTCTTAGAGTATTGTCCTTTGTGCTAAGCAAAATAAATACGTAAGTAGTTAGTTGGGTTTTGGTTTAGGTAGCGGGTGGGTGGGTGGGTTCCGATTTATTGTGATTCCTCTTAAATGATGTGGTGACTGTCTATCCACGTCATATGTTTGGTTTTGGGTTTGGATAGTTGAATTGAGATTTTAATTCGGATAAAATTTTGTCATAACATGTCCCATAAAAAATATATTCATGAAATCTTAAAAACAACATATAAATTCGAAACCTTCTGTGCTTATATTTATTTATATAAAGATGTTAAATTATATATTTAATTAAAGTAAATAAATAAATACTGCCAATTAGTCAAATTGATAAGTAATGTTTACAAAAAATATTAGAATGGGTAGGAGATGATGGATATAACCGTTATCTGTTCTAGAAGGTTCTAAGATCGAATCTCGTTCCAAAAATTATTATTTTTCATTAAAGTAATAAATTAATTATATAAAATAATTTGTTATATAAGAAGAAGAAGAAGAAGAAGAAGAATAAAAAAAAGAATAGCAGCAGGGTTTGACCCATCGGCTTACGAAGAGCCCCCTATCCAACCCACACTCATTAATTTGGATCACGCGGATGCGGTGGTCCCGATCAAGAAAATAACCCTCGATTTGGACCACCGATCGATCAGTTGATGATTGGGCAAGAGATGTAGCTGCACTGCACCAATCACCAGCGGGGGGATGAGCCCTCCTCCTCCGTAATCACCGAGCTTTGGGCCTCTCGTTTCCTGAGGTGCTCTCATACATGTAACCCAATTTGACTTCGAGTCTCTCTCTCTCTCTCTCTGCGTATGCTACGCTTTAGTTTTCCCTTTACTCGGTGCATTCTTTCCGCCAAATGATCAAGCGTTGCTTTGCTTTGCGTTGTTTTGTTTCGCTTTTCCTTTTTTCCCTTTCCCTCCTCGCCAAAGAGGCCCGTCGCTCGTGCACTAATAGGGCGCAAGTTGGATGACGGAGAGGCTGCTGCTGCTGCTGCTGCTGCCTGCGCATGAATGTATGTATTCATTCATCCCCCATTGCGCTTTTTGGATCAAAACCACGTCCGTTCAAATATTCAATTATGGGAATGTGCAGTACTTCCGCGAATCGCTTACCTCATCGCTCTCATAAAAAACAGTCATGTTCTCCACCACACAAAGTAGGCTTTGTGGTGGCAAAAGGGATCGATGGGTGTCTGTGGGCAGTGCCTGTTTCCGCAAGGATCACCTCATCGGCTTTTTGAACATACGCCAAAGTAAGTACAGCAGAGTACACACTGTGACAAATATTATGGAATTAAATACATCTATGCTTTTTTTTTTTTGTTTGGTCACTCGATCTACAATCTTACGCTTCCAGTTTTTCTCTCAGCCATCTTTAATCTCTTTTCAGAGTAAAGAAAAGAAAGATCATCTAAAGTCTGATCTATTACAATATTAAAATTAGTTCCTCAAATAATTGGAGCATGGATCCTAAGAATATAAATAAATCTAAATACATTGAGCTCGATAACTGATGACAAAAATATCAACCTCTCGAAAACCAAGGAATGGTGTTAGGATTATTTATGTATCCTATGCAAATACAAACAAGCTATTTTATGACTCAACATATTACCTACTTATTAAATAATAATAATAATAATAATAAAGAAGAAAGGGCTAATTTGTTTTATATATAAATAAAATAAAATAGAAAAATATAATAGACATACTATGTTGCGTTTGGAGTTTAGCTAAAATTTGAGTGAAAGCCATCCTCCACACGCACACTGCATCCATCAACAGCATGACAGCCTTGCCATCACGGATTCACGCCGTATGTGGGCCCATCCAAACCTCCGGATCCTCCATCCATCGTTGTCGAAGACGATAACAATGATGCACAGTGAATGAACCTACATAACGCCAGCTTCGTTCATTGAATTTGATGACGCCAACCACAATCAAAAGAAATATGGCCTAATAAATGATCCAAAAAGAATGAACAGGTAGCTCACCGTAACACCAGTTGGAGTTGGAGCAGTTGTCCGATCCTTTCTTATTTCCACGCCAAACTTTATCCTGTTATCTACATGTATCGTCCTGCACATCTCGCAACCCTTTTGCCCACTTGTTTGTCTCAGATCGCTCGACTCCACACACATGCCCAAACGAGCAGCTGGGTCCCATTCATATCAAACCATGAGCGTGTGGTATCAATCGTGAAGACAACCGCTAGTGCGTCTACTAAATCTTGTTTTTTTCTTTTCTTTTTGCTCTCATTTTACTCCTTTCCTGATTAATAATTCATCTAGTCATTAACACATATATATATATATATAGAGAGAGAGAGAGAGAGAGTGAGAGAGACAGAGAAACTGTAGTCGTTATAATTACCCACCAGCGCATACGCCAAACAACCTTTATGGGCTTTGCAGCGACCGTTTCGCTTGCACATAAATCTCTCTTTGTCTTCTTCGCCGTTCCTCCGTCACGTTACTCGCCGTTATCTTCCCTCTTCTCTCTATATAAATAGATGTTATCCCCTCCTCTCTCCTCGCACTCGCTCGCTCTCTCTCTCTCTCTCACTCTCTCTCTTTCTCACACACACACACAACGCACGAGTCGGAAATAGACGATAGAGGAGGTGGATGGAGAAGGTTCAGCTGTCGAACGCCACCTCTTCCACTTCCTCTCCCGCGCCGCAGACGTCGTCGTCGTTTTCGAGCCTCGCGGCGTACGGGCGAGCGCTGGCAGATACCCACCGACGGCTCGGGCGGCGGGCAGGGTCGGTAACGACAAGCTACGAGGAGATGAGCCGGGTCAGGGCCCGGTCGGGAGCCGACATGGCGCGGTCGCTGCGGTGGCCAGACCTCGTCGGGCTGGGGCTCGGTGGGATGGTCGGCGCCGGCGTATTCGTCGCCACCGGCCGCGCCGCCCGTATCTGCGCCGGCCCCGCCATCGTGCTCTCCTACGCCATTGCCGGGCTCTGCGCCCTGCTCTCTGCCTTATGCTACACTGAGTTCGCCGTCGACATGCCCGTCGCCGGCGGGGCTTTCAGCTACCTTAGGGTCACCTTCGGTGAGTAATTTATTGCGGTGCCAATTAATTTTCTGCAACTCTACCTTTCCTGCAGTTGCTCCTTCCTTTTTCTTATCGTCGTGGTTCGATGTCTTTCTTTTCTTTTCTCTGCAAAGTGGGATTTTGACAATTTTGGTTGAATTTTAGTTTCTGCTAATATTATTCTTAATATTTTATTGTAAATTTCTGCAAGGGAATTCAGCACGGATAAGATTTGATCTGTAAATTGTTTGGTTTTATTCCGCGTCTTTCTTCTCTTTGGCTTTATTATATCTTCTTCTTCGTGTCTGTTGTTATACAGGGGAATTTGCGGCCTTTTTGACGGGGGCGAATCTGATAATGGAGTACGTCTTCTCCAACGCGGCCGTGGCGCGCAGCTTCACCGCCTATCTTGGGACGGCCATCGGCGTGGACACCACCGCCAAGTGGAGGATCACCGTCGTCGGCCTCCCCGAAGGCTTCAACCAGATCGATCTCCTGGCTTTGGCCGTCGTCTTGCTCGTCTCCATCTGCATCTGTTACAGGTAAACCGCGCCGCCGTTCCTATTATATTAACCGAAAGAAAAGAGACAGCTGTTGTCGCTCCATGTGTCGCCGTCCTGTTAAGGTGGGTTACTTGTCGGCACCACCGAGCCGCTCGGCCTTATGGCCCCGTCCTTTCTCCCCGTTTCGTTTGTCTTGTTCTGCTCCACGTATCATTTATATGGATAGTTAATAGTATCGCACTACGTCGTTTCGTGTCACCCATCATATCCATCAATTACTACCGCTTCGTCTTCCTTCTGTGCGGTTGTTCTTCCTTCCTACGCTTCGCTTCCTGTTATGCATATTTTATTGGAAAGGTCGCTGCTTTTTCATAAATAGTGGAAAATTCCTAGTCGATTTGCTTCTGTGAAAATGGAGAATTTTAGTTTTCCACCCTTGCAAATTCCACTTTTTCTGAGTGCTTTGTTTATTTTTCTTTTTGTTGGGAATTATTGGATTGGGTGCAGCACCAAGGAGAGCTCGGTGCTGAACATGGTGCTGACGGCGACCCACATCGCGTTCATCCTGTTCATCATCGTGGTGGGGTTCTGGCGGGGGGAAACCCGGAACCTGAGGCACCCGGCCAACCCGGCGAAGAGCAACGGCGGGTTCCTACCCTACGGGATAGCGGGGGTGTTCAACGGGGCAGCGATGGTCTACCTGAGTTACATCGGCTACGACGCCGTCTCCACCATGGCGGAGGAGGTGCGGAACCCCGCCCGCGACATCCCCATCGGCGTCTCCGGCTCCGTCGCCCTCGTCACCCTCCTCTACTGTCTCATGGCCGCCTCAATGTCCATGCTCGTTCCCTACGACGCCGTAAGTTACCGCACTGCTTTGTTTTTTTTTTTGTTTTTCCTTTCTTCATCTCTCGTTATTTTAAGTGGGACCCACAAGGGTTCTTTTCCGGGTGGGTATAAGAGACGGTTGGGACGTGAAGCCCGTGGGACGGAAGTATTTGTCGTTTGAGAAACGATCTGTCCACCCACGTAATCGACCCATACAGAAACCCAAATAAATCTCACACTTAACCGTGAAAGGCTCGCTTTCCTATTGATTCGCCCTTGGTGTTCGTCAACCTTTGGTTTCTTTTATCGGCGTCCAAAGCAATGTTCTTATCGTTTAGTAGCTTCAGTACTTTTAAAGCCGATGTCGGCCGTTGATCGGTGGGCCAGGGGCTAGCGATCTCGTTGGGCTTGCTTCGCTGTTAACAGTAGGGATGATAGTGTTTCAACAGTGACTTACCGACAGCAAAATAAGAACACTGGTGGACGTGTATGTACTCCGGATGGACACGGCGGGCCAGGGGTTCGTGATTTCGTTGGGCTTGCTTCCCTGTCCACAGTGATGATGATAAGGACTAACCTGAGTGAACATGCATGTATGTACTCCAGATCGACGAGGAGTCACCGTTCTCGGCGGCGTTCAGAGGATCGGACGGCTGGGGATGGGTGTCGAACGTGATAGGGGTGGGGGCCAGCTTCGGGATCCTGACGTCACTCCTCGTCTCCATGCTGGGCCAGGCACGCTACCTCTGCGTCATCGGACGGTCCAGCGTCGTCCCCGCATGGCTCGCCCGCGTCCACCCCAAGACCGCCACCCCCGTCAACGCTTCCGCTTTCCTCGGTCAGCCTCTCTCTCTCTCTCTCTCCCATACTTCTCCTCTTTCTATACTTTTGTCCGCTACCATCCATCTGAATTCTGCACCGTCCTCTCTCGAAGTCACACGTACGGTTTTGGCAAAAGGGCCATGTGCTCATGATTTTACCGTCGTCTGTCCGATCAGTAATATGCAGATAAGATCTATAAATCATGCACCACTATGTTGTTGTCTTCGTCCGTGGTAAAGCGACAATAAAGTGGCGCACCTATGATCATGGTTATCCCTATGCATGTGGCTAAGACCGGTTAGTGTACGATGGTTATTGTTGGGATGACAAATTGACACGTTGATTGAGAGCGAATAACTCGAGGTGCGAGCCGAATAGTCGCATCACATAAGCTGCAATGTTCTCTTTTTGATCAATTGTCTATATGTGCCTGTGAGAGCGACACACGTCCCCACGCACACATGAAGGCATTTGCGAGCCAGTCGCAGTGGGAGATCTACCAACCGGTGGTGGATCAAGCAAATTCCATCCACAAAAACGCGTTACATAAAGAAATTGTTGCACAGATGCCGAGCCTTCGTTTTTGGTGATCTTCCTCTTGTCTTGATAATAGCTAGTGACCATACATGATGAGATTGATCTCTTTTTACTATCGAACGATGCAGGAGTTTTTACGGCGGCAATCGCTCTCTTCACCGACCTCAACGTCCTCCTCAATCTCGTATCCATCGGCACGCTCTTCGTCTTCTACATGGTAGGCAACGCCGTGGTGTACCGGCGCTACGTCGCGGTGGGCTCGACGAACCCCTGGCCGACCATATCCTTCCTGCTCTCCTTCTCCTCCGTCTCTATCACATTCACCCTGATATGGCAATTTGCGCCCGCCGGGTTGGCCAAGGCGGTGCTCCTCGGCGGCTGCACGGTGATAGCGGTCGCCGTTCTCCAGGTCTTCAACTACCTGGTGCCGCAGGCTCGGAAGCCGGAGCACTGGGGGGTGCCGCTGATGCCGTGGATACCGGCCGTGTCCATATTCCTCAACGTGTTCCTGTTGGGCTCGCTCGATGGGCCGTCGTACCTGCGGTTCGCCTTCTTTTCCGCGTTTACTGTGCTCGTCTATGTCTTTTACAGCGTGCATGCCAGCTATGACGCAGAAGAAAATGGTGGCCTCGTAAAAGTTGCAGATAGCATCAGCCATCCTGCGGGAAAAGATTGTGGTGGTGGTGGTGGTGGTTTCCAAGTGTGATTCGGGGGAAAGCCCCGTTTTTGTTCGAGTCTCTTTTCTCTTCCTCTGTAAGTTGGATTAGATGGGGAGTTACAGTTCCAATGGACGGAAAAGAACTAGTAACAGTGAAACGGGCTGGAAGAAAACAAGCAAAGCAAAAGTATTATATACTCCAAAGCTGTAACATAGTAGCTTTTGTATCCTATTTTAGGGAGACTATATGATCCAGATATATTCCAACTATATTCGTTTTTTATTATTATTTTGACTTATGCTGCTGTCATTGATTCGGATGACCGATGCAAACACTGCATTATTAGTAGACGAGTGATATAATACAATATACGAGTCCTTGCATGGGAGGCTGTACATAATCCCTACTTTCTTAGCATGTTATGGATTTATAATCTACCCCCTAATGGCTAATAATAATACCATTTCCCTCCGGATTTGATTTCATTTGGAAGTAACACTCATTTTCAAAAAGTATATCTGACACTCAACAAGTAACAGAGGCAAAGAAACAAAAAGAGAAGCTGCATCTGAACCAAATCCATGCGCTTTTAATTTCCACTCCTAGTCGCTCGAGATGGCATTGGATTTTTGATTCGATATGATGTGTCAATCAAAAGATGTACACATTTCTATCCTTTGCACAGACCTAATCCCATCAAATCTTCTTTTCTCCTCGGAAGATATCTTCTCGTATCATTCAGAAAGTTGCAAGTGAAAGGTGGGCTAAACCTGTCTTCCTACTTTGTCCGGGATAAGTCAAACGATTCGTTTTCAGTTGTGGGTGCTAAAAAGCATACATGTTCTATTTGAACATTGGTCTATGATTCACTTTTAGGCTTAGTAGATTCGCATATAAGTTTGATGATTACTTGTGATACGTACATTTGGGTCAGCACGGCAATGACGCATGCGGGAAAAGACTGATGGCGTTTCGAGGAAGCAATGAGATCTACCATGTTTTACTTATGTTCCTTCCATCTTAAGTTTTTACTTGTTGACGTACCGAAGACGTCATTCGCGTTTTAGTTGAGGGGAAATTAATTAGTTTGTCTCAAAGCTAACATCCACCGAGGATCACAAAAAATGGGGTTGGTAATTCCCCATATAAAAATTAGAGTTATAAAGTAATAATGCTTAAGATGAACAAAATTCAACCTGGAAGCAAGCAGATGGATGCATGAAACTATGGGTTGGAGACCCCGATGGGTCTCATTTAGTAGAGTTGCTGAAGTTGACGAGGTAGAGGGAGTCTAGACTCGGTGACGTAGGTTCTGATGCATGGCTTGCTTAAAGCCCTTCAAGGGTAGCAAATGCTTTGCCTGTGAGAGCTGACGAGACGTGATAAGTAAGTTTTGTTATATTATATGATTTTATCTAATTAGATAAGATATATTATTGGATATGATTAGATTATGATTATGATTATCAGTGAATAAAAAAATCTAATTATAATAAGATTATTTAGAAGACGAGTTTGATGAAATTTACTTTGTAACTATTAATTCCTCTGTTCTTGCCTATAAATACATAAGATCTTTTAACGACTAAAAATACATGGATACTCACATAAGATAAGAGGAGACAAGGATATATGACATTATGGAGAGAGATTATATATTTTTTCTCATCTCCCTTTAGTCACGTGAATAAGTCAACTAGAGATTATAAATTTTCTCCCATCTCCTCTTTGTCCTTTATCTATTGTTTAAAGCGATCATGTGAATGATAAAAAGAGAAGAATTTGTAGATCGACATCTCTATAACTTTTAAATCTGATGACTGTGCATCCATAGATCAGATAAAAGTTTTCTGAATGATATCGAAAGACATTCATCGTAAATTTGATATTATGTTATTTGATCTCAAATTTTCGCATTTAGGATTTTTTTTTTGTATAACAGAAGTATAAGGATGATTTTTATACTAACAATTATTATCATATTACTAACAATTAGTATTAATAAATCCTCCTTTAGATGATGCTTCTCTCAAGGTCCACAATCATGAACTCTCCACCGATAACATGGGCAAAATAAGACACTACCTTGAAGAAAGTTTGAAATCATCACATGCAAGATTAGTATTATGCTAATGTTCTCCTCGTTGGCGGAAATCATATCATTATATGTTTTTTATATCATAATCATAAAATTATGACATATTAAAATTTTTGTTTGACAAATCAAAGATCATAAGTATACAAAGATATTTATCTGTATGAGATATAAAACAAAGATTAAGAGAGTCTTACCTTTAGTGGTCGCATGATTCATCAAAGGATTTCATTAAACTAAGTATAGCTAAATCTTATAGTGGCACGGTCAAAGTCTATCAACTTTTTATCTTTTCATTATCCACAAGGAATATTGTATAATATAATAATCTAGGTGATGATATTATCATATCAAGTCAAATTTTATACATACGAAAGGAATATTATAAAATTTAATAATCCAATTGATGATGGCATTATCATATCAAGAATACGTGTTAGATTTAGTACATTAATTGTTGATAGAAAAATAATGATATGATTAACACTTTCATTTCATTGGGCATGTATTTGATATCTCAGCAGTCATGTTGTTAATATTTTGACGTCACACGACTAATACTTATCGATGATTCATTCCTAATATTTATTTTTACTATATATTGCTAATATATCCTCGTCTTATTGACATTATTAACAACATCATAGTTGTTGTATGTCTAACAAATTCAACAGGGTCAAGAGATGTATGTAATCATCCCTAGCATCAATACATATCTATAAGCGTAACGGTGTAAGAGCCTCCTCATGCATGTTCTCCTACATAATATTTTTAGCTTTTTTAATAATTCAACTCTAACACTCTTAATATTTTGCAAACACCTCATTCCTTTGACCGAATTAAGTATTAAAGCGATTATGTCGAGTATGCCCTCTTCAAAGGCAAGAACATAATATGACTCAATTGATTCCGAGTCAACATCTCAATTGAACAATTAGATTTTTAACATAATAATTATCAATAATATAACTAATATTAAAACATATGTTTTGCATGAGTTGATATTTTTCCAAATCGTTCAAAGATAGACATAAAATATGACTCAATTGACTCCGAGTCAATATCCCAATCGAATAGATAGATTTTGATGTACTGTTGTCGATAATATAACTAATATTAAAACACATGTTTTGCATGATTAGGTACAAAATGGAGAAATACCTTGTGTTGATGTGGAAAGCCAACCAAATGGCCATCACGTTTAGTTCCGCAGTGGAAGATCATGCAAATAGCCAACCAAATGGATGCTCTCCTCGAGCACTAACGATGGACGCCATTGACGAGACGGGGCTCCAAAGATTAGGCTGAAGACACCTCTTATCCGAGCCAGTGGATGAGGTCAACCACTTGTCTTAGAGTTCTCTTTCACAGTCTCTTAAAGAAGAATAATTGCTGCCGCAATAAAACTTTTTATTCCATCTCAATCCATCCGAATCTCTTGTCTTTTTAGTCTCGGACATATGATGAGCATGAAAGTTAAACTTAGATTAAATCTGAATTCTAGATGTATCGGACCACTAGAATATAAATTAGAATCATCGATATCAACCCGATCTTTTTGAGTTTCTCGACCGATAGATAGATCGCTCTCTAAATGAAAAATAAAAATAATTTTGCATTCATACAAAGGATCTTTAGAAACTCAAGAATCATGAAAATAACTTCCGTTCTATCTCTACAACGTTGTTCGAAGTGTGAAACACAATGCACGAACTCATTCTCGAACAAATCAACATCCGAAACGTGAGTCCGAACCCAAATCAAACCAAAGGAGATTCGATCACACTCGAAACACCTAAACGACTGCCCATCCACACCCAAAGAAGCCTAATCGATCCAATTCTGAACTAATAGCCCACGGCTTGCTAAGTGGACGGACAGGTGCGAACTCCGGTTGGGTGAGCCGCAACCCAAATCACATAAATTCGAGCCCATCATTAAAATCCCGACAGCCCGCTACAATTATCACGACCAATAATTTATGGGTCAATGAATAATCCTCGACATCAAGCCATGAGATATAAGTCATGGGAAGTAATAGATCGAACACCGCATCCAAGTGTTGGACAATTCTAGAACTTGACATCTGATACATGATTGATAAAAGCCAAGTTACCATGAGATACAAGTTATTATATTTCCATGAAATATATTAACTTTTATCTAGTTTGTATTTGAGAGCTTGATTCTTTTAAATTATTCTTTTTATGCCTTTTTTATGTTAAGAAAAATAAAAATCTCTTTGTTGAGAATGAATCATAAATAAAGATAATTTCCTTGTCTCTTTTCCAAAAAGCATGGACACTCATTCGCAAAAAGCTGGTTGGGAAGCTTTGCAGTCACACAGAAAGGAGGAATAATTTGAGGGAGGGAGGGAGGGAGGGTGAAGAAAAGAAGAGACCTCACATGAGGGCAGCAGCCATCATGGTTGGACCATGCTACAGGTTAGGTTGATGATGGCAGTGACTTGTCAAAGAAAAGATGGAGATGGGAGCATATAGTGGGAGGCATTTTGTAGGCCCTCAATGGATTCATTTTCCGCGGAGTGGACCTCTCATCTGATGCATGATCATCTCCATCATTTCCTACTGCATCGTTTGCTCATCGTCGTGTCCTTGTCATATTTGTCCTTCAAATGTATCCTGACGTCTCTTCCCACTTCGCTTTTCTTATGATCTGCACGCTTTTACTGTTATGTCATGCCGCTGAGTTCATTTGATAATTCTAAGGACGACACCTTTCGTCACCATACGATCGTTTTCTTGTGATCTCTATGATATGATTCCGCAAGGAGTCGCGTCTGTGTTCATCCTATCCTCTTACATTCTACTGCGAGTGTGAAATGATAAGAAAGTAAATGACAGCAAAAATCAATTACCACAAGATGATCTCTTCCTTCTTTTTCTTTCTTTTTGAGAGGATTACAAATATAAGAACATTGGCTAAGGTTATCTAGAGGTACTGCTGCTGTTTCCTTTCGATCTGATGTTTCCTGAGATCTCACCCGGTAAGTAGTATCCCATCCATGAGGACATCGACCGACAGGGCCCGTACAGGGTGGTCGAGTCAACCCAAAACGTCACTTGGGAGAGGGGAGGGTAGGTTGGTGGAGTTTGGGAACATGGCCTCGGATCTCCTCATCTCTCTTCCACTTCACTTCCTCCACAACATCCTCCCTCATCCATCTACTCCTAAGCATGCAACCACAAACTAGTTTCAGAGCAAAATGTACTACGTTAAGCAACAAGAATCAGAAATAAGTAGCATTCTTCGTCCTCTTAGGAGACGGATGAATTGGCAACCTGCAGTTGATATCTAGAGGTTTTGGTGGGCATGAAGTTGCCCTGTTTCTGGGGCAAGAACCAACTGCGTCTCTAGCTCCGGCACGCAGTCTAAATTGACGCCAAACAATCTCAAACGCTTAGAGTGAGTCGGACGTCCCATCGCCTTGCTTCTCACTACATCAACCTCGTCATCTGTAAACGGATGCGTTTCGCCAATCTATCAGCATGTGAATCAGTCACTTGGCACTAAATGGTGCCGCAATGCAGCAAAATCCTACCTGCGCGAAGAGCGAGTCTCGTGGTCGATGAAGCTCTCGCCGTGTAGCACATGGGGATCCACGGAGCTGCCGCGTTGGCCATGGTCAAAGTGCAAGCTGCCGGTGGGCTCTCATCTTCACTGCGCCGCCTGCAACTAATGTAGAACCGGTCGCCGCGGTGCCGAAGACGCTCGAAGAAGACGACGTCGCCAGCATCGAGCCTCTTTTCCTTGACAAAGCCGCTCCAGCCCTTGGTCAGCACGTAGCTCTGGCTACTGGTCCAGTACGAGTAGCGGAACCGCCATGGCTTGCCAGACTCGTCCTCGAAACTCAAAAGATGGCCTTTCTCGCCCGAGTCGCCGTCGAGGGGGAAGTACTTCTCAGCGTGCTGTTTCGGTATGACCAATCTGTTGAGTTTGCCTACGTCGCTTGGAGTCAGGGGCTTCTCAAACATATGCTCCCTCTCATGCTCGACTCCTTCCTGCCCTACTCGGTACGTGTAATGGAAGTACTGGCGTGGGTTGATCATGGGAGACTCCTCCCAAGTCCAAGCTTGCGGATGATGTCGCGCTAGGGGGTTCATGGACATGTTAGAAACGAAGCAGAAGCGAGGGGGAGGGGGAAAGAAGAGCACGGGAAGTTGGTATATATGGGAGACGACGAGAGTGTTGTAGTTGCTGCAGAGAAGCTTGTAGAAAAATATGCGTCTCACAGTAGCAGAATAAATCTCAATGACACAAATTAACATCTAATTCGATTAAAATATAGAATTTGGATTCGGGGAGAGGGGGCCTAATTCGATGAGCTGCGACACAACAGAGGTACATTATCAAGACGAAGGCGGACAGGAAGAATCAAGTCTCTGTAGCTCCCTACATTATCAAGTGATAAGGAATGATCAGGTTGTGCATGCTGCTACTTTAAAGGAGCGAGTGCTGCCGTTGTGGCTTTTTCAGAACCATACAGGACGAGACCGAGCGATTCCATTCCATGTGGCCGGTTTGGTTACATACATTTCAATCATTAGAATTGGGTTTGGTTTATTATATCTTACCTGCTGTCTCTCCGACGGATGCTCATCATCTTCTTGCGACATTGAATCGACCGTGAACCCAATTTGGCCCTCCGTATTTACCGGTTCGGTGTATGACCACGAAACCAACACTGAACTCGGTGCTTTTACTTCTGACTACAAAGATCCACAAGTGCACGTCAAGAGGAATAATATGTAGGAAGGCCTAAGTTTTGGTCAGGATCAACTTTTCTGCAGATTCTATCTATAGCAAATCTACCCACACAGTGGACTTTTGTCAATATTGCATGTGTGTGTGTGTGTGTATATTTATCATCAAGTCGGGTGATTTTTTTTTTTTTTTTGGTTATCTTTTTTTGTCCAAATTTAACTGTTCATAATAGTACTGTTGAAAAGGATAAGAAAGCCATAGATTTCCTCAACTGAGTTTGGAGATAAGATTTGTCTCAAAGAAACCTTGTCCTGCTGACGTCACTCAATTCCTTCGACTCTCTTCTCTCTCTCATGATGCGTTTATGTGTTCTCCTTTTCACCGTCGTCTGGTAGTGCAACCCATGTGGTCGGCACCCTCGTAGGTAGGTTTTTGGGCAAGCCTACCTCGTTCTACTTAGCCTGCCCCCTAACTTCTTTCGAACTGCACATGACTGAGTGAACCTTTCGTGGTGCTTAGTATTTATTATAGGAGACGGATGAAACACATGCAAGTGTTCTTTTTCTTTAATTCCAGGCGTCTTGATCCGCCCACGCCTCTTCCACAGGATGCATGCAAGTGGTGCTCGACTCTTCGTCTTTTCCAACTTTAATGTTCTTTTAGTTCCAGAAGGGTGCAACGATTTGTAGGGATTTGAACTCTCTACGCCAACATAACCTAGCAAAATAGTGTTGAATGCAGGCATGCTTTCGGATGAATCTGACTGCATTTTGCATAACTTTTTTCCCCCACAAAACCCTGCTGGAACAGTCACAATAGACAGATTCGGCAGCGTTGGCTAAGCTGAGAGAGAAGGCAGTCACACAATCGCTAACCCATAGCGACAAATTTAGAGCAGACGGACCAAACCAGGAGAGTCGCTGCCACTTCTACCTGCTCACTATCGACTAACAGTGTGTCGATCCTTGTAAGACCAACCAACACCCATATGGACTGAGGTCAGTATGACAGTAGGAGTGATTTGTCCCCCTTGGGATAGCTGACACGAGCATACATATATAGAGGATTGCTGGTCTCAAGGGACAACACGCTCATGTTGGTGAGCCTGCATTGTTAAGTCATCGGTTGTGGTAAAGGTGCAGCTCACAAGTACTTTGGAATTGGAACTTATAAGGTCTCGATGCAAGTAGTTGTTAGGCCACCTGCTCAGGAGAACAGTCCAAGTGTTGTGTCCTCTAGGAGGTGTACTCACGCCTGGCCACGGCTCCAGCTTTGCTCCTCACTGATGTAGGACTTGGGAGAGCTGATCTATTGCAACCACTCATCACCCACCTGCCTGGTTCCACAATAGGAGGCATCACCGCTTCCAGCTCTTGGAAGTTGCAGATGCATGTGAGACAGGATCGCGGATGGGTAAGTCTGCATCGATAAGACTAGTGATTCCGCTATGCTGGAGCAGCAGAGTGTTCTGTTCTGAGCAAGATAAGAAAACAGACCCCGAGCTGTCTAATTACTTGGCGACACGAGGTAAGAATGCAAGAATGTTTATTCTCTTTCTACTTGTTATATTTCCCATGGTTTGTGGTTGCTGCATCGATTCCAACTTTAGGCTGGAAGTGAGGGGGACCCTTAAGCCATGCCAAAATACACGGCTGGAGATGGAGTTCTCCGAAGCTTATTCGGGCATTATTGGAATAGCCGTCATAGATTTGTATTGTAGTTCTTTTCACATGTGTTGCCTAAAACATGGGGTACGGCCTAACAGGCCTCTATCTATCTGTGTTGTCTTTTTGTCCTTTCAGCACTAGATTTCATCTGACATACTACGACTTTTGGAATCTTTTGATCAAAATACTACCATACTTATTCGGAAAATTGATTGGAAGAAGCTAATACGAAACCTATTTCTTTCATCCGCAAGATAGGTTTAGCTATAAAATGCGGTATGATCTAAAAAAAATCAGAAAATTCGCCCAACATCTACTTTTAAAGAATTAGATCTATCAGATCTTGGACGATTTCGCCGGTGTGGCCCAGCCTCGTGGTGCTTAGGCCCTGTGCTGCTTAGGCCCAATAAGACGAAGGCCCATCAAAGGCCCTATAATTTATCTAAGGATGGCCTGTAGGATCAGGAACCTATGAGGAAATAAGATCCTTTCTTTATATTTAAACAAGTATCTTAATTTTAATTCAATCAAGGTTAACATATGAAAACAAGAAATTGAATTACTAATGGAACAAATTTTAGACTGTAATTGGAAAAGGGAAATTAATAATTAAAGGAACCATTCAACAATATATGATGTGTTTGTGATTTTTATTACGAACATGCATCCCAAAAAAAAGATTAAAAGGCTTCATAAAAACTCTATTTATATCAATTATAATTATATTTTGATTTAAGTGTATATTGAAGGTGGATAAAAATATAAAATTAATTTATAAGGATTTAACGAATGTACTACTTCGATCAAAAGACACATGAGAATTAAAAGTAAATTCATCCATATGAGATTTTTGTTTTTGAAAAGGTATCAAAGTTTTTACTAACCTAAACTGAAGAGCACATTTGATTGCGAAAAAGAAATATGATTATGCAGGAACAATATAACATTAATTTAAGCAAAAAAAACCCCAGCATAAGTCATTGCAAATGGTTGTTCTTTTCCTCCCACATGGCCTCGTACTGTAGACCGCATTAAAATGAGGAGATCTTTAGGGCAGATAATGCCCGTATTGCGGCTTTATGACGGTGCTTTCTTTACTTTGAAGACACATGAAGTGGTTCCATCGCAAAACAAAGGAAAGATAGCAAGGTACAAGTTGCACTTCACTTCTTTTCACTTTTAGCATGCATTCGAGTGGTTTCTTCGATTTTTATTATATGGTGATCGATGGATAAGTTTGGAGAAAGAATTTCTTTTATTTATTTATTTATTTACTTTATGTTGCACTGCATTTTCTTCCTTCCAACACCACTTCACTTTTGTTGCGTTCCACAGTACCTTTGCCTTTCTAATTATTAGAGCTGTCCTTTGTATCTTTTGGACCATCTTAGACCAAGCTTTTGACTGTGGCCATGACTGGTTTCAAAAGAACAACCCATTGCACATAAGCCTTTCAGCATTTAGAGCTGCAGGAGACGGTTGCATTTCTCTTCACCGGCAGATGTGCATCCGCCAAACATGTTCTGAAATCAATGCAAGAATGGGACTGATGATGCATGGCCTTAAGTGCTTCTTTAATTTGCTTTACCTTTCTTTGTACTTGCGTCTACATGTGGAACTTTATAAAGAATTAGATTCTTCCATCTTCTTCTCTTCCCTTTCTCCTGCCGGTGAAAATAAGAAGGTAGCGACGTATGAATACATTCGATGGTCATCTCTTTCTTTCGGATGGGTAGATGGTCAAACTTCTTTTTACTCTCTTTATCTTCGCGGTCTGCTTGGTTGTGGGTTCTAGTGATACAACCAACAAAGTAATATGATTGGGGAATGCAGAGTGATCTTGGTAGGAAGGCGAGGAAAAAACCAAAGGAGATGGTGGAGCTCTGCTTTCCATGCAAAGAAAGGCACGCTAAGGAGGACCATTCGATGCTGCCCCTAACAAGTTAAGAATCTATTCAAACTATGCATCTTTACAGTACGTTTTGGTTGTCAAAGAAAAGCCAAATGCATAACGAAAACGTCTCTACGGTATGTTTGATTAAGAGGAGTTTACGATCATTCGTTCAGCTAAACCAGTTATTTGTGCCGCAGTCGTCAGTGGAAGTTCAACTCAGTTACTAAGCTTTTATGGAAAGAGAGAGGGAGGGAGGGAGGGAGGGGGGGGAGAGATGTGGAAGGGGAAAAGGCAGACCTTTATGGAATTAATGGGGGTGGTGATATCCATAAGGTGATGACTTTATTCCTTGTTCTTTGAGTCATCAGGGTAAGGGGGGGAGCCGTACGCAGTTCCCGATTCTTTGAGGTCAGAGCAGACCATATGTTCGAAAAAAGAAGTCCATGTCATTTAAGAGGACCCATCCATCAAAAGATGGGCGGTCACAGACCCACTTCAGATGACCCACCCATTCATTCATGCAAAATCATTGTTGTCGGCAATCCAGCTTCCCGTCGAAAAAGAAGCAAAAGGAATCCCTTTTTCCACTTCGTCAAAGTGTTTCTGGCCTCTCTGTAATGCCACCCCAACCTCATTTGTCGGTGTAAGACTCATCATTTTAGCAACAGGATGTGGTAGTGTTGCGTCGTTTGCTCGTGTGAAGAGATGTGTTTCAGTCTTGCTCAACAAGTGTCCAAACTGTGGTGGGAAATAGAGTCAACATCTCCTGTTCTGCTACTGTTCAAGTAAATCCAGCATGTTTCTTCTTTACTTGTTTCCATATCATTTTGTTGTACTTTTATGATTTGCTTCGGCAACAGTCTTCTAAAGGTTCGGTTGTTGATGAGTAATTTGGTGGGAATATTTTTGTGGAAAAAGACTGCTTTGACGTGAATTGTGTTGGCGAATGACGCTACAGCTTATGTATGTACAGATGAAGAGTCTCTCTCCATTAGGTAAATGGCTTATGTATGGTTACAAATGTGGGAAGAGCTCAATTTATGATTTGATTCATATATAGAAATGAATCTTTAAGATATTCGATCAAGATTCGTAATCTTTAATAATATAATTTTTTTCTTTTTTACGTATGTTTTTTTCTTTTTTGGATATGCATATACATGGAAATGGAGAAAAGGTGGTGTCCCTTTGGATGCAGTGCTCGTCAACACATGCAGTGCAGTTTCCACTACAAAATCGACTTTGGACCCCCCGATTTAACCTCCCCTACAAGAAAAGCACAGTTCAAAGCCGGCGGATATCACTCTCCACCCCGTAAAGCAGATTAACTTAGACAGGAAAGCATAAAAAGTAGATAACCACTTCCGCATACACAGACATCCCCAACACTGCCTCATTCTCTCACATCCACATAAGCTTCATAGTCATAGATTAAAGCAGGTTGACAACCTAACTACACTCCCCCACTCCCTTTCCAAAGCCCTCTCATATATTCTCCAACAATCCCCAGTTCCCATCTCCAACCCATTCTTTCTCATCTATGTCTTCTAAAGGTCCATGAATTCCATCATGATAAACACCCCACAACCACTTGTTTGATCCTTCTTTCTTCACCTACTACCATCCATCGCTGCAGCAACAACAACAACAACAACGAGGAAGAGAGAGAGAAGCACATCTCCAGAAGATGAGAGCAGGTGGTTGCGCTGTGCAACAAGCCTTGACCCCGGAAGCAGCAGCTGTTGTGAAGCAAGCCATAAACCTAGCTCGACGGCGAGGACATGCACAGGTGACGCCCCTCCATGTGGCCAACACCATGCTTTCGTCTTCCACCGGCCTCCTCCGTGCCGCCTGCCTCCGGTCGCACTCCCACCCGCTGCAGTGCAAGGCTCTGGAGCTTTGTTTCAACGTTGCCCTCAATCGCCTGCCGGCCTCCTCTTTATCCACTCCCATCCTCGGTCCCACCCAAACCCATCTCCACCACCACCACCACCACCCTCCGTCCCTCTCCAACGCCCTCGTAGCGGCCTTCAAGAGAGCTCAGGCCCACCAGCGCCGCGGATCCATCGAAAGCCAGCAGCAGCCGCTGCTTGCGGTCAAGATCGAGCTCGAGCAACTCATCATCTCCATCCTCGACGACCCAAGCGTGAGTAGAGTCATGAGAGAGGCTGGCTTCTCCAGTACTCAAGTTAAGAGCAATGTGGAGCAAGCCGTATCCATGGAGATATGTGCATCCGCTTCTCCCACCCGTAGTCCTGGCAAGCCCAAGGACTCCGCCACTCACCTCACCACCCCACAAAAGACCAAAACGAGGTCTCTGCTTCAAGTGAAGAACGAGGATGTGATGAGTGTCGTTGACACTTTGGTCAGCGGGAGGCGGAGGAAGATCGTGATAGTGGGAGAGTGCTTGGCTACCGCAGAGGCTGTCGTTGGAGCAGTGATAGATAAAGTGGACAAAAAAGAGGTGCCTGAGGGTTTAAGGGACGTACAGTTCATAACACTCCCTCTCCTCTCGTTTAAGCATATGCCATTGGAGGAGGTTGATCAGAAGATTGGGGAGCTGAGGTGCTTCGTGAAGAGTTGCTGCGTGGAGAGAGGGGTTGTCTTGTACTTGAAGGATCTCAACTGGGCTGCCGAGTCCAGAATTGTTCGTGGGGAGAAGGGAAGAACTTATTATTGTCCTTTGGAGCATGTAATCATGGAGATTAGGAACTTGATCTGTGGTGGATTCGAGGGAGCAAATAGTAATGAGAGGCTTTGCCTCGTGTCGGCCGCAACATATCAGACCTACATGAGATGTCGGATTGGGAACCCTTCATTGGAGACTCTCTGGGGCCTTCAGCCTCTTCAAATTCCTGCAGGAGGCTTAGGATTAAGCCTCGACTGTGACAGGTACATCATCATGTTCTCTATGATTTCACTGTATATATATTGCAATGCCATACTCGTCAACATCCAGAATAATCATTTGTTACTCAGTAGTTATTATCCTTAATTAGATTGTTCTCTAATTTCGAGATTAGATTAAACAACTATCACACTAGCAATTTAATCTTTTGCATACAGGATGTGTTTTCTTCTAAATCTTTTAAAAGTTTAATCACTAGTCATTTCTTTTGACACTACAAAAGTTGGATGCCTGAAATTTTTTCCTTCATTCTCTTTATGTTCTTCTTAATTTCTTTCATCGCAAATGGGATTTTATCCACCAGAACAAAACAGTGGGCAGTGTCTTTTTCTTTTAATGAAGAATCACTTGTTCCAGAAAACATAGATGGAGAAAAAAATGTCTCGATAATTCACACTTTTTTGAGTAAATTTATATACATAGGTACCCTTTTTGTCTAACTCAAGTACTGTATCCAATTTTTCCTCAGTGATCTAAACCAAATGAGAAGCAAAATTGGTGGAGCTGCGCAACTTGTGCCTCCGGCAGAAGATGAAATAGGAAGTCATCTCGCGTGCTGCGCCGATTCTTCTATCAATTTTGAAGCTGAAGTTGAAATCTTGCGCAACCCTTCTTGTGGTAGCCACGGTTCGATATCCTCAAGCTTACCTTCTTGGCTCAAAAGATATAAAGAAGAGAACAGCAGAGCAAACAACGTCGATCAGGTAATCTAATCCGTGATTGATATTATTTTTGACTTAAGACAGTAGATACGAATGATAGATGCCTTTCTCTCTCCTCTTCCAGGGCTGTCTCCGACTAAAAGATCTATGCGGGAAATGGAACTCCATCTGCGGTTCATCCCATAAAACCAGTACTCATAGATCTGAGATAACAACTAATTGCTCTTCAGTTTCTCCATCTTCGTCTTCCATCTGCACGTACGGTCATCACATTCCCAGCTTGCAACAGAGCCACCAACCTTGGACTCTATCTCTCGGGGCAAAACACCCATCTAGAGGACACATCTTGGTGGCAGAAGCTGTTGACGAGGAACCTGAACATAATTCAAGAATCAACGATCGAGAGAATGCAGGGCAAACATTGCCGATCTTACCATGTGTTTACCCCCAGTCAAACCCTAACTCAAATTCTTCGAGTGGTACCATGGAGATGGAGTTCCTTTCCAGATTCAAGGCGCTCAATGCCGAGAACCTAAAGGCCCTCTGCAATGCACTGGAGAGAAAGGTCAGCTGGCAGCAGGATATAATACCTGAGATCGCGAGTACCATCCTCCAGTGCAGGTCGGGATTGATAAGAAGGAAAGATAAGCGGAAGCCTTCAGAGAGAAAGGAGGAGACGTGGCTGTTCTTTCAAGGAAGTGACACCGCAGGCAAGGAGAGGATAGCTAGAGAGCTCGCCAGACTCGTCTTTGGTTCTTACACCAACCTCATCACGGTTGGACTCGGTAACTTGTCGTCGACACGGTCCGACTCCACCGAAGACCCTCGGAATAAAAGGTCGAGAGCAGAAGCCAGTCGTAGCTATCTCGACTGCCTCTTTGAAGCCCTACGCGAGAACCCACACCGTGTTATCACGATGGAAGACATCGAGCAGGTAGATTACTACACTCTAGCGAGCATCAAGAGAGCCATGGAGGGAGGGAGGCTACAGAGCTACGGTGGTGAGGAAGTTGGTCTTTCTGATGCTATCGTCATCTTGAGCTGTGAAAGCTTCGATTCCCGGTCAAGGGCTTGCTCGCCTCTAGTTAAGCAGAAGGCCGAGGCCGAAGACGAGAAGCAAGAAGCATCCGAGGATGTGGATACGTGCCATTCGATAGATTTAAATGTTTGTGCCGCAGGCGACATAGATCTCGGGACCTTTGACAATGCCGGGGTGATTGAATCTGTGGACCGGGCGTTCTTCTTTAAGTTGCCTGAGGAAATATAATTTGTTTGTTTATTCAGATCTTGAGATATATGTTCGATATTTTTCTTTGAATGAGAGGAACCAAAAGCTATGGTGTTTAGGTTACGTTTGCATGTAGGGGAAGATTGTATATTAGTAGTTATCTTTGTGTAAGTAATTACGAGTTCTCTTGGGATTATATTGACCATCTCATAGTATTTGACCTCCTCTCTAAACCAAGTTTTTATCTTTAGTAAATACTTAATAATATGTTATAGCCTTTCTGAAAATTGTGTTTTAACCTCTCTCCTAAAGGTAAAAAAATTAATTTCCATTCATTTCCGATAAACTATTTAATCAAATTCAAAAAATTATTATGATATATAATGCACTAACCGATACATTTTAATTAAATTATGAAGTAAATCATTTAGGATAAAATACTCGTATCAGATTTTCTTTTTTTTTTTTTACGATAAAAGATTATAAAACTGGAAGTGAGAAAAACAAAAACAGAAAAGAGGGATACAATTCATAATTTCTAATATATTCTCCAAAATTCATAATTTATAGATCTTTAACCACATTTATTGTTGAAAGAATTAAGGCTGTCCAGTGAATTAAAATCAACCTTACAAGTCAGTGGGTGAACTATTATTCATCTCCCATTTGCATAAAATAGTTGTGTAATTCTTCTACAATGCAAAGAGGGCTAATACTCCTATCTAATCCAAGTGGGATGAGGAGTCCATTCAAATCCAAGTAGTAGGGTTCCCCTTCTTCTTGACTTGGATCTGCCACCAATGGACTTGCTTTATTTAGGTGATCGCGCTTCGACATGGACACACCTGTGGGTCCACCCCCATTGCTTTTGGAAAGATTAGGTATGACTTGTTTATACTTCGTCTTGTATGAATGAATCTTCTACGCTGACTTGTTTATTATACCTGTGGGTCCACCTAAAGCTTTGCATCATAATGAATCCCTGCCCTCAAAGCTACTACTCACGAAAAGTCTAATTTAGTGAAGCGCTAATCTACTTTATGGTTTTCATTTGGAATGTGCTTAGTTTGGCTTATATGAATCTCAACTTTCAACCATTTGATCTGAATCTCTAAGAAGAACGTTAATTCTTGGCAAAGGATGGAAGTAAATCCTCACTGGTAGAGTTAAAAATGGGCTCATCAACATAGATTTGTAAACTGAGAATATTGTTTCCGCCAGTCATAATATAAACAATAATATGGCATCAATTTTGCTTTTTTAAGAAATTGTTTTGAAATAAAAAAATCTCTCATACCGTATAATAAATAATCACCATAAATCTTAAACATGGAGAGTTAGTGTGAGACATAAAGAAATCTTCTTTTTACACAAGAAGAAAAACCTAAAACTCAATCCGACAGTGGAAGCAATAATGATTAGCACAGGACACTCAATCCTGCAAAAGATCCCCAGAATATTTGAGTATGTCCTGTAGACTCGATTTGTAAGCTTTGACAAAAGAAGTTGTTTCCTTAGTGGGTGTTGCATAAGGATCAAAAGCATTGCCGCGTTTCAGCAAAGCGAGAAGCATTCGGCTGTCTATTTCTGCACCACCCAGTTTGCACGAGAAAGAAGATGGCCATAAGTGGGTTCACTGTACTTTCAATCGATCCATCATATCGGTTTTTCCTCACTATAGGATCTTTACTTGAATGCAACCAAAGCAGGAGCTTCATCTTATGAGATTGTCCACTTTCACACTCCAAATAATAATAATAATAAAATGATTATCAATAGTCTTATCCTGATTTAGAATCAGAATTAATAATTTTGCTTTTATTATATATGAAATAAAAATAGATCGATTCTACATGATTTCAGCTTCGATTGAAGGATTGATTGTCCATCAATTGGATCGATTATGTTTCTACCAAATTTAAATTTAAAATAAATAAAAATAAATTGACCTTAGACCATTTTGATTATAGTTCAGGAATCGATGGTTTGGATTTCGGTAAACTTGAATCGTGTATTTTAATTTTAATTTTAATTTTTAGAATTTTTTTCTCCAATTAATTGTTAAAAGGATATGTTCGAATATTTAGGTTTTTAATTTTAATTTTTTTTTTGACTGGTTTAGAATCGAATCCAAACAATTGGAATTGGAATTAAATCGTCATAATCTGTTTCTAAATGGATTGGAACCACTGAACCATCAATCCGATTCGATTTTAGTTCTTAATCAATTCGATTATGGTTCGACTTAGATTTGAACGGTGATCGGAATCGATTGCAGGATTGTGTACGCGCATCACCGAAAACGAAAGATAGTGGAACGGATGCACAAGAGGACTCCACTTGAGGGTTACGCAAAGAAGAGTCGCTTTCGAAGGCAAAAGCACGATCTTCCTTGGAAAATATGAAAAGGGCACTACTTTTGATGTTTTGGTGATTCGATTTGGAAAGGAATCCCTTTCTTTTCTCTGCTTTAGATTCAATAACCCAACATTCTCATCCCCGGAAAGCAGCTGAGGCCATGGAATAGATTAAAGTTAAGCATCTAGTCTTTAGACCTTAAAGTTGGTGCTTTAAGAATCCTAAAAAGATAATAATCTACGCTCCTCTCTCTCTCTCTCTCTCTCTCTCTCTCTCATGCGCACTCTCCCTGAATGCAAGTGGATGATTAAGTGGATTGCATGGAATACAGTTCTTTTTTATGTCGCCAATCATTTGATGGGAAAAAAAATATATATAAAGTGTGTAGCTAATCTAATTAGAACTCGACGTATCAATAGACTCCTGTTGACGAGGCTCAACAGTCTCCGTTCTCGTAGAGCACCGGACGAGGAGGCTACGTCTAAAACCAAGTGGGAAGAAGAGAATTGTTTGGTCAGTGTTGGCTTTCCAAAAGATCAGTGCTTTAAAAGTAGTGGACATGTCATATGTGGCCTCCCCTTTCGCATGCTTATCCTGTCTGTTCTTTTCTTTTCTTTTTTTTATATTGAAGTCCCAAATGTTAACATAATTCTCCCTCGTCTTCGATCTTGAAAAGGGTGAAGTTTGAGGCCACTTTTGTTCTCTTTCATCGTGGTGCATATTGTGCCAATAAATAAAGCAAAAGAACTTTATATGTGTTTGTGAGTGAGCCGCGGATTTACTTGTAAAAAAGGTAAGAAAAGAGAATAATTAAGTTCAGAAACGAACCAAGATTGCATGCGTTGTATTTGAAGTGAAATGCAAGAAACTTTGGGGGTTAGAAATATATATACATACATATATATCATGATTTCACGAGAGAAAAGTAGTACAGAGATAGGGTTCATTCTCCACAAGATGCAAAGCTTGGTCGTAACATAAACAACTCTTCTTTGTGTACCTCGAAAGCATCAAATTCGCTCGCCTCGTTGTCTGGGGCATAACAAGTCATATCCAAGGAGGTGATCGTAACAGCTTTATGGCCACAGACTTGCCCGCTGTGGTGCAGTCGTCATCCAAACGCATCGACAAAAGCCGAATCGACTAATACGTTACACGAGTGGTGGATTCATATTCATAATCAATGTTGCAACATGAAATATATAGAATAATTAGTCGGATGATTTGACTATTACATTAGTCGGATCATTTGGTCAGTCGATCATTGATACGTCCTGCAGACTCGTGAGGAATTGTCCGTTTTTAATGATGAGTATTCCCACACAATTTTATCCTTCTGGAACATGTGAACTCCAAAAGGCACCTCTGAGGGTAAGGAAGACCTGACAGACTTATAAGTCCTGATTCCCATACTCATCAACCAATATGAAACTAAATGATCTTATCAGTGCTCCCTCCCGTAGTAGAGCTAAGGGCTCATAGCCGAGGTACAGGCATCGGACCCTCCTTCTAGCGCCAATATGATAATGGACTATTTGGTCAGTCGGTCATTGGTGCGGCCCGTAGGCTCGTGAGCAATTGTCCGCTTTGAGCGATGGGCATACCCGCACGATTTTGTCCTACTGAAGCTTGTGAACTATAATACAATGCATTATAGTATTTTTAACAATATCAGAAAAACATCACAACGTAATATGAAAATATTATATTACAATATTTTTGTATTGTGTTATAGTATTTTTTTTATATCACTGAATATATTATAACATAGTGTTGTTACTTTTATCCTTTGTTAAACACAGTGTTATTACAAAGTTTATACAAAAACATTGCATACTATTTATGTTACAGTATTTTCTGACATTGCTAAAAATATTATACCATAATATAAGAACAATGCCAGTGGATTAGTTTACCTTATGGACCAGTCCATCAAATTAAGAATATTTCACAATATATATATATATATATATATATATATATATATATATATATATATATATATATATATATAGTAATTTTAGAAATGAGGATATTTTTGAGAAAATTTCAACAAAAAAAAAGAAGAAGATTTTTTTTCCGAAAGTTCACTTGTAATGTTTAACTCTCTCCTCCTCCTCCAACCCTTACCCTAATATCTGCTAGTAACAGTTCGATGCCAAAACGAGGTTTTTCCCCCACACACAATATTAGAACAGTATGCTGCGTCAAGGCTACAGAATCATTTTCCTCAGCATAAGACCACCTAAAAGTTCAAAGATGCTTCTCAAACCAACTGGTCGATAGCCAAAGCAATAGCCAAACTTTGCACGAGGCACAGGAAAGCATCAGAAGCTAAAGGCTAGAGAAGCCTTCAGGGTACATTAGGGTATCCCAGTGTTTGTTCCTATCTAGCATAAAGAAGAGCCTCAAGATAAAATCAAATGATTCAATTAAAGCAAGCATATTTAGGTGTCCGCTACACTAAACTATCCCGTGTAGCAAATTCCTCGACATGTCACCACCAGAGAGGCCGCATCAACTTCTCATTCTTTATGTCCTACTACTGGCAATGCGCCAACCTAAGTTTATCACTGCTTTGTTTGCGAGCTTATATCAAGAGAATTCGAATGCCACCAACACACTGCAGCTGCTACTTTTGTGTCTTGTTGGTGTTCAGCCGAAAGCATCGTTATCTTTTTCGGATAAAGAAGAAGTTGGAGATGAATCCTTGTCCGGAAGCCATCCTTCAATTGTCCCAGGTAAAATATCTCATCTTTCATTATTACTCGAATCAGCGATGTCAGTGCGCCTTTTAATTGCTTCAGTGGCTATTAAAATGTTCGTACTGCAGTCCTGTAATCTATTTGTGACATCCAGCAAAATGGCAACCATGTCGGTCTTTCCAGCTCGGAAAGAATATAAACCATCTCTAAAATGCGCAGGCCTTCTTTGGATTAGTTTACGACAAGGATAGCTAGATGCTTCGCTAGGCTTTTGTTGGTAGGCAACTGTACTTGGTTCTGTGAGCATCGTCTTTCTTCTTTGTTAATTATCTATCTCCTCTAAGCTGTCATTCTTCATGAATTGTCGTACTGTGGAGACATGTTCCGTTGGATTGATTCACGACGGGGCCAATGTGAGGAAAAAGAGAAGATGCATGCGTCTTGGATCACGTAAAATATTTGGAGGAGACCACATTGTTGTCGTTTCACCCCTTTTTTTTGGCCCTTTTGGGGCTCCAATATTTCATGTACCAGAAGGCTCCTGTTAGGGTTGAAGGGGCTTAAAATCTTCCATTGGCTATAGGGCAAGGCTTTTATACTTGGTAGCATTCATGGCGACACGAAAGGCGAAGGCCTCGAGCTTTGCCCCGAGATAAAGTAAGACGTCACTAAAGCCATGCATGGTGGCTTTAACGGACAGATAAGTAATAAACGATAACTGGATATATGATCGATCGAGTTTATATGAATCGGAACATACTGATGATGAGACCAATTACTTCGTCCAAAGCTAATGATCCTCTCCTTCACTGTTTTACTTAGCTCTGAAACTCGTACCTCCTAAACTAAAAGAGAAGCCATGCATGAAGGAAAGTTTATTTCAGCTCATCTCGTCGGCTATTTTAATTACAATATGTTACTACGTTGGAGCATTCATATGCTCTTTAAAGATAAACAGTGGACAATACTTTCAGCATCAAAATCAAAGGCAGTGTCTCGAAAATCACAGCGTGGAATGCATTCTGACAAAGAATATTGTAACTGTTATACCATGTTGAGAACATCAGTAGATCTAACCGGTTCAAAAGATAAGCATGCAGACAGTCTATGAGAAGACAAGCTGCCAAACCTTCCGTTTTAGCTCAAGGAAAGAACATCTTGTTGGCATCTGCAAAAGATAAGCATACAGAGTCTCCACCTCTATCAACTTTTCCAGTCTTTAGTAAAACGAAGCCTGCATTAATTGGCCTATCTTTCGGTAAGAGTCTCCATCCGGCCTTTTCCTTTTTCTTTACCCTCGTTAATCTTTCATGTGAGATTGGCTGCATGGAAGTAAGAGAATTCTTGGATCCGGGAGCTCTGCAATCTGCAATGATTGCTAGTCTATCCGATAGAGATCATATCCCTGTTTTTTGGCGATATCATCATTTGAAAGTGATGATTTGGAGGAACCAAGGCGATGATGCATGCTTCAGTTGTAGGAAGCAAGGCAGTGAGCTTTTTTACTTTCTTTTTACGATCTTTTTCATTTTAAATCCAAGTTTCTTAAGATGAGGAGGTGGACTGGTCAACTACTACTAGTCATAGAGAGTAGAAACTGCATGCATGGCATGAAGGACGACAATATATGTTGGGGAAATGATGCTTTTGCAATGATGTGTCTCCGTCCTGAGATATTTGTTTGATGGAGGTTGTGGGCAAGGAGGGCCTCCCTTGGCAACAAAAGCTGCTGCTGGGTGGCTAATAGTGGAGCTCGGAAAAAGAGAGCATCGACAAGTTGCCCTGCTAGCTTGTGATGAGGGCATAAGAGAAGGTAGCGATCCCGAGACAAACAGTTTCCGGTGAGGCTTTGTATACAAGGAAGGACGGCACTCATACTTGTGCACAACCCCTAATGCCTTCATCCTATCGCTATATATGTTATCTGTTAGATATGGCGTGATGACAACTCTGAAGAATATGGTAGCTTTTCCTAGTGATAGATCATAGAGAATCGATGGAAGAATTACGTAGGAGGTCCTTAATTTTCTTGGTCATCTGTATTATAGTGATTGTTATCGGCAATCCTTTTTGTTATTGGCAATCTCCTTATTTCATACTATCATCTAAAAAATAATAAAATATAATTCTCATACTCCCTCAAAAATTGTTACTTTATACAACTCATTTCATCCGTCGATCAATTGTCTCTTAAAACATCAAACTCTAATTGCATCTCCTCCGAAGGAGAAGAAGCAGAAGAGTGATAAAAAGAGGTTTATGGAGTTGAAAGGGTTCGTTTGAAATTAAGTGACAAGCTGAGAGAATATTTAGAGATATTAAAAATTCTTAAAATTAGGTTATAAATAACAAAGAAAATACATTGCAAATAGAAATCTCGTTTATTATTTGTGTATGGCATCTCAACACGTCTTGCTTCTCTGGTAAGTGAAGCTTTAGTACAATCGTATAACTCAACGTAATACCATGCTATTTGAATTAGGAAAACAACCACTAATTGCAACAAAAAAGGTTTGGAGCTCGGCCCGATATTCTACATGGGCTGGAGCCCAAAATTTGATAGATATAAATTCGATTAGATCGAAATCTACTATAAGTCAATTGCGTCAAAAAGTCAATTTGACACCCTTTTCTCCCTAAGTGATCCAAATCATTTAGTCATAACGAGTTCAAATTTACTTGGACCCAATCATATCGATCACTAATTCTTCGAACATGGTTTGGTGTATGATCCATTCAAAACAAGCAAGTTGTCTACAGTAGGCTTCTTATGTAGAGAGTCACACCGAATGAGAATTTGCTTAGTTTATGCCCCTTTGAGTTTTTAGGATCCAAGAAAGATAAATTTAGTTTTTCATGCTTGTAAGAATCTAATTAATCGTCTCTTTCGGATAATCAACATTATCTGTTAGATGATTTGGCTTACTGTTGGAAGAGCCATAATAAATAATAATTATATTAGGACTCAACGAATCTCATGTAACCATGATTTAGCTAAGCTTAATCAATTGATCCTAACAACAATTTACATATCAGTTAATTTGAAGTATTTGGAGTGATAAGTTTCTCATGTTTCTTTTCTTTTTCCCCTTATTCCTTCTTTCTTTCTAGCTTCTTCTTCTTATTCAATCGTCATAATCTATTCTTGTCTTTCTAAGTGAGACTCTAACTCGGTCCATATCTGTAGTGATTTAGTTGTTCCCCACTTTTGTTTTTGTTTTTTATTGTTCCTAGTCATTTTAATATCTGATAAATATACGTATTCATTTCCAATACGGCTGTCATTAGAACCTGCCGTGACATCACAAACAAGATTTAGAGCATGAGTAACATCTATTGGACCATAGGAAGGCTCTATTTGGTGGTGCCAAGCTCAGCATTTCTCGTTCATGAAGTCCTGTTTCATGTGGAATACGGTGTTCTTTCCTTGTGTTGCTCGTTTGGGGTCTCCAATATGTTGTCTCTTTCCTTCCAAGCCACGCTTTCGACCCATCAATAGAGTACGCTGGGGTGAGAACGAGATACCAACCACTACCACATGCTCCACCAGTATGAGGAGACTATGGGAGTTCGTGGGTCCTTCTTCCACCCTCCTCCGGCTCGGCATTACTAAGCATAACATCGATGGCGTCAAGCGTTTGATTGGGTCGGACAAAGTGGCCATTGGTTACCTTGTGGTGCCAACTTCATGCACCCATCGCCTACTTTAGAGCACCAATTGGTGATTCATCTTGATCAATACAGTTTTCTATTAGTTCTAATCGAGAAAAAAAGCACTGTTATTTGTATTGTTATGCACAAAAGAAAAAAGGTTAGATAGTGTCATCCCAATCATCAGATATATATATAAACATGTGATGCTTAGTATTCAACATTTGGCTTGCAAATACATCAGTTGATCTTGGTGGAATTTATAAACCATTATTAATTTCTCCCATCATCATCCTCCTCCCCTTAATGTGTCTATCACAGCCTGGCCTTCTGCTACATAACATGGAACAGCGTGCGTTACGGCTAATTAAGCCTAAAGAGAGAAGAAAAAAACCTGCTAAAGACAGACTGGAGCTCGGCGTCCTTAGACTTCGACGCTGCAGGCGGACATCTGCTGGAACCTGACGGTGGCGTCGGATCCTGACCTCCCGGTTTGAAAGGTGAGGAAGGCCGGGCAGCTGACGAAGAGGTGGTAGTGGTCGGAGGTCCAGGAGCCGACCTTCCATCTTATGCGGCCGTCGATCTTGACGTGGAGGATGAGGAAGCCGGAAGCCTTGTCTTGGGTGAGGGCGTCGCAGAGGTAGGGCGCCACCGGGACGTTGGGGCCGAAGAGGTAGGGCGACCAGATGACGACGTCGTTGTGGCCCTGGTACATCGGGGGCAGGGCGGTGGCGAGGCTGATCTGCTGGTTCTTGTAGGCGGCGTAGACGAAGATGCGGTCGTAGTAGATGCCGATGCGGTCGTTGGGGTTGCGGGAGGCGATGGTGACCTGGAAGACGGTGGAGAGCAGGTTGCTGGGTGGGCCGGTGTAGTTGAACTGCAGCACCACCGCGCCCTGCAGGTAGAACCGGGGCTTGGTGGGGCGGAGCACCAGCCAGATGATGAGGATGATGAGAAGGATCAGAATTATGAAGCCGACGATGCACCCTATGATGCGCCAGAAGCGCTTCCGGAGCTTCCACCACTTGCTGTGGTCGCCGCAGTTCTTGTCCGACATCTTCTTCAAAACCACACGCAAATTGAGGGATGAACGCAGTAGAAATGTCAATGGAGGAGACAAGGAAGGTTCGGTGGCAGGCAAGTGAAGCAATATATAAGAAAGAAAAGAATGGTAGTACTACACCATGGCATAGAAGATTAGTGCGATGGCATGGTGTGCTCGGGTGTGCGGTGGTGAGCCTGTGACTGATGATTAAGGATAAGATTCTTCTCCTATGCTCGGTAAAAGTAAAAAAATATGGGAAATATTAGGTGATCCATCGCTTGTTTACCGTATGATATGATTCCCGATTCTCACGGTAATTTAGTGCATCGAGTGACGAGCGATTACCATCATTCCTTGTCTCAGACAGATGCTTGTCCAAAGCTGTGGGTCGGCAGTGATGGAATGAGTTTAGACACCTTTCTATCCTCCACTACTGCGACGTGCCACCAACCTTTGGCTTCTTGCAATCTGCGCACGCATCATTCGCCACTCCTTTTCCCCTTTAGACTCTCTTCCAGTGAGAGGTTTGCTCCGTCGTCCTACACTCGCAAATATTCTATCATATCACAAAGCAAAGATGGCTTAACCACTCGTAGGGTGATGGATCTCCTAACGTACGAAGTAGCATAATCATAAGAAACAGAAGAAGTAGCAAAGCTAAGTCACTTTTCTACGGCAGGAAGAAGGGTGGTAAAAAAGAAGGCGTCGTCGTCGTTCCTTTTGGAAGAGACACGTCTGCGGCGACGATGCATGTCTCCGTGAGGTCTCACAAGTATCTCTGCTACGCACGAATTATTCTTCCCGTCATTATTATGTTGACGGGTAAAGGAGGTCTACGATGTGGACGTGTGGAAATACGAAGCGTATAATAATCTAAGATGATCAAGCAAAAGTCAAATAGATGACCGATCGCGTTGTTCCTTTCGAAGCCTGGCATAAAAAGCATAGCCAAGTAGCTACAATCATGTATTTATATATTGTTTTCACCCTACGGCATTTTAAGCCACCAAAAGGAGTTACACCAAACCTCGGCATACAAGCGATTCGATAAGATCGAAGGCAGCAGCCCACAACAGAGAGATCCTTTCCAGCCGACAAAATTTAGAGATAGAGAGGAATGGAAGTATCCACGAAGCACTTTTTACCTCAGTGTCCGATGTGATCGAACGAATTAAACAAGCACAGGCCACGCTGCGCCACTCAAGTCAATTTCTCATTCGTAACACAAAACAGACATGCGGTGGGCCCCGAAAGGAAAGCATTGACGCTATGGCGGATGATCTATTCCTCCTTGCGTCCCTAATACGTTATTATATTCCTTGTAGTCGAGTCTTCTATATATATATATATTCGAAAATTAAGAATTTAATTTTAGTGGATTGTGGCTAAGCTAATTATTATTTTATTAGATCAATATTTTATAGGTTAAAAGTATAGATTCCAAACTCTAAATATTTAATAAATGGGAGTAAAATATTATTATTATCAATTAATATTTAAGATATTAAAATATATAGGACTATTTATCGTCTCGCGAACCACCGCATGCATGTTAGGCGAGCCACATACTTCCACCTCCTAGAAAAACGTTAATAGCTACATCTCATATTAACTTCCATCATCGTTGTGAGAGGAAAGAACCTCGTCAACTAATCACGACCTGTCCCATTAATGAAATGAAGGGGGCAAATGAGACAAAAACACATCTTACCAACCAGAGAAGACACTAATTGTATCTCAACCACACGCTGCCATCCTCATCTAGTTAGGAAGCATATGAAACATGGAATCTTCGTTTATCGAGCATCGCTCCAGAAGTTGATAGTGCGAGAGATAGAAAGATACAAGAAGAAGAGCTGTACGGAGTGACGGCTTCTCTTGAAAGGATTTAATAGTTTCATTTTTGCAAGATCAAGTAAAAGATGTATATGAAGCTAATACTACGTGAGAGGATAAGGAAAAGCGCTTCATGTAATCGGCCCAACACATGGAATTTGGGTGCTTCGTGAAACACTTTCCATGTCCTCTTAAGAGCATGGAAGAGTGCTTCACTTAATCGCCCAATACCTATTTGGGTCCTTAGTTGTCTCGATTTATTAAGTATCTTACATAATCAATAGTAATATTTGATGATACTATATAATTATTTCCATAAATTAATTCTTTGCTTAAGTTTTTTTTTTTAATGTATACTTTTACTCGAGAGAAAATATATTTAATTTTTGAATCCTTTGAATGTTGTATTACTCTACTACTTTATATATATCAATTTAAACATAAGAGAAGTTTTTATCATAGTATACCCTACATAATTTATATCATCCCTTATTGTACCTATTTCTTGAGGTGGTCTATTACCATATACTTTTGATGATCTTAATCGCTAGATCTTTTTGAACCAACTCAAGGAAAGACTCAATTAAGAGGTTGAGGTGCTTCCTCATACGAGTCATGCAAGGCTCCTCTTGTTGGTGATTTGGATGAATGCTACATGAAGTCTCACTATCAACCCTTAGAGATGGGACATAACTTAGCTTCAATGAGCTAATATTCGCTCATCTAAGTAATGACATTCAAGTTGGACAAAACTTGGGTGATTTAGGTTAATTATCCCTTTTTAGCTCCGATCAATCTCGGAGGGAAAGGATCGTATGGACAAAGAAGACTAAGCTAAAAGACTCCTTGTTGCTTCAAGAGATTCAAAAGAACCCTCCATTTAAGTCCTTATTAGAGCTTGAAAACCTACACTCATGTTAGGCCAAAAGGTAAATGATTGATGTCCTGAATTAAACATTGTAATATGTATATGATAATATAAATATTGCGATAATATTGATATCGAGATATTCCTCGATGAAACTTGTAAAGTAACATTATGAGTTGGGTGCTAGGTTGATAGATGAGATTTTTCGGATAAGAATGTCCTTAATAAAAAAAGAAAAAGAAAAGATGGAGGGATAATTGAAACCCAACCTCTAGTATATCAGTATAGATATAAAGATAGCAATTTAACATATATGACTAATCATTAAGTTCAGTAGCTATAAGCTTAAACTCTAGTGAAAGAAAAATCGTTAATGACTCTAATGCTTGATGGTCAAGCAAACCTATTACAAAGAGTTATGTTTGGTAATCTTATATGAATGCTCATGCAATTATCTCTCTGCTCCATATTGATGGTTATTAAAGACTCGATAGGCAGACATGAGGTATGATATTTTCCTAAAGAAAATATACTTAATTCACTAAATTATTTGAATATTTATATGAACTTAAATATTATTAAAGTATCATAAAAATGTGTTAACTAATTTAACTGTGAAATATTTTAATAGTTTATCGTAAGATATTGGGATCGAATCTCTTTAAAATTAAGGATTGCATATCTTACGAGACATTTTAGGAATTTTATTTTATTTTTAAAAGTTTGTGGGTCTTTTGGTGTTTAAAATAATAGTAAAAAGTGAAAAGATACTTTTTTTTTTGGATAAATCACCTAAACAACGTAAAATTAATTTTTTATATAAATTTATTGTATATTTATTAAGTATGCTATTATTTTATCAATTCTGCAATCGGATTGGTTGATCCATTGATTTTTCATCTTTGTTAATCCAGCAATCGGAGGAGTCGCGAGCCCTAACTCTGCGTTGTGGCGCCACCGCAGTCGCGCGTTCTCCCTCTCCGCGCCCTTGCCCGTCGCCCGCGGCCGCCGGTTGCCCGCCGCCGCCTCACCTACGGTATTCCTCTTCCTTCATTGCCTCCTCCTCCTCCTTCCTTTCTTTCTTTTTTCTTCTTCCGACCTCCTTTTTCCTTCTTCTTCCCCCTCCTCCAGCTGAGTGACCGGACCCGTAGTCTGGTACGGGTCCCGGTACCTGAAATTTCTTTCCTTGCGTAAGCCCTCAACGATGTTGGCCTTTATAATGGGTTGCCCTAGGAAACGGTGGAGGGAACAGGATCCAGAGGCAGAAATATGGGATCGGGAGAATGGTTGGAGGAGGCGTTGGTGGAACTCTGCGGGAGGATTGAAACTGGCTTAGATTTGGACGGGGATCTCATCCGCGGTCTCGTGTCCTTCTGCGAGCTCGCCCCGCCTCAAGACGCCGCCGATTACCTCACCGTTCGTATCCCTTTCTTTCTCCCCTCTATATGTTTTGCTTTTTCGGCAATAATGATTTCCATCCTCAAATAAGCGACTCTTAGGATGGTCATCATGACCTTCGATCCTTATATATCAGAAAGTCTTATGCTAGTAAGGTTTGCGATGCCCTTATTCTGCAGAATATCATTGGCCTGGAAGCTGGAGAAGATATGATTCAAGAATACATGAAAAAGAGGGGGTTTGTTGATTCTGCTGCCAAAGTTGCAGAGATAAAAGCATCAGGGTTTCAAGCCTATGCGAAGCCACCGGCAGATGAAGGCATGGTTGTTGCAGCCAAAAAGCAATCAAGGCCGTCTAAAGACATAAATTCAACAGTGATTCATGTCAATCAAACGGAAAATGGGTCCAGAGGTGCATCTAAAGGAAATTCAAGTGTTCCAAAAAAGAAAAAGGGTGGAAAAACTGTCACCCTTGCTGAGGCAGCAAAGGGGTCTGTTGTTTTCCAGCAAGGAAAGCCCTGTTCTTGTCAAGCTCGACGGCACAAGCTCGTGAGCAACTGTTTATCTTGTGGCAAGATCATATGTGAACAAGAAGGAGAGGGTCCCTGCAGTTTCTGCGGTGTGCTTGTGTTGAGAGAAGGCAGTACATATGCTGGTCTTTCTGACCCCGGAGTTCCTCTTTCTGAAGCTGAAGCTGCAGCAGAAGCATATGCAAAAAGGCTTGTAGATTATGATAGGAACTCTACAGCACGGACTAAAGTTATTGATGACCAGAGTGACTATTATGAGATCGAAGGAAATAGCTGGCTCTCCACAGAGGTCTTATTCTTTAAACCATCAATTTTCCATGTCTTGATTGCATCAAGTTTCTTCAAAATTGTGCTTTTCTTCAAACTGCTTTTGTTTCCTGATTACAATAAGATTTTGGTTTTGGAACTCTGTTCAAAGATAAATAATCAACAAGTAGTCGTTGGCTCACCATTTTCTTGAATCATTTATACTGGAAAAGAAAAGCATTCTGATGTACTAGTCTGCTATACAGAATTTCTCAGATCTGGAACATTTCCTAGTTGGTTTTTCATCAAACATTTATGATCTCTCTATTTGCTTAATGCTAGTCAGAGAAGGCTTAGTAGAAGCACCAATGAGTAATCATGACTGAATATATATCACTAATAAAAGGCTTAACAACTGAAATGGGCTTAAAATTGGATACAAGGAGTGGTTTGGAGATTCATATGGAAGTTATCGTAAGCATAAGCATTAGATTCTCAGTTTGTAAATCCAGATAGTAAATATTCAAGTTACCCTAAGTAATAGACATTAGGAAATTATCATTTTGATTTCCTTTTGATGAGAATAAAATGGCACAAACATTCTATGTTAACAGAAAGTTGATGCTATTGCTCATTGGACTGGTTTTTTTGCATCAGTGAAATGGATATGGGCATTCCTGTTAACTGTTAACATTTTGTTCTTCCAAATGTTACGTGCTAAGTAGACATTGACATTCCTTTCTATTTGGTCGCAAGTCGTCGGTTTTTTTTGTGGGATGATTTGGAGGCCTAGATTGGGCAACTTTGGCCACTATTGGTTTGGCCAAAGCTATTCCACTGGTGTTGAAAATTTTATCTTCGATAATGAACTGAACCTGATGGTAGACTCGACTTCAAGAGCTAGGCCTGACTTCAATATCAGTTACGTGGACATTAATATAGTCTTTTCACATTAGCTCCCGTCTCATAGCGTTGTTTGCTAGTATAAAGATACTTCTGGTCCTGAGTTGTACCTATGTATCAAAATCAACCTATCTGAGCCCTATAGATCAATTTTGAGGGGTTCAGCACTAAATTGGTAGACAAACCATTATAGGTTTACCTTGTCTATGTGCAAACTGCAAACCAGCCCCTACAGTGATTTGATAGAGTTTGATAGTTGTTTCCTACCTCTAAACTGGACTAAAGAACTATATGTATAGTATTCATCATGATGCCTAATTATAGTAGGATTTTGTTTAGTTGCAATTTGATGATCAATAGTTGTGTCAAGTCAGATGGACAATACTTGAGAATCCCCATCCTATCCACAGAAGCCAAGGCCATATAGCAAGAGAGTAGGTCTTCTTCTACATTGAAATAGGTATATTCGTTACTGCTTTAGTGAGTCTTGGAGGATTTTACCCCAAATAGAGAGACAAATTGGTGCTCAAAGAGGCTGACTATGGTTATGAAGTCGGGCAGGCTAATTATATTTCAGCAAACTTCACTGAGAAAGAGTATACAACTATAACCCACCTATATCTTCTCTCGATCCTCCATAGCTGTATCAATCTGCTAATAACATATCTGGAGGTTGAGGATAGCTGACTTACAACTCTTTCTTGAACAACATGTATGGTCTAATGCAACAATCAATTCACAAGCATCAACAACCAATTAAGAAGGTGAACACTCAAGTCGTGTCATTACAAGTTGGACAAGGTCAAATCAACCTGCTTTAACAAAAAATTATCATTCATCAGCCGAGTTGAAGTTCATTCTTGCTGTTTACAATTGGATTTTATTGGTTTACCTGTTTACGAAGCTGTAAAGAAGCCATATCATGCTGTTGAATGCTGAAATTTCTATGTAATATTGTTATCATTATTGTGAAGATGCCTTAATGTTGCATGGAATTGATCTCAATTAAGCTTCTGTACTTCAGGAGAAGCAGCTTTTACAGAAAAAGCAAAAGGAAATTGAAGAAGCTGCTGAAGCAAGAAAGAGAAAAGTTATTGTCACATTTGATTTGCTAGGCCGCAAGGTTGGTGACTTGTAGTTTGGCAATTGTAATTTCTAGTTAAAGTGATGGAAAATTGTTTATTTGTCCTATCATTTTGTGGTATTGCTCCTTTTAAGTATATGTTTACTGTTGCTACTGCTCCAATAATTGGTCTTCATAATGCTATAAACTATACTTGATTGTAAACATGTAGGGTCTAGAAACATGACATTTTCTCTATGCAGCTTGCTCATACCTATCAAAAATGGATACTTCAGGTACATGCGGTATCAGTGTTGGTTGTATAATGTAGGGCACTTTTAGGATATTTCTAAGATACTTATCAAAATTTCCATTTTTGATCATGACAACAAGCCATTGTCTGGTCAATTGAGCTTTATTTAGTGAAACAAGTAATTAAAGGAGCAGAATGCTTTTTTAATGAATAATGGATACTGTTGAAAAAAGTTTCAGTGAATTTTGTGATATTTGAATGTTGGAACTTCTATAGAAGAGACAAATATATTATCAGATATAACATATATACCTTTTGTATTATCATCATATAATTAACGAAGATAACTTAAAAATCTCACTTCATATTTTATTAGATCTTGTTGTCTTTTCTATATTTTTTGAGTACTGTCACTAAAATTACTCTCTTTCATGGCTCATATATTACGAATTCTACTTAATTACTTGTTATTATTTACTAATTTTTTTGTTATCGTATAAAAGTATCATATATATGATACCTTTTGTTGTCATATTATTTACTATATTATATATATCATATGCAATATTGTATTTTTGAAATGTTTTCTTATTGCCTTATTCATATTGGTATCTTATTTTTTTTTAAGATGTCATATTAGCATATATATCCATTATCCATATTCCTGCTTCATAAGTTCGTTCCTCTGATTTCTTATTGTTCTATAAATAACCTCTAATATGGATGTTCCTCGTAACATTATTAATGTAGGTTGAAGGTGAAAGTGGTACTAGTTAAATGGCTTAGATTATGCATAGGAAAGCAGTCTTAAGAAGTCCATTTGTTCTGTATTCTGGTTCCAGTTCGATGGGCAGTTCATCAGTCTATCAACTTGTGAGAACTAATTGAAAATTTTTCTACATTTTTTTTTTTGATACTATCCATTTCTGATGCAAGTTTTTTCTTTGCTTCAATAGACATATTTGTGCTTATGAAGGCTTTTTATGCCAGACTTGATATTATTTAATTATAATTCATTTGTAATTATGCAGTATCTGTAGATACATGATATGATGCGGCAGTTAAGTATTTTTTTGTCTGTGTTTGGGTGGACTTTAAATTTAAGCTTTGCCGGAGATAGATAGATATCCTGCAGTTGTGTCCTGAACATAGCACTTACGTTTTGTTCTACTGCACTAATCTCTGTTTTGTTTTCAGGTAATCTTGAATAAGGAAGAAGCTTCAGACACAGAGTACAGTATATTAAGACCTGAAGAAAGAGAATCAAATCGCATAAAGCCTAATCCAACCGTTAGTCTGCAGCCAGTCTTTGTTTCAACAGGCCCTAGAAAAGATCCAGCCAAAGGAAAGCGAAGAAAGAGAATGACAAATGGTTTATGCCTGGAAATAAGTGGTAGAGTCCAGCACGAGAACATGGAGATGCGCCAGTTTCATCGAAATGATCACAATGATCATGGTCTATCAGGCGAAGGCTTTTGGCAAGATAAAGAAGATACACACGAGTGTTCTCTAGATTACAACTAAGAGAGAACTTTAAGTGGAGCTGCCATTGTGTTCCAACTCTTCAATGGTTTCTGTCGATGCTGTAGATCGACATGACCTTGGTATTGAGATAAATGAAACAAGACTGTTGATACTTCAACAGTGACTGTTTTTTGTTCAAAAAAGAGTATATTACATAAAGGTTGTATATTTGTTTTAATAAAAAGAGATCCCTGCTCATCCAAAAGTAATAAATGTGACAATTCAGTAGGTCGATGGATCTTGCCGAGCTATGAGTACATTTGATCTCAAAGAAAAAAGAAAAAGTGAGTTTGCAAATATTTCAAGTGCATTCGATATGTTTTTAGAAAAGAAATTAAGATCCAAAGCGAGACGTACATTTAGTATTGACCAAGGTGGTCTTACAACATAGTTGACGACATATTAGTAGTTAGTAGTTGTGTTGATAACATATTAGTAGTTAGTAGATGTGTTCCTTAGACAATTTTGACCATTGCTAATTACAAACCCTGGGTATAAATAGTCTTTCTTATTCTTTTTTTTTTTTTTTTTTTACATTTTTTTGTTTGTTTGTTGATACTTGATACTACTGTCTAACTTGAACGTTAAAGAGATCGATACAGACTTGATACAGGCTTTCCCCACCTGATCTTCTTTTAGGATCTTAAACACTGTCACAAGCAACACGGATCACAATAGAATCTAGATCAACATTCAAATCCTTATCAATAATCTCATAACGCGTTTGGTTGATTGATCTGCTACCACCTCGAGACTCTGGTGGTGTAACACTCCATTGTGGCCACACCTCACCATTCAACTTTGATGTTAACACTTTCCATGAAGGCATCGGTGCATGATGATCCATCATATTCGTGCAAACCGAAACCTCCACCTCAAACACCATCAGATTCTAGCCATGAACCATTCGTGTTTAATTTGAGCCAATTAGGTATAAAGTAATTACTTATGTCATTCTTCTCTTGGTTGAAAGAAATAAATTTTTGTGCCTCCAATTTAAAAAAGATTAATGGTAGACAAAAAAAAAAGTTAAACCAAAAACATAGTTACTTACAAAAATTACATAAAATTACAGTTGGGCCATGAACGAGTCGTTTGTCGAATCAGACGATAAGGTGTTGGGCTCGGGGAAGATCGGTGCAACACGCTTGAGTGTGGGGGTGCTGCACTCCACTGTGAGCCTCAAGTCTCCTGACTACTCCTCGGTCGGGGGATGGACATATGGATGCTAAGGCAGTTGTCTGACTAGGGATGTGTCCTGGAACGCAAGGATGAACGCTGGCTGTGGGGAAGGTCGGTGCAACACACCCGAGTGCGAGAGTGCTGCACTCCACAATCGTCCTTGGGTCTCACGTCTGCTCCTCGGTTAGCGAATAGAAGTTTGGAGCTTGGGGTAGTTTTCTGAATGGGGAGGTGTCGTGAGACGTAGGGATGAACGACGACTAGATCGGTTATGGGGGAGGAGTCATATGTTGTGTAAGCTGAGGGATGAGGGGGATGTTCATCTACATCATGGCGGCATTGGGGTTTATAACATAAGACTAGATAACATCACCGAATAAAAGGTTCCATTAAACCTATTGTTTTGATAGAGTCAATCATTGTATTAGTACATGCACTCGTAACGGGTTATTATATCTCTTTCATAAACTGAAATAAAGGAATTATCCATATTTTCGTTGCTCGAAGTAACGTAACAACAAACTGACATGTGTTAATATAACATAATATATCAATCGATCGATATCACAAAAGGTAATTCAACCACTACTTCACGTAAACGAAGGAAGGAAAGTTACGAGGATATAGAAATAAAGATGTCAGAAAATTTAGTAGAACACCAGCACAACAACATATGCCACTAAAGGAGTATCAATCAATAATAATGAAATTAAGGAAGAAGTCTCCCATAGGAACATCCCACCTCTCAATCTCCGACTTTTTTATTAGGTAGATAAGAAGGACATCAATTTGTAAACCCACCAAGATAGGGTATGCCCGAAAACTTGATCCACCGGTGACCTTGGATTAGGGAATTCACTGTGTACGCTTGAGCCGTCTGCCTGTTGATGACATGAAACCCAGGCCAATTCACCCTGCCGCTGGTCCCGGCACCGGGCCCACGGTTGCCATACTCGGCATAATATAGTGTGTTCAAAAACTGGTCGCCATCCCATGGCAACCATCCCTCCGGTTTGATCAAGTCGCCGATGGTGGATTCCATGATGATGGTCCTCGAGCGTGCCTTCCAAGGCCGACCAAGGTAGCTGGGGATCGTCAACCTGTCAGGGAACAAGCGCTTGTCGGGGACGATGCGGCAGTTTTGGATCACAAGTGCGGTCTCTTCCTTCTCCTCCTGTCGTCCGTGTGCTGTCACCGTGTTCTGTTGATTGTCCATGGGGCGCCGCACCACGATGAGGCAGTTTTGAAGAATGGTGGAGGAGTCACCGAAGATGAAGTCAACAGTCCCCGATACCACACAGTTGCGGTAGAACTGCCGATGGGCCTGCACGTAGAGAGTGTCCTGGAACGCATCCATACGACAGTTGAAGAAGGCTGACATGTCCCCTTTCACACGAAGCGCCACGGCTTGGTGCTTCTCTGGTCCAGCGGTGTTGCTGAACCCCATATACTTGCCAATAAAGCCCTGCCCTTCGGCAGCTGGAAAATGCCAATTGCATAAAACTTTAGGTCAGACATGCATATGTTCTGCATCACTCTCGATATTTCATTGTCTCTACTATCAAGATTTAGTTTGGCGTAGTAAGTGTTATATAGATTGATTGCAGTAATATGTTTGCTATATCTAACTTAGGTCACAACTGATATGTCAGATGGTAAGTGAGTAGATGTGAAACGTAGCATAATATAGGATTTATGAAAGCAAAGAAGGTCAGACCGAAGGTCGCAGTATTCATGGTTTGAACGCCATCGACGTTGTTCTTGCTGCCAGTCACGACTGTCTTCCTTGGTCCATCACCATACATGAACACGTTCACCTTGTCCTTGGTGACGAGGACATTCTCCTTGTAGATCCCGGCCTTGACGTAGATCACATAGCGGCCTGTGTACTTCTTGGGCATGGCATTGAGGGCAGCGTTGATAGTCTTATAGTCTCCACTCCCATCCTGAGCCACCACCATGTTAGGCTTCAACTCACCTCTCGCACTGGCAGCCAAGAGCTTCCTGTCATGGGCCGAGAACCACGTGGGATAACCCTTGGCATCGCTCCCGTGAGACAGTAGCCGGCGGCTGGCGATATTGGTCACGTTGATGGGGACTTGGAAGTTCTTGAATAATGAACTGAGCCCATCGACGATGGCAATGGCATTGCTGGTGACCTGAGAGGCCGTGACAAGCCCGTCCTTCATGGTCGAGTGTAGGTCGGGTTGAGTGATGCTATCGAGGCAGGTCTGCTGGTAGGAGATGACGGCTGAAAGCCAGCACTTGATGTCATCGGTCCTTCTCGCCAAACCGTCAAGGTCATGAGTCTCCGAGAAGGCAGCTTGTAGCTCCTCGGTGGCATCCTCGAAGAGTCGACGACAAATGTCGAACCCATCCTTGTTCATCGAGTCAGTGGCTTTCAAACTCACGTTGTTGGACAGGTGGGTGGCAGCTTCGATTTCTTTGATGGCAACCATGAAGGAAGCTTGTATGATCTCCTTGGGAGAGGCAGAGCCATTGATGGCAGCATTGAGGGTCCGTTCGCACACATCAGCGTAGTCAGTGGAGGCGCAGATGGCCGTCACGGACTTGGAGGAGGCGACAGGGGAATCGTCACTCGCCGCCCCTATCACGGCGGCCACAAGGAGGACCGCCGAGAGAGCACCCAAGACGACCTTATTCGACATCTCTTTACGGTCCTCGTATTGTTTGCTAATCCAAGAGAAGCGTGTGCATTTACTTTGGATTGTGGACGGAGTGAAAGGAGGAAACCTAAGAAAGATACTTTGGGGACGGAGCTCCCCAAGTATCTGTCCGCCTGCCGTCGAGAGGAAGGAGAGGGCGTGCTTATATAACGGTCGAACTAACTGATAAAAAGGTAAAAGATGAGAGACCGTCGCGTCGGTTTTCTTTCTTGACTTCGTCCAGACGAACAATACGTGGATAAGAGCTCTTTTTGGCAATCGTTGCATTAATCTCGACGTTTTTTTAGCCATCTTAATTATCGGTTCTTGGCAATACATGCAGCTAAGCATAAAAATGCATGGTCTTCCCTGCAGTAAGGCGGGTAAACCGATCTCGTTCAGTGCTATATTAAGTTTCTTCGCCTCCTGGTTCGAAGGGAACGAGTCAATGGGAACGACAGAATTAGCGGGAAGCACGTCCGAACTAATGTGATTGAAAATGAAAACAATATATTTTTATGATAAAATCTAATTGATTTATGAGTCTTAAAATTGACAGTAGGTAAACACAATATTCTTTCTCATCCATTATTATAAAGAAGATAATTACAATTTTTTTCATCCATTATGATAACGAAGGTAATTGATTTATGAGTTTTAAAATTCAGGTAAACACAATCTCGTGTCCTCTTAAGACATAAAATTCATAAACTTTTTTTTATCCTCTCAAAGTTTAAAAAGATATCTTAAACCCAATGTAAGAGACTATTTTCACAAACTCCTTTCTCATCCTCTAAGATATAAAAATATATCTTAAATCCATTGTAAGAGACTCATTTTGAACATTTTGAATTCATAAATTCCCGTATTAGGTCGAAGGGATTGAGTCAGAAAACATCTCTCGATCTCGATCTTCATGTAGGTGATACTTGGGGAGCACGAAAATTTCACCTTGGAGATACTTCGGATAGTCTAGAACATACGGGTTCAGATCACATCGGGTTGATCAAGACGTCAACAATATTTTCTCCTGATATTTTGATACTAGAGGAAGGGTCCGATGTCGCAAGAACGTTTGCCTACCAACCTTCTCAATGAACGCTCGAGCGAGGAGGCTGTTTCTATATATGGATGTATCCACCTTGGCTTAAATACTATTGTGACACGGGTGTCTGCTCAACGACCCAGGCCTCTCGCCCCCGGAGGCAACCCCGAGCCACCTGCATGTCCTCGTTGAGATGTTCCTATACCTCACCCAGTAGGTGCAAACATTAATGGGAGTGATGCAAACTGTTATTCCGCTCTTGCCCTAGCAACCCTAATAAGTGAGGCTACTATCTCAACCACAATCAGCAACTCAACCGTCATCAGTACTGGCAGCCAATAAAAAACCCTAACAAGATAAAAGGGGATAGCAAAGTAATACCATGTCTAGTTTGTGGATAGGATATTCTAGTTTGACCAACGATCCTTCTCGATGGTAGAGATAGACGATATTGACCGTGATAGCCTACTCGGCCACCATAGCCCCGAGCTAACATCAATCAAGACGATGGAAAGTACATCACCCTCGATTAGCTCATCAAGTGCGTCGGCAATGCTCACAATGGCAACACCATCGAGAACGATGGCTATGCCTCCCCATAGCACCATGTCCTCGAGCTTAATGACTTCACCCCTGGAGGTGATGCCGACTACCACTTGGCCTTTCGCCTCTATCCCCTTCGTCCTCATCTTCATCAATTTCTTATACAACATGAAAAAGCACTAGAAGTTGTTGCACTTAAATAAGAATGACCCCACCATTAACCCCATCGTCAACCTTGGGATGTTAGAGGCGATCTCCTGGATCTAAACGGTGTTGAATTTCATCTTTGGCAAGATGAGGGACGGGGATATCTTCACGGTGCTAAGGACGAATGGCTCCAGCAAGTCCACCTTGATCAATGCCTTTGTGAATTGCATCATGTGGGAGTCGAGAAAATTCGACTCGCTTGAAGAGAATATGCTACGATGAAGGTGCAAGGCTAAATGCGCTTGAAACATGTGAGTTGGGAAAATCCAACCAGTGTAAAGAGAAATCACTATGGCAAAGGCGTAGGGCCAAATATACCTGAGATATGTGAGTCGAGAAAGCTCGACCCCTATGAAGAGAAATCTATCATGATAGAGGCGCGAGGACAAATATGCCCAAGACATATAAGTCAGAAAAACCTAACATGCATGAAGGGAAATCTACTATGACAAAAGTATAAAGCTAAATATGCTTAAGGCGTGTGAGTCGAGAAACTTGACCCACACTAAGAGATATCTACCATGAAGGATGCATGAAGCTAAATGTGCCTGAGGCACATGAGTCAGGAAAACTTAACCCGCGTGAAGAGAAATCCACTATGACGAGGGCCCAAGGCCAAATGTACTCAAAAGACATAAGTCAAGGAAACCCGACCCATATGAAGAGAAATCTACGATGGCGAAGGTATAAGGCCAAATGTGCTCGAGATGAATGAGTCGAGAAAACCTAGCCTACATAAAGAGAATATACTACAGTAGAGTTGCAAGGTCAAATGCGCCTGAGATGTGTGAGTCAAAAACACTCAACTCGCGTGAAGTGAAATCCACTATGACGGAGGCGCAAGGCTAAATGCACCCAAGGCGTGTGAGTCAGAAAACCCGATCCACGCCAAGATATATCCGTTATAAAGGAGATGCGAGGCCAAATATGCTCGAGACATGTGAGTTAGGAAATCCAACTCACGCTAAGATATATCTGTCACGACGGAGGCACGATGCTAAATGCGTCCGAGATGTGTGAGTTTAGAAAACCTGACCCATGTAGAGAGAAATTCATTATAGTAGAGGCGTAAGGCCAAATAAGCCAAAGATGCGTGAAGCGAGAAAATCTAACCCTCATGAAAAGAAATCCGCTATGACGGAGGTGCAATGCCAAATGCAAATAAGATATGTGAGTTAGTAAAATTTGACTCATATGAATATAAATCCGTTATGAGAGAGGCACAAGGCCAAATGTGCCCGAGGTGTATGAGTCAGGAAATTTGACCCACACCAAGATATATCCACCATGTCAGAGGCATGAGATTAAATACACTCGAGGCGTGTGAGTTGGGAAACTCGACCTGCGCCAAGATATATCTGTCATGGTGGAGGCATAAGATCAAATACGCCTGAGATGCATTAGTCAAGAAAACCAAACCCGCATGAAGAAAAATCTACTATGACAGAGGTGCAAGGTTAAATGCGCCCGAGGCATGTGAGTCAATAAACTTGATTCGCACTAAGAAATATTCGCCATGATGGAGATGCGAGGTAAAATGTTCTTGAGATGCATGAGTTAAGAAAACCCGATCCGCGTGAAAGAAATCTGCTATGACGGAGGCACAAGGCTAAATGTGCTTAAGGTATGTGAGTCGGGAAACTTGACCTACGCCAAGATATATCCGCCACGGTGGAGGCACGAGGCCAAATGCACCTGAGATGCATGAGTCAAGAAAACCCAACCTATATGTAGAATACTTAGCTATGGTAGAGTAGCAAGGCTAAATATGCCTGAGATATGTGAGTCAGAAATACCCAGCTCACGTAAAGAGAAATCTGGTATGACAAAGATGCAAGGCCAATACGCTTGAGACATGTGAGTTAGAAACTCGACCCATGCCAAGATATATTTGCCACAATGGAGGCATGAGGCCAAATGCGCCCGAGATGCATGAGTCCAGAAAACCTAACCCGCATGAAGAATAATTGATATGATAAAGGCATAATGCCAAATTTTCCCAAGACATGTGAGTTGAGAATACCTGACCCGCATGAGGAGAAATCCACTATAACGGAGGTGTAAAGCCAAATGTGCTTGAGAATCAAAGTTGAAAAAATCTGACCCCCATAAAGAGAAATCTGCTATAACAGAGGCATAAGACTAAATGTGCCCGAGATATATGAGTCGGGAAAACCCGACCTGCGTGAAGAGAAATCCACCACGGCAAATAAATAAGGCAAAATACACACATGACATGTGAGTCAAGAAAACCTGATTTATGTGACCAGAAATCTACTACGATAGAGGCGCTAGGCCAAATGTGCCCGAGACACATGAGTTGGGAAAACTCAACCCATGTGAAGAAAAATCTACTATAACGGAGGCACAAGGCCAACATGTCTAGGATACATGAGTCAGAAAAACTCAACCAACATGAAGAAATCCGCCATGAGTGAGGTACAAGGCCAATGTGCTAGAGACATACAAGTCAAGAAAGCCTAATCTGCGTGAAGAAAAATCCGCTATGATGGAGGCACGAGGCCACACTAAGATATATCTACCATGACGAATGTATGAGGCCAAATACGCCAGAGATATGTGAGTTAGGAAAACTTGACCTACGTGAAAAATAATCTGTTATAGTAGAGGCACAAGACCAAATGCGCCCGAGATATGTGAGTTGAAAATACTTGACCCGCATGAAAAGAAATCCACTACAATAGAAGCGTGAGGCCAAATGTGCCCGAGACACATGAGTTGAAAAAATCTAACCTATGTGAAGAGAAATTTGCCATGGCGAAGGAGTAAGGCCAAATGTACACAAGACATATAAGTCAAGAAAAACTGGCCTACATGAAGAGAAATCCACTATAATAGAGGCACAAGGCCAATTGTGCCTGAGATGCTTGAGTCGAGAAAACTCGACCTGCTTGAGGAAAAATCATCCATGACAGAAGCATAAGGCCAAAGTGCCCAAGACAACATAAGTCAGAAAAACCTAATCCACATGAAGAAATCCACCGTGGTGGAGGCATAAGACTAATGTGCCCAAAACACTTCAGTTGAGAAAATCGAGCCCCTATGAGAAGAAATCCGTCACGACGAAAGCACAAGGCCAATTTACTCGAGATGCATGAATCAGAAAAACTCGACCCGCGTAAGAAAAAAAAATTGCTACGACAGAGACAAAAGGCTAACATGCCAAAGATGCATGAGTCGGGAAAACCTGACTTGCGTGAAGAAGTTCGCTAAGATGGAGGCACAAGCCAATGTGCTTAAGATGTATGAGTCAAGAAAACCTAACCCACATAAAGAAATTTACTGTGGCAGATGCACATGACGAAATATACTCGAGGTATGTGAGTTGGGAAAACTCGACCTACGCTAGTAGAAATTCAATATAGCAGAAGCATAAAGCAAAATGTGCCCAAGATGCACGAGTCATAAAAACTCGACCCCCATGAAGAAATCTATTATGGCAGAGGTTGAAGGCCAATGTGCCTAAGACACATAAGCAAGAAAAATCTGTCTCACGTAAAGAAATTCGCTACGATGGAGGCATAGAATGAATTGTGCTCGAAGCATATAAGTTAGGAAAACCCGACCTATGCTAGTAGAAATTTGCTATAGCAGAAGCATAGGGTAAAATATGCCCAAGATGTGTGAGTCAAAAAAGTTTGACTTGCAAGAGGAAATCTCGAACGCTCCCATAATGAATGAACTAAATAATACACTTTGAGCCTCTCTCACAAGAATCCTGAAGGATACTTTTGGGAGAGGACAAATGATAGGGAATACAATGTCAACATGTGATCACCACATAAGATCTCAAGCACCCTCTATCCATCTGGATGAAGATTCAAAGTAGGCAAACTTAAGCTTTCTTTTTATCCATTACGATAAGGAAGATAATCATAAACTTCCTTCTCATCATTTATAGTAAGGAAGGCAATCACAAGCATCATTTTCATCTATTATGACGAGAAAGACAATCATAAACTCTTTTTTTATCCTCTAATGTTTAAAATAATATCTTAAACCCAATGCAAGAAACTCCTTTTAAACTACTAGAACCCATACTTAGGGATCTCGAATTACTAATTTGAGCAATGAAAGGACCAATTGAAAAATATCTCTCGATCTCAATCTTCATGTAGGTGACATATTAGGAGTATGATGTTTTCACCTTAAAGACACTTTAGACAGTCTTGCACATATGGGTCCATATTACGTCGGGCTGACCAAGATATCAATGATATTTTCCCTTGAACAAAGTATTATCAATGAAAACAATATTTACTATCATAAAAGTACAAATTTGTTAAAGGAATTTATGCTTCAATTAAGTGAAACATCTAAATAGTGAGGAATTGTTATCAAGGGAAGCAAGTAATCAAAATAATTAGGATCAACTATACAAGCAAGATTGAAAAACCCAAACAAGAAATAGAAAGGAATACAGTACAAATGTGTTTTTTATATAGGTGATACAAAAAATACTTTTGATTAACGATGCAAACAATCAGAATATGAAACATTAAATCAAGGATTTAGATATTGAGCCAAGGAATCCGATGTAAAGCTATAGAATTTGATGTTATATCAGAAAATAAGATGTTAAGTCTAAGAAATAGATAACAAGCCAAAGAATTAGACATTAAACTTAAGGATTATATCAAAAAATCAGATATTAATTCTAAAAATTCGGCATCAAGATAAAGAATTAGACATAAATCCAAAAGATTGAACGACAAAAAAGATATTGATAAACATATCATAAAAAATTGTCGATAATATAACTAACTGAATGTTAAGTTATATAACAACAGATTTATCCGAAAATTTTGTTGATCCCACCTCTCAATCTCTCCGTCTTTCGCTTTATTATTTTCATCATCATATCCACACGTCTCTTACATCTTATATCTCAAGATTGGGTGTACGCATGCAAGATAGGAAGGACATCAATTTTTAAACCCACCAAAATAGGGTATGCCCGAATACTTGATCCACCGGTGGTGACCTTGGATTAGGGAATTCACTGTGTACGCTTGGGCCGTCTGCCTGTTGATGGCATGAAACCCAGGCCAATTCACCCTGCCGCTGGTCACGGCACCGGGCCCACGGTTGCCATATTCGGCATAGAACAGTGTCTTCAACAACTGGTCGCCATCCCATGGCAACCATCCCTCCGGTTTGATCAAGTCGCCGATGGTGGAATCCATGATGATGGTCCTCGAGTATGCCTTCCAAGGCCGACCAAGGTAGCTGGGGATCTTCAACCTGTCAGGGAACAAGCGCTTGTCGGGGACGATGCAGCAGTTTTGGATCACAAGTGCGGTATCTTCCTTCTCCTCCTGTCGTCCGTGTGCTGTCACCGTGTTCTGTTGATTGTCCATGGGGCGCCGCACCACGATGAGGCAGTTTTGAAGAATGGTGGAGGAGTCACCGAAGATGAAGTCAACAGTCCCCGATACCACACAGTTGCGGTAGAACTGCCGATGGGCCTGCACGTAGAGAGTGTCCTGGAACGCATCCATACGACAGTTGAAGAAGGCTGACATGTCCCCTTTCACACGAAGCGCCACGGCTTGGTGCTTCTCTGGTCCTGCGGTGTTGCTGAACCCCATATACTTGCCAATAAAGCCCTGCCCTTCGGTAGCTGGAAAATGCCAATTGCATAAAACATGAGGTCAGTCACATCGGGCATGCACATGTTTTGCTTCACTCTCGTTATCTCACAGTCTCAACTATCAATATCTAATTTATTGTAGTACGTGCTATATAGATTGATTGCAGTAAGTGAGTAGATGTGAAGAGTAGCATAATATAGGATTTAGGAAAGCAAAGGTCAGACCGAAGGTCGCAGTATTCATGGTTTGAACGCCATCGACGTTGTTCTTGCTGCCAGTCACGACTGTCTTCCTTGGTCCATCACCGTACATGAACACGTTCACCTTGTCCTTGGTGACGATGACATTCTCCTCGTAGATCCCGGACTTGACGTAGATCACATAGCGGCCTGTATACTTCTTGGGCATGGCATTGAGGGCAGCGTTGATAGTCTTATAGTCTCCACTCCCATCCTGAGCTACCACCATGTTAGGCTTCAACTCACCTCTCGCATTGACAGCCAAGAGCTTCCTGTCATGGGCCGAGAACCACGTGGGATAACCCTTGGCATCGCTCCCCTGAGACAGTAGCCGGCGGCTGGCGATATTGGTCGCGTTGATGGGGACTTGGAAGTTCTTGAATAATGAACTGAGCCCATCGACGATGGCAATGGCATTGCTGGTGACCTGAGAGGCCGTGACAAGGCCGTCCTTCATTAGGCTATGGTCCATGATCATTTGGTGTGATTGTTCATGTGATATGTGATTACTTATATACATACTAGATACTTTATATATATATATATATATATATATATATATATATATATATATATATATATATATATATATATATATATATATATATATATATATATATATATATATATATATATATATATATATATATATGATGCAGATATATATTTAATATGTATGTGTGACATGTCATATTAGGAGATCGAATCAAAATCCTCTCATGATAATATTAAGTCGGTAAGAGTGAGGTAATTAGATTCGACCTTCCATTGTTATAAAGAGAAATTAATTTCTAACATATGTTGAGTTGGTCAAGTCACTCGAGGCTCACCTATATTACGATTTGAGATATTGCCTATGACATAGAGATGTCAAGTGACCTGAGAACATGGTATGCTTAGTCGAGTCCCTCGAGGGCGTATCATCAAATCAAACTTATCTTATAATGATAGTGATGACTTAACCGAACATAGTGGTTGGTTAATGGTTTAGAGGCAGAATAAGATGAGAATCATAAAGAGTTATGATCAATAAAAGTTGGCTACCTTTTCGGGCTTAGTATGATTGGTTGAGTCCCTCGAGGTTATATTAAGACATTGATTGGATCCCGATCCCCACTAAAGATCCACCGAGGGTTCTCCAATTCACATACAGAAGGAAGTTGTTTTTCGTGAGAAAAATAGTGGGAGTAGATTTAGATATAAGTTCATAACTTGATTGTTTAATTTTTGGCAAAAAAGTAACGATAGTGATGATTTAACCGAACATTATGGTTGGTCAAGTCTCTCGAGGCCATGATGGTTCGGAGGTTGAACATAATGAGAATCACAAAGAGTTATAATCAGCAAGAGTTGGCTACCTTTTCGGGCTTAGTGTGATTAGTTGAGTCCCTCGAGGTTATACTAAGACATCGATTAGATCCCGATCGCCACTAGAGATCCACCGGTGGGTCTTCGGTTCATATACCGGAGAGAGTTGTGTATTTTATGAGAAAATGGTAAAAGTAGATTAAGATAGAAGTTGATATCTTGATTGTTTACTCTTTGACAAAATATACATGTTATTTATTTCTGTTACATCTTTTGTCAAAAACATTTGGCTTTCAAATCCCTTATATGACATACTTGATGTCAACCATCTCATTGGTCGAAACTATATGGATTGGCTCCACAACTTGAGAATCATTCGCACGATGGAGAAAATCATGTATGTCCTTGACACAATGATGCTCACGCCTAAAGAAGGGGCAAGTGAGGATGAGATCACTTGCTATATAAAGTACATAGATGACTCCACTCTCGCTCAATATTATATGTTGGGTTCCATGACTTCCGAGTTACAGAGGCAGCATGAAAAGAAAGATACTAGATCCCTTCTCCAGCATCTTTGTAAATTGTTTAAGGAAAAAGGAAGAACTTAGTGATATAAGATATCTAAGAGTCTTTTTCGTACCAGAATAACTGAGGGGACACTGATTAAGAATCATATCCTTAAGATGATTGAGTGGATAGAGAAGCACATGGGTCTAGGAATGTTCCTAGAAGATAACCTGTGTGTGGATCTTATACTTCAGACTCTCCAAGATTCCTTTTCATACATCATTATGAATTTTAACATGAACAAGCTTAAGGTGACTCTACTTGAGCTCTTCAATATGTTGAGGGAGGCTGAGAGCACAATCAAGAAAAAGAAGCTAGTTTCTATGCTGGTTAGACCAAAAATAAAAGGAAGCCAACGAAGTCCCTTAAGAAGGGCAAGGGTAAGGGCAAATCGGGCAAAGCAAAGATTGCTAAAAATAACTTGATAAAGGACAAAGACTAATACTTCTACTATGACAAAGATGGGCACCGAAAGAGAAACTACAAAAAGTATATTATAGAAAGGCAAAACAGAAGCTTAGAGAAGCTTTAGGTACATTCATGATTGATCTCTATTTGTTAAAAAATTATGATAGTGCATGAATAGTGGATATCGATAATGCACCTCATATCTGTAATTCATTGCAGGTTCCGACAAAACCTAAGAGATTGGTGAGAGGCAAGGTAGACCTCAAGATGGGAAATGACACAAAGGTTGACGTTATTGTCGTTGGAGAAGTCACCCTACAATTGCCTATTGGAGCTTTACATACATTATATGCTAATTATTTTGTTCCTTTAATTATCAAAAATATTATTTTTATTTTTTGTTTGATAAATAATGGATATATATTAGTTTTTAAGAATAATAGTTTTTCATTGATCCTAGATGATGAGATCATTGGTAGAAGAACATTAAATAATAATTTATTCATATTAGATATTCCTCTCCATGCGCACCATAAAGCTGCACTATGAACAAGAAGGGGCTAGTCGTTCTTCTTGACCATACGCCCCAAACTGAGGCTATCGATTGGGAAGGATATAGGAGGGAGTAGAATAGGAGCGGCCCAGAGGAGACTAGCCTATGCCACCTTTTAGCCCCTCGTATTTATAGAGATTCATACCACTTAACCATAATGGATCTTGTCTTATTGGGTACTAGAGCTCTATCTAATTACCAAAATCTCTTAAATTAGTATATCTCTATCCAATAATCTCTATTTAGTTGTGTTGTGTCTCACTCAAAAGATCCAATAATTTTGAGGCTTACCAGACATCCAGTAAGATAGGAGCTCCAACGGATATCTCATATCCGAACATCTACTTGTTGCAATACCTACCATATATTTGTATGACCCTCTAGGCCTAATATCGAGCTGGCCATGAGTTGTACCTATCAGAACTCCTTTTAACTCAGTGAATTATTATCTTCATAATAATTCACTCGACTCATCGACTACGGACGTACTAGGCCACTACGCTATAGTCCCCAAACAATACAAGTGAATCTAATCCATTGGACTTGTCTATCTATAGTTACCATGTATCTATAATCCCACAGCCATCTAATATTCTAAAGACTATATACTAGGCATGGTGGTATCAAGCCTATACAAAATCTATTCGAGTCTCGCTCTAATCAGATTTTTCCAGAAAACTCTTTCTCTCTCAATCTGAATGACCCTTGCTAGGGATTTGCTTGAGCAAAAATATATTGTATATTCCTCTCATGACACCGAGAGTGAATGACCCTCTATCGATACTATTACCCTCGTAAGGTTGGCTACTATTCTCGATGACCAACTGTGCTAGATTTGAAACTTATAGACCCATAAGTCTAATATCAAGGAGTAGAGTATTTATATAGGATATCCTTGGTATCCCAAGTTTAAGGACCAAATACACAACTGAGATGATGGAATAGCTATTTAATAATGAGGTATCACCAATCATCCAACATTCAAAGAGCGGATCAATCAGTAAACTCATTCTTCAATGAGCACATGCATTGTATCCCTAGTGTCCCCACACAAGCAGTTATGAGACCAGCCACCTCCATCATATGGACGAATATACAACACACAAATCTATTCGGTTATCTCGATATCCCTCTCAACTAACCTATGATCGAGACTATTTAGAGTTTGTGTTTAAAGGTGAATCAGTTTCATTATCATGATCTCATCACAATCCGATTCATTGCATAGATCCATGGACATTATAATATATACAACATATAACATAAAGTGAGGAAATAATAATAATAATAATAATAATAATAATAATAATAATAATAATAATAATAATAATAATAAGCAAAAAGATTGCACAGCGTGTCACATGTCTTATAGGGCACATATGACTAGTAAATAGAAGGCCACAGGGATCAATCTTATTATCTCATGTTTACCGACTTGATATTATTTTATAGAGGTTTTTAATTTGGTTTGGTGGTTAAATATTATCCCCAACACTCCACTAGCTTTTACTATCGATCTTCTTTTCAATGGCTGAAGATCAACTGCCCTTATTACAATCGTTTCCCCTTTCACAAGCTCCGGAGAGAACCTTTACAATCCTTTTTTACAAAGGGCCCCATCGAATTGTCTGGTATGTCATTAGGTTATCTAGCACTTCGTTTGAGCCTTCATCGTATTGTCTTTCTTTCGGCGTATTGCCCAATCCATTAATATGTTGACCTCTCATAAAATCCGATCTTCTTGCTGTAATACTCGATCCTTCTAGCCCGATGCCCGAACTAATGGCACGAAGTTCATCCTCTGACATATCGACCAATCCTTTGGCCCGACATCCAATCTCTAACATGTTGCTCTCCGACCCAACGTCTGATTCTACTTCAATGAATCAAGTCCATGATCAAAGTTTATCTTGCGTCCCTCATCTTAAACACTTGTTAGTTCATAAATTCATCAATTGATTTTAACATCAAACACTTTTGTGGTCCTCACGTTTTCCTACCACTAGTGCCTCGGTAGTGACGTACTGGTTGGAGCACTAAAGTATCTCGGGAGTAGTCATTGGTGGCTTCTCAACCAGTGACCAAAAGAATCTTGACGGTCACAGGGCCATCAAGAATGCTTGCATAACCACTGAGGGGTGAGTGTCAGGGACCCCTTAGATCATAGTGGTGAAGTGAGCGACAAAGGGAGATAGGGATTCATCCTCCTTCTAACTTAACCCGAGGAGCATGGCCACAGAAGGTTTAGTTTGTTCGTTGGCCAATAAATTTAGCTCGAAATCTCTTGCGAGCTAATCAAAAGACAAGACCGAGTATGGCCTCAGTCAGCTGTACCACTTCCGAGCTGGAGATCAGAGGATGGTGGGAAATGCCCAACACATGAGAGCGTTGAGGTGTCATAGAGGGCCATCTAGGCTCAGAATGCAGCGACATGCTCTACTGGGTTAGTGCAGTCGTCATATGCCTCCAAGGTCGAGCGACAGAAATTGAGGGGGATAGGTCTATCTTGGATTTCCTGGACAAAGGGGAACATTACCGAGGAGCCTTACCCGAGCTTTTTCGTCGATTTATGGAACACCCTTTGGACCTCGTATAGGCATTGATTCACTAGGCACAGTTGGGCCATGAACGGGCGTTTGTCGAATCAGACGATAAGGTGTCGGGCTCGGGGAAGATCGGTGCAACACGCTTGAGTGTGGGGGTGCTGCACTCCACTATGAGCCTCAAGTCTCCCGACTACTCCTCGGTCGGCGGATGGACATATGGATGCTAAGGCAGTTGTCTGACTAGGGATGTGTCCTGGAACGCAAGGATGAACGCTGGCTGTGGGGAAGGTCGGTGCAACACACCCGAGTGCGAGAGTGCTGCACTCCACAATCGTCCTTGGGTCTCACGACTGCTCCTCGGTTAGCGAATAGAAGTTTGGAGCTTGAGGTAGTTTTCTGAATGGGGAGGTGTCGTGAGACGTAGGGATGAACGCCGACTAGATCGATTATGGGGGAGGAGTCATATGTTGTGTAAGCTGAGGGATGAGGGGGATGTTCATCTACATCATGGCGGCATTGGGGTTTATAACATAAGACTAGATAACATCACCGAATAAAAGGTTCCATTAAACCTATTGTTTTGATAGAGTCAATCATTGTATTAGTACATGCACTCGTAACGGGTTATTATATCTCTTTCATAAACTGAAATAAAGGAATTATCCATATTTTCGTTGCTCGAAGTAACGTAACAACAAACTGACATGTGTTAATATAACATAATATATCAATCGATCGATATCACAAAAGGTAATTCAACCACTACTTCACGTAAACGAAGGAAGGAAAGTTACGAGGATATAGAAATAAAGATGTCAGAAAATTTAGTAGAACACCAGCACAACAACATATGCCACTAAAGGAGTATCAATCAATAATAATGAAATTAAGGAAGAAGTCTCCCATAGGAACATCCCACCTCTCAATCTCCGACTTTTTTATTAGGTAGATAAGAAGGACATCAATTTGTAAACCCACCAAGATAGGGTATGCCCGAAAACTTGATCCACCGGTGACCTTGGATTAGGGAATTCACTGTGTACGCTTGAGCCGTCTGCCTGTTGATGACATGAAACCCAGGCCAATTCACCCTGCCGCTGGTCCCGGCACCGGGCCCACGGTTGCCATACTCGGCATAATATAGTGTGTTCAAAAACTGGTCGCCATCCCATGGCAACCATCCCTCCGGTTTGATCAAGTCGCCGATGGTTGATTCCATGATGATGGTCCTCGAGCGTGCCTTCCAAGGCCGACCAAGGTAGCTGGGGATCGTCAACCTGTCAGGGAACAAGCGCTTGTCGGGGACGATGCGGCAGTTTTGGATCACAAGTGCGGTCTCTTCCTTCTCCTCCTGTCGTCCGTGTGCTGTCACCGTGTTCTGTTGATTGTCCATGGGGCGCCGCACCACGATGAGGCAGTTTTGAAGAATGGTGGAGGAGTCACCGAAGATGAAGTCAACAGTCCCCGATACCACACAGTTGCGGTAGAACTGCCGATGGGCCTGCACGTAGAGAGTGTCCTGGAACGCATCCATACGACAGTTGAAGAAGGCTGACATGTCCCCTTTCACACGAAGCGCCACGGCTTGGTGCTTCTCTGGTCCAGCGGTGTTGCTGAACCCCATATACTTGCCAATAAAGCCCTGCCCTTCGGCAGCTGGAAAATGCCAATTGCATAAAACTTTAGGTCAGACATGCATATGTTCTGCATCACTCTCGATATTTCATTGTCTCTACTATCAAGATTTAGTTTGGCGTAGTAAGTGTTATATAGATTGATTGCAGTAATATGTTTGCTATATCTAACTTAGGTCACAACTGATATGTCAGATGGTAAGTGAGTAGATGTGAAACGTAGCATAATATAGGATTTATGAAAGCAAAGAAGGTCAGACCGAAGGTCGCAGTATTCATGGTTTGAACGCCATCGACGTTGTTCTTGCTGCCAGTCACGACTGTCTTCCTTGGTCCATCACCATACATGAACACGTTCACCTTGTCCTTGGTGACGAGGACATTCTCCTTGTAGATCCCGGCCTTGACGTAGATCACATAGCGGCCTGTGTACTTCTTGGGCATGGCATTGAGGGCAGCGTTGATAGTCTTATAGTCTCCACTCCCATCCTGAGCCACCACCATGTTAGGCTTCAACTCACCTCTCGCACTGGCAGCCAAGAGCTTCCTGTCATGGGCCGAGAACCACGTGGGATAACCCTTGGCATCGCTCCCGTGAGACAGTAGCCGGCGGCTGGCGATATTGGTCACGTTGATGGGGACTTGGAAGTTCTTGAATAATGAACTGAGCCCATCGACGATGGCAATGGCATTGCTGGTGACCTGAGAGGCCGTGACAAGCCCGTCCTTCATGGTCGAGTGTAGGTCGGGTTGAGTGATGCTATCGAGGCAGGTCTGCTGGTAGGAGATGACGGCTGAAAGCCAGCACTTGATGTCATCGGTCCTTCTCGCCAAACCGTCAAGGTCATGAGTCTCCGAGAAGGCAGCTTGTAGCTCCTCGGTGGCATCCTCGAAGAGTCGACGACAAATGTCGAACCCATCCTTGTTCATCGAGTCAGTGGCTTTCAAACTCACGTTGTTGGACAGGTGGGTGGCAGCTTCGATTTCTTTGATGGCAACCATGAAGGAAGCTTGTATGATCTCCTTGGGAGAGGCAGAGCCATTGATGGCAGCATTGAGGGTCCGTTCGCACACATCAGCGTAGTCAGTGGAGGCGCAGATGGCCGTCACGGACTTGGAGGAGGCGACAGGGGAATCGTCACTCGCCGCCCCTATCACGGCGGCCACAAGGAGGACCGCCGAGAGAGCACCCAAGACGACCTTATTCGACATCTCTTTACGGTCCTCGTATTGTTTGCTAATCCAAGAGAAGCGTGTGCATTTACTTTGGATTGTGGACGGAGTGAAAGGAGGAAACCTAAGAAAGATACTTTGGGGACGGAGCTCCCCAAGTATCTGTCCGCCTGCCGTCGAGAGGAAGGAGAGGGCGTGCTTATATAACGGTCGAACTAACTGATAAAAAGGTAAAAGATGAGAGACCGTCGCGTCGGTTTTCTTTCTTGACTTCGTCCAGACGAACAATACGTGGATAAGAGCTCTTTTTGGCAATCGTTGCATTAATCTCGACGTTTTTTTAGCCATCTTAATTATCGGTTCTTGGCAATACATGCAGCTAAGCATAAAAATGCATGGTCTTCCCTGCAGTAAGGCGGGTAAACCGATCTCGTTCAGTGCTATATTAAGTTTCTTCGCCTCCTGGTTCGAAGGGAACGAGTCAATGGGAACGACAGAATTAGCGAGAAGCACGTCCTAACTAATGTGATTGAAAATGAAAACAACAGTATTCTTTCTCATCCATTATCATAACGAAGGTAATTGATTTATGAGTTTTAAAATCCAAAGCAGGTAAACACAATTTTGTGTCCTCTTAAGACATAAAATTTACAAACTTTTTTTTATCCTCTCAAGGCATAAAAATATCTTAAACCCAATGTAAGAGACTATTTTCACAAACTCCTTTCTCATCCTCTAAGATATAAAAATATATCTTAAATCCATTGTAAATATAGCTGACTACTCTAACCCGCAAACTATGGAAGTTGCCGTAACTTTAGAGCATCAGCCTATTATAGTTTTGATTGATACTGGTAGCACTAACAATTCTATGGACAGTGAGACTGTTGACCGATTGGTCCACAACATTGAAGACTATGATAGATTCGAAGTAAAGATCATTGATGGACGGATTTTTACTTGTGATATATATAGCATACGATGTAAATATATATTAAATGTATATATGTGGCACATCATATTATGAGATCGAATCAAAATCCTCTCTTATGATAATATTAAGTCGGTAAGCGTGAGGTAATTAGATTAACCCACACAGCCTTCCACTGTTATAGGGAGAAATCAATTTCTGACATAGGTTGAGTTGGTCAAGTCCCTCGAGGCTTACTTATATTGCGATTTGAGATCTTGGCTATGACATAGAAATGTCACTAGTGACCTAAGAATGTGGTATGCTTGGTCAAGTCCCTCGAGGGCGTATCATCGAATTAGACTTATCTTATAACGATGATGATGACTTAACCGAATATAGTGGTTGGTCAAGTCTCTCGAGGCCATAATGGTTTAGAGGCAGAACACGATGAGAATCATATAGAGTTATGATCAACAAGAGTTGGCTACCTTTTCGGGCTTAGTGTGATTGGTCGAGTCCCTTAAGGTTATACTAAGACATCGATTGGATTCCGATCCCCACTAGAGATCCACTAGGGGTTCTTCAATTCACATACCGGAGGGAGTTGTGTTTCATGAGAAAATAGTGGGAGTAGATTTAGATAGAAGTTCATATCTTGATTGTTTAATTTTTGGCAAAGAAGTAATGATGGTGATGACTTAACTGAACATTGTGGTTGGTCAAGTCTCTTGAGGCCATGATGGTTCGGAGGTCAAACAGAATGAGAATCACAAAGAGTTATAATCAGCAAGAGTTGGCTACCTTTTCGGGCTTAGTGTGATTGGTCAGTCCCTCGAGGTTACACTAAGACATCGATTAGATCTCGATCCCCACTAGAGATCCGCCGGTGGGTCTTCGATTCATATATCGGAGGGAGTTGTGTATTTCATGAAAAAATAGTGGGAGTAGATTAAGATAGAACTTCAAATCTTGATTGTTTAATTTTTGACAAAATCTATATGTTATTTATTTCTGCTATATCTTTTATCAGAAACATGTTCATTTCAAATCCCTTATTTGATATACTTGATGTCAACCACCTCATTGGTCCAAACTATACGGATTGGCTCTGTAACCTGAGAATCGTTCTCACGATGGAGAAAATCAAGTATGTCTTTGACACAGTGATGCCCACGCCTAAGGAAGGGGCAAGTAAGGATAAGATCACTTGCTACGTAAAGTATATAGATGACTCCACTTTTGCTCAATGTTACATGTTCGGTTCCATGGCTCTCGAGTTACAAGGGCAGCATAAAAAGATATATACCAGATCCATTCTCCTACATCTCCATAAATTGTTTGAGGAACAAGGAAGAACTTAGCGATATGAGATATTTAATAGTCTCTCCCTCGCCAGAATAACTGATGGTACACTGATTCAGAATCATATCCTTAAGATGATTGAGTAGATAGAGAAGCACACGGGTCTAGGAATGGACCTAGAGGATAACCTGTGTGTGGATCTTGTACTTCAGTTTCTCCCAGATTCCTTTTCGTACTTCATTATGAATTTTAACATGAACAAGTTTAAGGTGACTCTACCTGAGCTCCTCAATATGTTGAGGGAGGCTAAGAGCACTATCAAGAAAGAGAAGCCAGTTTCTATGCTGGTGAGACCAAAAATAAAAGGAAGACAAAGAAGTCCCTTAAGAAGGGCAAGGGCAAATCGAACAAAGCAAAGGTTGCTAAAAAGAACTCGAGAAAGGATAAAGATTAATGCTTCTACTATGACAAAGACGGGTACTAGAATAGGAACTACAAAGAGTACCTTATAGAAAAGGCAAAACAGAAGGTTGGAGAAGCTTCATGCACAGTCATGATTGATCTCTATTTGTTAAAAAATTATGATAGTGCATGAGTATTGAATACCGGTAGTGCACCTCATATATGCAATTCATTGTAGGTTCTGACAAAACCTAATAGATTGATGAGAGACAAGGTGGACCTCAAGATGGGAAATGATGCAAAGGTTACCGTTGGAGAAGTCACCCTACAATTGCCTAGTGGAGCTTTACTTACATTATATACTTGTTTTTTTGTTCCTTTAATTTTCAAAAATATTATTTTTAATTTTTATTTGATAAATATTAGATATATATTAGTTTTTAAGAACAATGGTTTTTCATTGATCCTAGATGATGAGATCATCAGTAGATGAATATTAAATAATAATTTATTCATATTAGATCTTCCTCTCCACATGCACCACAAGGATGCACTATGAACAAGAAGGGGTTAGCCCTTTTTGTTGACCATACACCTCAAATTGAGGCTATCGACTGGGAAGGAGAGGAGAGGTAGGATAGGGAGGAGAATAGGCAGGGTGGCCAAGAGGAGACTAGTCTATGCCACCTTTTTGCCCCTCGAGGTTCCTACCACTTAATCTTAATGGATCTTATTCTATTGGATACTAAAGCTCTATCGAATTACCCAAACCTCTTAGATTAGTTGATCTCTATCTAGTAATATCTATTTAGTCATATTGAGTCTCACCCAAAAGATCCAATAATTTAGGGGCTTACTAGACATCTAATAAGATATGAGCTCTAACGGATATTTCACATCCGAACCTTTACTCGTCGCAACACCTACTATATGTGTGTGACCCTCTAGGCCTAATATGGAGCTAGCCATGAGTTGTACCTATCAAAACTTCTTTTAACTTAGTGAATTATTATCTCCATAATAATTCACTTGATTCATCGACTACGGACGTACTATTCCACTACGCTTTTGTCCCCAAACAATATAAGGGAATTCAATCCATTAGAACTATCTATCTTTAATTACCATATATCTATAGTCTCTTATGTTGAATCTCAAATTTTGATGATGAAACCAATTGATAATGTTTATGATTTGATATGTGTTTTGAGTGACATAGGAAACTTCGATCGAGGAGAGACAATTGAAGCAGGAAGAATCATGCTAGGCCAGAGAAAAATGTCAGAAGATTCGACTTTACATCGAAGGATCGATTGACGTATCGACAGAAGGCTTCGGGCTATAGTTTCGGGCATCGGGCCAAGAAGAGAGGATATTGCGCCAAGGATATCAGAGTTGCGGAGGTCAACTGGCCGATTGGGCAATAGGTTGCAAAAGAGGACGATGCGTCGAAGAATCGGACGAAGCGTCGATGAACTAATGACATGCCGGATAACATGATTCAAGCTTTGTAATAATTATCAAGATCGAAGTAGGTTTTTATGTGTGTATGATTAACTACGATAGCAAGGCATAAAGCAAAATGAACTCCCAGAGTCAAAAACACGATTTCGTTGGGAGTTCGAGAGTTCGTCGGAAGTTCGGACGTTCGTTGGAAGTTCTGTCGGAATTGACCGAGAAGTCCAAGAGCTTGCCAAAGAAGCCCATCGGAACTCGCCAAGAAAATTGTTGTGAAATCCAGGAGCTTGCTGGGAGTCTTCTGGAACATTGCCGAGAGATCGTCCGAAGTTCACCGGAAGATCGTAGGAAACTCATTGGAAGAAACTTAGACTTATGGACTTGTTTAGCTTAGTAAATGTCTTAGAATTCGTAGTTAGTATATAATTGGGATTGGAACTGGACCAACCAAATTAGGGACCAGTTGGGCTCATGTATAGACTATGTTGGGCCCAATGAAAGGCCCAAACAATGACCCAACAAGTGGCACCATCTTGGCACAAACTATGTCAGGTGGTGGTACCGCCCAGACATAGTCTCCGAGAGGCTGTCAGGCGATTGTACCGCCCAATGTTAGGGTGTCAGGCGATGGTACCACCCAATGTCAAGGTGTCAGGCGGTGGTATCGCCCAGTGTCAATGTTGCAGGCAGTGGTACCGCTCGTTCCAAGGAAACCCGGGATGAGATATTTTTAGGCTCCAAGTTGAATCAACTTGAGGCCTATAAATACCTCTCTTATCCTTGGTTAATACACACAAGCATAGAGAGTTTAAAAGTGAGAAAACGCTGTAGAAATCACTTGAGAAATCCTCTCCTCTAGCATAAACTTAGAATTCTGTTTAGAGAGGAGTTTGTGCTTGTAAAGGTTATCTCCTAAACTTATGAAAAGGAGAGGAGGGGTGTAAAAGGTGGTTGGTCTTCGCTTATTGATGGAAGATGGATAGTGGATGTCAATGGCCTCGACGGAAGAGGAATCGGTAGAGTGGATGTAGGTCACAATGATTGAACCACTATAAAAATCTAGTTTGCATTTCTTTTGAGCAATTTACCTTACTATAAACCTCCATACGTGCTTTACTTCCTCATTACTTTTGCTGCATACCTTTCTGAACGTATTTCAGTCTAAGCAACTTTATGAAACTATTTTATTGTACGAAGGTTTTTCGAACCGACGTGATTTTAACCGCTACACTAATTCACCCCTCCCGCCCCCCCCCCCCCCCTCCTCTTAGTGCCGACTTGTTCCTAACACCTCATTCATCTAATATTCCAAAGGTTGTATACTAGGCATAGCGGTATCAAGCTCATACGAAATCTATTCGAGTCTCTCTTTAATCGGATTCTTTTAGAGAACTCTTTCTCTCTTAATCCGAATGACTCTAGCTAGGTATTTGATTGAGTAAGAACATATAGTATATTCCTCTCATGACACTGAGAGTGGAAGATCCTCTATCGACACTCAATTACCCTCGTAAGATTGGCTATTGCTCCCGATGACTAACTGTGCTAGATTTGAAACTTCCAGACCCATAAGTTTAATATCAAGGAGTGGAGTATTCATACAGGACATTCTTGGTATCTCAAATCTAAGGACTAAATACACAACTGGGTTAATGAAATTGCTATTTAACAATAAGGTATAATCAACCATCTAGCATTGCATGAGCGGATCAATCAGTAAACTCATTCTCCAATGACCACTTGCACTATATCCCTAGTGTCCCCACACGAGCAGCTATGAGACCAGCCACCTCTATTATATGAATGTATATACAACACACTAATCTGTTCGGTTATCTCGTTGTCCCTCTTGAGTAACCTATGATCAAGATTATTTAGGGTTTGCGTTTAAAGGTGAATCAGTTTTATTATTGTGATCTCATCACAATTCGATTCCATTACATAGATTCATGAACACCATAATATATACAACATATAACATAAAGTGAGGAAATATCATTAATAATAATAATAATAATAAGACTACAAAGCGTGTCACATGTGTTATCACTCACGTGATTGACTTCTGAGGCACATATGACTAGCAAATAGAAGGCCACATGGATCAATCTTGTTATCTTATGTTTACTGACTTAATATTATTTTATAGAGATTTTTAATTTGGTTTGGTGGTTAAATATTATTCTCAACACTCCACTAGCTTTCGCTATCGATCTTTTTTTCAACAATCGAAGATCAACTACCCTTGTTACAATTGGTTCTCCTTTCATAAGCTTAGGAGAGAACCTTCCACCCCTCTTTTACAAAGGAACTCACATCTCCTTTAGAATAACTTCTAAACATAAGGAGACTCAATACTTTCAAGAGCTTATAACACTTTTATCTTTAAGAATTCTTTCTCCTTTCTTGCCGCATCAAGCAAGAACGAGTGGGGTATTTATAGGCCACAAATGACTTCAAAAATAGAGCTAAAAATTTAAATTCTCAGGTTTTTGGAGTACTGGCAGTATCACTGTCTACATTGGGTGATATCACTGCCTTCCTAGGTGCTATCACTGCTTGACACAATCTGAGAGACTATGTTCTAGTTGTACCACCACCAGTGTAGGCGGTACCACCACTGACCCTATCGATACCATCGTTGGATTTTTTATAAAAGTACATTTCATACTTTCCAACCCATATATGGTTCCACCGCTTGGCCTAGCGGTGCCACCGCTCGGTCCAATCTTAGGTCACTGAATTGGCATTCCAAAAAGCCCAATTCAACTCTGATTCAGGCCCAAAAGGCCTTTAACTAAGTTGGCATGGTTACACTTAAAACTAAATTAAACTCTAAACTACTTCGATCATAACACAACAATTACAAATCATGAAGCCTACGTTATCCGATATGTCATTAGATCATCCGACACTTCGTCTGAGCCTTCGTCGCATTGTCCTTTCTTTCGGTGTATTGCCCGATCTATTAACATGTTGACCTCCCATAAAATCCGATCTTCTTACCGCAATATTCGATCCATCTAACTCGATGCCCGAACTAATGGCATGAAGTTCATCCTCTGACATGTCGACCAATCCTTTGGCCCGACATCCAATCTCTAACATGTTGCTCTCCGACCCAACGTCTGATTCTACTTCAATGAATCAAGTCCATGATCAAAGTTTATCTTGCGTCCCTCATCTTAAACACTTGTTAGTTCATAAATTCATCAATTGATTTTAACATCAAACACTTTTGTGGTCCTCACGTTTTCCTACCACTAGTGCCTCGGTAGTGACGTACTGGTTGGAGCACTAAAGTATCTCGGGAGTAGTCATTGGTGGCTTCTCAACCAGTGACCAAAAGAATCTTGACGGTCACAGGGCCATCAAGAATGCTTGCATAACCACTGAGGGGTGAGTGTCAGGGACCCCTTAGATCATAGTGGCGAAGTGAGCGACAAAGGGAGATAGGGATTCATCCTCCTTCTAACTTAACCCGAGGAGCATGGCCACAGAAGGTTTAGTTTGTTCGTTGGCCAATAAATTTAGCTCGAAATCTCTTGCGAGCTAATCAAAAGACAAGACCGAGTATGGCCTCAGTCAGCTGTACCACTTCCGAGCTGGAGATCAGAGGATGGTGGGAAATGCCCAACACATGAGAGCGTTGAGGTGTCATAGAGGGCCATCTAGGCTCAGAATGCAGCGACATGCTCTACTGGGTTAGTGCAGTCGTCATATGCCTCCAAGGTCGAGCGACAGAAATTGAGGGGGATAGGTCTATCTTGGATTTCCTGGACAAAGGGGAACATTACCGAGGAGCCTTACCCGAGCTTTTCCGTCGATTTATGGAACACCCTTTGGACCTCGTATAGGCATTGATTCACTAGGCACAGTTGGGCCATGAACGGGCGTTTGTCGAATCAGACGATAAGGTGTCGGGCTCGGGGAAGATCGGTGCAACACGCTTGAGTGTGGGGGTGCTGCACTCCACTATGAGCCTCAAGTCTCCCGACTACTCCTCGGTCGGCGGATGGACATATGGATGCTAAGGCAGTTGTCTGACTAGGGATGTGTCCTGGAACGCAAGGATGAACGCTGGCTGTGGGGAAGGTCGGTGCAACACACCCGAGTGCGAGAGTGCTGCACTCCACAATCGTCCTTGGGTCTCACGACTGCTCCTCGGTTAGCGAATAGAAGTTTGGAGCTTGAGGTAGTTTTCTGAATGGGGAGGTGTCGTGAGACGTAGGGATGAACGCCGACTAGATCGATTATGGGGGAGGAGTCATATGTTGTGTAAGCTGAGGGATGAGGGGGATGTTCATCTACATCATGGCGGCATTGGGGTTTATAACATAAGACTAGATAACATCACCGAATAAAAGGTTCCATTAAACCTATTGTTTTGATAGAGTCAATCATTGTATTAGTACATGCACTCGTAACGGGTTATTATATCTCTTTCATAAACTGAAATAAAGGAATTATCCATATTTTCGTTGCTCGAAGTAACGTAACAACAAACTGACATGTGTTAATATAACATAATATATCAATCGATCGATATCACAAAAGGTAATTCAACCACTACTTCACGTAAACGAAGGAAGGAAAGTTACGAGGATATAGAAATAAAGATGTCAGAAAATTTAGTAGAACACCAGCACAACAACATATGCCACTAAAGGAGTATCAATCAATAATAATGAAATTAAGGAAGAAGTCTCCCATAGGAACATCCCACCTCTCAATCTCCGACTTTTTTATTAGGTAGATAAGAAGGACATCAATTTGTAAACCCACCAAGATAGGGTATGCCCGAAAACTTGATCCACCGGTGACCTTGGATTAGGGAATTCACTGTGTACGCTTGAGCCGTCTGCCTGTTGATGACATGAAACCCAGGCCAATTCACCCTGCCGCTGGTCCCGGCACCGGGCCCACGGTTGCCATACTCGGCATAATATAGTGTGTTCAAAAACTGGTCGCCATCCCATGGCAACCATCCCTCCGGTTTGATCAAGTCGCCGATGGTGGATTCCATGATGATGGTCCTCGAGCGTGCCTTCCAAGGCCGACCAAGGTAGCTGGGGATCGTCAACCTGTCAGGGAACAAGCGCTTGTCGGGGACGATGCGGCAGTTTTGGATCACAAGTGCGGTCTCTTCCTTCTCCTCCTGTCGTCCGTGTGCTGTCACCGTGTTCTGTTGATTGTCCATGGGGCGCCGCACCACGATGAGGCAGTTTTGAAGAATGGTGGAGGAGTCACCGAAGATGAAGTCAACAGTCCCCGATACCACACAGTTGCGGTAGAACTGCCGATGGGCCTGCACGTAGAGAGTGTCCTGGAACGCATCCATACGACAGTTGAAGAAGGCTGACATGTCCCCTTTCACACGAAGCGCCACGGCTTGGTGCTTCTCTGGTCCAGCGGTGTTGCTGAACCCCATATACTTGCCAATAAAGCCCTGCCCTTCGGCAGCTGGAAAATGCCAATTGCATAAAACTTTAGGTCAGACATGCATATGTTCTGCATCACTCTCGATATTTCATTGTCTCTACTATCAAGATTTAGTTTGGCGTAGTAAGTGTTATATAGATTGATTGCAGTAATATGTTTGCTATATCTAACTTAGGTCACAACTGATATGTCAGATGGTAAGTGAGTAGATGTGAAACGTAGCATAATATAGGATTTATGAAAGCAAAGAAGGTCAGACCGAAGGTCGCAGTATTCATGGTTTGAACGCCATCGACGTTGTTCTTGCTGCCAGTCACGACTGTCTTCCTTGGTCCATCACCATACATGAACACGTTCACCTTGTCCTTGGTGACGAGGACATTCTCCTTGTAGATCCCGGCCTTGACGTAGATCACATAGCGGCCTGTGTACTTCTTGGGCATGGCATTGAGGGCAGCGTTGATAGTCTTATAGTCTCCACTCCCATCCTGAGCCACCACCATGTTAGGCTTCAACTCACCTCTCGCACTGGCAGCCAAGAGCTTCCTGTCATGGGCCGAGAACCACGTGGGATAACCCTTGGCATCGCTCCCGTGAGACAGTAGCCGGCGGCTGGCGATATTGGTCACGTTGATGGGGACTTGGAAGTTCTTGAATAATGAACTGAGCCCATCGACGATGGCAATGGCATTGCTGGTGACCTGAGAGGCCGTGACAAGCCCGTCCTTCATGGTCGAGTGTAGGTCGGGTTGAGTGATGCTATCGAGGCAGGTCTGCTGGTAGGAGATGACGGCTGAAAGCCAGCACTTGATGTCATCGGTCCTTCTCGCCAAACCGTCAAGGTCATGAGTCTCCGAGAAGGCAGCTTGTAGCTCCTCGGTGGCATCCTCGAAGAGTCGACGACAAATGTCGAACCCATCCTTGTTCATCGAGTCAGTGGCTTTCAAACTCACGTTGTTGGACAGGTGGGTGGCAGCTTCGATTTCTTTGATGGCAACCATGAAGGAAGCTTGTATGATCTCCTTGGGAGAGGCAGAGCCATTGATGGCAGCATTGAGGGTCCGTTCGCACACATCAGCGTAGTCAGTGGAGGCGCAGATGGCCGTCACGGACTTGGAGGAGGCGACAGGGGAATCGTCACTCGCCGCCCCTATCACGGCGGCCACAAGGAGGACCGCCGAGAGAGCACCCAAGACGACCTTATTCGACATCTCTTTACGGTCCTCGTATTGTTTGCTAATCCAAGAGAAGCGTGTGCATTTACTTTGGATTGTGGACGGAGTGAAAGGAGGAAACCTAAGAAAGATACTTTGGGGACGGAGCTCCCCAAGTATCTGTCCGCCTGCCGTCGAGAGGAAGGAGAGGGCGTGCTTATATAACGGTCGAACTAACTGATAAAAAGGTAAAAGATGAGAGACCGTCGCGTCGGTTTTCTTTCTTGACTTCGTCCAGACGAACAATACGTGGATAAGAGCTCTTTTTGGCAATCGTTGCATTAATCTCGACGTTTTTTTAGCCATCTTAATTATCGGTTCTTGGCAATACATGCAGCTAAGCATAAAAATGCATGGTCTTCCCTGCAGTAAGGCGGGTAAACCGATCTCGTTCAGTGCTATATTAAGTTTCTTCGCCTCCTGGTTCGAAGGGAACGAGTCAATGGGAACGACAGAATTAGCGAGAAGCACGTCCTAACTAATGTGATTGAAAATGAAAACAACAGTATTCTTTCTCATCCATTATCATAACGAAGGTAATTGATTTATGAGTTTTAAAATCCAAAGCAGGTAAACACAATTTTGTGTCCTCTTAAGACATAAAATTTACAAACTTTTTTTTATCCTCTCAAGGCATAAAAATATCTTAAACCCAATGTAAGAGACTATTTTCACAAACTCCTTTCTCATCCTCTAAGATATAAAAATATATCTTAAATCCATTGTAAATATAGCTGACTACTCTAACCCGCAAACTATGGAAGTTGCCGTAACTTTAGAGCATCAGCCTATTATAGTTTTGATTGATACTGGTAGCACTAACAATTCTATGGACAGTGAGACTGTTGACCGATTGGTCCACAACATTGAAGACTATGATACGAAGTAAAGATCATTGATGGACGGATTTTCACTTGTGATATATATAGCATACGATGTAAATATATATTAAATGTATATATGTGGCACATCATATTATGAGATCGAATCAAAATCCTCTCTTATGATAATATTAAGTCGGTAAGCGTGAGGTAATTAGATTAACCCACACAGCCTTCCACTGTTATAGGGAGAAATCAATTTCTGACATAGGTTGAGTTGGTCAAGTCCCTCGAGGCTTACTTATATTGCGATTTGAGATCTTGGCTATGACATAGAAATGTCACTAGTGACCTAAGAATGTGGTATGCTTGGTCAAGTCCCTCGAGGGCGTATCATCGAATTAGACTTATCTTATAACGATGATGATGACTTAACCGAATATAGTGGTTGGTCAAGTCTCTCGAGGCCATAATGGTTCAGAGGCAGAACACGATGAGAATCATATAGAGTTATGATCAACAAGAGTTGGCTACCTTTTCAGGCTTAGTGTGATTGGTCGAGTCCCTTAAGGTTATACTAAGACATCGATTGGATTCCGATCCCCACTAGAGATCCACTAGGGGTTCTTCAATTCACATACCGGAGGGAGTTGTGTTTCATGAGAAAATAGTGGGAGTAGATTTAGATAGAAGTTCATATCTTGATTGTTTAATTTTTGGCAAAGAAGTAATGATGGTGATGACTTAACTGAACATTGTGGTTGGTCAAGTCTCTTGAGGCCATGATGGTTCGGAGGTCAAACAGAATGAGAATCACAAAGAGTTATAATCAGCAAGAGTTGGCTACCTTTTCGGGCTTAGTGTGATTGGTCAGTCCCTCGAGGTTACACTAAGACATCGATTAGATCTCGATCCCCACTAGAGATCCGCCGGTGGGTCTTCGATTCATATATCGGAGGGAGTTGTGTATTTCATGAAAAAATAGTGGGAGTAGATTAAGATAGAACTTCAAATCTTGATTGTTTAATTTTTGACAAAATCTATATGTTATTTATTTCTGCTATATCTTTTATCAGAAACATGTTCATTTCAAATCCCTTATTTGATATACTTGATGTCAACCACCTCATTGGTCCAAACTATACGGATTGGCTCTGTAACCTGAGAATCGTTCTCACGATGGAGAAAATCAAGTATGTCTTTGACACAGTGATGCCCACGCCTAAGGAAGGGGCAAGTAAGGATAAGATCACTTGCTACGTAAAGTATATAGATGACTCCACTTTTGCTCAATGTTACATGTTCGGTTCCATGGCTCTCGAGTTACAAGGGCAGCATAAAAAGATATATACCAGATCCATTCTCCTACATCTCCATAAATTGTTTGAGGAACAAGGAAGAACTTAGCGATATGAGATATTTAATAGTCTCTCCCTCGCCAGAATAACTGATGGTACACTGATTCAGAATCATATCCTTAAGATGATTGAGTAGATAGAGAAGCACACGAGTCTAGGAATGGACCTAGAGGATAACCTGTGTGTGGATCTTGTACTTCAGTTTCTCCCAGATTCCTTTTCGCACTTCATTATGAATTTTAACATGAACAAGTTTAAGGTGACTCTACCTGAGCTCCTCAATATGTTGAGGGAGGCTAAGAGCACTATCAAGAAAGAGAAGCCAGTTTCTATGCTGGTGAGACCAAAAATAAAAGGAAGACAAAGAAGTCCCTTAAGAAGGGCAAGGGCAAATCGAACAAAGCAAAGGTTGCTAAAAAGAACTCGAGAAAGGATAAAGATTAATGCTTCTACTATGACAAAGACGGGTACTAGAATAGGAACTACAAAGAGTACCTTATAGAAAAGGCAAAACAGAAGGTTGGAGAAGCTTCATGCAAAGTCATGATTGATCTCTATTTGTTAAAAAATTATGATAGTGCATGAGTATTGAATACCGGTAGTGCACCTCATATATGCAATTCATTGTAGGTTCTGACAAAACCTAATAGATTGATGAGAGACAAGGTGGACCTCAAGATGGGAAATGATGCAAAGGTTACCGTTGGAGAAGTCACCCTACAATTGCCTAGTGGAGCTTTACTTACATTATATACTTGGTTTTTTGTTCCTTTAATTTTCAAAAATATTATTTTTAATTTTTATTTGATAAATATTAGATATATATTAGTTTTTAAGAACAATGGTTTTTCATTGATCCTAGATGATGAGATCATGAGTAGACGAATATTAAATAATAATTTTTTCATATTAGATCTTCCTCTCCACATGCACCACAAGGATGCACTATGAACAAGAAGGGGTTAGCCCTTTTTGTTGACCATACACCTTAAATTGAGGCTATCGACTGGGAAGGAGAGGAGAGGTAGGATAGGGAGGAGAATAGGCAGGGTGGCCAAGAGGAGACTAGTCTATGCCACCTTTTTGCCCCTCGAGGTTCCTACCACTTAATCTTAATGGATCTTATTCTATTGGATACTAAAGCTCTATCGAATTACCCAAACCTCTTAGATTAGTTGATCTCTATCTAGTAATATCTATTTAGTCATATTGAGTCTCACCCAAAAGATCCAATAATTTAGGGGCTTACTAGACATCTAATAAGATATGAGCTCTAACGGATATCTCACATCCGAATCTTTACTCGTCGCAACACCTACTATATGTGTGTGACCCTCTAGGCCTAATATGGAGCTAGCCATGAGTTGTACCTATCAAAACTTTTTTTAACTTAGTGAATTATTATCTCCATAATAATTCACTTGATTCATCGACTACGGACGTACTAGGCCACTACGCTTTTGTCCCCAAACAATATAAGGGAATTCAATCCATTAGAACTATCTATCTTTAATTACCATATATCTATAGTCTCTTATGTTGAATCTCAAATTTTGATGATGAAACCAATTGATAATGTTTATGATTTGATATGTGTTTTGAGTGACATAGGAACCTTCGATCGAGGAGAGACAATTGAAGCAGGAAGAATCATGCTAGGCCAGAGAAAAATGTCAGAAGATTCGACTTTACATCGAAGGATCGATTGACGTATCGACAGAAGGCTTCGGGCTATAGTTTCGGGCATCGGGCCAAGAAGAGAGGATATTGCGCCAAGGATATCAGAGTTGCGGAGGTCAACTGGCCGATTGGGCAATAGGTTGCAAAAGAGGACGATGCGTCGAAGAATCAGACGAAGCGTCGATGAACTAATGACATGCCGGATAACATGATTCAAGCTTTGTAATAATTATCAAGATCGAAGTAGGTTTTTATGTGTGTATGATTAACTACGATAGCAAGGCATAAAGCAAAATAAACTCCCAGAGTCAAAAACACGATTTCGTTGGGAGTTCGAGAGTTCGTCGGAAGTTCGGACGTTCGTCGGAAGTTCTGTCGGAATTGACCGAGAAGTCCAAGAGCTTGCCAAAGAAGCCCATCGGAACTCGCCAAGAAAATTGTTGTGAAATCCAGGAGCTTGCTGGGAGTCTTCTGGAACATTGCCGAGAGATCGTCCGAAGTTCACCGGAAGATCGTAGGAAACTCATTGGAAGAAACTTAGACTTATGGACTTGTTTAGCTTAGTAAATGTCTTAGAATTCGTAGTTAGTATATAATTGGGATTGGAACTGGACCAACCAAATTAGGGACCAGTTGGGCTCATGTATAGACTATGTTGGGCCCAATGAAAGACCCAAACAATGACCCAACAAGTGGCACCATCTTGGCACAAACTATGTCAGGTGGTGGTACCGCCCAGACATAGTCTCCGAGAGGCTGTCAGGCGATTGTACCGCCCAATGTTAGGGTGTCAGGCGATGGTACCACCCAATGTCAGGGTGTCAGGCGGTGGTATCGCCCAGTGTTAATGTTGCAGGCCGTGGTACCGCTCGTTCCAAGGAAACCCGGGATGAGATATTTTTAGGCTCCAAGTTGAATCAACTTGAGGCCTATAAATACCTCTCTTATTCTTGGTTAATACACACAAGCATAGAGAGTTTAAAAGTGAGAAAACGCTATAGAAATCACTTGAGAAATCCTCTCCTCTAGCATAAACTTAGAATTCTGTTTAGAGAGGAGTATGTGCTTGTAAAGGTTGTCTCCTAAACTTATGAAAAGGAGAGGAGGGGTGTAAAAGGTAGTTGGTCTTCGCTTATTGATGGAAGACGGATAGTGGATGTCAATGGCCTCGACGGAAGAGGAATCGATAGAGTGGATGTAGGTCACAATGATTGAACCACTATAAAAATCTAGTTTGCATTTCTTTTGAGCAATTTACCTTACTATAAACCTCCATACGTGCTTTACTTCCTCATTACTTTTGCTGCATACCTTTCTGAACGTATTTCAGTCTAAGCAACTTTATGAAACTATTTTATTGTACGAAGGTTTTTCGAACCGACGTGATTTTAACCGCTACACTAATTCACCCCTCCCCCCCCTCCTCTTAGTGCCGACTTGTTCCTAACACCTCATTCATCTAATATTCCAAAGGTTGTATACTAGGCATAGCGGTATCAAGCTTATACGAAATCTATTCGAGTCTCTCTTTAATCGGATTCTTTTAGAGAACTCTTTCTCTCTTAATTCGAATGACTCTAGCTAGGTATTTGATTGAGTAAGAACATATAGTATATTCCTCTCATGACACTGAGAGTGGAAGATCCTCTATCGATACTCAATTACCCTCGTAAGATTGGCTATTGCTCCCGATGACTAACTGTGCTAGATTTGAAACTTCCAGACCCATAAGTTTAATATCAAGGAGTGGAGTATTCATACAGGACATTCTTGGTATCTCAAATCTAAGGACTAAATACACAACTGGGTTAATGAAATTGCTATTTAACAATAAGGTATAATCAACCATCTAGCATTGCATGAGCGGATCAATCAGTAAACTCATTCTCCAATGACCACTTGCACTATATCCCTAGTGTCCCCACACGAGCAGCTATGAGACCAGCCACCTCTATTATATGAATGTATATACAATACACTAATCTGTTCGGTTATCTCGATGTCCCTCTTGAGTAACCTATGATCAAGATTATTTAGGGTTTGCGTTTAAAGGTGAATCAGTTTTATTATCGTGATCTCATCACAATTCGATTCCATTACATAGATTCATGAACACCATAATATATACAACATATAACATAAAGTGAGGAAATATCATTAATAATAATAATAATAATAATAATAAGACTACAAAGCGTGTCACATGTGTTATCACTCACGTGATTGACTTCTGAGGCACATATGACTAGCAAATAGAAGGCCACATGGATCAATCTTGTTATCTTATGTTTACTGACTTAATATTATTTTATAGAGATTTTTAATTTGGTTTGGTGGTTAAATATTATTCTCAACACTCCACTAGCTTTCGCTATCGATCTTTTTTTCAACAATCGAAGATCAACTACCCTTGTTACAATTGGTTCTCCTTTCATAAGCTTAGGAGAGAACCTTCCACCCCTCTTTTACAAAGGAACTCACATCTCCTTTAGAATAACTTCTAAACATAAGGAGACTCAATACTTTCAAGAGCTTATAACACTTTTATCTTTAAGAATTCTTTCTCCTTTCTTGCCGCATCAAGCAAGAACGAGTGGGGTATTTATAGGCCACAAATGACTTCAAAAATAGAGCTAAAAATTTAAATTCTCAGGTTTTTGGAGTACTGGCAGTATCACTGTCTACATTGGGTGATATCACTGCCTTCCTAGGTGCTATCACTGCTTGACACAATCTGAGAGACTATGTTCTAGTTGTACCACCACCAGTGTAGGCGGTACCACCACTGACCCTATCGATACCATCGTTGGATTTTTTATAAAAGTACATTTCATACTTTCCAACCCATATATGGTTCCACCGCTTGGCCTAACGGTGCCACTGCTCGGTCCAATCTTAGGTCACTGAATTGGCATTCCAAAAAGCCCAATTCAACTCTGATTCAGGCCCAAAAGGCCTTTAACTAAGTTGGCATGGTTACACTTAAAACTAAATTAAACTCTAAACTACTTCGATCATAACACAACAATTACAAATCATGAAGCCTACGTTATCCGATATGTCATTAGATCATCCGACACTTCGTCTGAGCCTTCGTCGCATTGTCCTTTCTTTCGGTGTATTGCCCGATCTATTAACATGTTGACCTCCCATAAAATCCGATCTTCTTACCGCAATATTCGATCCATCTAACTCGATGCCCGAACTAATGGCATGAAGTTCATCCTCTGACATGTCGACCAATCCTTTGGCCCGACATCCAATCTCTAACATGTTGCTCTCCGACCCAACGTCTGATTCTACTTCAATGAATCAAGTCCATGATCAAAGTTTATCTTGCGTCCCTCATCTTAAACACTTGTTAGTTCATAAATTCATCAATTGATTTTAACATCAAACACTTTTGTGGTCCTCACGTTTTCCTACCACTAGTGCCTCGGTAGTGACGTACTGGTTGGAGCACTAAAGTATCTCGGGAGTAGTCATTGGTGGCTTCTCAACCAGTGACCAAAAGAATCTTGACGGTCACAGGGCCATCAAGAATGCTTGCATAACCACTGAGGGGTGAGTGTCAGGGACCCCTTAGATCATAGTGGCGAAGTGAGCGACAAAGGGAGATAGGGATTCATCCTCCTTCTAACTTAACCCGAGGAGCATGGCCACAGAAGGTTTAGTTTGTTCGTTGGCCAATAAATTTAGCTCGAAATCTCTTGCGAGCTAATCAAAAGACAAGACCGAGTATGGCCTCAGTCAGCTGTACCACTTCCGAGTTGGAGATCAGAGGATGGTGGGAAATGCCCAACACATGAGAGCGTTGAGGTGTCATAGAGGGCCATCTAGGCTCAGAATGCAGCGACATGCTCTACTGGGTTAGTGCAGTCGTCATATGCCTCCAAGGTCGAGCGACAGAAATTGAGGGGGATAGGTCTATCTTGGATTTCCTGGACAAAGGGGAACATTACCGAGGAGCCTTACCCGAGCTTTTCCGTCGATTTATGGAACACCCTTTGGACCTCGTATAGGCATTGATTCACTAGGCACAGTTGGGCCATGAACGGGCGTTTGTCGAATCAGACGATAAGGTGTCGGGCTCGGGGAAGATCGGTGCAACACGCTTGAGTGTGGGGGTGCTGCACTCCACTATGAGCCTCAAGTCTCCCGACTACTCCTCGGTCGGCGGATGGACATATGGATGCTAAGGCAGTTGTCTGACTAGGGATGTGTCCTGGAACGCAAGGATGAACGCTGGCTGTGGGGAAGGTCGGTGCAACACACCCGAGTGCGAGAGTGCTGCACTCCACAATCGTCCTTGGGTCTCACGACTGCTCCTCGGTTAGCGAATAGAAGTTTGGAGCTTGAGGTAGTTTTCTGAATGGGGAGGTGTCGTGAGACGTAGGGATGAACGCCGACTAGATCGATTATGGGGGAGGAGTCATATGTTGTGTAAGCTGAGGGATGAGGGGGATGTTCATCTACATCATGGCGGCATTGGGGTTTATAACATAAGACTAGATAACATCACCGAATAAAAGGTTCCATTAAACCTATTGTTTTGATAGAGTCAATCATTGTATTAGTACATGCACTCGTAACGGGTTATTATATCTCTTTCATAAACTGAAATAAAGGAATTATCCATATTTTCGTTGCTCGAAGTAACGTAACAACAAACTGACATGTGTTAATATAACATAATATATCAATCGATCGATATCACAAAAGGTAATTCAACCACTACTTCACGTAAACGAAGGAAGGAAAGTTACGAGGATATAGAAATAAAGATGTCAGAAAATTTAGTAGAACACCAGCACAACAACATATGCCACTAAAGGAGTATCAATCAATAATAATGAAATTAAGGAAGAAGTCTCCCATAGGAACATCCCACCTCTCAATCTCCGACTTTTTTATTAGGTAGATAAGAAGGACATCAATTTGTAAACCCACCAAGATAGGGTATGCCCGAAAACTTGATCCACCGGTGACCTTGGATTAGGGAATTCACTGTGTACGCTTGAGCCGTCTGCCTGTTGATGACATGAAACCCAGGCCAATTCACCCTGCCGCTGGTCCCGGCACCGGGCCCACGGTTGCCATACTCGGCATAATATAGTGTGTTCAAAAACTGGTCGCCATCCCATGGCAACCATCCCTCCGGTTTGATCAAGTCGCCGATGGTTGATTCCATGATGATGGTCCTCGAGCGTGCCTTCCAAGGCCGACCAAGGTAGCTGGGGATCGTCAACCTGTCAGGGAACAAGCGCTTGTCGGGGACGATGCGGCAGTTTTGGATCACAAGTGCGGTCTCTTCCTTCTCCTCCTGTCGTCCGTGTGCTGTCACCGTGTTCTGTTGATTGTCCATGGGGCGCCGCACCACGATGAGGCAGTTTTGAAGAATGGTCGAGGAGTCACCGAAGATGAAGTCAACAGTCCCCGATACCACACAGTTGCGGTAGAACTGCCGATGGGCCTGCACGTAGAGAGTGTCCTGGAACGCATCCATACGACAGTTGAAGAAGGCTGACATGTCCCCTTTCACACGAAGCGCCACGGCTTGGTGCTTCTCTGGTCCAGCGGTGTTGCTGAACCCCATATACTTGCCAATAAAGCCCTGCCCTTCGGCAGCTGGAAAATGCCAATTGCATAAAACTTTAGGTCAGACATGCATATGTTCTGCATCACTCTCGATATTTCATTGTCTCTACTATCAAGATTTAGTTTGGCGTAGTAAGTGTTATATAGATTGATTGCAGTAATATGTTTGCTATATCTAACTTAGGTCACAACTGATATGTCAGATGGTAAGTGAGTAGATGTGAAACGTAGCATAATATAGGATTTATGAAAGCAAAGAAGGTCAGACCGAAGGTCGCAGTATTCATGGTTTGAACGCCATCGACGTTGTTCTTGCTGCCAGTCACGACTGTCTTCCTTGGTCCATCACCATACATGAACACGTTCACCTTGTCCTTGGTGACGAGGACATTCTCCTTGTAGATCCCGGCCTTGACGTAGATCACATAGCGGCCTGTGTACTTCTTGGGCATGGCATTGAGGGCAGCGTTGATAGTCTTATAGTCTCCACTCCCATCCTGAGCCACCACCATGTTAGGCTTCAACTCACCTCTCGCACTGGCAGCCAAGAGCTTCCTGTCATGGGCCGAGAACCACGTGGGATAACCCTTGGCATCGCTCCCGTGAGACAGTAGCCGGCGGCTGGCGATATTGGTCACGTTGATGGGGACTTGGAAGTTCTTGAATAATGAACTGAGCCCATCGACGATGGCAATGGCATTGCTGGTGACCTGAGAGGCCGTGACAAGCCCGTCCTTCATGGTCGAGTGTAGGTCGGGTTGAGTGATGCTATCGAGGCAGGTCTGCTGGTAGGAGATGACGGCTGAAAGCCAGCACTTGATGTCATCGGTCCTTCTCGCCAAACCGTCAAGGTCATGAGTCTCCGAGAAGGCAGCTTGTAGCTCCTCGGTGGCATCCTCGAAGAGTCGACGACAAATGTCGAACCCATCCTTGTTCATCGAGTCAGTGGCTTTCAAACTCACGTTGTTGGACAGGTGGGTGGCAGCTTCGATTTCTTTGATGGCAACCATGAAGGAAGCTTGTATGATCTCCTTGGGAGAGGCAGAGCCATTGATGGCAGCATTGAGGGTCCGTTCGCACACATCAGCGTAGTCAGTGGAGGCGCAGATGGCCGTCACGGACTTGGAGGAGGCGACAGGGGAATCGTCACTCGCCGCCCCTATCACGGCGGCCACAAGGAGGACCGCCGAGAGAGCACCCAAGACGACCTTATTCGACATCTCTTTACGGTCCTCGTATTGTTTGCTAATCCAAGAGAAGCGTGTGCATTTACTTTGGATTGTGGACGGAGTGAAAGGAGGAAACCTAAGAAAGATACTTTGGGGACGGAGCTCCCCAAGTATCTGTCCGCCTGCCGTCGAGAGGAAGGAGAGGGCGTGCTTATATAACGGTCGAACTAACTGATAAAAAGGTAAAAGATGAGAGACCGTCGCGTCGGTTTTCTTTCTTGACTTCGTCCAGACGAACAATACGTGGATAAGAGCTCTTTTTGGCAATCGTTGCATTAATCTCGACGTTTTTTTAGCCATCTTAATTATCGGTTCTTGGCAATACATGCAGCTAAGCATAAAAATGCATGGTCTTCCCTGCAGTAAGGCGGGTAAACCGATCTCGTTCAGTGCTATATTAAGTTTCTTCGCCTCCTGGTTCGAAGGGAACGAGTCAATGGGAACGACAGAATTAGCGAGAAGCACGTCCTAACTAATGTGATTGAAAATGAAAACAACAGTATTCTTTCTCATCCATTATCATAAAGAAGGTAATTACAAGGTAATTGATTTATGGGTTTTAAAATCCAAAGCAGGTAAACACAAATCTTGTGTCCTCTTAAGACATAAAATTTATAAACTTTTTTTTATCCTATCAAGGCATAAAAAGATATCTTAAACCCAACGTAAGAGACTATTTTCACAAACTCCTTTCTCATTCTCTAAAATATAAAAATATATCTTAAATGCGATGCAAGAGACTTCTTTTAAACTATTCCAACTCATATTTGAGAACTTTAGATTACTAAATTGAGCGTCGGAGGGACCTAGTCAGGAAACCTTTTTTAACCTCGGTCTTCACATAGGTGATGACATCTCAGGAGCACGATATTTTCACCTCGAAGATACTTTGGACAATCTTATATACATGGGTCTAGATCATGTCGTGCTAACCAAGATGTCAATAATATTTTTTCCTAACATTTTAATGCTAGAGGAAGGGCCCGATGTCGTCTGCCTACCAACCCTCTCAACGAATGCTCGAGTGAGGGGGCCTTTTTTGTCTATAGATACATCCATCTCAGCTTATATACCGACAAGATATGAGCATCTATTCAATGACCTAGGCCTCTTGCCCGTTGAGACAACCTCGAGTCACTTGCTTGTCCTTACTGAGGTGTTCTTAAACCTCACTCAACAGGTGCATACATTAATGGGCACGATTGGGATATTAGATAGATGAGAGACTATAGATAATGATAATTAAGGATAAACAAGTCTAATAGATTGGATCCTCCTGTATTGTCTGGGGACTACGATGTAGTAGCCTAGTAAGTTCATAGTTGATGAGTCGCGTGAATTATTATAAAGATAATAATTTATTGAGTTAGAAGGAGTTTTGATATGTATTACTCATAGCTAGCCTGATTTTGGGTCTAGAGGGTCACACACATCTGGTATGTGTTATGACGAGTAGATGTTCGGATATAACATATTCGTTGGTACCCCTATCTTATTGGATATTTAGGAAACTCCTGAATTATTGGATCTTGTGGATAAGATCTAATAAGAGCTAATAAGATACTATATGGTAGAGATGTATTAATTTAAGAGGATTGGGTAATTGGATAGAGATTCTGTACCCAATAATCCAATAGGGTTAAGTGTCATGAACCTCTATAAATAGGAGGGCCCAAAAGGTGGCATAAGCTAGTCATTTCGTGGTCGTCTCTTCTATTCTCTTCCCTCTTCTCTCCTCCTCCACTGACAGCCCTAGTTGAGGTCATATGGATAGCACGAAGGGCCAACCCCTTTTTGATCACGTGATGCGCGTGGAGAGAAAGATTGTACAGTAATTTTATGAGCATCTTTGCCACATCTACCATATGGATCACCACTAGAGATGATGACAATTGACCTCCTTCATCTACTCCTATAGATCTAGGAACTTTCAGGGATGTACGCTCTCCCTATGTAACAAATTTCACTTGATATACATGATTTTTGATTTTCGCATTTTGCGCACTGATCTTCGTACGACGATAAGATACTTTTTTTGGGAAATCTATGCTTTTGTTTTCTGGTCTTCCACTATCATATATACTATGATTAGACTTCCTAATAGTAGTATCAAAGCTAGTTTGATTCATGCGACAATTGATTTTTAAACTATGATAGTGCATGGGTATTGAATACCAGTAGTGCACCTCATATCTGCAATTCATTACAAGTTCTGACAAAACCTAAGAGATTGGCAAGAGGCAAGGTGGATATCAAGATGGGAAAAAACGCAATAGTTACCGTTGGAGAAGTCACCCTACAATTGCCTAGTGGAGCTTTACTTACATTATATGCTTGTTATTTTGTTACGTTAATTATCAAAAATATTATTTTAATTTTTATTTGATAAATTATATATATATATATTAGCTTTTAAGAATAATCGTTTTTCATTGATCTTAGATGATGAGATCATCAGTAGATGAATATTAAATAATAATTTATTCATATTAGATCTTCCTCTCCACGCACACCACAAGCATGCACTATGAACAAGAAGGGGCCAGCCCTTCTGGTTGACCATACGCCTCAAATTGAGGCCATCGACTAGGAAGGAGAGGAGAGGTAGGAGAGGGAGGAGAATAGGAGGGGTGGCCACGAGGAGACTAGTCTATGCCACCTTTTGGCCCCTTTTATTTATAGAGGTTTCTACCACTCAACCATAATGGATCTTATCATATTGGGTACTAAAGCTCTATCCAATTACCCAAACCTCTTAGATTATTGGATCTCTATCTAATAATATCTATTTAGTCGTATTGAGTCTCACCCAAAAGATCCAATAATTTAGGGGCTTACTAGATATCCAATAAAATAGGAGCTCTAACGAATATCTTATATTCGAACCTCTACCCGTCGCAACACCTACGAATAGGCCTTTAATTAAGTTGTTATGGTTACACCTAAAACTAACTAAATTAAACTCTAAACTACTTCGATCATGATACAACAATTACAAATCATAAAGCCTACGTTATCCGATATGTCATTAGATCATCCGACACTTTGTCTGAGCCTTCGTCGCATTGTCCTTTCTTTCGGTGTATTGCCCGATCTATTAACATGTTGACCTCCCATAAAATCCGATCTTCTTACCATAATATTCGATCCATCCAGCTCGATGCCCAAACTAATGGCACGAAGTTCATCCTCTGACATGTCGACCAATCCTTTGGCCCGATATCCAATCTCTAACATGTTGCTCTCCGACCCAACGTCTGATTCTACTTCAATGAATCAAGTCCATGATCAAAGTTTATCTTGCGTCACTAATCTTAAACACTTGTTAGTTTATAAATTCATTAATTGATTTTAACATCAAACACTTTTGTGGTCCTCACGTTTTCCTACCACTAGTGCCTAGGTAGTGACGTACTGGTTGGAGCACTAAAGTATCTCGAGAGTAGTAATTGGTGGCTTCTCAACCAGTGACCAAAATAATCTTGATGGTCACAGGGCCATCAAGAATGCTTGCATAACCACTGAGGGGTGAGTGTCGGGGACCCCTCAGATCATAGTGGCGAAGCGAGCGACAAAGTGAGAAAGGGATTCATCTTCCTTCTAACTCAACCCGAAGAGCATGACCGCAGATGGTTTAGGTTGTTCGTTGGCCAATAAATTTAGCTCAAAATCTCTTATGAGCTAATCAAAAGACGAGACCGAGTATAGCCTAAGTCAGTTGTACCACATCCGAGCCGAAGCTCGGATGGTGGTGGGAAATGCCTGACACATGAGAGTGTTGGAGGTGTCATAGAGGGCCATCTTGGCTCGGAATAAAGCGACATGCTCTACTGGGTTGGTGCAGTCGTCATATGCCTCCAAGATCGAGCGACAGAAATTGAGGGGGATATGTCTATCTTAGATTTCCTAGACAAAGGGGGAGCTTACCGAGGAGCCTTACCCGAGCTTTTCCTTCGATTTATGGAATACCCTTTGGACCTCGTATAGGCATTGATTCACTAGGCACAATTGGGCCATGAACGAGCGTTTGTCGAATCAGACGATAAGGTGTCGGGCTCGGGGAAGATCGTGTTAGGAACCTTTTTCTGAGCTTTTAAATAATGTTTATTGAGTCTGTTTAGTCCAGTTGTTTATTGAGTCGCTTTAGTTCAATTAGAGTCAAGTAGAGGTTTATTTAATATTTATTTATTATTAGAGTTCAAGTCCTGATGGACCTTGGGTGGAACTCTATAAATAGGGATGTAACTACTTCTTTTCGATAATCTATGAAAAATAATATTCTGTCTTTGGACAAACCCTAGGAGGCCGATCCCCTCGAAGTGATCAAGGAGGGTCGATCCCCTCGAAGTGATCAAGGAGGGTCAATCCCCTCGAAGCGATCATTATCATCCTCATTTCTCCCCTTTCTTCCACGATAAGACTTTAGGGTCTTATCATTTGGTATCAGAGCCTACGATCCTCGGCGTTCTCGTTGCAACGTAACAAAAAAAAAAAGGCAAAGAAAGAAAGAAAGAAGAGAAAGAAGAGAGAGAAGAAAAAGAAGGCGCGGCCACGCACCCCTGCTTCCACTGCTTGCGGCCAGCCCACCGCCGGCCGTCGCTGCTCTCCGGCCAGCGACCGTCCCTGCCCCGCTTCCGGCCAGAGTCCACTGTGGCCGTCGCCTCCCACTCGAGCCACCATCGCTGCTAGGAGACGACGCTGCCAGCGTCTCATCCTGCCGCAGCCCCGCTTCCCTTCTGCCCCACTGCCGCTGCAAGGAAACTTCTTCCCCACCGCCGCCGCTGCTTCCCAGCCGCTCCATCACCGCCGCCCGCCTCTCAGCAGCAACCCTAACCGAGCCCGCCTCCCACCCCCTTGGGTCGCAGCCGCAGCCGCAGCCGCCGGTTGCCGCAGCCCCTCCTTGCAGCGGTTGCAGAAACAGAGCTTCCTCTGTTACCGCAGCCCCTCGTCGATCGCAGCCACGCCTCGAGCGCCGTCGCCTTCCAGCCGACCCACCACCACTGCCAGCCACCGTGCGGCGACCGCTGCTCGCCTCCCAGCCGCCGCTCCCCCTGGCTCGGGCGAGAACGACCGCCGCCACTCCCCCTTGCTCTGCCCCCTTTTGACCGAGAAACAGGGCAATCCTCTTGCTGCTGCGAACGCCGGTTGCCACCACCGTCGCCACTGCTGCCCAGCCAGCGACGACGCCGCTCGCCGCCCAGCCTGCCACGACTGCTGCTGCCAGCCACTGCAGCCTTCACCTCAACCCCCTCGATCTGCACAGTTGCTGCAGCCCCCTTGCTCTGCATCTTTGCCGCAGCCGCCGGTTGCCACCACCGCAGCCTCAACCCCGGCCGCTTCAACGCCACCTCCCTCTTGTTCTACCTCCGCTGCTGCAGTTGTTGGTTGGCATCACCGCAGCCTCAACCCGGCTGCTCGGCGATTGCTTCCTTGGGTCACAGCAGTCACAACCGTCGCCTTTCAGCCTCGGCACTCTCATCTCACACAGTGACAAAAACACAGGGCAGCAACTCTTCCTCCATCACAGCCACTGCAGCGGCGAGTCCTTGCCGGCGTTGCCCCCAACCACATCACCATCGCTACCTCCCAGCCCTCAGCAGCAGCGATCCCTCCACGCAACGACTGCAACAAGCATCGTTGCCTCTCACCAGCGCCTCCTTCCGCAGTGTGACAGAAACAGAGCAACGCTACCTTCCATCCGCGCCGTCGCAGCCATCGCAGCGGTGAGCCCTTGGCGGTGCTGCCCTAGCCACACCACCATCGCTGCCTCCAAGCCCTCAGCAACAACGATCCCTCTACGCAGCGACCGCAACAAGCATCGCTGCTTCCTACGCGGCGACCGCAGCTACATCCCCGCATCCTCGTAGCAACCCTTCATTCCCATAGTGTTGCCACCGACTGCATCACAACAGCAGCACCGAATAGGGCAGTAATTGATGCCCTTGACCAACACCAAAAATAGGAGTTGAGATTACAGATTTACAGTCTTACAAAATGGCCATCGATAACTCAATGAAAGCACAAATGGAAGCATTGGAAATTAGAATTGAGAACCAGTTACAAGAAATACTTAATGATTTCAAAAAGGATTTACTGGGGAGCCTTAGTAAATTTCAACAAGGTGAGAGCTCAAGTTCTACATTGCATAGATCTGGAAATATTAGAAAAGGGCCCCAAGATTGTGACACAATCTACTCATACATGAAGGTGGATGGATAGCTCTAAAAAATTTGTCAGACTTCTACAGTGTTGGAATATCAGAGTAGGTTTGAAATATTATCAAATCAAGCTAGAGATTGGTCGGAACGACAACTTCTGGATACATTTATTGAAGGTCTTATTCCAGAGATCCGGTGTGAAGTTAAGGCTCGTCAACCTCGCACTATGATAGCTGCGATCTCATTCGCACATCTACATGAGAAAAAAATCAATAGGGAAAATCATGGAAACAGAAGTGACAACCACCAGATGATCAATATGCCACCCACCATATCTATTCTCAACCAAAGCCTTGGCACCTGAGGACTAACCCAAGAAGAACTCAAGAAAAATTCAGCAAAGGGTTTGTACTATGATGAAAAGTGGAGTATGGAGCACTAACGTAATCAATGGCAGCATATGATGATTGAGCCAATTGGAGAGGAACCAAAATCAGAAGAGTTGGACTCCGATCATGAAGGTATAAATTCTAATGAAGACGTTGAACCTATTGTACATACAATGCATATATTAGCTGACTACTCTAACCCGCAAACTATGGAAGTTGCCGAAACTTTAGAGCATCAGCCTATTATAGTTTTGATTGATACTGGTAGCACTAACAATTCTATGGACAGTGAGACTGTTGACCGATTGGCCCACCACATTGAAGACTATGACAGATTCGAAGTAAAGATCATTGATGGACGGATTTTCACTTGTGATAGCAAAGGTTCAAAGATAAAATTGATTATACAGGGCCAGAAGTTTCATGCAACGATTACTATACTGAAAGATCAACCTGTTGCTTACACTCTCAAAAAGTGGAGACCATACTTACTTGATCAACAAGTTGTGATGCGTTGCAGATAGTCTATGGCTAAAGTGCTGAAAGAGAAGCTCCCCGAGATTGATGCTGCTCAGCCTTGAGGACAAGGCTGATTTGAAGAGGGAGGAACCGTTAGGAACCTTTTTCTGAGCTTTTGAATAATGTTTATTGAGTCTGTTTAGTCCAGTTGTTTATTGAGTCGATTTAGTTCAGTTAGAATCAAGTAGAGGTTTATTTAATATTTATTTATTATTAGAGTTCAAGTCCTGATGGACCTTGGGTGGAACTCTATAAATAGGGATGTAACTACTTCTTTTCGGTAATCAATGAAAAATAATATTTTGTCTTTGGATAAACCCTAGGAGGTCGATCCCCTCGAAGTGATCAAAGAGGGTCGATCCCCTCGAAGCGATCAAGAAGGGCCGATCCTCTCGAAGCGATCAAGGAGGCCGATCCCCTCGAAGCGATCATTATCATCCCCATTTCTCCCCTTTCTTCCACGATAAAACTTTAGGGTCTTATCAGATCGGTGCAACACGCTTGAGTGTGGGGTGCTACACTCCACTGTGAGCCTCAAGTCTCCCGACTACTCCTCGGTCGGCGGATGGACATATGGATGCTAAGGCAGTTGTCTGACTAGGGAGGTGTCCTGGAACGCAAGGATGAACGCTGGCTGTGGGGAAGGTCGGTGCAACACACCCGAGTGCGAGAGTGCTGCACTCCACAATCGTCCTTGGGTCTCACGACTGCTCCTCGGTTAGCGAATAGAAGTTTGGAGCTTGAGGTAGTTTTCTGAATGGGGAGGTGTCGTGAGACGTAGGGATGAACGCCGACTAGATCGATTATGGGGGAGGAGTCATATGTTGTGTAAGCTGAGGGATGAGGGGGATGTTCATCTACATCATGGCGGCATTGGGGTTTATAACATAAGACTAGATAACATCACCGAATAAAAGGTTCCATTAAACCTATTGTTTTGATAGAGTCAATCATTGTATTAGTACATGCACTCGTAACGGGTTATTATATCTCTTTCATAAACTGAAATAAAGGAATTATCCATATTTTCGTTGCTCGAAGTAACGTAACAACAAACTGACATGTGTTAATATAACATAATATATCAATCGATCGATATCACAAAAGGTAATTCAACCACTACTTCACGTAAACGAAGGAAGGAAAGTTACGAGGATATAGAAATAAAGATGTCAGAAAATTTAGTAGAACACCAGCACAACAACATATGCCACTAAAGGAGTATCAATCAATAATAATGAAATTAAGGAAGAAGTCTCCCATAGGAACATCCCACCTCTCAATCTCCGACTTTTTTATTAGGTAGATAAGAAGGACATCAATTTGTAAACCCACCAAGATAGGGTATGCCCGAAAACTTGATCCACCGGTGACCTTGGATTAGGGAATTCACTGTGTACGCTTGAGCCGTCTGCCTGTTGATGACATGAAACCCAGGCCAATTCACCCTGCCGCTGGTCCCGGCACCGGGCCCACGGTTGCCATACTCGGCATAATATAGTGTGTTCAAAAACTGGTCGCCATCCCATGGCAACCATCCCTCCGGTTTGATCAAGTCGCCGATGGTTGATTCCATGATGATGGTCCTCGAGCGTGCCTTCCAAGGCCGACCAAGGTAGCTGGGGATCGTCAACCTGTCAGGGAACAAGCGCTTGTCGGGGACGATGCGGCAGTTTTGGATCACAAGTGCGGTCTCTTCCTTCTCCTCCTGTCGTCCGTGTGCTGTCACCGTGTTCTGTTGATTGTCCATGGGGCGCCGCACCACGATGAGGCAGTTTTGAAGAATGGTGGAGGAGTCACCGAAGATGAAGTCAACAGTCCCCGATACCACACAGTTGCGGTAGAACTGCCGATGGGCCTGCACGTAGAGAGTGTCCTGGAACGCATCCATACGACAGTTGAAGAAGGCTGACATGTCCCCTTTCACACGAAGCGCCACGGCTTGGTGCTTCTCTGGTCCAGCGGTGTTGCTGAACCCCATATACTTGCCAATAAAGCCCTGCCCTTCGGCAGCTGGAAAATGCCAATTGCATAAAACTTTAGGTCAGACATGCATATGTTCTGCATCACTCTCGATATTTCATTGTCTCTACTATCAAGATTTAGTTTGGCGTAGTAAGTGTTATATAGATTGATTGCAGTAATATGTTTGCTATATCTAACTTAGGTCACAACTGATATGTCAGATGGTAAGTGAGTAGATGTGAAACGTAGCATAATATAGGATTTATGAAAGCAAAGAAGGTCAGACCGAAGGTCGCAGTATTCATGGTTTGAACGCCATCGACGTTGTTCTTGCTGCCAGTCACGACTGTCTTCCTTGGTCCATCACCATACATGAACACGTTCACCTTGTCCTTGGTGACGAGGACATTCTCCTTGTAGATCCCGGCCTTGACGTAGATCACATAGCGGCCTGTGTACTTCTTGGGCATGGCATTGAGGGCAGCGTTGATAGTCTTATAGTCTCCACTCCCATCCTGAGCCACCACCATGTTAGGCTTCAACTCACCTCTCGCACTGGCAGCCAAGAGCTTCCTGTCATGGGCCGAGAACCACGTGGGATAACCCTTGGCATCGCTCCCGTGAGACAGTAGCCGGCGGCTGGCGATATTGGTCACGTTGATGGGGACTTGGAAGTTCTTGAATAATGAACTGAGCCCATCGACGATGGCAATGGCATTGCTGGTGACCTGAGAGGCCGTGACAAGCCCGTCCTTCATGGTCGAGTGTAGGTCGGGTTGAGTGATGCTATCGAGGCAGGTCTGCTGGTAGGAGATGACGGCTGAAAGCCAGCACTTGATGTCATCGGTCCTTCTCGCCAAACCGTCAAGGTCATGAGTCTCCGAGAAGGCAGCTTGTAGCTCCTCGGTGGCATCCTCGAAGAGTCGACGACAAATGTCGAACCCATCCTTGTTCATCGAGTCAGTGGCTTTCAAACTCACGTTGTTGGACAGGTGGGTGGCAGCTTCGATTTCTTTGATGGCAACCATGAAGGAAGCTTGTATGATCTCCTTGGGAGAGGCAGAGCCATTGATGGCAGCATTGAGGGTCCGTTCGCACACATCAGCGTAGTCAGTGGAGGCGCAGATGGCCGTCACGGACTTGGAGGAGGCGACAGGGGAATCGTCACTCGCCGCCCCTATCACGGCGGCCACAAGGAGGACCGCCGAGAGAGCACCCAAGACGACCTTATTCGACATCTCTTTACGGTCCTCGTATTGTTTGCTAATCCAAGAGAAGCGTGTGCATTTACTTTGGATTGTGGACGGAGTGAAAGGAGGAAACCTAAGAAAGATACTTTGGGGACGGAGCTCCCCAAGTATCTGTCCGCCTGCCGTCGAGAGGAAGGAGAGGGCGTGCTTATATAACGGTCGAACTAACTGATAAAAAGGTAAAAGATGAGAGACCGTCGCGTCGGTTTTCTTTCTTGACTTCGTCCAGACGAACAATACGTGGATAAGAGCTCTTTTTGGCAATCGTTGCATTAATCTCGACGTTTTTTTAGCCATCTTAATTATCGGTTCTTGGCAATACATGCAGCTAAGCATAAAAATGCATGGTCTTCCCTGCAGTAAGGCGGGTAAACCGATCTCGTTCAGTGCTATATTAAGTTTCTTCGCCTCCTGGTTCGAAGGGAACGAGTCAATGGGAACGACAGAATTAGCGAGAAGCACGTCCTAACTAATGTGATTGAAAATGAAAACAACAGTATTCTTTCTCATCCATTATCATAAAGAAGGTAATTACAAGGTAATTGATTTATGAGTTTTAAAATCCAAAGTAGGTAAACACAATCTCGTGTCCTCTTAAGACATAAAATTTACAAACTTTTTTTTATCCTCTCAAGGCATAAAAATATCTTAAACCCAATGTAAGAGACTATTTTCACAAACTCCTTTCTCATCCTCTAAGATATAAAAATATATCTTAAATCCATTGTAAGAGACTCATTTTGAATATCTTGAACCCACAAATTCCCGTATTAGGTCGAAGGGACTGAGTCAAGTAACATTTCTCGATCTCGATCTTCATATAGGTGATACCTGGGGAGCACAAAAAATTCACCTTGAGGATACTTCGGATAGTCTAGAACATACAGGTTCGGATCACATCGGGTTGATCAAGACGTCAACAGTATTTTCTCTTGACATTTTGATGTTAGAGGAAGTGTCTGATGTTGCAAGAACATCTGCCTACCAACCTTCTCAATGAATGCTCGAGCGAGGAGGTTGTTTCTATATATAGATGTATCCACCTTGGCTCAAATACTATTGTGACACGGGTGTCTGCTCAACGACCCAGGCCTCTCACCCTTGGAGGCAACCCCGAGCCACCTGCTTGTCCTCGTTGAGGTGTTCCTATACCTCACCCAGTAGGTGTAAACATTAATGGGAGTGATGCAAACTGTTATTTCTCTCTTGCCCTAGCTAGCCTAATAAGTGAGGCTACTATTTTAACCACAATCAGCAACTCAACCGTCATTAGCACTAGCAGCTAACAAAAGACCCTAACAAGATGATATTGACCAACGATCCTTCCCGATCCTTCCCGATGGATATTCTAGTTTGTGGATAGGATATTCTAGTTTGACCAACGATCCTTCCCGATGGTAGAGGTAGACGATATTGACCATGATAGCCTACTCAGCCACCATATCCCTAAGCTAACATCAACCAAGACTTAAGAGGTTGTGACGATGGAAAGTCCATCACCCTCAATTAGCTCATTAAGTGCGTCGACAACACTCATAATGGCAACATCGTCGAGAGCGATCGCTATGCCTCCCCGAAGCACCATGTCCTTGAGCTCAATGACTTCGCCCCTGGAGGTGATGCTAACTATCACTTGGTCTTTCCCCTCTGCTCCCTTCATCCCCATCTTCATTGATTTCTCATACAATGTGAAGAAGCACCAGAAGTTGTTGCACTTAAATAACAATAGCCCCACTATTGACCCTACCGTTAGCCTCACGATACCAGAGGCGATCTCTTGGATATAAGATATGGTAGGCGTTGCGAGTTTAGATATGAGATATTCGTTGGAGTCCCTATCTTATTTTATATCTAATAAGCCCTTGAATTATTGGATCTTGTAGATAAGATCTAAAAAAGAGAGATTATTAGGTAGAAATCCACTAATCCAAGATGCTTGGGTAATTGGATAGAGATATAGTACCCAATTTGACAAGATCCATTAGGGTTAAATTGATAATAACCTCTGGAACCAAAGGGGCATAGGCTAGACTCCTTTTGGTTACCACTTTCTGTACTCCTCTCTCCCTCTCCTCCTCAGCCGACAGCCCCAATTAAGGGGTGTGTGGACTGCAAGAAGGGTAGACCCCTTCTTTATCATGTGGTGCACATAGAGAGGAGGATTATGTAGTGATTTGAGTAGCGTCTTCACCACATCTATCATGTGGATCACCGCTAGATAGGAGGATAGTTGATCTCATTCATCCTCTCCCACAAATATATATGTTTTCAGGGATATATGATCTCCTCAGGTAATACATCTTTCACATATGTGCAATTTTTAGTTTTACAGGTTTTTGCGCACTAATCTTTGCATGACGATGAAAAACTTTTTCTACGAAAACTTTGAGATTTTGTTTTCTATTCTTCCACTATGCATATAATGCTGCCCTAAGTTTCCCAATAGATTTCTTGACCAATACTATATTGGACAATCATTGAGGGTATTTTACCTCTATTGTATATCGTGCTTTTAGTAGCTGGTCTACCTCATTACTTATGGCTTATTTCCAATCGAGAGAGAACTTTTGCAACTTTTGCTTCACGGATCGTGCTTCAGGAAGAATATTCAATTGATGTTGTGTGACCCTTGGGTCGATTCCTGACATGTCCTTTGGGGACCAAGCAAATACATCGGCATTTTTTACAACGAAATCAATAAGTTGAACCTAGTCCTTTTTCAAAAGAGCAGACCCAAATTTTATGACTATGTCTGATTGACTTTTATCAAGGGGGACCTCTAGCACTCGCTCCATTAGTTTAGGGTGAGGTGGTGCCTTTGCCATATCTCGAGGGTCCATTATGCTAAAGGAAGGTTGTCCACCATAAATGTGATCATCATAGTCTTGGATCTTGGTTCCTCGCCGATGGTGATGGGCAAGGTTGTGGTCCCAACGGGAGAGATGGAATCCCTTGTGAACCTAGTAAGAGCCAAGGTCATCGGGGTGAGGTCCTTCTCTACTAAACTGAGCTTTTGGAAAGCGTCAAAGTATAAGATATTAACGAAACTTCCTGTATCCACCATAATTCTCTTTACACGAGCTTTAGTGATTTCGAAAGTGACTTCCGAGTCATCCCTTTAATGTGCCGAGTCATCCAACACTCTAATGTGCCGAGCGTTTCCCACCACCCTTGGAGGACCGGGTCGGGTGTAGTACAATCGGCTACAGCTATTTTCAATCACATCTTTTGACCAACTCGCTAAGATATTCGAGTTACACTTCTTGGTCAATGTACGACCCAAGCCATCTATAGTGACGCTCCTCAGGCTAAGGTAGAAGGAGAATGAGTCTCTCTCTCTCTCTCTCTCTCTCTCTCTCTCTCTCTCTCCGAAATGCTCGCTTAAAGCCCCTACTAGCTTTCTATTGGCTAGTCGGATTCTCCAAAAATTATAGTGCTTTCCCTTCTTTCAAGGAGGACTTACTTTTCTTATGTAATAGACAGTTGGCCCCGACAATACAAAGCCTCTCAGATCGCATGAGAACTACTTATATGCTCACTTATTAAGCAATTTCATGCACATTTAGACTTACCCACAAGATTCTTTTAGTCATTAGTCGAATGCCCCAGTGACAGTCTTTGAGATGTTCCAGAGGGCTCATTAGTTCATTACCACCGAAACATTGTTGGCAGCGAGGCGCGAGGAGACAAATAAAAGGCCCTGTGCAGAATAGCCCTGAGATTCATCCCTAGGACTATCCAAGAAGAAATTCAACAAGCTGGAGCCTCCACTCCCAAGGCCGCCACCACCACCACCTCTCAATTCATCAAGAATATAAATCTTTCTCCAAATCAAGGAAAAGGGGCTCTTAAGGGAGCCCAGACCATTGAAGACCTCGTTTGAGTTTAAAGATAAAATAAGATATTGCAGGTACCATTGAGACTATGGCCATGACACCAAAGAATATCGAGATCTGAAATACTAAATCAAGGACCTTATCCATAGAGGACACCTCGAGCGATACCTTCAAAGGACTAAGAGCCCTCTCCTCACCCTCATGGCCCCATCGAGAAACAGATTGATGTGATTATTGGCAAACCAACATTTGGTGGTGACAACATAGTCGGAAGAAAAGCCTATGCATAAGCCATAGTGGAAAAACATCCAAGGTAATGACATATTCTGTCGGAAGGCAATGACATATTCTGTCGGATCAACACCACCATCATAGGCCTCCAGTGTCAAGAGGCAGAAGTGGAGCAAGATAGGTTTGTCTTGAATTTCTTGGGTGAAGGGGGACCCTCTTATCATACCGTCCCCATAATCCTAGTAGGTTTTATATACTTCCTTCTGGACCGCATCTAGGTGTCGGTTCATCCTCCACACTTGAGCCTACAATGAGTCCTCCACTAAGTCAAATGACATTGTATCTGCTTTGGGAAAGGCAGGAATGGTATGTCGAGTGTCATGCCTTGATGTTGGTCTTAGGTTTCCTGGTTGTTCCTCGATTGGATGATCAATGTCAGGAGCCATAGGCGATGGGCCAACTGGAGAAGTGTCGTGCCTCGGGAGAGCAAAGGCTAGTTGAGATACAAGTGATGAGGATAAGGGAGGGGCAACTTCTTAAATGAGTTGTGGTATATAGGGTGAGATAATCTGCATAATCCCTACCAATGCCTACACCGATACGTGAGGGTAAGGAATGTCTCTGCGGGAACCACCATTTATCTTATGTCAATCCCAAGAGGTAAGAGCCCAGGGTCATTGAATGAACACCAATAGCCCGTAGAGATCTGGGTGGTGGTGTTCCCATTGATCTGTAGAGGAGCAAATGATTGGCCTTTAAGGCAAAAAGGTAGAATGGGTAGCAGGCACCTCCAAAGGGTGCTCATTGAGGTTGTTTACTAGTGGACGTTCTTGCGATATCAAGCCCTTCTTCTAGCACCAAAAATATTATAGTTTTTTATGTCATGGCTTGGGAAGGGGCACAGCTTGGTTCGATCCTGATAGTGTAAGGTCATCCGTGTGATTACTTAGAAGAAAGGCTTCACGGAGAAGGGATGAAGAATTATGGTCACCCATCTTCTAGGGTGTTTTATGGTGGATTTGCAAGGGGCTTCTGTTCCTGAGTGCTTACACAACAGGTCAATGTCGGAGATGGGAGTTCTAACTTGATCCATCTGAAGCTTAATTCAGTCTTTGTGGATAGTGAATCCCATCCCCTAGCATCTACCTAGGGGTGATTTTTATACCTTTTGTAGGGAGTCGGCTCCTCCTGTGCTTGTTGGTATTTATTGATATTTCTAGTGGGTGGTTTGTCTATTCTGGAGCCATCCTCTCGACCCTATGGTTTATGTCATTTTATACTGCTTTGAGATATATGTGCTGCTTTGGCTAGTATAGCCCTTGACTCATGTTATGAGGGAGCACTTGGCTCGCTATGGTGAAGCCCTCTGCCTGCCATGATCGAGCCATTGGCAGCAACCCTCTACCTTGTCATGCCACGATTTTGGGGTATAGGCTAGTCGCCAAGAGCAATAACTCCATGGCATCAAGGCTTGTATGCTCCTTTCTCGATTGGCTGATGTAGTCGATTGCCTTCCGCATGTCCCAAGCGATTGCTAGCGTTGACAAGCAATGCCCCCGTAGTTGTTCTTCACTAATGACACGTCACAGGAGATCGTACCATCTTGCCATCCGAGTAAATGAGCCCTAGGAGGGTGTATGGGCCCGTCCTTATCAGACATAAGTCTCTCTCCATCGGTTGCCCAAATATGAATGTCAATCCCTAAGGACAAAAGAGGGGACTAGACACAAGATTTATATTATTCATACTCCCACTCATATTGACTTTACCATCATAGGGGTCAAGTCAGGTACTCCCCTAAAACCTGATTGCTTATGAAGAATTTCCAACGGAGATAAGGCATACCTCGACTCATCTCCAAAACTTCGAGGAGGTCCGGACTACCTGGTCTCAACTTGGGATCCACCTTGGACATACAAGTAGTATCTCGGGATCGCTTCAACGATCTTTCCTAGCTTGGGTCCCCCCACACAATCGTCACGTGGGCCATTCGGATAAACTTGCATCTTTGGGACAAAATCAAGTCGTGCCGATTCTTGATCAACGATATCAAGGCAACAACACCCATTTATCCCAATTATTTAGAAGTGAGTTAAGAACTTTATGCACTAATTCAATATTAGATAAACTTTCACAACTAATTCTAATATATTATTAACATTCATAAGCTATTGTGAATGGACTCGTTTGATTTCATTTTAAACTCATTTCTTTCTAAAAAATAAAATAAAACATTCATAATTTTTTAAAAATTATTTCATGCATATATGTGTTTAATTAGTTTTTGAAATTCGTCTCATTAAACATGAGTGAACATATATTACATGACCCTCTAAGATACTATTAATTCTTTTTAGATATTCAGTTAATTGAGAGAATCTTGATTTAGTACAAGTATATTGAAAAATATTTTTCTAAACTTTGTAAGAACGTGAGATTAATAATAAAATAAGGTTAAGTAAATATATAAATAAGCAAAAACATAAGAGAAGAGAGGTACAATCCATAATAGCACTTTGAACTTACATTTACTCATAAAATCTCTTTCTTCAAGTCTATCCACTTTCATGATTATACTTTTTATATATACGAGACTGAGGAATAGATCTTATATTTGAGATGCTCCTCGGTTCATAAAAAAATTGATAGGATCTTACAGACATAAAAAATTGAATTAGTGTTATGGTGCAAATTTGACCATCCTTAAAAAATTTAACAAAGGAAGCAAGTATTCAAAGTAATTAGGAGCAAGTAAGCAAGAAATAGAAAGGAACACATAGTACAATTTTCCATGTTGAGTATGGTATTTTAATGAATAAAATCATTTGATGAAATTTAAAAATTAATATCTGATTAAATGTGTTTAATAAGTCTGAGAATAAGATATCAAGCCAAAGAATTAAACATCAATCCGAAGGATTGATCGCCATGTAAGATATTGATGAACATATCGAAAAAATTAGTCGATAATATAACTAATTGAATGGTAAGAGCTATCGCAACAGATTTATCAAAAAAATTTGTTGATCCTCAAAACACCAACGCAACGAAATATTTAATTGAGAGAGTGTATCAATAATGAAATTAAGGAAGAAATCTTTCGTAGTAACATCGCGTCTCTCAATCTCCGTCTTTCGCTTTATTATTTTCATCATCATCTCCACACTTCTCTTACATCTTATATCTCAATATTGGGTGTACGCATACGAGATAGGAATTACATCAATTTTTAAACCCACCAAGATAGGGTATGCCCGAATACTTGATCCACCGGTGACCTTGGATTAGGGAATTCACTGTGTACGCTTGAGCCGTCTGCCTGTTGATGACATGAAACCCAGGCCAATTCACCCTGCCGCTGGTCCCGGCACCGGGCCCACGGTTGCCATACTCGGCATAATACAGTGTGTTTAAAAACTGGTCGCCATCCCATGGCAACCATCCCTCCGGTTTGATCAAGTCGCCGATGGTGGATTCCATGATGATGGTCCTCGAGTGTGCCTTCCAAGGCCGACCAAGGTAGCTGGGGATCTTCAACCTATCAGGGAACAAGCGCTTGTCCGGGACGATGCGGCAGTTTTGGATCACAAGTGCGGTCTCTTCCTTCTCCTCCTCTCGTCCGTGTGCTGTCACCGTGTTCTGTTGATTGTCCATGGGGCGCCGCACCACGATGAGGCAGTTTTGAAGAATGGTGGAGGAGTCACCGAAGATGAAGTCAACAGTCCCCGATACCACACAGTGGCGGTAGAACTGCCGATGGGCCTGCACGTAGAGAGTGTCCTGGAACGCATCCATACGACAGTTGAAGAAGGCTGACATGTCCCCTTTCACACGAAGCGCCACGGCTTGGTGCTTCTCTGGTCCTGCGGTGTTGCTGAACCCCATTGACTTGCCAATAAAGCCCTGCCCTTCGGCAGCTGGAAAATGCCAATTGCATAAAACTTTAGATCAGACATGCATATGTTTTGCTTCACTCTCGATATTTCATTGTCTCTACTATCAAGATTTAGTTTGGTGTAGTAAGTGTTATATAGATTGATTGCAGTAATATGTTTGCTATATCTAACTTAGGTCACAACTGATATGTCAGATGGTAAGTGAGTAGATGTGAAACGTAGCATAATATAGGATTTATGAAAGCAAAGAAGGTCAGACCGAAGGTCGCAGTATTCATGGTTTGAACGCCATCGACGTTGTTCTTGCTGCCAGTCACGATTGTCTTCCTTGGTCCATCACCATACATGAACACGTTCACCTTGTCCTTGGTGACGAGGACATTCTCCTTGTAGATCCCGGCCTTCACGTAGATCACATAGCGGCCTGAATACTTCTTGGGCATGGCATTGATGGCAGCGTTGATAGTCTTATAGTCTCCACTCCCATCCTGAGCCACCACCATGTTAGGCTTCAACTCACCTCTCGCACTGGCAGCCAAGAGCTTCCTGTCATGGGCCGAGAACCACGTGGGATAACCCTTGGCATCGCTCCCCTGAGACAGTAGCCGGCGGCTGGCGATATTGGTCACGTTGATGGGAACTTGGAAGTTCTTGAATAATGAACTGAGCCCATCGACGATGGCAATGGCATTGCTGGTGACCTGAGAGGCCGTGACAAGGCCGTCCTTCATGGTCGAGTGTAGGTCGGGTTGAGTGATGCCATCGAGGCAGGTCTGCTGGTAGGAGATGACGGCTGAAAGCCAGCACTTGATGTCATCGGTCCTTCTCGCCAAACCGTCAAGGTCATGAGTCTCCGAGAAGGCAGCTTGTAGCTCCTCATTAGCATCCTCGAAGAGTCGACGACAAATGTCGAACCCATCCTTGTTCATCGAGTCAGTGGCGCTCAAACTCACGTTCTTGGACAGGTGGGAGGCAGCTTCGATTTCTTTGATGGCTGCCATGAAGGATGCTTGGATGATATCCTTGGGAGAGGCAGAGCCATTGATGGCAGAACTGAGGGTCCGTTCGCACACGTCAGTGTAGTCAGTGGAGGCGCAGATGGCCGTCACGGACTTGGAGGAGGCGGCAAGGGAATCATCACTCGCCGCCTTATGGTTGGAGCTCGCGACGGTGGCTACCGTACCTATCACCGCGGCCACAAGGAGGACCGCTGAGAGAGCACCCAAGACGGCCTTATTCGACATCTCTTACGATCCTCGTTTGTTTTGCTAATCTTAGACAAGAGTGTGCATGAACTTTGGCTTGTGGACGTAGTGAAAGGAGGAAACCTATGAAGATTCTTTGGGGCCGGAGCTCCCCAAAGTAGCTGGCGATCTGCCGTTGAGAGGACGGAGAGGGCGTGTGTACTTATATAAGGGGAGAATTAATGGATAAAGAAAGTTTCTTGACGTCGTCCTAACCTACACGATGTGGACAAAAGAGCTTTTCTTGGCAATTGTTACAATAATGTTGACTTTATTTAGCTATTTTAACTACCGGTTCTTAGCAAAATACATGCAGCTAGCCAGCCATAAAATTCGTGGTCTCGCCTGCACTAAGGGGGTTAGATTGTAAACCGTTCTCGTTCAATGCTATATTAAGGTTCTTCTCCTCCTGGTTGCAACGGAATGAGTGAATAATGTGCGTATGGTCTACGAGAAAGAAAGAAATATTTGTCTTTTTTGGTGTTATATATATATATATATATATATATATATATATATATATATATATATATATATATATATTTATATATCAATTAATCGATTAAACGAATCAGATTCTAATTTAAACTTATTTTAATTAAATTAAATCAAATCGAAAACTGATTCGATTCGATTTAATCGTAACAATGAACCGATTTGAAGACACCTACGACCACACAACCAGCACAATACACCAGCACAATACACCCGTCAAAGCTGACAGGATAGTACGTAGTCGCTGCATGCAGCGACACAGACTCGTGCAGTAAGCAACCTAATCCTACAAAAGCAATAGAAGCATCGTGGACGGTAGGATGATACAGTGGGTCCATATCACGAGAGCCGTCTGATCCGAAACGGGCTAAATGATAAGCAGCTTAGTACTCCATGGCCCTCTTTTTTGTGCTAGGGTTGTAGTAGTACGACGCCACGAATACCTCGTTAATGGCGGCCATCTCTAACTCGTCCGGCCGTGCCGTGGACCGTGAGATGAACACTTTATTCTTACACAATTGACCACCATCGTCTGTATCTTCGAAAAGAATCGAATCAGCCGAGGAGATGGTGATCAAAATGGCCCGTCACGCTTACGTTAACTTTTGATTTTTGTTTCCGTTCCTGTCGTCGCATCTTAATGTCACACCGTTGTTTCATGCATTCTATGTGTATGTGTGCAGGGTCAAAAATTAAACTGATTTTATATTTAAAGTAAGAATAACAATAAAAGAAACGAGAAATGGCACGTAAAAAAGCATTTCGGAATGGAGGCTAATGTCAATTATGGCGAAGGGAGAGGGACACGAACGGAGGCGAAGATACTGGGAGAGAGTCGTGTCGGCACGTGCCAGATGAAGTAGGCGGGAGGAGAGAAGGTTGAGCTTTGTCAGGCACAGCGTGCGTACATGCATCATATATGATTCTGTTGCGCCGCCGGTGATCCAACTGCAATCCATCTTGTCTTAAAACCTCTGCGATGAATTGGATCTCCGACAGATCTTCCTGTCTGAGAGGAGAGCGAAGGCCGAGCTTAGTTTATAAAAACCTCAGGTTGAGGTGCTCTACTTTCCATGCTATAAATACAGCAGCCGCGGACCAAAGAGAAACTGCACCAGCCACCAGTTAAGACTGTCACGAAGGAGATAATGGGTCTGTTTGGTCTATTATTTTGGTGCTTTCTGTTGATCTTGGCCGTCTTTGTGGCGGATGGGCGTTTAGGTTCGTCCCTTTAACCCTTTCTAGTATATACGTGCTTTGACTCAATGTTCATTCATTATGCAGGCTGCCAAATCGAGCTTGGCAGCTGTTGGAATCCGGAGACTGCTCCACCTGAGAATGGAAGAAAGGTTGATCTCTTGAAACAATTCGTTAAGTCTGCTAAAAATTTTGCTTCGTTAGGAGTAGGTTTTCCTATTAATTATATCTCACGTCTTGTTTCTTCCGCTTTTGCCATGTACACAGGTGCACGGGGCGTGGAAGGAGGAACTCAAGCAGGGATACAGGCGGCCGCCGGAGATAGGGTTGGCTGCGGAACCACCGGAGCCGGAGTTGATGAGGGTCCCTTCGGGACCGGACCCGTTACACCATAACGGAAGCCCCAGGAAACCTCAGACGCCATGATGGATGTAGGAAAGGATCTGCGTTGGTATCACAAATAAGAGATCCATGCATGCATGTTGGTGGATGTATTTGGTCTTCTATTTTGGTTTTGGTTGGTTGAAACAGTATTAGCAAACATGTTTTGTCTTATCTCTGGTGCTTGGTTAGGAAATATGTATATTGTATCTATAAATGGTTGAAGCTTTTGTACCTTCATGAATCTGTAGCCTTTACAAAGGTAAGGAGAGGAAGAGTCTTCCCAAGAAAAAGGATTAATATGGTGAAAAGGGGAAAACAAATTGAAAAATACTATTATAAGGACAAGTTGACAGTCCAATGTTGGGTTTAATGCTACTAACCCAAATTTGATTTAACTATAAAAATTCTCATGGGGCTAGTCAAACTATGGTTGTGGATTCATCAGCAGGTCTCTAAATAGTTATAGAACCCTAATCTATATTATTGATTATAACTAAACTATCCCAACATCCACTGATACTATGTTTATATGTATAATAACAAGGATAAATACTTAAAGCGAAAAAATATATTTAGATTTTTTTTAAACTTTATCAGTGTGTGATACTTGAATGTTAAAGAACTGCTAGAAAATATATTTTTTCACAAATAAGCTGAAATATATTCACAAATGTTTAAAATTTAATATTCACAAACGTTAGCCTATACGACTGACTAAAATGCTTCAGTTGAAATTAATAATAATACAAATCAGATCCTTATAAGTTAATTTTAATCTTGTCAACTTTCAATGAAACTAATTAAGAATACTACAGAAAACATATATTTGACTGATCTATAAATTTGTGCTTCTGATTAACTGAAATCTTCATATATCCAGTCACAGATGGATAAGATGTGTGCTCAATTCTCTTTAGATGCAGTATGCACCTTAACGCATCATTAAGGTTAAAATTCTCATTTCATATATACTGCAGAACCCATCCAACTGTTGAGCATCTTAAGGGACTTTTTCCTGATAAAACACCCATATCCAATAATCCTACTGTACACCAAGTAATAAAATTCCATTTCAAATATTTTCTCCATCGAGAGACAAAAAAGGAGCCCTTTGAATACTCAAAATATTATACACCCTCGAGGAAAACAACCCATAAAAAGGATCGGAGAGACATGAAACCATACACACAAAATTTTCCCATTATTAATTACTCCATGTAAACATTATTAAATTTTAATACCTGTCACTAACAGAAAATTTAACTGACAATCGACAATTGAGTGGTGAAGCAACATACTTCACCATCAAAAGTACAGTACACCGACACCAACTCCTTTCATTATTAGATGCAAGCAATTCTTGCATAGTCTTTTTTTACTTTTGCTTTCATGGTTGTAAGTTAAAATAAACAAAAGTCCACCAAGATTGTCTTCCAATAACCAAGCTTACAAAATAAAAACTCATATTATAGTTACACGTTTTAATTCAGTGCTAAAAAGCACAAAGATACAGAGTAATGCAGATTAATTTGAAGAAGTCACATTTAAAAACCTATGGCAAAGTCATGATACATCGCTTCATCATGATAGAAAATTAGGACTGCCAACGAAGCATAGATGAAATGGATCCACGAATGAGTAAATATTTATTGCCCGACATCTGCTTTGCATCTATCTGGTTCTTCTTTTGTGCGTTTCAGGAAGTGTATATATAGAACAACGAGAAAGAAAAAACTATCAGCTAGTCTACACACTAGATTTATAGCAACAAATAAGCAATTTCCAGATTACACTGTTTGACTAAAATGCCATGATTATGATAATATGGATTCATAATAGTTTCAAGTCAATGTGCACTTAATCAGCTTTCACAAACTAGCTACATGAATGGCTTGATATTTCAGCTCATGTCATGATACTTGGCATATACTGTATTCGATGAAGCATTGAAGTTCAGTTTGTTGTTTGTTTTAAAGTTCAGTTTGTGCATCAACCTTCAAATAAAAGGAAGCCGACAAGCCTAACAATGAGAACTAACCTCATCAACCAAGGGCATCTCCCTAAGTAACTTCTGTATCTTGTGACTGCAGATGTTTATATCCTTCTTTTTTGTGCCCTTGTTTGCAGCTTTACATACACCTGCAATCTCATCATTGAAATTACAAAAGCCATCCATCAGCTTACATAAACTTGAATGATAGGAGGCAAAATAAACAATATTTGATGCCATAAAAAATTATATAAATCATTTAGAACAAAAATTTTACCTCAATTTTACTAGGTCAAAACCACAAATCAGGCAGCTGGAACACAATGAGAGAAAAACTTTTAACAATAGAATAACTTTAGCCCAACAATACTGTTTTGGTTTAATTATCCAATGACAGCCGTTAAAATAGATATGGTGATTAAATAATTGCTGTATATGGAGACAAATGAAAGACCAAAGCTTGATGTACTATTGTGTTACAAAGAATAGTATGAATTTACAAATTTATCATGTCACCTTACCTGCTGCAACTTTGTGATATCATCCCTTGAGAGGATAAAAAAATGATTATTCATCTCATACAAATTTAAAAGAAAAAACTGCATATTTTAGACTCAAGTCCACCAACACTGCAAATTGTCTGGTTGTTTACTGGGTGTGGCCTCCTTTATGTGAATGAACCATCAGTCATACAGATTAGCATCATGCTTTAATGGAATACATCATCATGACTGACTTAACACAGCAAAGGACTGGAGTTTGCCAGTGCTAGATTATTTGCTGTCTTTGGAAGTCACTCTGGACACTTGGACAGCTACATGCCTGTGGACGTATCATCAGACATGCTGAATATCTGCTATCACTGCTGCCAGAGGAAAAAAAAATACAATTGTGATACAAATGTCAACACACAAATTCTTATTTGTCTGCCCCTGACCATGTATAACTATGGCATTTGAATCATCAATTAACTGCAAAGAACATCAGTTTCTAAAAATTTCACTGCATGATGCTTGAAGTCTTCACCAAAACCTTTAAACAAAACATTCTGAGTGCAAAAATCAGGAATAATTTCTTTCTCATGCATTTCAGCATACAACCTCAGTGCTTCTTTCCAGTTACCCAAATTGCAATTTTCATTTATGAGTAAAGTATATGTATACTTATTTGGGGACAAACCATTTCCTTGCATCTTGTCGAAGAGCTCATAAGCCAATTCAACCTTGTGCTTTCTACAGAGCCCATTTATGAGGGCATTATAAGTTATTTCGTTAGGCAAGACATTCTCCTCCAGCATCTTGGAGAAGTAGCCATATGCAGCCTCCAAATTTCCTTTATTTGCATGTGCATGAATGAGAACAGTGTAGGTGACGACTGTCGGCGATAAATTATTACTAAGCATGCTATCAAACAGATTTTTTGCTTCTCTCATATGACCCTTCTCGCAATGTGCATTAATTAAGCAAGTATAGGTTACACAATTTGGATGAAATCCATCATGTACCATCTTTTGCCACAAACCATATGCCTCTTTCAGATTTCCCATCTTGCATAGCCCATCTATCAGAACATTGTAGGTAACTATATTAGGAGTGATGCCTTTTGCTTTCATCTCTTCCCGCAATTGAAAAGCCTTAGAAGTATCCCCTAACTTCAATTCTCCAACTATTCTTGTTGTGTACGCATGGCAATCTGGCTCGAGACCTTTTTGTAACATCTCATCAAAAACTCCTTTTGCCATGGCAAGATTTCCCATCTTGCAAGACCCATTTACCAGAATGGTATACGTATAAACATCGGGCAGAAACCCCGAACAAATCATCTCCTCCTTAAACTTCTGAGCCCCATCCAGGGCTCCCAATCTACAATGACCATCTATAAGAATGTTGTAAGTTCTAATATTAGGAGCTATATGTGCATCTCTCAGATGATTAAACAAGCATAGAGCCTCTTTTACATTCCCTAATCTGCAATACCCATAAATTAAAGAGTTGTAAGATACTACATCTTGTGCCAGATTCATCTTACCCATTTCGACAAACTTCTCCTGGGCCTCTTCCATCCGTCCACTCCTACACAACCCATAGATTAAAGCATTGTAAGTCACCACTGTTGGCATCACTCCGAACCCCACCATCTCATCCCTGAAACCCAGTGCCTCGTCGACAAAACCTTTGCTGAATAACCCACTAATCAAAGGATTGTAAGTAAAAGATGAGGCCTTTCGGGAGCACCTCATTTTGTCAAGCAACTTCTCTGCCTTGTCCAATTCCCCCTTCTTTGACAGGCCGTTGATGATGACATTATAGGTAATATCATTGGGTAAGCACCCAGCGTCCTGATCTTCCATCTCGCCCAAAATCTTGAGAGCCTCTTCCGCCTTTCCTTCCTTGCAAAAGGAATCGAGCATCGTATTGAAAGTTACAATGGTAGGCTGGACGCCGACTTTAATCATATGTTTGTAGATGGCGCGCACCTCCGTCCACTGGGCCGTGTCCCTCAAGATCCTCAGAATCCTGTTGCAGTTCTTGACGTCCGGCAGGAACCCGTGGGCTACCATCTTGTAGAAGGTGGACACGGCGAGCTCCACCATCGAACACTTGGTGTACAGCCAGAGAAGCAGATCCAGGAGGGGGGCCGTGGCCTCGGGACCAGCGTGTCCGTCGATAAGGAGGTCAACGATGCCGTGGAGACGGAGGTGAAGCACACGCTGGGCGACGGAGTAGGCGGCACGCATGAGGCCGCCCTCAGCGAGTATCTGGAGGACGGCGCAGAAGGCGGCCTCCGAGCAGGAGAAGCCGGGCTGGTTCTCGGCCCAGCGGAAGAAGCGGAGGGCGAGGCGAGGGCGGCGTCGGACTGAGCGCAGGGCAGCGAGGAATAGGTGAGGCTCGGAGAGGAGAGGCTTGATGGAGTCCGGAGCACGAAAGCCACGGGTGAAGGCGGCGGGATCAGAGTCGAGGATACCGGAGACGAGGGCGTCGAAAGGGGGAATATCAACCGGGGAAGACGAGGAGGAGGAGTAGTAGGCTTTGATGGAAGGGAGGAGATGATGGAAGGGGCGTACCTCAGCGGCGGTGGCGGCTAGGGTTGTCGTCGAGATGAGTAGTTTAAATTTAGGGAAGAGCATGAGGGATGGAGAACATAGATTTAGAGCTTCCTTCGCCTCCATGCCATTGGAAGAAGCTGGAGATGAAGCTAACTACTATGCATCTGCGGGCGGCCTCCCTTGGGAGAGGGAGATACGAATGAAAATGTGGAGTCGCGTAGCCGAGGGCGTAATACTTCCTTAGGCGACGGCTGAAAGGCTTTATTTACGGATGAAACATTATATAAGTTGGGCAACACCGGATTAGTTAATTGTTGGCCACCCCATTTACATTATTAATTGGATTGATTGATGATACATATTTTGAATCGGAGAGCCGAGTGGGTTAAGGGCACATGAGCCATCAAAAGTCACCTTTGATTACAAACTATGAGTTAAAGAGATCATCCGAAAATAACCTATCAAATAGGCACTCGAGTAAAGTTAATCCAAATACAAAGGATCAGACTAGTAATTCAACATATAATAAAGTTATTAGGAAAGAAAATATTTTTATTCCTCAACAACTTCGTATTACTTTGATAATAGAAGATAAAATTATTTAAGATACTATAAGAATATACTAAAGAGAAAAGACGTTGTTCGGATACGATAATCAAAAGAAATAAAATAATTAATATTAGTGATACGAGATGAGATGAGATGAAAAAAAATTTATAAAATTTTTAAATAAAAACTTAAGTATTTAAACTTAACTAAATATATAATTTTTACGATTAAATACAAAACACTCGTTGATGTTGTATCTCAACAGTGGGTTTATGTGGAGTCAGCATGGGATTAAGGCTTTGGAGAAGCCAGCAGAGGTGAATTCCTTCACATCTGCAGCTACGTACTAAAAAGAATGAGACTGATACGTTGTGCTCAGATCAAGAACCCTACACCTTCTGCAGTAATATGTTCAAGTTGCCTGTGGGGTAGATTTGGTGGGGAACATGATGGGCCGTGCGCCGGTCTGATGTCGCTGCCATGTTGCTCGATATTAATGAGAAAGCGAGGCATTTGCTCTGCTTCGTGGACAATATTATACCCGAGCATTCATCCAGGCAAGTTTTTGGCATGGAAGCTAGGAAGATTGAACCTTCAACAAGAGGCATGTGAGCTGGATATATCCTATCTTCAATTTGCCTTGAACCTTGATCGAGACTTTGTTCATATACGTGCAATATAACATCAATCATCTGCACGGAATCATTCTTCACTTTACGATAGATAGATAGATCATAAAACAGAGGATTCTGCCTGCATATTATTGAGCTAACGAACTTACAAACATTTAAGACTGAAAGTATGTGTTTGGATAATTCAAACCGCGGGGAAGTCCCTCGCAAGCGATCAACTGCTTTAACCAACCAAATGGTGCCCACTTGTTCCAAGTTTACCGCTAGATTATTATCCACAGGGGACGATGAGGAAGAAGAAGGTTAGATTATGAGAGGCAGCAAAGGTCGTTAACACTTCATCTAATTCTTTGAACTAAATTCTTTTTACAACTGCATCATATTATTTCCCCGATGCAATAGCCAGAGGGCACCCAATTGCGTGCCGGTGGGAATCCGATGTGTGCATGAAATCTGCCACTTTGAAAGCAAGGGGCAAAGTTTTACTCGGTTAAGTTTAGGCCTTTGTTCCATGAAATCTGACAGCACTGGGAAATATTCCGCCCAGAGAGCAGCAAGTACCATTGCCACTGCCCTCAGAATTCGAGAGTTCTTTTTATTCGATGACAGGGAAAGGCCACAATCGCTGAGCAACAAAGCATTGGATATGTATCCCCCAGAGGTTACAGAATTCTTGAGTTAGAGAGTAAAGAAACTTGAGAGACCTCTAAAGAAGATGATACACCGATGTAGTTCTTGATAAAGCAAGGAACTGCAGACTGGCAGACAATAGACACAGTACTTGGAAGAACTCAAACAATATAATTCCGTGTTGCCTCAACTTCGACTATGCCTTCTTCGATGGATTATTGAGCAGTAAAGGTTTATACTTTACTGTGAGCAACGTAGATCAATACAACAGTACAATCATACATCAAGGAGATACTGGTAATCGACTGAGCCTTGTCATCAAACGTCATACCATTAGGAGGAGAACTTCCACCATTGCCACCGCCACTCAGGCTGTTCTTTGCTCCCACAGTCATCCACGATGCTGATATGGCTGCAGGACCGATGGTGTCCCCGAGCCGTACATCTGCTGGCCCCTTATCATCATTCCGCTGCCGTATATGCTGCCACCGCCCCCATTGCCGCCGCTTCCTCCGCCGCTGCCGTCCTTGTGCTGCGACTGAGATGAAGTGGCGCCCCCAGCCTTCTCGCCTTCCATCTCGCGGAACCTCTGCAGGTAGACCTTGAGGGGCTCGACGTAGTCCTCGAAGCCGAGGGTGGTCATGGCCCAGAGAAGGTCGTCGCCGTTGATGGTCTTGCGCTTCTCTCGCTGGCACTTGTCGGAGGCCTCGCCGGTGACGAAGCTGATGAACTCGGACACGCACTCCTGCACCGTCTCCTTGGCGTCCTTGGAGATCTTGGCGTTCGCCGGGAGCGCCTTCTTCATGATTCGGCTCACGTTGGCGATCGGCAGCAAGCGTTCCTGCTCCCGGGCTGCCGCCGACGACCCTGCTTTGCTGTTGCTCTGTCCGCCCGATTCGTTGTCTGAGTCCGCCATGCAACGATCAGAAAGGTCCTCTTCCCTTCAGTTTAAACCAATCTCGGTGATGAAAGCACAGCGGAGGATAAGATCAAAGAAGTGCCGGATTCGTGGAGACTGCACAACAGAGTATAGTAAGCTAAAAACAGTGCTTCTTTCTTGTGTATTACAGATTATCGCGAAGTTTCTTAAGATGAGAGACTTCCGCAAGCAAAAACAAGTCTTAACGGAATCGAGAACCGGAGAAGAAGGTCTTCTTCCTTGAATCCAAAATTTGGGGAGAAAAGACGATCCCTCCAAGCCCTCCTCCAACTCTATCGATCGAGTCGTCTTCCCTTGCGATGGATTCTTCCCTCCCACACCGCGCCGGTGTGTCTACGGGAGACAGGAGAACATGGAAGAAGGCGAGAGAGCAGAGAGCAGGGAGCGTTGACGGTTTGCGTCCCTTGGATCATTGGTCTAAATATCCATTGAGAGAGACAAACGTGGAGCGACGAAGGCCGTTCATTTCACGATAAGAGAATCAAGTGTAGGATCTCTCAAACCGTTGATGGCCTTCAGAAAGCTGATCTTAACCGTTGATGCGATGGGGCCCGTCAATGGTCGGTGAGAGCATAAGTACATTTGGGTCGGAAGATAAAAAGATACAATCATACAGCCGCGGGCGACGTTACGGAACTCACAGCATCACAGTAGCAATTCAAGAGATAGAGGAACTAAATGAAATGGTTGCAAGTCTCGAGTGGGTAACCATCCCCATGTCATAGTCCACGACAGTGCGGCTTGGCCTTCCGCCAGTTGGTGTGACAGAGATACGGCAAACACTTCATTTTACGATGTAGGATTCTATAATATGACCTTTTGCTAAAGAAAATTTAGAAGGAATGCTAATGTAAGAATGTTGGCACATGATAAGATTTATGTTTTGTTGTTAGACTATCAAGTAAATTAATATAAAAATGATTATAGAATGTTCAATTTTGGCTGCCCCTTCTCAGAGACACACAAATTTCTTAAAATTATGTGTTAATTTTAAATTTTATAGGGATGATGATTGATGTGTTGGTTTAGATGTTACAGAATCAATCTCAAGCTAAGCTTTTTACAGTTTTGATGAAGGAATAGTTTCATGCAAAAATATGTCATATAGTTTCGTGAGCATCGTAGTAACGAAACAATAATTCGAAACGTAATAAGTGACATATGAAAAACCCAATGATGATGCATGTCAAATAATTATTAGTGGCTATTTGAGCTCGTTATAAATTGGTTGTTTAGCTTACGACGTATCTAAAATATCGATCTATGTTTTCTGTATTTCAAATTTATTAATATTATTAAATTAAGTATCAAACATACTCTCGATATAATTTTAACAAGTATCGATCCTATAATAAAATTAGGATAGACTTAAATGTTGGATCCAAACCTCTACTATATATCGGACAACTAAAATCTAAAATAACAATCGTATCTATTGTGTGTAGTTATCAATTTCTTTTTATTTTTGAAAATTATAAGTCAGAGACTTAGTTTGGCTCCATAACAAAACAAGTTCCTCCGTTGAAATCAACCTACCACTCTGTTCATGGAAAAAAGTAAAGCTTAATCTTTTGGCATTTTGAGAGAGAATTACACGATTGGGATCGGAGATGACAAAAGAGCAAACTATGTACACATTCGACCCACCAGAGAGAGAACCGTGTGATCCAAATGCCAAGATAAAACCAAACACAAAAGACCAAAACAGGGAGAAAAAGGAGCGTCATTTGGTGCGGCCCACGATGCGCAGCGCTTCTCGTGGTAGAACAAGATCCGCTTTCTGAAACAGCTCTTAGTTCGCAAGAACAGCTCGAAGAGGCTTTGCAATCCGGCCGTCGAGAACTGTGTTCGAAGGAAGCTCGAGAATGAATGCGCCGGAGGAGGAGACGGGGACGGGCGGAGGGCGGTATCCTACCCCGACCTTCGAGAAACCAAGGTTAAAAGAATCTATCATTTCATGTTCAAGGAAATTCGTTGGTTTAATATTGATCAGATACAACTTTCTCTAGTTGGGTTAATTATATATTGTCTCTGTAGTTAGTTGTCTTTGGCGTCTTATCGTTACAGTTTAAAAAAATTATATTGGTATCTTTATAATTATAAAAGTGAAATATCTAGATTCATTTATTGATATCAATTTTATTGACAACAACATAAAATAAAAGATAAAAAAATAATTTTAACGTTCCGCAGTAGACTCATTGGTGGCGAACGATGGCGTCATCCCCAGCTTATGTGCTCCAAATCCCTAGTGTCGACCATCTCCATTCATTGTTGCAATTAGTGGAGTTCGCATCGATGCCCGTCAACTGGCCGCTAAATCTCCTGCCACGGCCAACGACTCCTGGGCATGCCATCGCGCTCGGCCTCATAGTCATTGGTGAGGGCCTTATCATTGTGAAAACCTCTAGCCATAATAGAGGCTAGCTCATCAAATTGGTTGCATCCGTGGGTGTTAAGGGTCGATGGCTAACGGGCGTTGGAGCGGACTCCATCAACTGCGATAGCATTTGTAGTAATAGATGGAGCACAACTGACATTGGGGATTTGGAGCACATGAGTTGGGGGCAGTGCTGCCATCCACCACCGTTGACTCGTTGAGAGAATCCCAACCTTAACCCCTTCCCCTTTGCATCTGTATTGGTGTCCACGTAGTTATTGAGCGGCAATGAGGTTGGTGGCACGCTTCTTGTAGAGGCGAGTGGTATCATTAACCCATTGGGCAGATCCCAACCTCGACTCGAAGCTAGGGTCGTTGGAGCTCCTTCTGCATTAGTTATGATATTACCTTTTGCCAAGCTGCCCTTTTTGATGCTATGCATCTGCGTTGACACTAATGCAAATGCTGAGCGGTTCTTTCGCTGCTTGACAACTATGTCGATGTCAATGCAAATGCAAAGGAGAAGGGGTCGAGGTTGAGATCCGCCTAACAAGTCAGTGGCAAGGAGGCCACCATCTTCATCGTAACGTTTTGTCACGGACAAACTTTGAAACAGGGTGTTTGATGTAATGCTTATGTATGTCCGTGTCATTTGGCATGTTCATGCCTTGTACAGTGTGTAGAGGGGCAGCCGAAGGCTTATAAGTCCCATTTTAGTTGGGTGGTGGCCTCTTTAGGCTTGTAAATAAAGGTTGTGTCATGTGGACACGTGCGAGAGCTTTTCGGTCTGTAATGGACCATTTTACCCTTTGTTGTGCCACTGTTCAGAGCTTGTAAAGTCTGTTTGTAATTTGCATTGTCTATGAAGTGTTTTTCGGACATGTTTGCTTGTGGATCCCAATTGAGGCGTTCTCTTTTGCCTGTTCTCTCTTTTGTTGGTCCTAAGGGACAATGGGAGTCTTCGGGGAGGCTGACCTTTGCGGACGGACACGCAAGGGTGCCGCACGACTTAGGCAAAACCAGCTAAGTCCGTGTCATATGGTATCAGAGCGGGACAAGCACTCATAGAAACACTTAGCATGCAAACGTGGGGGACCTAGCGGGGCTGCGTTGAGGGCAGTCAGCACACGCGCGACCGTTTGGGGGAAAACGGGCATGGAGATGTAGGGAAAAGAGTCGCTCAGAGGAGCAGGCATCTGACATTGGCATTCAGAGGAATGGCCAACCCTTCGCGCAAGAGGCACCACGAGAACAGGCAAGCTTGGAAGAATTTGGAGCGCACAAAGGTTGGGATGGCTGAGTTTGAGCTACGGCTCAACGTTGACAACTATACTTGATGGTGCTCTAGGCAAGCGAGGCGCTTGGCAAGAATGAGACCATCCAAGGTGGAATGAGTTGCTCAACGACCAAAAGAGTTATGCAAAGCTCACAGAGGTGAGGGGAATTGCTAACTCGAAGAATTTGGTACTCATGCATGGGCTTGTATGCGGACGATGGAATGTTCGTGGCCATCCCAAGGCGGCCGAGACTCGGCGCCATGGAGCATTGAAACTTTCTCTTCGGCATGTGAAGGATACGTCCGTAGGAGGCTGAAGTGTGCAACGAGTTCAGCATGTTGCTAGGCCTTGAGGGGTGCAGTGGGGGCTGTATTGACGGGGAGTCGCAATCTAGCAAGTGCGTTTGCAGGAGGCAGAACAATGCACAGTTTGTTCAGCAGATCGGAGTAGTCCAAGGGGATGGTGGTCTCCGAAACGAAGAGAGATGTTGCTCCAACGGGATAGTTATCCAGGAGGGATAAGTCTCGGCACTCCAGAGGGAGAATCATGTGAGACGGACTTCACATGTTGAGGAGGAGTACCTCACAAACAACAACTCCACGAAGCTCAATGGACCGAGCAAGCAGCGAGGAGTTGCCGCATGATCTCGCTCGAGAGAATGCATTGGTGGATGCATTGCGAGATCAAGTGGGGGAGCGACCTTAAGCAACTTAAATGAAGGCACACTTGGAGTCGATGTGGAGATCGGACTCAAGGGAGGGCTGACCCGTGGAATGGTGGGCGCGAGGGCCACCATCGACTCAATGCAGAAACGAGGAGCGGAGCAACTTGGGTGTAACTTGGCGAAGTACCCAAGCCGCATGGAGGAAGCCAGCATAGAAGTGGGAACATGGAGCAGAGGCACAGTGCTTTCCTTAGACAGAGGTCAAGGACATGAACTCTTGCAGAGGCAAGAGTGGGATCATGTTGTTCCATGGGTCTTTCATTCTGACGGAGCGGACTCATCTTGCATGGTGCCAAAGACGAAGGGAGCTTCGGGACACATGCACCTTATCTCGGTGGAGCATTTGATGAAGGAACTAAGGCGACTCAATTTGCGGAGGCGAAGTTGAGTTCAGAAGGCCTTAGCACGGGGCAAGAGGACGCAGAGGCGGGTACTCTTGAAGAATATGCCACAGTGTTGCCATTCGAGTTGCTAGGAAGGAAGCGGTGCGCAGTAGAGATTGTGCTGGTAGGGGCAGAGGCCCAGGATCCAGGCAATGGTGCACAAATTACAGTGAAGTCGGCGGACTTCGGGAGCTACTAGGCGACGGACTGTCCTAGAGCGGTGCTTCATCTAGGTGTGACCCAAGAGTGGGTGGATGAAGATCGATTGCCAAAGGAGCGAACAAAATCGAAGGTGGAGGAGACCCTGCGATGTATTGGCAGAGGCCACACAGCGGAGGGTTCACAATTCGAGTTTATTCCACAAGGATCAGAATGCAATGGAGATGTCACCAGGAGGCGACATGGTGCAGCGGATCGTGGTGGAACAGTTCGATGGCAATGCGATACACACGACCTTGTCCCGTGAGGGATGAGATCATATGGAGGTATGATCGGGAGCTACTGGGAGCTCCGCTTTGGTGAACAACACGACGGCAAGAAGGACTATGGATTCAAGGAGTGAAGGCCATGGTACCGCAGAGGCGGGTCTTCCGGGCGTGCACCGAATTTTGCATCGGATGAAAACCTTGGTCATCAGCATATGGGGGCTGGGTTCCACCAAGGGAAAAGTTCGAATACAAGTACCAGTGAGTTCCATGGGAGGGACTTGATCATGCAGAGGTATGATCGAAGCAGCTGGAGAGTTGGACTGCTCCAGAGCTCATATTCGCTTAAGGGAGCCCGGCAAGTCAGAGGACAAGGCCGAGTAAGCGAACGTTGCTACCAAGGAAGCTATGGAGAACAGAATCGGTGCAAACCCTACAATGCGATGGCAGAGGCCATGCATGGGAGTGCAGTATGTCTTTCCATCGACCAGAAGGAGCTGCTTGGAGAACACAGAGGTGTTGAAGCAGGGGGTCGAAAGGGGCGAGGAAGCGACGACGAGTCCAGAGGGACTTAGCTACCTAAAGTCAAGCAATCAGTTAGAATGGAGGTGGACTCAGAGGAGTGCCATGGAGACATCTCTACTGATCGTGAAGAAAAGGGATTCAGATGCGAGGCGACGGATAGTAGGGCCATGGGCATGGCAGCGCCATGGTACCGCAGAGGCGGGACTTCCGTCAAAGTCATTGATCCCTTGCTCTCATGGAGGGAGAGCGCTTGGTCGTGAAAGGGGCCGAGGAGGTGGAGCATGCAGAGGCAATCTCCAAGTATCGAGACAAGGCTGAAGGGCAGAGGCCAAGAAACTTCGTAAGACCGGTGTCAACAGTTTCTCATCAAGACAGCCGTAAGTGAAGGACTTCGGGTCATGCAAGAGTGCACGACCAAGGAACGAAGCTGGCAGTACGCGGTGCTGTACCTTTGCTACTCAGTGGAGTAGGCGGCAGGGTTGATGGAGAAGACGGTACAATCCCAGAGGCGACCTCATCTATCAGAGAATTACTCCAAGTTGGGGTGAAAACTTCCCGCATTCCAGAAGTTCAATGGCATTGAGAAGGTGAATCACAGTAGCTAACTCAATGCAAGGAGTGCAAACACTTCAAGTGCTTCAGAAGTGTGAGCAAAGAGCAGGCGAATACCAGTAACCAGCTTGATGCATGAAGTACAACCTCGAGGAGGCGGGCGAAGTCAAGTAACCTTTGCCTTCTCAACTCTTAAGAGAATGGGCGAAACCGAGTACCCCAATTCTCTTATCTATCCAGCAGAGGAGCTCTGCACAAGTTCAAAGACCCTTCGAAGATAATGGAAGACAATAGTTGTCAAATCCTCACCAACAGTGATCAGTGCTACTGAGAGTAGATTGTCCGCTTCATTTCCCAACGAAATGCCAATCGAAAGCGGAAGTGATGCGAACCTACTTGGATGTGACAACTAACTGAAAGAAGAGTCAATGAGCAGATTTTGTGGAGAAAGGACCCAAAACTTCAGAAGTTTGCGAGACGATGCTCGTTAAAGCTCCAACAAGCATCCACCCAGTTCAAGCAGCATGTGGAATTTCTGAGAGACTGGCGCAGTAAGGATGGTCTTTTCCTTCATCTGGGAGATCCGCAGGAATCAACGAGGATCAACATAACTCCGCCAACCCCACACCAGAGTCAGAGTCATTGGCGAGTTGAAGCAGCATGACGGATCAAAGGTTCGACTACTCAAAAACAGCAGCGGAGAGCAGCTGGGAGCCAGGAGGCGCATTGCAGCTGGAGCAGAAGATTGAAGACTCAGCAAAGGCGAAGAGTTGCAGTGTTCACAAAGGCTTCGACGAGGACGTCGAAGGGATAAGTGGGGGAGAATGTCACGGACAAACTTTGAAACAGGGTGATTGATGTAATGCTTATGTATGTCCGTGTCATTTGGCATGTTCATGCCTTGTACAGTGTGTAGAGGGGCAGCCGAAGGCTTATAAGTCCCATTTTAGTTGGGTGGTGGCCTCTTTAGGCTTGTAAATAAAGGTTGTGTCATGTGGACACGTGCGAGAGCTTTTCGGTCTGTAATGGACCATTTTACCCTTTGTTGTGCCACTGTTCAGAGCTTGTAAAGTCTGTTTGTAATTTGCATTGTCTATGAAGTGTTTTTCGGACATGTTTGCTTGTGGATCCCAATTGAGGCGTTCTCTTTTGCCTGTTCTCTCTTTTGTTGGTCCTAAGGGACAATGGGAGTCTTCGGGGAGGCTGACCTTTGCGGACGGACACGCAAGGGTGCCGCACGACTTAGGCAAAACCAGCTAAGTCCGTGTCAGTTTGGTGGTGGACGATGACGCTGCCCCTAGCTCACGTGCTCCAAATCCCTGACACCAATTGCTCTCCATTTGTCACCATAATTGTCATTGCAGTTGGTGGAGTTCGCTCTAGCACCCATCGACCGTCAGCCCTCGACACCCACAAATGTAGCCAATTTCGATGAGTTAGCCCTCGCCATGGTCGAGGGCTTTCACGACGATGAGGCCCTCACCATCAACTATGAGGTCGAGCATGGTGGCACGCCCAGGAACCACTGGCCGCAACAAGAGATTTGACGACCAATTGACGGGCGTGTGAATTAGACTCCACCAGCTACGACGATGGTTATGACGACATATGGAGGGGGTCGGCACTGCCATCCACCACCTTCGAGTTTGTTATCGAATATTAATATTATCATTATATTTTTATTTTTTATATTTTTATCGATAAAATTATTATCATTATGATAAATAAATTTAAAATATAAAGATTGAAACATAAAAGATAACTAATTATAATTAGCTCCACTTATGCTAACTAAGTCTCTTCCTTGCTTCGAAAGAAGTAAGTTGAATTCAAGAGATTGAGCGAGACATGCTTCCTTGAATCATTGATGACCATTAATGTTGCTGGTTCCCAAGTCCTCCCTCGCGGCTGCTAACTGCGGGCGTAGTCAGCGACGAAGGAGGTGGTGGGATCGCCACCAACTATACTTTTGGAGATACCAGTCGACTTGTGAATGTCGAGCCAAAAAAGCTCCCGCTTTCTGATAGCAGCGGCGAGAACCACTTGACAGGCACCAAGTCAAATTTATCACACCCCTCAAAAGATTCTATCCGCAGATGCTTATTTAAAGACAAGAAAAACACAAAAAAGGTCTCGTAATATCTTTAATAAAATATGTTTAGAACAATATATCCAATATAGCTAACGTTATATATGCCTGCGTATCCAATATTTTATTGTGCAGGATACCACTAGTGCTTGTAATCTTCCTCACTGTGTCCAATCTTCATTTGTTCTCTTAGGTGGGTGAAGGACCTCAACCATGGCAGCAAACAAGCAGCTTCACGCTTTAGTCTTCCTCCTGTCTTACCTGGTCACAAGACCAGCTTGGTTCGGAAACGGCGCTTCCTCCGCAGCACAGGAGATCCGCAAAGGCTTCTCTGTCACCCACGACTCGTCCTACTCCGAATTCCAATCCCTGCTTGCCGATCCCACCGGCGTCTTCTCCCTCGGCTTCCTCCGGGTCGACTCATCCCAGCTCGATCTCGCCGTCATCCACCTGCCCTCCTCCTCCGCCCTCTGGCGCGCCAACCCGGCTCGTCCTCTCCTCTGGTCTGCTTCGGCTTCGCTCTCCTTCGATGGCAGCCTGGTCCTTTCCGACTCGCGAACAGGGGTGCTTTGGTCCACCGCGACGGCCGACGGCGACCGCCTTGTCCTCCTCAACTCCTCCAATCTTCAGATCCAGAAGATGGCGGGGGCCGCCGCCACGGTGCTCTGGCAAAGCTTTGACTTTCCGTCGGATACACTCGTCCAAGATCAGAACTTTACCTCCACGGCCGCTCTCTTCTCCAAACACCAGCGCTTTTCGATGAGGTTGGGTGCGAGCTACTTCGCCCTTTACATGGACTTGGACGGAGGTTCGACGCCCGTGATGTACTGGAAGCACTCCGCTTTGGACGTCAAGGTCCTGATCGTCCCAGACGACGGGCCGATCTATGCCCGGGTTGACCCGCACGGGTTTCTGGGGATGTACCAGAAAGAGGCGGCCCCCGTCGACGTGTTTCCCTTCGACAGCTTCAACCGGGAAATCTCCGGGCTTCGCCGCCTGACGCTGGAGTCCGATGGTAACCTCCGAGCGTACTATTGGAACGGTTCGATCTGGGTCCGCGACCTCGAAACCATCGCCCACCGCTGTGAGCTCCCCGCCGTCTGCGGAGCCTACGGTCTCTGCAACTCGGCCGATTCCCGATGCAGCTGCCTCGACAACAGCACGGAGGAGGGGTGCCTCCCGCCAGGCTCCGGCCATTTCTGCGGGGATGGAGGCTCTGAGTTCCGAATCCTAAGGCGGAACGGCGTCGACTTGGCCAATCAGGAGCTGGTGGCGTACCGAAAGGTGGCATCTTTGGAGGAGTGCGAGGGTTCCTGCGAGCAGAACTGCAGTTGCTGGGGGGCCATCTACCACAACGCGTCGGGCTTCTGCTATCCGTTGGATTACCCGATACAGACGCTGGTGGAGGGGGACATGAGGAGGGAGGGTTACTTCAAGGTGAGGGTGAGGACGAGCGGCGGCGGAGGCGGTGCGGGGAGGACAGCGAGGGTGGCGTTGTTAGTAGTGGGCAGCGTGGTCTTCGCCGGGGCGGCGTTGTTCGGGGCCTACAGTTTGTGGAGTCGGCGGAGGCAGATGAGGGCAGGCATGGACGGTTCGATGGTAGAGGGGCTGGCGCCGGGGTCCTACAAGGATCTCAACTCCGCCTCTTTTCGTTCCCTCGAGCTTTCCAACTCCTTCTCCTTGAGGAAATGAGGCGGAGGGCGATAGAAGCGAGCCATACGGGTGGGGATAGACCGGGAGGTGAGCTAACCAGACAGGTGACTGGATCTGTTTGTCGTGACGATCTGATCGGGTCGCTGTTGGGTTCTTAAAATTTGCAGCGATCCATCTTAAAATTAAATATTATTTTTTTTGTATGGGTCATCATCGTCTTTGTCGTGATTCTGCTGCTGTCTTCTCCTTTCTATGTATAGTATATTACGGACAATTGCTCGCCAATGCTTTTGAACCACCAGCAGCAGCTCGACACAGGAACTTCGCTTTGACTTCGAACCGACGAATTTAATAGCAACAGCTACTTTTATGCATACTATATTACGGGCAATTGCTCGCCACTGCGTTTGAAGTTTGAACAATCGGAAGGAGAGCTTCGCTTTGACATTGGATCGACGAATTTAATAGCAACAGCTACTGTTAATCCGCCATCCCCCCCTCTCCTTCCTCCCGTGAGGTATCTGCTTTTATCATATCTTATGCAATGTCGTTGACTTAACGACATGGCTATTGGTTGGATCCACGATATTGTCATTTCCATATCCAAACTCATCTCATATTCAACCAATTTGTCTTGCTCTGCGTCACATTTTATGGGGTTTGTCTGCAAACTTTTTCTTGCAAGCAGCTGGCCAAGGCGTTCTCTCAGGTGTTTAATTGCATAAATGATCTTTCAAAACAGAGATCACTTCGTATGATAAGAAAAATAAGGGGAAAAAAATTAGAGACCACAACACTCGTGTCGGCTTATCGTACGAGAGATTCTTATGTCTATTATATATCGTAGCTGTACCGACTTTGGATAGAGCCTCTTTATTAATCAGCATGTCAACATGAATGATAGTGACCTGCGTATTGTTGATCTTTGGACCACACACCATCTTCACGCTCGTTCTATAATGGTCTGCCCCACGTGCCCAAGTTTCTAAAAAGTCAGACCGGATATGGTTGACTCGTCACCTTACAAACTAAAGCTTCTCACATACATTAATATTAATAAAAAAAATATTTACTTCAATCGTGATGTAACATATGATAATAATACAGTCAGTAAAAAAAAACAGATCCCGATCAATAATTTACAACAAAGATTTATCCAATCATAAAAAAAAAGACTACATCAAAAGATTTTGTTGACTACAAAGTTAAAGCGATGACCAAAATTTTTTTTTTCTTTTCCAAAAATTTACTCCTTGCATTCAAACATTACACATTCAAAAGATTGCCTTTTACATGGTGGATCTTATCAAGTTTTACGTCTACACTCTCAACACTATGAAACTATTAAAGATAACAAGAATTATTTAATGGATTCATCTAGAATAGGTCAAATAGAAACATCATCTAGAGAGCTAACTAAGAACTTTTGATCTCCAAAGTCGCAAACACTCGACCTTCGATGCAACTCATGCAAGTAGGTTCGCTGAAATAAAATCAGGTCTTGGGAAGTGAATTAAGATGCTTCTGGACACGGTACCGTAGGATGTAGCTCCTGATTGAGTTTGGTGCTTGTTATTGCATGAAAATGTTCTTTGATAACATAAAACCCAAGTACCACTGCTTGTAACGAAGCATAAGGTGCACGCTCAACATTCGGCCACAATTTGGTCGATATCTCGGACAATCATCTCTGAAGGAAACACTACTGCAGCAATTGGCAACTGCTCCAACCCACCACATTCATCAATGATGTATCGGAGGCCTTCTATGTGGATTTTTCCGTGATGACCGCTGACCACTAGAGTTGACTTATCAGAAAGCTCCTGACATAGGCAAACATACATGGTCTATAAATCAGTTTATTGAACTCATGAAAAATGGAGTAATGTAATCTCTAACTCGAACTAGTCATAAGAAACTGTTATAAATCAGAAAACAAAAGAAAGAAAAAGGTCATACACCATTGTGTTGCATGTTGTGCATGGGTCATTTTACTTTGTTCATAAGAGCAAAAAGAAGTTTTTCATTAAAAAGAAGACAAAATTCAGACCAGATATTTCAGGCTCCCCACCTGATGTTTCTGACTCCATATGAAGACCATAAATTGTAGGTTTCACAAGTCAAAACAAATAAGCAAGCCTACAGACTATGTTGTTTAGAACCGCTGAAACATTTTTGCAGCTTTTGCTCGACTGCTTCAACCAACTGACCTCATAAGAACTGAAGAAAATTGAGAATTTAAGACCATGGAAATTGATCATGATCATAGCTTCCCACTAAATCTATTACTTCATAAAAGAAAATTACTCCTCAAATCACCTTCTACTAAGATATTTCTTTGAGAGAAGATGTGTCATACCGGATCAAGAACACGACAGGTTGGTAAGGTTAAGTTAATCCAACCTCCTTATGGCAAAGTAGAGTATGATGTTTTGCCATGGATCTGAATGACTAGAATTTCACGGATATCTTCATCGATTGGGCGTAGAACAATGCACATCTCTAGGCTAGATCAACATCATTGATAGTCAATAGAATTGTCTTGTTGTGAGGTTCACAGTTCGATAGACAAAGATTGTGATATATCTGATGATTAGATGAGAAGATAGAAGATCATTCCAAATAGATGGAGGCACTATAGTAAAGGGTGGACAAAGGTTTAAGGCTCGATGGACAAAGGTTGTGGTAAGTTTGATGATAGATGAGGCAAGAGAAGATCATTTCAGATAGATGGAGGCACTATAGTAAAGGGTGGCCCCAAAAGAGTATTCGAGGGCATTGTCGCAGCACAATGAAGCCTAAAAGAATTGTTCAGAAGTGCCATTGTAGCGATCGATTGTCCCTGTAAACTCCAAAGATGGATAATTCCCCTGAAAAGCCCAACAACTCATACGAGATAAAAAGAAATTCAAAATGAGAGTATGCTACAGCTGCCAACAACATTGGAAGCCTTGCTGAAATTCAAAGAATGACAATGTCTATTGAAGAGCTGAAATAAGATTGTTTTTGCCACTACCACCTGCGGGCAAAATTGACAGTTGTATATTGTATGACCCCATCATATTGTAGAAGATATCTTTGCTACTGTGAGTTACATCAGTTTATTATGAAAGCTTGTCTCTTTATACCAAACGATTGGATATGACCCTCCGATTAGGTTTTCTCCAATTCAAGGACAGGAAGCCCCCCGATAAGGTAAAAGGAAAGAAACAGAGATTTTTTACTAAAATATCACTAAATTAATGTGCAAATGTTATAAAGTCTCCAAGTGAAGCATCCTGTGATCATCGTCTTTCATACATGTAAGGGTTGGAACATTCCAAAAAAGCCTATGTATAATAAGAGACACTTAGATCTCTTAAATTATGATTCAGGTAGGTAGATAACTTGTATAACTTATGCTAGTATAACCATATTAAGAAACATATGAACAGTTGAAAGTATGGTATATGCTAGAACAAGTTATTCCAACTGTACTTTTTTGTGGGCTTTTTGATAGAATAAATGACTAATCTAAAGCCAAGCAAGCCCTGCTATGCCTGCGCCCAATGGAAAACATTCATGGTCAGGATGAAAATGTATGGTAATTTTTATGAGTCTTCCCACTGGCTAGCCAATCTGAGTAGGATGAGTAGATTAGTTGTGTTTGGAAGGATCCTATTTTCTTTAAGATTTCAAGCGTATTGCAAGTTATTTCATCTTGTTTATATGCTGATCAAATAAGTTTGATAGAATTTTCTTTTTATTCAGAAAGATCAAATCAAAGTTCTATTTTAAATTAAATGCTTAGATGAATCAGTTGATTAGTCAAGCATGAAGATGAAAGTCACGATAAATAGTACTCTAATGAACATGCTTGCAAGTTCCAAATGTATTTTAGATTCAAAAAATGTCCTCCCAAGTTAGTTCATCAAAACTAAACAGCAAACGTAGTGAGCGACAAAACAACTGAATAGCTAGTGTTACCTTTGGCATTTCCCACACATCATGCCGCCCGCTAAGTTGTTCCACCTTTGGTAAAATTGTGTTCCTAGCTTTCAAAAGTTTTAGCTGTTCCTCCACGCCCTTTGATTTCTCTAATCCAGCATGAACGGCAATCAATTTGCAGGAAGTCCTTCCTTCAGGACTGTCAATCAGTACATTATCCTAAAAACCACCAATACAAGACCAGAATTAATCACTTCATTTCAGAAATAATCTATTTTAAAAAAAATTAAAGTAACCAATAAGTCATGGTACCTCCTCATGAACCCAAACCAAGTCACAAAGAAACTTCTTGTGGGTATCAGGGACTGCTTTGGCCAAATCTGTGAAACCAGTATATGCAAAAGGCTCAGAGGATCAACATTATTCACCATCTATTAGAAGAAACCCTATGAAACAACTTACAACCACACGATCAACAGTAGTAGCATGACAACAGAACCCACAGAACTAAAAAGCTTCCAATAACATGAGATTGAAGATCGTAACTTCCTTTCTTTCCATGGATGATCAAAAACGATGACAGAACAAAGTAAGTTATACTGACTAACAATTTCGTTGACAACAATTTTGCTAATTGCAGCTCAAAAACTGAGGATAGAAACAAAAAAGGCATGGAAAGAACCAATTCACATCATTTCAAGCTTAATTAGGACATTTCAAAGATCGCCGAGCCGAGAAATGGAGATCACACTCTTTCTCGTAAAATCAAGAAAAAAATCAAAGCTAGATCGGGACAAGGGATCGATTGGCTTACCCGCAGAGCCATGGGGAACGCCATAGGACTCGAAGGTTGGCCCAGCATCATAGATGGAACCCTTATAGGCCATTCCCTTCTTGGGGTTAAACCGGCCGCCTATGTCACCGCCCCATCGCCTTCCTTGCACGTGCATGGCCTCGTAGCCCTCTCCCTTGAACCAGCCTTCCCGCTCCTCGTTCAGCGCGTACTCCGCCCAGGTGGCTGAGAAGGGCAAGCCGTCGGGTGGCGGCGGGAGGGCACCGACGAAGGCGGCGAAGGCGAGGTCGTGGTTGCCGCAGAGGAAGACGTGGCGTTGCCGCGGGTATTGGGAGGGGAGGGCGATGAGGAAGTCGATGACCTCGCGGGTGTGGGGGCCGCGGTCACAGTAATCGCCGAGGAAGATGACGAGGGCAGTGGCGAAGGAATCGAAGCCGACGACGGCCTCGAGGTTGGACCAGAGGGAACGCAGCTTGGAGATGTAGCCGTGGATGTCCCCGATGCAGAGCACCGCCCGGTCGGCTGCGGTGGGTTCGCCCATCTCAGCCATCTGATTACGCAACTGGAAAATTTTGGATACCTTAACTCCCTTTTGTAGTATCCGTAATCCTCTGATGGATGTGGGAAGGGTCGACGAGGCGGTCGGGAGAACACCACTTGCCTGGCCTGGGAAGACGCATCCACCTTGATGATTTCTGTGGCTTCTTTATTTCCGAATTAGACGGCTTCAGCCACTCTTTCCAACTGACAATAGGCAAACCTAATTCTTTTCTTTTTAAATCAGAGTAAAATATGCTACAGAAGCTAATGGGGAATTTAAGCACCAATATATATATATATATATATATATATATATATATATATATTCCTTCAGTTATCTATTTATGTAATGATATACCGGACGCAAGGAAGTGACAAATTAGGCACTTTATGAAATGAGATCAAATTCGAAGTTCGAATTAGATAGAAGTAAATGGTACGTCAACAAATCTGGACCCAAAGTAAGTTGAAGAAGCAAACGCAAACAAGTATAATACGAAATATGGAGGCAACACTTTCACAAAAAGAATGTCCAATCGACACCAACATATTGCCATAATCTCATTTCCAATAGTTCAAATGGTGCATATGCCTAAGAGAATAGATAACCACGGACAAGCAATGGCTACAAGATTGCCAGCTTACTTTAATCGTCATTTTACAATTGTCTTTTCCAACCATAGCATTCAAGAATTGACGATCACTGACACATGATGGATCTCATAATGTCTAGAGAATATCCACCTATCTACAACACAAATCGAGGACAAAGCCTCGTTGTTTCCATTAATTATGTACAATACAAATTATGCTTGGACTAGCAGCTATGCAGAGTCCCAATTTGGTGCCACTGGGAACCTTACCGTACGTTTAGATCCTCTTGCCTCACACGAGTAGAGCTTCTCTGAACCTAGCAAACCACTTCGATTAAAGAAAGTCCTTCAAGCTGTTCAACTGTAGGAAGATGATTTCAGCGTGCTTTCCTCAGATATATAACCTTGTGATGACAAAAGGCTACTAACTGTATAACAAAAGCAACTTAAGGCTGTGTCAGTAGAGGTGCTTCTACAGTTTCATCCCCATACTGCCCAGGCTCATGCTCAGGCAGTTTATTCGAATTTTCTGAGTGGAGCAGAGAAGCATGGCCCAATGAGATAATCTACACACAAACATAACTTAGATCAGACTGTGAGCCTACAGTTCTTGTGCATTTGTGAAGTTCATGTTTGTGCATATGCACGCAAAAAAGTGAAATAGCATACCAAAGAAATCGAGGCAACCAAAATGCTAAAACCTTTGCAATCAAAAGGAGCATCGCTTGAAATGAAGAGCGCTGAATGGATCAAGTGTTGCAGAGATAAAAGAGGTTAGTCGTGAAGTGTGCAACTCTGAAATTTCAGCAAAATATGATGATAGTATGATACTTGCAAATCCCGAACATATATTCTACTTACATGTTAGTGGACTCATTACAACAGGTGATAACAAGCTTGCAACAGATTGCACAGCTGCAATAAGTCCTTGTGCCTTTCCCTGTAACATGAACAACATTCTACACTCAATCATGGACAACAAAATTCCTGTTCCCTTGGACTCCCAGTCAAATATACAGCTCAATTACTCAAAAGTAGTTTGGCAGTGTTTCATTCAGTATTAAATTGTCTTTCAGCCATGGTCTAAACTATTTAAAATTAAAAAAAGGAATATCAGAGTTATACTGTGAAAAAAGTAAAAATTAATTTTGTTAATTTCACGTTTTCCTTTTCCATGCAAGCCATTGATACACACACACACGCGCGCATTTAATAGGCATAAGAACTGTACAAACTTGAGATTATTTCCATAAACTGTATCGGTCCCTATGTAGGACTGGTACATACCAGTCAATACGAATGTACAAACACAGGGTACATCGGTACATACCAGTGTTTCAAAGTCAAAGAAGAAGAAGAAGAGGAAGGAACAGATGGGTGGAGGAAGAAGACGACGAAGGAAGAAGAGGAGGTGGAAGAAGAGGAGATGGTGGAGGACAAAGAGGAAGGAGGTAGAAAGAAGAAGAGGAAGCGTGCACAAAGACTAGGAAGGGTACTCGTGGTTGCTATGGTGGGGAGATAGGTGGCAGCTAATGGCAGCAGCAGGGAGGTATGAGGTATCAGGTGGTTGTGGCAATTTTGCGCTCCCCACACACAATGAAGAGGGTTCGTGTTCGTGAGCCCTAATTGACAGAAAACTGCTTTTTATTTTTATTTTTTTACTTTTTAATGGGTTGGACTGGACCTGTCCGATACAAGGGCAGTCCACGTACTGGTTCTCAGCCAGACCCTATCCGGGTCATACATCATTCCTTGCATGCACCTATTTTAAATGTAGGGAACTCCATGACACAAAAATTCTAATACCCGACAATGAAACCTGTTGATGCAGGATCCATTGGAGGTCAGCCTGCTGCGCAAAGTTTGGACTGAAATTCTGGGCTGATGTGAATTTGGATCAGGTTAAATTCTCACACAGAATTGAAGTGGCAACAAAAATTCATCAAAAAAAATTCAAAATTGGAAAAAAAAAATTCACAACTCAATTCTAGATATCAGTTAGCCTCACTTAGACCCAACAACATAAATTCACCCTACATCACCAGCCTTTATGATTATTGCAAAGTGGCCTTCATTTCTTTGGATATGGTACTTGTCCTTCGACAAGAACTCAGTTAAGCAATTAATAATCAGCTATCACTATGCTCATGTAAAATCATCTATCAGCATATAAATTTTATTGTCTAAAATGTTTAAATCAATTTTTGACTGATATTTGAAGGCAGTAGATACTTATATTTTCTAGATTATTCAGAATTTATTCTCAAATAGCAATGATATTACAAAATACCTGATCACTTGAAATAACTGCCTTCGAAATGATAGCACAAGTCTGTGAATGAAGAATCTCAGTTTAGCATTGGTAAGGAACAAAACTCGATGAAAACTAACAACTTTTTAGATGCTTTTTAATAGTATAAATTTTAAAAGTGCTCTTATTGAATGTAAAACTATAACCATCTAGGTATATTTAAAATTTCAGACTCAGCCAAATTATAACAACAAATTTCCTCAAAAGGAGAAAATGCTTACAGATGGTTTAACAAGGACATAGATGACTCCAAATGATGCACTGAGATACGGAACCTGTAGAAGTTATGTAATTAAAGCTAGAAATATCTTAAACAACATGCAGTTCACATCGTCTTTTAAATAATTTTATCGACTTAAATGTAATCCAAATAGAGGACGTATTGCGGAGAAAAACATTACCCAAGGTGCCCATGCCAAGCCATAAAGCACACCCTGTACAGAGAAAGATGCGTTAGGAATACATAAACTTAAAAGAAGTTTGCTAATTCACAATTCACACCAATAACAATATCTCTAAGAAGATCAAGACTAACATAAGCAATTGAAGCAATCAAAGCGATACAAAGAACACCCTTTTCTCCCATAAGAGAATTAATATGTGGAAGAACCAAGATCTACAAAAAGAGAAAAGAAAAGAAATCAGTCACTTCAGACATCAAGCACAATAGAAAATATTGATAAATTTATGTGTCATCAAACTACATTCAGTTGCATTAGTATCTCACTGAGTATAAATTGCTTGTCATGAACTTAAAACTTACCACAAAAACCTCTTTTTTCCACTTGAAAATATCCATCAATTAAACATAACCTTGATGCATATTATACAAAAAGGTTCATTGATCATGTCCAAATAGGCATACATTTATGCAGCTTACACAGTGATGGTCTGTTAAATTAATTGTCAACAATTATTTTGTTACTTTTGAAGTATGTCTGATAGTTGTAAAATGCAAGTTAAAGGAATTTATAATGTGCTTACCAACTGCTCAGAAAGGATCTCCAGTTAATGCATATAGCAAGAAACAATGAAAAATGATCAGATGCAAGTGGAAAAAGGTGAATTTTAAACCTGGTCTAGCTGAATAGTGCTGAAGTGGAAATAAATTATGAAATTGAAATATCTATCAAATTATATTTTGGAATCTATATCTGTATGCCTTATCATCACAGCCCTCTAGTTTAAAGTTTAAACAGCTCAAAAGTTGGGTCAACTACGAAAGATGTTTACAGGTCCAGAAAATATCTACTCAAGCAATAGATTTTACAATGATGGTGTGGCAGCTATTATGGTTACTAGCAAATTTTAATAATGATTATAATAAATCGTTAGCCTAGCTCACTTGTATGAATGTCCTACAGTCCTAGATTTTCATTCACTGTCTGGTACTAACCCAATTACTTGAAGTATGATGACGACGCCACTACATGCAATTTCCAGAATGAAAAGATTTTTTGTATATACAAATGTTATATTTGATGCTTGAGGAACAAACAAGGGATACAAACAGGAAAGCAAGATTAAGAATGGCATGGTACATAAAAGCCATTGCAGCACCTGAGAAAATATAGACCCAAAGCTGACCATCAGTAGAATTTCTGAGAACTGGTTTTTGTTGAAGCCAAAGGCTGACTTAAGATAGTACTGTACAAAAAACATACATAAGTGTCCACTCATTTGTATGCCCTAGCAGCTTAAACATGAGAATAGCTAACAAAAAAAATATAATATTAAGATGCAAACATAAGTAAACATTAACAAAAACCTAAACAAGAAAATATTACTAGAGAAGAATAATGAAAGAATTATACCAGCAAGATACTGCTGATGCCAGACATCCCCAATTCGTAGTAGAAGGAAATGAATGAAATTCGCTTAAGAGTGGTACTACAATTATAAGAAGTCTAGGTTAGTGGAAAAGAACAATAATCATTTTCCATTTATGAACCACAAGCAGAGTTTGAATTTAAGCTGGTGGACATACTATATATGTTGGCAGAGACACCAACTAAATAATATATTGCAAATTGACAGAAGAACAATCAGTTCCTCTAAAATGATCCTAAGAATTTAAATAATAGATAGACACTCTAACAGATGTATTGTAGAGTGAATGTTACGAAAATTGACAAAGCACACCCCAAACAGTAGGTAAAAAGATCAACATAATACCTACTACTGAAAACAAAAATAGTATCTTTCATAGAGTTCCAACGGTCCTGCAAGACCTCGAGCACAATGAATGAACATGATCTGTTTTCACTTTGTCTTGGAGCTACCTTGACCGTCTCGATCAGAAAAATTTTCATGTATAGTGTGGCACAAACCAACAAAAATATGGACACCTATACATGATAAATAATAAGACATCAAATAAGGATATATAAAAATTTCCAATGTTAATAAAGAAAGTGACCTTATAAGTATTATCTAAAACATGCCTCAAATATCCATCCTTCAGGTAGAAAGCGAGCCAAGATGTTTCCCAGTACATGAGAAACAGAAAAAAGTCCAGTAATCCATCCAAATGTGGTAGATCTCTTGCTGACCTCAATTACATCAGCCTAGATGAGAAGGAAATATTACTTGAATTGGCACTACATCAATCCTTAGCATGGGAAAAAAATATATAATCCTTTTTGTAATTCACAAAGAAACCTATATATAATGCTTGTCAAATTAGAATATTTCAGTAAATTATGAGGTGAAATAGGCAATAATTGGTACTAATCTTTATGCTTAGTAATGAGTAACGGAAGTTTTTGCTCCACATATGGCTGACAAAGATAGTAAATACATAGTATTACAATATTTGTACCAACATTTTAAGTGAATTCTACAGAAAGAAATTGTATTATTAGAAGGATGATAGGAGAATATTTTTTTACATTCTAAGTTTCTAACACACTCAATGATTTAATAATATGTGCTTCCATCCATTTTATAAGCAAAAAAACTCCTTTTTCTATTTAGTTCACAGTTTCGGTGTCATTCTCACTTTTGATCCCCTTAAATTTTTGTATACCAAAGCAAACATATGAGTAACATGAAAAAAGTTAGCACCTATTGATGGAATTGTTTTGAAGCCAGAATATGCAGTGAAATATTCTTCAAAAGCAAAGTGGTTGATCATTACAATTTTCCAATTATCTTCTCTATTTAAGTAAAATCTCATTGTTGGATCACATATTAAACATTAAAGATATTATATTAAACTATCCATGAAAGCTTTTGGAATCTACATCATAATAAATGGTGGAATTCAAGCATTCTGCAATATGTTCCATGATTACTCAACATATTTAAGTTAGTCACAAATCTAATCATTAATGGGAAATAGGCATTTCACTTAATTTCTTTGCATATAAAAGAGAAACAAATAGAAGAATGACAACTGCTCACCGCATAAGCAACTGATATGCATAATATGCTTCCTTGACTTATAATATATGATATTGTGCGAAGTACAAAGTATATATAGACAGCTGCTCTAGAAACATCCCAAGCAAGTATGGCTGTAATTACAACATACAAAGTTAATTTTGAGACAGATAGAGGAAAGAGCTTCATCAAGAAATTTACATGATAACAACATATTGACCGATTCAAAAAAGAACAAGCTACAAGCATGTGAGAATTAAGGTAACAAATTAAGCCATTTTTTATTACTAGGTTTTCAAGGTCTTGGTCAAGATCAGCCAAGAGTGATTCAATATATTCTAAGAAATCAGGTATGGCAGTAAGAACCAAGGTTTTAATTACCAAACCAACTGGTACATACCAGTTGGCATTTACCAGCCCGATCAAGTACCATTACTGAAAGATACTGTTCAACACTGGTACATATATATTTCATTTATATTATTTTAAAATTTTATTCAATAATATTAGGTAGATAAAGTACCTGATGTAACAACACCATACTGATCTAACATTTTACTGGAACTAGTATCAGACTAGTATTTTAGAACATGCTCCAAAAGTGGATGGAAAGTGTCTAGGAATGGCTAGAAATCGGCTGAATATTACTGGTGATCAAATGGATTGGCCACTTTTGGGAAAAAGTCGACAATTCCAGCTGATTGACTAATGCCCAAGCCAACTGAATGAGATGAATTGTGTGAGCCATAAACACCACCGAGTCTATCAACCACTGTTCTCAAAACATTGTCGTTCTCCAGTTATTGTCCTTCAACTTTGCTCCACAAGGCCACTACAACAAAAAGAGCTATGATTCTTGCAAGAGTATTCTGTTCCTACTCGGAAAGACTCAAAGCCTATCAATCTTTTAAATGACCATTGTGACCTTGTGAAAATAATGCTAAGATAAAACCACATACGAGTTAAGAGATAGTCTCAACAAAACAGTGACCATTTTAAGGTAACAACTCCTTAGTACAATTATTTTGTTGTGTTGTTGTACTACCCATAAATTGTGAATTTGATACTATGACCTACTTATATCCCGACAATATCATGAGTTATTAAATGAAATATATTAATAAGAACATCAGGTATTGCCCTCACTAATAGCAAAATTATGCATCCTCAGCAATTCTGATAGACTGAGATTACAAACTAAAAAAAAACTTATTTCACACCTATTTGTACATCAACAAACCAAACTCAACAATGTGAACAAAACAAGTTATAGAAGTTGCCTTACTTGTATGCATCTAGGGATTAGAGAAGACTCATACCAAATGGGACTATAGATGTGGAGATAGTAATGAGAAGCAGTGGTTTACGCCCATATTCATCTGCTAGCTGACCTAAGATGGGAAGCACCACCATTTTAAATATTCCAACAACCTACAAGGACATTAAAGATTTCTTTCAAATCATGCCACATTAAGATGAATACCTCAATTGATTGTAGAAGTGTGAAATCATATCCTAAAAATTTGTATGAGAACACTTCGATATACCAAATATCAAGCTTCATTTTTGTGTTTCTAGATATAAATGGAAGAGAAAAGTAAGAATGAAAATCCCAATGAACACCCAACAACAATTATTTGAATGACATCAACTCAATTGTCCAAATATAATTCTTACTCAAAGAGGCCGTATAAGTTGAGTCATACATATCATTAGACCCAAAGTAACCTCATGCCACAATGACTATTGAATGCAGATAGCAGTCTTTAATGGTCATAAAGCTTATAAGGAAATCAAATGATCTTATTCCTACAAAACACCCTGCAAGCATGATAACGGATTGTATACTGCAACACAGCTTACGTTGCTAGGAATAAAAAACTTTGGAGTTTTTATTGATTCCCTCTGTTTGCCATTGTTAAGTGAGGTAACCAATTGCAGAAGATATGGATCTCATTTCTGTGGCCAGTTTCACAGATGAGAATTTGTTAACAGATGAGCTATTGGGTATTCAGTCTGATCCAGTGATAAGAGGATGCATGAGTTTAACAGATGATAATTTGAGGCCACAATAAGCAAATTAGTTGGACAAACTAAAATGAACTTTGACTAGAATTTTAATTCTGGTCAACTTAGATTAGAATAAGCAAATTAGGCCATTTTATTCTGGTCAACTTAGATTAGAATTTTAAGCAAATAAACTTTATAAATACGAAATGAAGTATTACAAATATGAGTAAGTTGATTAATATTAAATTATTATGTCACTTCAAGCATGAAGTCTGTGGAATAAACAGATAAAAGACCATTTTACCGTAGAAAATTGATCATAATACAGCTGAGTTTTACAAAACTTAACTCATATATCTATCCATTCTGTTTCCAAAGCCATCAAAATCTAACAAAACATGAAGACTACTTATCGCAGTTTCTCTGAAAGCTCCGAAAAGCATTTGTCATCGGCTCAGCGAGTACAGAAAAAATTACACCTCCCTTTTCAAAAGGAAAAAAGGTATGCATAGAAGAGAAAGAACTCACCGTCTGTTGGAGGCCGTTGATGTAGATGGCCTTGGCACAGGAGCTTTGGCCGGGACAGAGGGCTCGAGTCGTAACATCCACCAGCACCGAAACCGTCATCTCCTCCGCGATCCAATGGATAAACAACGGAACCAGCAAGTGAACCAACGGCCTCAAAAGCCTGAAATCACCGGACGCCATTATCGATAAATCTACTATCTTCTCTCCTATTCCTTAACCTTCTCTTTATATCACTCCACTATTCCTGCCGGAGAAGAGTCAGAGGGAGGAATGGCTCGTTTCACGTTGCCTAGCTTGCGGATGGATTTGACTCGGCTGTGCTTGTTTCTTGCTCGGAGATGAAGGGTGTTTTCAGCTCATGATAAGCAGCGCTAGTCACCGGAGTCGACAATTTTGTATGGCTGAGGCAGCCTTCGATAATCCAGGGCTGATGTGGACTTCTCACATACGTTATGTGGCCGAATATACCCTCACTCAACTTGTGCGTGGTGAGACCACCCGTGACACTTCTCACTGATGATTCAGCACGGCCACCCATTTGTTTCGCGGTGTGAGGGCGACGCCGGCCACGCGCGAAACCGTGGACTTGCAACTCTCGCCGCGGGGCGGGACCCTTGGACGCGTGCCGGCTCGTGTGTTGTCTTTTTCTCGCTCGACGGCCGAGATCGATTTGATAACGACAGTGCGCCGCTGGCGAATATCCAACGGCCTCTTCGCTTGGAGCAGACGTCCTCGGTGACTGCGGCGCTCTGCAAATTACTGACGTGGCGAGAACGATGATGTGGCCGATTAGCTTTCGTCCGATGACGATGTCATATGCGGTACCACTCGATCTGTAATTCCCCGAATCTTGAAGCGCTGAAACGAAGTCGGATGGTTCTTAAGTTGATGGGACTCGTACACTTACATCCATCGTTATAAAATTAGGATAGGATTAGCCAATCAAAAAAGAATTCGAGAACGCTACGCCTTATGATCGATTCTTCTTGTGATTTAACTCCTATCAAATCAAATCAGGCGCTATCATTAATATGCTCCGACATAGATGACGTAAGCAGTGAATGTATAGCTTCGTCTGCAACAGCGGTGTGGTGGACGGAGCTTTCTTTCATCGGATAGGAACTGTAGGCGTTTATGGTTGTTATTACTATTACTTTTTGTTTATTCTCCCTACTGACTTGGAAAATGAAAAGGACCACCCGATTTGGATGTCATACCTAACAGCTCAAGCAACCTCATTTTAGTTGAAAGTTAATTTTATATTTTGGTTACAAGAGTTAGGTATGATCATATCTACCAAATCATCTTGAGAGAGATTAAAAAAGATAAAATATTTAAAATTATATAAAAATTATAAATAAATAAATAAATAATTTAAGCATATCTTATTAGGATCGATAAGTATTTCAATAGTTCTAATTATATTTAAACTGTTCAAAGAATTAGAATTATTATTAAAATTAAGAATTTATGTAGGAAAAAAAATTCATAGTGAAATTATTTTGAAGGATGTCTCGAGTCTTAAAAGGCATAAAGGAATATACTTTTAGTGTCCCGAGATTTCATTTATTCTAGAGATGATCGAGATAAAAGTTATTCATAGTTTATATAAGAGGATGTATAAGTGGTTGGTAACGTTTGAATTAATTTAAGAGATCAAGATCTAAATAAGGATTATCAAATCACAAGGTCTTCTCTCTCTCAAGATAGCTAAAATGTTTGCAAAACCTTAGGGTTGGAGAAGGAGAGGAATTACGATTAGTAATGATACCAAATAAATTAAAAGAGGAAAGTGTATACGAAGGCACACCACAAACTCTAATGCGCCATCCACTTTAGATCACGATGCATACAAGTGGTAGCTTTGGAATAGATTATACAGATAAGCTTGCAGTCAGTTCAACCAAATCAACCAGTGACGAACATCATTTAATACTCATAGTGACAGCATATCCTGAGAACATCCATTGCCCACATTCATTTGTTTACCATTCTTAAACGAACATTACTCGAAGAACCAAGAGTCAAATCAGTATCATCCAGGGTCGTTCTACAAGAATAGGTGCATGAATCCTGTCGTTTGGGCATTCCAAATTTCCAATTCCTTATGATGTTCTTCATATTTGGATCTTTAAGTCTTCTGTTCTCTCTTTTCTCGATTGTTTCTCCCGCATCCTATTTCCATTAATTGATTTGATTTGTAGGTGTGAGGGCCTTATGCTCTTATAATCCATATTTAATGGATAAGTTTGATATTTAACATAAATCTTCATATCTTAAGTTGTTAATTACAATATCATGATTGAAATCAAAACCCAAATATTGGTGGAGAAAAAGAATTGGGCGATTGTGAAATTAAGATGTAACAACGCATTACCAGGTGGAGTTTTCATAGCACCAGCCCTGATAACATGGCATGGCAATCATTGAAGGACTTGACCGAGTAAATAACATGGCATGGCAATCATAAGAGGGCTTGACCAAGTGGCTACGTACTCGTACCACACCATGCCTCCTCGAAAGGTCGTAAATGATTAAGCTTCTGAAACAATGGGGAGTGGTCCTCGTTCCTCCGCTCCTGCAATTTCCTATATATCGATCTGGGCTGGATTTATTAGTGCAAGTTCTCATGGATGACCCCTCGGCAAAGGACTACCTCCCCCTCCTGCAAGTTTAGCTGCAGGAGAAAAGCTTCCACTACTGATGCAGACCATGTGACGCTAGTAACTTCTCCTGCCCTATACTTTGGACTCAGTACAAAGCTCCGTGGGATTCTACAGTGGCAGTCCCACTGAGCTTTCTGCTGCCATGTTATGATTTGCCTGTCTTCTTCTTCCCTGCTCTCGACCGCGTTCAAACCGCCCATGATGTGTCAACGCGATTTGGCCGCTGCGGAGGGCAATGAATCACTCCTAGTAGGCGTGTTACTGCCCGAGTTCATATACGGAGAGGGGTGTGTTGTTGTTCATTATGGGTGGGCCATCAACTCACTCGATTGCAGCTGCAGTACTCTCTGAGCATGCAATTTTATCTCTGCAACTCTGCATGCACCTGGTTGTCTCCCCCCCCCCCCCACCCCCCTCCTCTTCCCTGTCCTTGATGGATGAACACACAGTTCTCTTTTCTCACGAGACCGTCACCTACAGGGTTTCTTGCTCATGGAATCAAATCCTACCAATGTCATTATACTAAAACAGGATCCTACCATGTAAGTAATGCGTGCATGCATTCGTAGTAGACGAAGAAAATGTCCTTTCCGTTCTTAGGGTTTCTGCCACGTCTATGGAAAGCTCTCCATCCCTTGCAGCAATCCCAAAATGAGTCGGAGACCATACGTTTTATGTAACCAAGGATGAGCCAAATGGAGCTAGCTATCTGAGAGTCTCTTTTGGTGGCGAAGAATACGAGACATCTCCTGCATGCTGCCGCCATGACATATATATAAGCACTTGAGCTTTGCTTGGACCCATACGAGGCATGTGGGAAGATCCTCAAAACTGGTGGTGATTGATTGCTTTGAACAAAACATCAGTGATTAACGCAAATGTTTTTTGTAGATATCATGAGCCATCCGATCCACCATCGGATGATGCATCAGAGCTTTTGAGATTAAGATGGTATCCTTTTACCAGTCTTCCATAAAAAGGAACAACAAAGAAAAGTTAGATTACCTTTGTAAAATGATATCAACGTACACATCATATTTCCCATCAATATAACTTTACCTGACACGACGAAGCTTTTAGCGACGTACATATCTTAAAGATAAATCAACATAGATTCGAACAATACTTACAGCATAAAGATGCACATCCATCATATTTCCTAGCGATATAACTTTACCTGACACCGAATGTTTTGCTGCCGTCTCAACCGCTGATTAAGCTTTTGCCAACATACATATCTCGAGGATAATAATAATAATAATAATAATAAGAGTAAGAAGAGATGGGTTGATAAGACGAGATCGTTAGAGACAAAAGTGACAGAGAGAAAAATAACCCCGACAAGAAAGGATTCGTCAACAAGGGAAAAAAAAGGCATCAGCTTCGAACAACTCGTGGACCTCCTCCTTGAAACACGGGGCACAAGCAACAGCAGGTACCTATATTTCCGGGTTCACCAATTACCACCGTATAATCTAATTCGACAGCGATCTGAATCGCTGGTTCGATTGGGTTACTTATTGCTACATGGTAGTATCGATCATATTTTTCTGACTCAAATACCTACCTATTATACGATTACCATATCAGCAAGATGATAGAACAATTCCTGTGTTTCTTGCATCTTCACGTGCAGCCAGTGAACGATTTCTTTCCTTTCTTGCATCTCTCATTCGGTTCTTTCCTGAAGCTAATGAATGATAAATGGCGAGATGACCACTTTCCCGGTGTCAAAAAAAAAACATGGTAAAAATCTAATCTTCGGATAACATGCACCCTTATACGAGCAGAGACAAATCTAGACCTCTTCACTCGGTATAATGGTGATGTTTCTGACCAACTCATAAAGGCAGATCCAATCATCCTTGCGTCAAATTAGAAAGCGAGATGGATATAGTAAAACTACATGAGGGAGAAAGAAGCTGAGTCGATCGATAATAAATGTAACAATAAAGTCATAAACCGTAATAATGGGAAAAAACAAAAGAGCATCGATGGAATGCGGGGGATGGTGATGATGGAGGGAGGTGGCCCCTTTTGGAAGCGCCATCATTACAGATCTTCTTTTGTCTTTGGGCCGACCGAACCATCATCATGCGGGGTGACATCTCAATGAGTTGGATTGGATTGGATTGAATTGAATTGAATTGAATTCCCACAATCGGATCACGTGATGCCACCCTTACTCCCCCACCTCCGCGTCCTCAACGTTGCTTTCTCCCCCGCCGGTCGCTCTCCTCGCTCACTTGCCTGTGTCGTCGTGGCACTGCGCATGGGGGCGAGGGTGTTTGCCTTCCCTCTTCTTGCTCACTATAAATAGTCCCTTCACACACGCAACACACCCCACGCAAACAAGGCCTTCCTTTCCAGTTAGCCTGTAGGTACTCCGTCGCGACTCTTATATTTCTCCGTCTCTTTCAAGTCCAGCCACCTGAAAGGTGACCACTTGAGAAAAAGGAAGCTGTCTATGCGATTCTCATCTTGTTAGCTAATACTCATGCTTTCTAAAACCGAGGGATCGATCGATGTTCGTACTTGCTTTCTTTCATTAGGTTAGTGCGTTGGTCGACCAGGATAGCTTTCTCGGTTTCCTTTTCTGCGTTCCATGGTGGGGAAGCAGAGGAGATTTTTTCTTCCGGAGAGAAGTGGTTTATGTCTAGACACGTAGGGTCGTATCTATTCTTAGAGAATGAGAGTGCCTCGATTGAATCCTTTTTGTTGTTGTTGATTAGATCGCTCTGATCGTACTTGTCATTGCTGAAACTTAAGTCTCTTCGTTGCCCTCAACTTGTGGTACAATAGGTAGGTAGATACGTTAAATTTCCTCTGATAAAGAATGCTCTCTCTCTTTCTCTCTCTCGAATGCAAATTTGCATTCGAAGGGTTCAGTTTCCGATGTGCTGGCTTGATGGGTTTCGCGTCGAGCTTTGTCTTCCTCTTTTACATGCTGACATCTTCTTTTCGGCACACAAAAAAAAAAAAGCGCAACGAATTGAACACTTGTCTCTAATCCCGCAGATCTACAAGTGATGGAGAGGCTCAACACCAAGCTGTTCTGGGAGAACTGTTACATAATGAAAGAGAACGAGAGGCTGAGGAAGAAGGCGCAGCTCCTGAACCAGGAGAACCAGGCACTCTTGTCCGAGCTGAAACAGAAGCTGGCCAAATCCAATGCCAACTCCAAGATCAATAACATCACAGACCTCAACGCGTGCCCGACTCCAAAAAAGACCCCCAACGCCAGCAAGCCTCGCACCACGTACTGAAGGCAGGCAGGCAGGCATTTTGGACGTTCCCGACGAATCATCTATGTAGCTGAATCAGTTCAGCCAACAGGCTGTTATGTATATTTTTCCTATCTAGCTTTCTAATGAATAAGAAATCTAGCTTATATATATATATATATATTTATATCATGCAATCTGAACCCATTGTGTAAGTGACGATGAAATCCCAATGTTTGTTGATCTTCCATCCCGCGCATGCATAATTGCAGTGCTTATAAGTCAAGCAGCAAGCAGCCAAATCGATCTGCGCCGGGGCTTAACACAGTCGTACGTTGCAGCCACGGTGTTGAATGAAAACCATGCACATATAGCACTCGGAGAGGCAAAAACAAGGGTTGGGGGTGTGGGGGCCCGACCAGTACAACCATGTCATCATTAGCGTTAAAACCACGAGGGCTCGTCCAGAGTACTAGTAATAATGCGACTTTGTGTGATTGGATTGGACACCACGGTGCCACAGCAACTGTTGCCCATACAATACATGTAGGATCTCTTCTACTTCATTCATGCTATTAACTTCTCGATGCAATAAAAGAAGAACATATATTAATTTAATCTAAAAATTTTAATTTTTTTAGATCTAATATATGTAATTTGACTCTCTTTTTTAAAATTTTTTATTCATGTGAAATTATCCTCTTAACGTATTTTATCTCATATACATAAATATTTTTAAGCTTTTATTGACCGACCAAATGACAACTTTGGGCAGCTATTGGGGGGGAGGGCGGCTAACGGTAGCTTGGGTCGCCGAAGGGGTCATGAGAGGAGAGGCAGTCAGTCGTCTCGGAGTTGATCCCGTCGATCTATTAATCAATGCATAAACAATTGGGGCGTCGATGTGACATTGGGACCCCTCAGATTTGATCGCCTGAGGCATTTTATGTGACCCCTTCGGGCTATTCGTCAATTCTCACCGAGGGAGTTGTCAACCCGATGGAAATTTGTACGGATTCATTGGCTTATTATGAGCTCCATGACCGATGAAAAAGGATATGAAATTTTACAGCATAGCACTTCCCCAAAGTCTCATTTTTTATCCCAAAGGTGATAATACATTTGGAAGCTTTTTAATCGATTCATCTTAAATCTCTTAGCTATTATCTTCTTTAATAATTCACTCTATCAAATCAACAACTTTTTCGTTTCAAATCTAATCAAATCAACAGCATCTTAAAGCTCATAGTGCTAACCTGTTAGATCAATTTTTAATTATCTAAAATGATATTTGATCCAGATCATTCTTCGAAGCTACTTTCGAATTGAATTTCTCTTATAATCATTCGAATCTCGAGACACTTTCGACGATATCCCTCCAATACTTAAATAAGTAGATAAGTTAGATAAATCAAATAGAATTTTAATTTTTATGTATTAAGATGTATATGTGGGGCCCCTTTTACAGTGGGTGATCAACGTCGTTATCTTTGAATAGTGTATCATTCGTGCGAATGTTGAGTGTCGATTTCGATCATAACTATCACTAGCTCACGTTGAACTTAGGGTTACATAATTTTCTAACATGTGTAGGATGATTAGCTGGCTAGAGAATATGGAACTATAAGAAGCTAATGTGCCCATCACGTGCGATTCGTTTGTTGTTAACGTGCCATCCCACGAGGTCTAAGATTTGTTTTTGTGATATTGAAGTATCGATTATACATACCTGACCTACCGATCACTCAATACCACATTGTTTGCCACATAATATCAATGTGTCAATCGCATGATCTATGAATATTTACCACATGAGTTGAGTAATTGAACACATTATATTGACTATATCATGTTTTGATTAAGTATGACCAGCATATTGACTATATAGTCTTTTTTATCCGTGATATATTATAAATGTGTCAATCATACAGTATCGACATATTAACCAAAAAATAAATAAAACCACCGACATGTCAGCCTAGCCACTTTTCCTATCACAATCTCAAATTAATAGAATTACACGTTCCTATCAACTGTCTTTCATTTGTTTGTGGGAAGAAAGTATACTTTTAAAAGAAAGAAATCAAAGTGGGAGAAAAGAGAGCGGAAAAGAGGGAAGAAGATAGATAGGGTTATGCATTGTTACTTCGCCCTGTTACATTTACGAGATCGACAATTGATTAATCCTTACATCTGTTGGGTCTAGCCGGCTTGGACAATTTGGGCTATAAGCCCAAATCAATAATTAAGAGAGAAATGTCTAAAATTAGACAGGGCAGCGTCCGTGTGTGCAGGTGAGCGTGCAGCGTGCGGCGGCATGCAGAGAAAATAGGAGAGAGAAATAGAGAGAGAAAGATTAGGTTTTTAAGTTTTTTGCTTGACGATCGGTGGCCAAACGTTCTCAGTTTCGGCTCAAATTTTATGTGGAGAATCCTTGCAGTAAACTCTACAATCCTAACGGTGTTGATATACAGTTTACCCTCTCTAAGATACTTTTCTACTATATCTACTATGTGAGATTTAATTTTTTTTTTTTTTTAAGAATATCCAAATTGTGGAAGTTTGAGATGGACTACGGTCCTTCGTTTTTCTCACATTGGACTTTTCACGTTAAAAGATTTGGTCTCACTATGTGATTGATTTTTTCTCTATCATTTATGTTGTGCTGGTTGATATTTTCATTTGGATATCAATTTGGTATTTTAACGAGGAACCCATTTTGATATACAAAGAGGAAAAAAAATATTTCGTTTCAACATGTTTTTAACATGTTTTTCCAAAAACATCTAGAAACATCTAGACTAAGCTAAAAGATGAATGAACTAAAATGCCTCTAAGTCCATATCTAAGTCAAGACTATGACTTTTTAACCTATTCATAGTTAAAATAGGAATTTCAAGTACTTTTTGTCCTTATGGTCAAAGAAAATTTTGATACGAATCTTACTTTCATTTAATTTAATACTCGATAGCCTAATATATACTAACAGGTTGTTTATTTAACAAATTAGACTCGTATTATAAGAGTTCTATGGTCTTCTAATCAATGAATTTTGTGGTGATCATTTTCCTTAATATTTATAATTGTGAATATTTTTTTGTTCTTTATTCAAAGGATTAAATTAGATAAATAATTATATTTGTATGTATGTATTGATAAGCCATCAAAGTCTTTTGACACTCTTGAAAGTTATTTTGAACTAAACTTTTGGTAAGTGAATCTTGTATACTATTAGATCAATATTTAAGGTATAATAAACAAATCAATATTGAAGTTATAAATATAATATTTATATCACTCCTCATTCAAGTAAAATTTGATTATCAAACATACGAGAAGGCCCAATCAAGGTCCAATTTAGTGTTTGTTCCGTATAGAGGTAACAAGATTTGAGGATTCAATTGACAATCCTAAAAAAAACTATATCGAGGGTATATTGAACAAAGCTTATCCGATATTTAAGTCAGTAATAAATTAATATGAATCCAAAATGTAATAAAAGAATATGAGATTGTGGCTCACATGAATGAGCCACTATAGTGTGTAGTAAGGTGACCATTAAACCAAGATAATCACTAACTAATGTTGGGAATGCTTACATAGATTGCTCACATGTTATCGACCGATGATATTGTCCGCCAAATCATTGATGTTGCAATTATGAGTTAACAGCTCATTCAGACAGACATTACGATCGCCAGTTATTGTCGCAACCGAATGGACTGTAATATAATATAGAATCGGCATCCTTGTTGACAACATGTTTTCATGCTTGTGCAATTGGGAATCAATTAGATATATTAGCATATGAATGTGACGTGTTATCAGAGTCTACACGTCACACTTCTTGAGTGGATCTTCTCTCTTCTCATCTTATCCCAATCTTTTTGTTTGTTTAATGTTTTCCTCTCGATTTCTTCTCCCTTCCAAGATACCTTTCAGAGAAGAGAAAGAAGGCTGTCCGGAAGAAATCTTATCAATTTGTTATTAGAATAAATTTTTATATGGATTTGGTACCAAAGCTTGAGGTAGTATTATAGTTGATGAAATTTATGCTTAATTATTTAAATTTTATCTGTTTTTAGATTCTTGCGAAACAAGTAAAATTCAATATAGCTCAAACTCGGTACATCAAAAACATATCCAGTTCGGATTATACCAATCAAATTCCAGCATAATATAAAATCAAGCTATGAGCCCTCACAGAGTTTCCAAATTTCAATTAAGATCATACCAAGTGCAGTGGTATGGTGATCGAGAGAGAGAGAGAGGGAGGGCATTCACCTACGACCATATATTTTCACTTACACAAATCATCTATCAATCCATCATCCTAAAAAGACTATTTTATGGACATACACAAATCGACCCATCATTAATCTATTAACCTAAAATGACGGATCAATCATAGAGAGAGGGAGGCAATTCTCCTACAACCATCTGTTTTGTTCACCTCCACAAATCTATCAATTATTGATCATCAATCTATCAACCCACAAAGGCTGTTTTGTGCACGAACACAAATCTATCAATCATCAATGCATCAACCTAAAGAGACCGGCCAATCAATAACGTTCACACTTTATTCTAAGAGTTGACAAATATTTTATGATTTCTAGAGCTAATGTGGACCAGAAATCCTAGTCTGAAAGCACTTATGGATCGACAGAATTCAATACTCGGGTACACATTACAGCATGGCAGAATTTTACTGTAGAAGGTCAGTTTAATGATAGTATCCCTTTCTACCACAACCTCGTCAAAGTTGCCGGCGGACCGACCTCGTTATACACATGGAAATGTGCACGCGTTGTACTTTACTCACATGATGGAATTTGAGAAAATTATGGATGACTCACCATAATTTCCTCGTGTATTTTCAGTGCTGTTATTATTATTATTATTATTATATATATATATATATATAATCTATTTGTAGTCTGATCACGGTTTGCATTTTGCCATTTTGTTTGGAAAAGAGACTAACTGCCAAATTGTTCACGTTTTTCGTTTGCTGATCTTCGTAGCAAAGTCAATATTTGTGTTCTGAATTAACATAGTATATATATATATATATATAATCTATTTGTAGTCTGATCATGGTCTGCATTTTGGCATTTTGTTTGGAAAAGAGACTAACTAGCAAATTGTTCACGTTTTTCGTTTGCTGATCTTCGTAGCAGAGTCAATATTTGTGTTCTGAATTAACATAGTATTTTTTTTTTACCTTTGGGGAAAAAAAAATGATTTGCACGTGTGTTACGCGGTTTTGGAGTCCTATATATCGAGTAGAGTGTGTCTAAGGAAGGTAAACTCTTACTACCGATGACAGACCCCAACGAACAATTCGTAGTGGTCATTAAAGAAGATGATGCTGCCGACCTTAGGAAATCCCTCCTCCAAACTCACAGTGACGACGGATTTCTTTCGTCTAGAACAAGTGACACCAAACATGGCACTTCCTTCGCCAGGACTTGTCTCAATCTCAGCAATGCCATCTCAGGTACTCTCTCTCTCTCTCTCTGTTCTCGGGTCTGTGCTCTCCCTCCTTTGTCTCGCTTGTTATTAGTGCAAGTTCTAGTCCTAGCTTTAATCTTCTGCTAAGAATATAAGAACTTGGGGCCATTAATTAATCGGTTGCTGTTTCATGTGCAGGAATTGGCGTGCTATCGTTGCCCTATGCGCTCTCTCTCGGAGGGTGGCTAAGCTTAGCGATTTTTGTCCTTGTTTCGAGTATTTGTTACTACACAGGCCTTCTCATTCAACGATGTCTGGATGCTGATCCGTGCATCAAAACCTATCCCGATATCGGAGAGTATGCTTTCGGGCGCAAAGGCAAGCTTGTCATCTCTATCTTCATGTATCTTGAGCTCTACCTCGTCGCAGTTGGGTTCCTGATCATGGAAGGTGACAACCTAGACAAGTTGTTTCCCGGCGTTTGTTTGAAGTTCGCGTCGGTAAGCGTGCAGGGGAAGCAGCTCTTCATCTTGTTGTCTGCACTGGTGATTCTTCCTACCACATGGCCACGGAACTTGGGCATTCTCGCCTATGTCTCCGCAGGAGGAGTGTTGGCATCGGCAGTTCTGCTCGGTTCCTTGCTCTGGGCAGGCATCGTTGACACCGGGTTTCACGAGAAGGGCAGAATTCTGGACCTGAATGGATTACCCACTGCTATGGGCTTGTTCTTCATGTGCTTCACTTGCCACGCAGTATTTCCTACCATAAGTTCTTCGATGAGAGACAGCACTCGGTTTCCCAAGGTAAGTGCGGGAACTTTCAATTCTTTTCTTGCCTGCGCACTGGTTATCGTCGTGTTGAACCTTTCTTCTTGGCTTATCACAGGTAGTATCAATCTCGTTCGTCCTATGTACTATAAACTATGCTTTGATGGCAATTCTGGGATACCTAATGTATGGTGAGAAGCTGGAGTCCCAGGTGACACTCAATCTTCCTGCCGGGGAGCCCTACACGAGGATCGCAATCTATACGACACTGATAAATCCTATTACCAAGTTTGCGTTGGCAATGTCTCCAATCTCTGGGGCAATCGAACAACAGCTGGCACTTTGCCGAGGGAGAATGCCGGGGAAGATGCCTAGTCTCCTGATCCGAACTCTCTTACTCTGCGGCACGGTGGTCATAGCACTCGCCATTCCTTTCTTCGCGTACCTCATGGCTTTCGTTGGCTCCTTTCTGAGCGTGGTGGTCTCGGTGTTGTTCCCATGCGTATGCTACCTCAAGATTCATGGGGTCTCCCAAGTCCGGCGACTCGAGCTGGTAAATATTCTGGGAATCGTGGTTGTGGGATCTCTTGTTGCAGTAATTGGTACGTATTCGTCTCTGCGTGATATCATCTGCAACCGGTGAAGAACACTTGCGTTTTTGGAGGAAGAAGATGCGTTAGTAAAATGTAAAGCAAAGAAAGCTATAGCTTTGCTAATCCATAACGATTGTATGTCTTGCACAGGATCTCTCTGTATCTGTGACGATGCTCCATGATCACTCATCTACAATGATATGTTGATGTCATTTTTCTGAACAATATAGCAGAACGCTCACTAAACTTTTGTTACAAACCAGTTGTCGTCGTCGAGCATACATGGGAGCTTCAATAGAATCCATAGGGATAAGAGTAGGGCATTTTCATGTTCAACTTCAGTCCATCTAATATCTGGCAGATATCCTCGAAATTGATGCAAGATTCATGCCCTGAAATGAACCTACAGATCCGTCCACCCACTTCGATGCAGCTCGCCCCGGGCACCTTCTTCAAACCTTCTTCTCTCATCACCCTTCTCACCTTAGCTGCTTCCTCCCATGATCCCTCTTCCGAGTACAAGTTGGAAGCCATTACATAATTTCCACTTCGTTTGGGCTCCAACTCTAGTAATATCCTCTTCACATCCTTCCCGATACCTGTCACATCTTTAGCAACATGCAACTGACAAGCGCTAAGTAACGTCCTCCAGACAACTGCATCGGGTTCTAATGGCATACTTCGTATGAAGTGGTAAGCTTCATGCAGACATCCCTTGCGGCCGAGCACATCAACCATGGCACTATAGTGTGCCATCGTTGGATCAATCCGATGTTCTTCCACCATCTCATGGAAGAATCTGTAGCCTTCGTTGACCAGGCCGGCATGGCTGCAAGCACAGAGCACAGCGAGATATGTCACATAATTTGGTTTGACCGAAGCATTCCCCATCTGATCGAAGAGCTCGATAGCTTGGCTAGCGTAACCATGCAGCGCGAGTCCCAGAATCATAGCGCTCCAAGTCCATACATTCTTCAGCGCCATTCTCTCAAAGACACGGCTGGCATATCTTACAGCTCCACATTTTGCATACATGTTTACTAGGGCGGTTCCCAGCTGAACATTGAGCACCAATTTGCTTCCGATGAGTTGTCCATGAAGCCATCTTCCAAAGCTCAGGCACCCAAGCTCAGCTGCTGCAGAGAGCAAGATTGCATACGTGGTCTGATCCGGCTCAAATCCGCAACTCCTCATCTGACCAAAGATGTCGATCGATTCCTCCGGCAGCGCGTTGTCAGCGTAGACAGACAGGACGGTATTCCATGAGACCACCGTTCTAAGAGACATTCCATCAAACAGCCTCCGCACCTCATCCATCCGCCTGCAGGAGCCATACAGGTTCATCAGAGCGTTCTGCACGTAAACGACGGGATGCACGCCATTCTTTAGCGTATCTGCGTGGACTTGTCTTCCAAGTCGAAGACACATGATCTTGGCGCAGGCTTTGAGCACGAAGGGGAAGGTGAACCCGTCGGGTCTCAGCCCACGGCGTCGCATGTGGAGAAATACAAGTGTGGCTTCCCTCGGGAAGTCGCTCTGGCTGTACCCGCGGATGACATGGTTCCAGGAGGAGAGCATGGTGTCAGCGGCAGAGAGGAGAAGCGTGCTGGCATAGGACAGGTCCCCGCGCGGAGAGAGGGCGCAGAAGCGAAGCATCTCGCTGTTGAGGAACTTGTCGCCGGCGAAGCCGGAGGAATGGAGGCGGGCGTGGATTTGGCGGAGCTCGTCCATGGAACCGCACGATTGGAGAAGCGAAAGGCATCGCTGCTTCATACAAAGGAAGTTGGGTAAGAGTGACCGGATCGTTGCCGAGCATATCTTTTGTACTCCACTTTACATCAAAGTAGGCAGCGAATAGGACAAGACATTATTAGACCATTCGACGTCGCCACTCGCTCGAACAACTTGACAGCCATTAGCGTTCTACTCCGTCCATCATTAGTCGACAGCCATTAGGTTCACCCAGCGGCCTGAGCTCTCAATGTCAACGCACTTATGTGGCAACCAGTCGAAGACAATTTTATGTATACGCTTCTTCAGCTCAAAACAAGACAAACTTTATTGATACAATTCGATAATTTTAGTTCAAACTAAACCACCATGCGGTTTTTTGATTTTGTTAATTGTAAAATCATAAAAGAACAATTTCTATGACAGCCTTCTGCTCAACCAGGCCAAAAGCTAGCCAATCCAACCATATAACTTTTCTCAATTTCCACACCTTCTAAAACCACCAGCATGAATAAGATATTAAGCAGGATGTCAAGTGTTCAGCAAAGGTACACGCACAAGTAGTGATCACCAAATACCTTTGCTTCCACTTGCTATACAAGAGCAGGCCAAGAAGGAAATAAAATAAATAGGTCCAGATGAACAAAGTAGCTACACACTCCCAGTACTCCAGAGACCGCTTCAAGATGCTTGTAGAAGCTCCCTGATATCGTATCCTTGAACCTGTATGCAGCAGAAAAAACGGGGCTTACAGGTAACTAGGAATGTGATACATTAACGCATGCAAGCATGGTTTTATACATTTATATTTTAATCATTTGGAGGACGTCAAAAGAGATCATACATAACACATGACGATATGGTTTACTATTTGCTAAAATAATTACGATATCAAAAGAGATCATATATAACACATGAAGATACGGTTTACTATTTGCTAAAATAATTACAACGGAGATTGAGAAGATCTAGAAAGGAACGATCAAGTGTACCTGAAGAAAGGTGAGCAATAAAATCACCCCCGAGTTCCAGAGTGCATGTATGGTGATTGGTGTTAGAAGATTATGAGTTTGAGCATATGAAAATCCTAAAGCAGTCCCTGTTCAAATTCAATGAAACAAGAGTAAAATACTCACATTTTCAAATAAAGAATTTCGAATAAAACTAATTAGTGCACACATGACTGATGTGATATGTTATGTAGCTATCGGGCGCAAGAGAATTACACATTTTTTTTATAAAGATAATATAGAATCCTAAAACTAAAAAAGCTCAAAAAGCTTGTAAAAGCTACTCCTCTTCTTCTGGTTTTTGTAAGTTGTTGGGAACCCTCATGAAAGCAGATTGTATAATTAACCACAGTCATGCTTACATACTAGTAAATTGTCAACTGGAAAGCTTGGGAAACATTCACCACATTATTGTTTTTTGTGTAAGAAAAAACAGATATATTTACCATATTATTCATGTTCTCCAGTAGTATGTATAGAATCCGCATGCATTAAAATTTATATAATTTTTCTATTGCATTTGTTAAGAGTGCTGCAATATTTAGCTAGTTGAAAATTGACCCTAGCTTACAAAAGCATAGTTGAATAAAATTGTAATCAGATATGCAGACTTAAACAAAAACATTTATTAAAACTTTTAATAAACCCCCAAGACACTTTCTAACTGTTAGAGGAAACATCAAAGTTGAAGCTACACTCTGCTGCCTTATTTAATGAGGTGGACCACAGCTTACTGATCAAAAAGCTATTCCATAAAATGGTAATCAGAAAAGCGATGTAATCATGAACATATATAGAACTTTCGATCAGCCACAAGGCAGTCTCTGACTGTTAAACATTAAAGTTAAAGCTACACATTGTTGCCTAATGTAATGAGGTGGACCTCAGCCAACTGATTAAAGAAACAAAGTACTACCTAGGACAAACAGCTGTGGAAATTCTCCAGGAGTGAGATGAGCAATTGCGAATATGGCTGCACTTATAATCACAGAAATTGGTGTTGGCAAGCTGCATAAACAATGGAAATTCAGGAACCATGAAGGCATAGATATGCTATTGCACACAAAAAACACAGTAATTACTAAATCAAGTTCAGGTATAGGGTATCAGCTACCAAGATCCCACTGAAAAATTTATATAGCCCTGATTCTAAACATCTGTGAAGTCACATACATAGGTTGCAATATTAGTATGTGCCCTGCACAAGATTTAACTTCTATTCTAACTTGGATATAAATAAGATAATAATGGAAGTGGGAAGTTTACCTTGTCTAGAAGAAATCTCACAAGATGAAAAGAACTCAGTGCAGTGAAGTATGAGTTTATACTCTCGATACAATTAAACACAGTCTTTTCTTGTTTAAGGAATACCCATTTGGTTTTACTAAGCATACATGCGTGATTGGCCATGATATATTATATTTTCATATTACAACTAAATATATATTAATATATCAAAACACAAAACGTATTATCTTTACAAAAGATAATTAAAGTAAAATATCTTTTTATCTCAAAACATGTTTTGACATACACAGGAAGGTCTAGAGTCAACTATGATAAACGACTGTAACATCTACTAAAAACTCTGATATATGAAAAGGCGATGATGGTGAGCCAACAGCCAAGTGATTTACAATCAGCAAGGCTCAAGATCTAGCAATGAATCAGTGGTTTGCAACCACCTAAAGGGCGGTAGATGATGGCTCGCGGGTGGTGGCATGCATAGTATGTCCGCTTCTGCTCTCTACCCCTCTACTCAAGCTTCCCTTTTCCTTCTCCAATTTCACCCTCTCTCACTTCTCTTTCTTCCCAGCACTTCTCTCCTTTCTTCCCTTCCCTTCTTTAAGCATCTTAGCCTAAATCTGACATGATTGCAACCACACATCGTGAGGGATAAGGTTAGGTGTAATCAACATAGAATAGCCAAAATCACCGATCTAACCCAAAGTCACAATCCCTATATATTCAGTCAACTCTTGTTCGATTTGAACCTTGACTATCAATTTTTTGCAAATTCCATATTTCTCTAATTGGAGATGGCTGATCGCTAATAGCCAATTCAGATCTCAGTGCTACTTTAAAAATGTGCTAGACATTCTTTCTACATCAACAGCTAAAAGACTCCAATATGTTAGGAATAATTTGTCAAACAGAAATAAATAATTCACACTATAGAATGCCCCAAACAACAATTATAATTAGAATTGACAAATAAATAGAAATATACTGTTGGCACATGGAATGTACTATTTAGTTAGAGACACCATGAGAAATCCACGGAAGATGGTCTCCTCAAGAACTGGGGCTAAAACACCAGTAATGCCCAGTAGACAAGCAGTGCTACAACAAAAAGTAATTTCATAAAATTAGCCATGGATCTTGCCACTTCATTATCTTCTGTTTTCAGGATAGAGACAGAAAACAATACCTGATACCTGAAGAACCAATCAATGGCAACAATCGAATTAAAGCATCAGTCTGCACCAAATTATTCAATGAATTTAGAAACTTCCACAGCATAATACAATATTAAGTTAGTTTTTTTATAGTCTAGAAGTTACAGATTAAACTACTAATAAACAACTTAAGGTAGTAAATATATAATCTGGGGTGATATGTGGCTTAAATGAACTTTGAGAAATTAGGAAATATGAAATCTTTTATCAGCATTATCTATGACAGCATTTGGTAATTATGCTATGCAGGAATATTGAACTCAAGATGGAAAATTGTATCGATTATTATATTAATAGGTGTAGAACTCTTCGTGCCATCAGGTTTTGCAAAATTCGAACCTCTTCCATCATGACTGGCCAAGATGGCAAGGTGAAAATGTCAGACATATATTCAAGATAACCTGATCCATGCATTTGACTCTTTTTCTACAAATGAAATGTACCCCTAAGATTACCAATATATTTCTTCGTTACTGACTGATTATTCTTTATCATAACAAATAGCAAAAAAAAAACCCATCAATTTTCCTTAATGGTTCAGCTAACTGACCAACCAGATCTGAGAGAGTTTGGTTTATAACAAAAGAACATATTCCAATCCAGAAAAACACAAGACAACCAGGAAGCATATTGAACAGTTGTAAGAACTTAAAAGAAAATGATAATAGGTACTTGTACAGAAAAAATAAATTGTTTAACAACAAATGACCATAGGCAGGATCTAACCTCTCTTTGTGGATTTTCACCACTAAAGATGTTCAAGGCAAATCCTGTTAGTGCAATAGCAATTAATGCACCCAGGAGACCAACTCCTGCCCAAAGAAGCCAACCATCCCGTAGATCAAATGGTTCCTTCAAATCTAAGAGATTTCCATTGTAGTCATTAGACAACATCATTTTACATATCCCTCTTCTGTATTGTCAAATAATCAAAGAGCAGTGCTACATCTTAAATCACAACTTAGGTCACGGCCATCTCTTGTGATGCATGTCCTATATGAGTCATGACTTAAGTTGGGGCTTAAATCACAACAAAAACATTTCTGCTAATAAAAAAGTCTTCCACAAACACAAAGACAAGAAAAAGGAAAGATAACTAAAAAAGGTGAAAAATGATCAGAGAGAATGAAAAAGTTCTCTATCAACACATTGCAAATATTATTGTAGGTGGCATAAGTAGGAATATTTGTTTTTTTATTTTTCTTGAAAAAATTGTCTACATGCTTGCAATGCTAACATGATAACAATGGTTTAAAGATCCCATTAAATCCTTATAAAGGAGAAATTTTCTTTTTAGATGTCAAATAAATATGACAATAGGACAAAAAAGAAATGCACAAGAACTCACCATAGCGAAACACATCATCTGGAAGTGGCTGAAAGGTGTTGGTGATGCCATAGATCACTCCCAGCACAACTGCTGTTACAGAACTGCCCAAATAATACATGCAAATGAGATAAACCATTCCTAAAACTGGGAAAGAAACCAAAGAAAACTTAAAAAAATCATGTAGCCACAGAAAATAAAAAATCACATATGATAGAAGGATCAAGGATATACAGTCATACAATTGGCCAGCAAAAAGTATTTCTGCTTTGTCATCTAAACTCAGTTCCCTGTCTTGGAAGCCTAGATACGGCAAAAGTGATGACTCCACCAACCCTGTAAGAACAAAACTGTCTGGAAAATTTTCAGTTTTATTCTGTTGTTAGATATGAACAAATAGAAGATGCTTTCAAGTATGGTTGCAAAGTAGAAGAAAATTGTTATCAAATCCTTGAGAAGTGACATTGATTGCTTCTGTTTCCTCCCAATCGTATGCAATACAGATGACAATCAATGAGAAACATGGTTAAAGAAAAGGTAAAGGCGACCAATTTTCTTGAAAAGGAAATCAAAACCTAACTCGTATGACAAGCTTGCCGTAAATAATTTGAGATCAAGCAACTTGTACTTGGAAGCAATGGTGAACACCACCAGAGAAAGCATGGGAAAAACGCAATTATCATATTTCTTGATAACCAAACTTGGGTACATTTGCAAAATACCTTACTCCACATGCCATCATAGTAAGTGAAACAGTTTGCCAACTCCATGGCACATCCCATCGCCGAAGGACAGACCATTCCACCTCTGAATCCTATATAATATTTAGAGTAGTATGACGATTGTTCTGCTTCAAATTTATGAACATAGATATTTCAACGTAAAAATTTAATCAGGCACTTTTGGAAGTTGTGAAGGAGAAATTACAGAAAAGGGAACAAATTGTTCTCTAATTTGATGCCGCACCTTTTCAGATATTCTGGTCTTCAAATAACCTTTTGCTTTTTCTATACAGGAATCCTTAACCCTAGAAAAAGACGAAAATGATCGTATGACCCTAGATTTTAAAGAAGGGACAATACCTCGTCATCACCGGACGAGGCGGGTTTGAGCTTGTCATTGGCGTTATAAAAGCAGGCGGTGACGGAGTTGGTGATGGTATTGGAGAGACGCCTCCTCTTCTCGCCGCTCTGAAGCAACGGCAGCCATTTGGACTCGCGAAGGAGGGAGCCGCGAGTGGGAACGCCTACCGGTCTCCAGAGGAGCGGCCCAGGGCTTGTCGTAGCAACGTGCCTCAGGAACGCTGCCGAGGGTGGAGGTGGGCGGAGGAGGAGCGATGAAACCATAGAGAAAGGATAAGGGCGGAGGCGAGGTAGAGCAAAGAGAAAGGACGAGTAATTGGCTTGGCTCCACCAAACGTATACGAAGTCGGAAGCTTCGATACGTATGATGTGTGGAACAGGAATGAATGGGTGACGTATTAATCTGTGTATTAGGAATTATTTTTTAAAAATATCTAATAATTTTAATGGTCTTCGCCTTCGTTTATTTGGATATGGTGTAACTCTCGAAGACGCGAGGATGATTTGGATATTGACTTGAGAGATATCGATCATAATTAAATCGATCTCTTTGCATAAATCGAAGATAACTAAATCAATTTAACTTGATTTAAATTTGTGTATATAAGAAGTCTTCTACGATGATCGACTGGGTCTCGAATACTCTCAGTAGTCGTTGAAAGAGGTTTAGAGGCATAAAGACCAAAGTCGAATGAAGTTTTCGATATGATGTCTCCGATGCCTAAGTCAATAATGAAGCTATGAAAATTTTTAGTAAATATTAACACACCAAAGATAGCATAACATGAAGAACAAGCATGAGAGGCAAATCACTCCCGATGGTAGAGTTCAAAAAGCAACGACAAAGGGCTTCGATTATTCGCTCATTGCTAGTGAGGAGGAGGGTCGGTTGCAATCGGTATAGATCATAGTGTTCAGCTAAGTTTGACGGTCGGAAAGGCGACCACAGAATGCGTCCGGTGGTCGATTTCAAAGTTGGGGAGAATGTCCATGCGAATGTGGTAGTCGATGAGGAAGAAAAACTAATCTTGATGAAGTGTAACGGTGATATCGACACTCCGGAGGAAGATAGAAGATTAGATGACTAATTGTCGAGGGAAGGCAAAAGCATGAAAGATCGTCGAGAGGAGGAGCGCGAGTCTTGCTCACTTCTATGAGATATCGTGATAGAATATATGTTTTTTACGAAGGTTATCAAAAACTCGACATGTATTGCTTTCAAATCATGCTAGAAAAAAAAAAAGAATTAGTTTATCTTGATTGTAAGGATAATATTTGTAAGCGTAATTAGAGCTGAAAATTTTTTCTTAAGTTTTGTTTTGATCTGAGAGAGGATTCAACATGTGAGTTAAATAACACAATTCATATTTTCTTAAAGTCTATTTCTTTCGATATTTTTTTAATTAGAAACAAAGAGGTATTATAACCAAAAGCATCGCTTAAAGGATTTTAAAGCCTACTTCAAATAATATTCCTTTACTAGAAACAAATAGGTATTAACAAGCAAAAACATCGCTTAAAAGGATTAGATATCCGAGTAGAGAGTAACATGGAAACGCAAGATCTTAGTTAGACACAAGGGAATAAAAAAAGAAAAATGTCATTTTAGATTATGCACATTCCACTGCGACAAAGCTACATCATGCACCATTTGATAATACTACTCTAGCTTTCGATACATGAATGTATGTTAGTTCATACTTTTTTTTATGTCATCGAGCAAGCCAAGGCCATTATTTGTTCGAGATCATCTCAATACATCACATTCATGGCTCCTTTGACTTGTGACGATTGGCAGAAAATTTCTGAAGCTTTTTGGGTTCAAAGAAAATAGAATCATAAATGAGAATAAAATCATCCTTCATCTTTTATACTTGAAGAAAAATGGCAATAATACACTAATCCACCCACATCCCTCGAGACAAATTGAGATCACGATGAAACTACTAATCCACGTTCAAAAGCAAATAATAATCATATCATCAGAGTGAAAAATGTGTGATCTTACACCAAAAAACAAATTAAGAAAGGATGATTATATCATCGAATGCCTTCTTGATAAAGTTGGACAACTACTAAACCGTCCCATACCAGAGAATGCCAGAGAGAATATGTTTTACATATTCTAGTTTTTGTTTTATTATCACATAATAATGAATCAACAACCATCAAAGAAAATTATAAGCAATTATTAGAAGAATCCTGAATTAATGCAAACAAATTATCGTAATATCCTTTTTTATTTTTTAATCTTTTCTCATGATTATTTATTAACTTCTTATCTTCTCTTACTCATGCGTGTCTCAATCATCTCTCCCTCATTCATATAAATAGATTAAACTATGAGTTGAATCTATTTTCTTTTACTTGACTACCATATTATAAACAGATGGAATTTGGGTCAAATTGGATATCAAATCAACATACAAACTAAAACGTGTTAATTTGTAGACTAAACCTGATTTATGTTATATGACTCTCTTAATTCTTTTTTTTATTATTAATATGTGACTATTCTTTTAGTCCTCTTTTGATTTTCTCGTTATGTATGAATATGTGGCATATGTGAGTGACTATTCTTTTAGTCAATCTTTTCGATTTCATTAGCATCAATTTCCTAACTTCCTAAGTTGTCCTATTTTAAACATTCAAGGAAAACTTACAATTGTTTTGTAGGGTTCTAAGACCATATCCAAATTTCTCCTCTAGTTCATCCGAGATCCATCAACTCTATCTCTATATCAGACTACAAAAGAGGCCTTTAGATGTGCTAATTAGTGGATCACTCACTAGTTCTACTGTCGTTCTCTACGATGCTTTAAGCAAGTGCCCACTTTAGCTAGGATTCTCTTTCTTTTATGCCTGTTTTGATAGAAAAATATTCAGTGGGATACCAAATATTTTAGGAAATTGCTTCCTCAAGAAATGTAGTCTAGAAAGAGGACCAAATCATGATATTTCCTTGTTTTCCCTGTGGCTATATCATTATCTCTCTTCTTTCCTACTTCTTTCTTCGATGTGGTTATGGTTTCTTCCAAAACCCACTCAAAGTCTCCTGAAACTACAGGAGACATATTTATATCCATATCCAAGTAAATAGTCCTCCATACAACATATTATTTGTTCAAATTATTTTTGATGGAGGAAGCATAGTCATCCAAACAAGTTCAAAATCGTCTGGCCTCAGAAAGCAGCGACATCCGCTGTTGCTATTTTGCTTTGCTTCAAAGTAAATAGACACGCTTGGACGAAAAAACAACTTAATCTGTATTTTGCATGCAACTATATATCTCTTCAAAATTATATTTTTTACTGCAGAAGCACAGTGGTTCAGATAAATGATAGTGTTTCGGCCTCGGAAAGCAGCAACCTCCGCTGCGGTTGCTCTTTTGCTTTATCTCAAAGCGAAAAGCACAAAACGCCTGATGCGTGACAGTCCATCTTAATTCCATGCTGTCACCCCTTAGTTTTTCGTTAAAGCGAGGGAACTCGTGCTTTAGGAATCCTAACAGTTGAATGTGACGATGAGAAGCAATGTAAATAGATGCAAAAGGAACAGTGAAAGAGAGGAATATGTTCTTCGTAGGAAAAGGGAATGTGAATTAGGGAGCCATGAGGAACTAATGGATGATACACAGGCAAGCTTTAGTGATTGATGGGGGGGTTGAGTTGGGGCCTAACGAATCCAAAGGAGAAGTGGGGTGGGTAGAGGGGGCATAGCTGCAGCAGTAAGACGGCAATAAAAAAGCATAAAGAAAACTCACTCAGCACAAAAAACTAAGTACCAATACATATTGTTTTTGGGGGTTGCATCGATAAGAGCGCTTCCTTGTTGTTGTAAGAGGGAATTCTAAAGCTAGTCTTTCGTTTGCTGGTGCCCTATTCCCCCCACACATCCCTCCTTTAGTGCTTGCTCAGTAAGGGAACCACCGGAAAGATACTTGGCTTCCCGAGGATTGTGTTCCAATCTCTTTATTCATACCTGACAGAACCTTCTAAAACAGCCTTGGATTTGCTTCGGTTGCAGCCATATATGATTGAAGTGAATCTGATTTCTCTAGGCGTTTTTGGGTCACTGAGCTTTATGCTTTTAGACCAAACCCCGTATGTGATATATGGGAGGACTGTATCCACAGGAATAGAGCACATGAAGAGTAGGATCTGCCTTTTAATTCTAAACCGGAAGCGCCTCCTATCTCTGTGGCTGACGGGAGGACCAATGGATTCTCACACTCGTAGGCTCCTCCTTAAGGTGCTTCTATGCGTTGTGTTGTTGTCATCTTGGAAGCCAGAGCAGGTGTGCGGCCTGAGAAACGTAGGCCTCGTTCTCCGGCGGAACGAAGAGCAAACCGCGGTAGCAAAGAGCCAACGCTTCCTCGCCAGCGTTGATGCTGTCGACATTGACGCGAGCAAGAAACCTGCGGCCGGCCCGTCGCCTGTCGATCCTTACAGCGCGAGCAAACGTCGAGTGCGAAGAGGGTCAGATCCCATTCACAACCGGTGCTGAAGCTTTCAGATTGAGAAGCCGCAGGGAAACAACCAAAGCTCGGGGGGAGATACCCATCATGCAGAGGAACTACAAAGAGGCCACGAGGTTTTGGTAATTGTAACGCTTTGTTTCTTTGTTCCTCATTTGACAGTGTATCTCTCTTGTTCCATCACCCAATGGTTTTGCCACAGAGCTCTACCTGTACATAACTGTTTAAGGGCATAACTGTACATAACGAGTTGGATGTTCAAATCAAATCCATCACGGTGGCTGGCTTGATCCAGCAGCAGCTATCGAGAAATCTTATACGAAAAATTCTAATCGAAAGCAATCTGGTCAACTTTGGGCAGTAGATAAGATCAAGATCGACATGTTCTACCAACATGACTTCATCATTGGCTCATTTTGCGACAGGCAGTAATCACATAGCCATTAAGCTCTAATTTATTGCCTAATCTGTAATCTAGTTAGAGAGGTGACTTGAAGCCACAACACATGATACAGTGTCGAGAGATAAAACTCAAATCTAATGCTATAAAACAAATATTTATAGTCAACACAGATCTTTCTATAGAGATACGAAACTCACAGGAGGACGATAAGAGACTAATGCCAACGATGAACCTCGGTGACAGAGTGCCATAAATTGTAGGAACTCAATAGGTACCAAAGTTTTCCTTCTCATGAGAAACCCTGAAAAGATGAGGTAAAGCAATTGTTTTCTTGCCACTGGTTTTCCATTTCTGGAACTTGAATCCCGATTACTTTGAAGGATATTGTTCTGTTTTGCAGAACTAGGGATGCTGCCAAACAAGAAAGAAGAGTGTATGATACAGAAGATGAAAGCATGATTTTAAATAACTCTCCAAAGGCTAGTTAAAACTAATCTAATATACAAAGATATAAGGTTTGACAAATTTAGAAAAAATGATCCACCTTTGATGTGACAAGCTGTTTCGTTGCAGAGCATTTCTTCTCATCAGAGCATGTACTTTTGCTTCATGGCTATTGGCAAGAAAAATAACTGAGCTTTATTAGAATTAATACAACATAAGGTTTGGATCCAGAAAACAAATCCCAAGTCACCTATTACAGTACTCCAATTTTGCCGCCTTCATCAGGTTACTTTTCACATTGGACAAGCTATTACTCGGTCCAATTCCTATAATCAGTCATCAAACATGTTAATTTGGAAAAACTACTATATATACATCATATGTTTTTTGTGATCTAGCAAAGTTGGTTGCTGCAGCAACCAGCATTTAGTTCACTTTTTTCGGACATTCACAATCCTCAAAATAAAACACATCAAACACAGGAATAAAGAAGTTACCTCGCCGGTGGTCTCTCTTATTTTTTGAGGGTGGAATTTTAGAACAAATTTGGATTTTCCGACTTTGTTTCTCTTCAAAGAACAAAAAGTAACAATTACAAAACATCTACAAACATTTTCAAATGATGTAAAAATAATGTGTTAGCTTATTAATTTCAACCTTAATTGGTAGAATAATTTACCAACCTAGAACAATGAGAACAATTTGTTAATCTAGAATGACTTCATTAGTCCTTGCAAGCTAAATGACTTCTTCAAAATTTTGCAAGATAAACACCAGACTTATTGGCATCAGACAAAACGAGAGACTTCACGATCCCAAACTTAGTCCAAAAATGTTAACAATAAACAACAGCTTGTTGATAAAAGGCTATTTCTCTCTTGATAATAAATATTAATAAGGCAGTCTTAATGATTATGATCTAGAATTCCAACTTAACTGCCATATATATGGTCTGCCCCAAGGCCAATGCTTCAATAAGCAGAGCAGGCCACTATTGGCCCTTTAAACACAATACTTAGATTAGACAACAAAACCAATACCACCAATTTTTAGGCAAAGCCCAATCTTGGTCACAAATGCATATCATGTGAGAGTTGGGTTCCAAATGTAAATACTACATTAAATTTTAACCACTAACAAATGATGGAACAACTTATGCTAATACATAGAAATGGATTTTTATAATTATGTCATAATTATCCTCAAATATAACATGTTTTGTTTGATAGCATTCAATCAAACCTACAACTTGTTGATCGGGTAATGCTCAAGCCCGACATGTGTCATGAAATTATAAAAAAAGTAGGAAAATTACATGTCTTGAGGACTCAAATGTACAATCTGCTACTATGACACCATGTTGGGATTATTCCTGAGAATCCTTATAATTTGACAGTTCAAACAATCAACATTTTCCATAGGGAAAAAGTTCAGCTATAAAAACTCAAGCGAGAAGCCTATACAGCATAATCACAAAATGAAACACTATGTGCTTCTGCACCTATCAGACAATAGTTGCAGACAGACATCTGATTTATTTGTCTTAAATACTTATATTGCCACAGTGAAAATGCACCTGTGATGAAAGCAGCATTCTGAAGCTAGATGCTGTTCAACTTAGCAATGTACCAGTTGGTGCAGTTCAAACAATACTCCATGCTACAGAACATATAATTAACAGGCACAAAATATAAAAGTGTATGATGACTCTCTAGCTTGACTCTCTGCATAATTCTGTTTAAGTTTCTTGGCCATTCTATTTTTAGCTTCTTTCCTTTCCTTTTGCTTTGCCTACAAGCAAGTCATGCAAATTCAACACGCCATATATCTTTTGAAATATAAATTTATAGACAATAGACATGACATCCTAAGATTTCCTTTTAGCAATCTCTGCAGAACTTCTATGCCAAGAATGTGGTTGGCATGGTTCTTGGTTAGTGATTCTATTTCTTCACCCAGAAAATTATAGATTGGCCAAAAAATCACTTATAACAAGAGCAGAAAATCCTAGCAAAATGATGCAGCACCTCATAGAGCAGTCTCCACTTCTGTTTCATCCTGTTGATCACAGTATTTGCACTCTCCACTCCAAATTGTTGCTCATAGAATCTTTTCCACGAGTCATCTGTCACTGGACTGAGGTCCCTTCCCTAAAATGGCATAGTAAAATCAATTATCAATGGTAGTGACTCAGAAAGCTTAAGATTAATACGAAGACCATGACCATGTAAGAATTTCAAAAGAGGACTGATAGCAACGCATGACTTTCTTTCGTTGAGTTCTCAATGTGGGTCAACTCATTAATGTTACAGTGAGGTAAGATGTCCTTCAAGAGGTGTAACTCCATGTCTCCAACATCTTCGATGTACCTAAGGCTAGCGATCGCCGTGCCCATGCATAGTGATACGGCATGTTTTGGAACCCCGGACACGTCACCACTGACGCCACACGCCAAGTTAGAACCGTACCAAGAAGCTGTTCCACCTGTCCTGTCCCGAGAGCTCGGGGCGATGCCGTCTGACGCGGCATTGCACGCCCTGAGACGGCGGCTGGTCAGAGGCATCGTCTCATCCCTCGAGGGTCGGCGGCCACGTCGAATCGACGTGCTACCGACCCTCGTGCAATAGTATAAAGCCCCGGGTTAGTTTCCGGCCAGAGGGGGCAATAAAAGAATTCTACCCACTACTGACTTGATCGTCGAAGGGATCAAAGTTGGGAACTATCCGACGAAAGCCATTTTTGCAGGGAAGTGTCACCACCTACGGCTCGCGAACGTCCCACCTTGGAAATCCCCGACCGACGTCCCCAATGCGAGCCGTCAACTGGCCCGGATCCCGACCGATGCTAACCAGCACCCCTTCCCGAGGGCACGGCTACCTCGTCATTCAGCTCATTCCACGTAAGACTCCCGACATCGACCGACGGACCTAGCTACGCTGACTCATCAGCAACAGTATATTTGTTCGTTAACACATAGCTCCACCAATGTGGGAACTTTCCTGCGGGATTCCATTCACCACTACAGATCTTGATCTGCGGAACCGTTTAGATCCCGCAAATTGAATGTTCACGCTCTAGTTATCTCTGCATTTAGGGTAGATTCCTACTAAACAATAGCACACTATACAAAGCATAGATTCCATCCAAGAAACAAACACAACAAAAAAGATGACAAAGGAACGGATTCGATTGATTAAAGGTAAATTTTGTAGAACAGAAATATCACATAAAAAAAACAATCAATTCCCCCAAATCGAGTGACAGAAAGAGGGTTGAATGGATATCTAATTCTGGTTCCGTGCGATCCGAAGATAACCGAATCGAAAATGCCGAAGGAAAATTAGATCGTGAAAGAATCCATATCTCATCAAACCACACCTCGATCGTACGACCATATGGAGGAGAGACGAGCCGAGACGAGAAAGAAGAGGACTTTGTGGTTATAATTTATAATATTTCTAAATCTTTTCATATAAATCGCCGGAAAAAAGAGTCGTAAATGTAACAGACTACGGATTCACTGGGCCAGGCTGCACAATGTCACTGAGTCAGCCCAAAAATAAGTCTTCTAGGGATGCTATGACACGCAGCGTGATACGCTACCGCTAAGCGTTCGCTTTGTGATTGCAGCTATAGGAGAAGAATTGATGCATCTTTTGTTGAGAACCGCCTGCTAAAAGCAGAATGATGATGATAAATTTTGTAAGGTTTAAGTAAATCATGTAGTGTTTTTCTATAAATTTACATTAATATACAACTTTTTTTTGAGGAAAAAAATACTATTTTGTTTTTTAAATAATAATATAAACTATAGAAGGGAAGAAATAAAAGAAAGTGATGGAAACTAAAGATGAGAATAGATAAATATTATAAATGTTTATTACTGGAATAAAAATTAATGCATATGACAAAAAGAAAAAAAGGCAACCGTTAACATAAGTAGTTAATGAGTCTTTTTATTTCTTTTACAGCAGCGTCGCTGTCGAATTCAAATATATCTTGGTGGAAGAGGGTAACATTTGGGAAGTCTTGGAAGCCTCGAGGTCTTCTCAGAATAGGAACGCGAAAGATCGAATGTTGAGGTTCCGAAATTTCTTCTGCCGATCGAAGCTCGCCGCCACCGTTATCTGGATCTCCGTTTCCGTCCTTGTCTACCTCGCGTTTCGAATCTCCCTGGAGAGCTCCGATCCCTCCCGGGCGCTCGTCACATCCTCCGATTCCGGTAATTTTCAACCATAATTTTCCCTAATTTTTTCAATATAAAATCTTTCATCAGTGGAGATAGTTTGTGCGACGGATTAATGAACCGAACGAATGGGTTCGTGGACATATTCCTGATGAATCGGGAAATCCCTTTTTGTTTTCTCTTTCGATTTGGTTACTTGGACAGACGGATCATTGTATCGCGATTAAATAATTTTATGTTTTTGGATCAGAGTCTAGGATGTCGATCTTGGAGCGGCGGAAGATTTTGTATGATAAGATGGCTAAGGACTTGGATGAGCACGGCGCAGCATTCTTGAAGCACGGAGAGACTTCACAGTCACTGTCGATTTCAGATCTATTTGAGCAGAAAAATGATTCTGTTACTCCGGTGCTGAAGGTGGATTAGTCTTTGTTGACGCTTTACTTTGTTTGTTCTTGAGGATTTTATTTTTCACTATTGGCTTTGATTGTTGTATAATTATTTTTGTTCAAATAGATGGCGGACCCTCCTGTTCGGGCAACGGTGCTTCACTTGAACAGTGAACACTCAATACCAATTTCGTATGTGATACTCACATTATCTGAAGTCTGTTTGTGGAGAATACTTTGCAGTTAAATGAGCTGTCTGTTTAGTTTTCAGATACTTGAGAGGGTTTTAACACTATCTTATTGATTGGGGAGTTATCCAGAAAAGGAAAAGTCTTATCGACTTTAAATGCATGATATTAGTGATTTGTTATGGAGACCTAAGTTAGATATCTGCATTATATCTGCTTTAGCGAGATCTTAGTATTCTTATTTTTTTACTTAATTCAAATTCAATGCTGTAGCTCTGGTTTCTGCATTATATCTGATTTAATTATTAAATGATGTAGCTCTGACTTCTCAATCACACCAAATTGTCAGCAAATCACAATAAAATGCGAAATATTGTCATTATTTAACTCATTTTGAATCTTTATTTTTTAAGAAGGGATTTTGACAGCTGGAATTCGATTCAATAAACATTTAAAAAAAGGAAAAAAATAACTTGTTGTGACCAGCAAGAATAACTTTTGAAATACACTCTGACTTGCATGTGCAAATAAGAAAGAATTATGAATCTATCTTATATGTTCTCTAGTTAATTATTCATTTGCTTTTGTTGAAGTTTGGAGATACTTCTTTACAGGATTGTGTAGTGTTAAAATGATTGGTTCAAATAGAGAAGTGTTTGAAGTATTGTCTAGGCATTAATTAATCTGTAGGTGAAGAGGAATGTTTTATAATATAGTTATGGGCATTGATACTTCATGGATCCACATACTTGTCCCTTTAAGAGATAGAATATCTGAAGAAGCAGTGTAGTATAGAAGCCAAATATGAGATGAATTCCCAGTTGGTGATGTTATTGGGTCCCTATCCATTCTATTGTTAGGTTGCATCTGGATAAGGGTCTTGCAACAAGAGGACGGGCCTGAGTCAAGCCTTGGGTTTGAGGACAAGTATATACCAGAACTTCTAAAAAAGACATAACTTGAAATGTAAGATACAATTTTTAGTTACCATTTGATAGGACAAAATACTATATATAAAAAGTGCTTGGTCATCCTTTTTGGCGAACTTAGATGGTTATCTCAGTTTGCACTAAGTATACTCAACGCTCATAACTTAGAGGACATGGTAAGATTTCCTGCAATATGATGTTCATAAACAAAATGAGTTACTTTAGTCACAATATTCGACACATAAAAATAATTTTCGTTTTCAGTCTCTTCTAGCAGTTTGTTTGAATGTTAGATGTCTTTAGCATCCTCAGAAACATTGTTTTTTATTGTTTCAGTTTCGGCTTTCCTGGAGTATATAGCCTCACAGAGTTTTGTTTCAGTTTCAGTTTCACAGAGTTTTGTTGCAGAGAGTGTGTGTATATAGCCTCCATTAAATTTTCATCAAAAAAATTCTTTGCTTTATTCATTTTACTGATCGTGGCAGGGAAGCAGTTAGAGAGATATTTCTTCCCTATTTTAACGGAGGTAATGCACTGTATACCACTTTTGCACTTTGCAGCCCTTGTGACTCCTACAAATGATATATGTAAACTAAGAAGAAACTTCAAAATTTAATTTCATGTCTGTAAATGTTCTTCATTAGTATGACACTTCAATTGGTGTCATCTTCCTTGCAAAAAAACATCAGCTGAACCTGCAAATTGTTTTATTCGAGGTCAATTGTCTTTCTCAGTACTAATTATTTAATTTATGAATTCTTCACATTTTCTGGTATCATATAGCTGACATTATTATTTTTCACTATATTCAGTTATCTGGTTTCAAAATGTGAGCATATACCACTCGAGCATGTTTCACGCATCCCATCATATCACACCTGTAACTGCAACCGATGATGAGGTATGTGGAATTTTTTTATTATTACTATTGTGCTTATTTGGCATTTCTTCTTGTATTGATGTGGTCTGTCTTATTTCTTGAGATTGAAGATGAGGCAAACACTGTAAGAGGTGTTGCAGAAGTTCTGTGCCCTCTGAAAATTGTCTTGGATAGAGTCGTGTTGACATCGACAGGTGTGCTACTGGGATGCTGGCAGGTTCACCTGATACTTCTTTTTCTGTGGCTTTCATCTTATTAGACTTGTTCTCATTCATTATATTTTCATTTGCTGTCAGATCAACTGTAAATAACTTACTCCAGATAGCCACCTATATCTGCTGCAAAATGCAAAAAACAAGTATCTAGTGCTACCCCTTTGATGTAGCCATGATTTATATTAAAATTTAATGAAACTTGTTTGCATTTGATATAATCTTGCACTAGTCCATTTTGGTTTCCATTTTGTGACTCAATCTAGTAGTTATTCTTGTTTTTATCATAAGAATTAGATTTTGTTAGGTTGAGTTATTGTTTTTAGTTTAAGCTCGTCACTCAGAACTGACTACAGGTTGTCAGTTCTCTCTGGGATTTAATGGTAGCATTGATAGTAATCATAAATTACTTAAATTTGTCTAATTGAACTCAAAGCCTTTTGCGGTCAGTAATACAGTAGCTAATTTGTCCAAGTGAATGGCAATGTGAAGGGAGCATAAGGATGATGACAGATAAAAAGCTTGATTCTATGGTGTACGAAGCTAAAATTTCAGTTGAATTTCATTAGGATTGAACACAAACAAGCTTCAGCATGGTGTTGACTGCAAAATTTCAGTTGAATTTCATTAGGATTGAACACAAACAAGCTTCAGCATGGTGTTGACTGCATTGAAGAGCATTATGCAATTCTTTCCATCGTTAAGATACAGAACAGTAATGCTTCTTAATTCACCACTATAAATGGAGAACAATCCATAATTCCATATAATTTGGAGATAGCTTTGTGATATTTTCATCCTGCTTGTGTATGTTTTCAAGAAAGAAGCAAAGAATTAATTGAAGTGTGGGTACCACAGGGTTTTGAATTACCACTTCAGAAACAAGGTGCACTTGAGGGAAGGAAATTTGGTACAGTATGTTCCTTGTCCACAAGGAATAAACAGCGTGAGACAAATCTATTTTGCACTTAAACCATCATGGTCAAGTGACTTTGAAGGACTAAGTTGGGCTTTTTTAGTTCTGTCATCTGAGCAATAAAAGAAAAAGGGTGTACCCAGGAGCACATATACTTCCGCCGCTGTGAGGTTTGGGGAGGGTCAATGTGTGCGGCCTTATTTGTAAATATAGAGAGGTTGTTTCCGCATTAGAACATAAATTATTAGACAACACAACTTGACTTCAGACCCATCCACATAATTGAATGGATTTTGGACTCATCATCATCATGGTTAAGGCATGAATGGCCAAGCTAGAGGAATAACACGACCTTAAAACAAAGTTCCATGTGTAGGTTGGCTATGGGTTCAGTTTCAGTATCCCGTGTGGGGCTCTCTCTTGCCATGTCGCTCTCTAGAATAACTTGGACATGTTCATTTACTAGTATAAGAACTTGTAGGAAAGTTGACCTAGGTTGGTCATGGTTTGATTAGTCAACCAATCCTATTTTTAATGGCTGACTAAATTAAGGTTTCTTGGTTAAAAATAATGGACAATCCAGCAGTACTATTTTTCATTGGAGCTGCCCCAAAGTGTGACAGAAAAGAACTAGAGACGTCCCTAATCGATATAAGAAAAGAATAATACCATAAGGACAACCATCTGTGTTAAAATGGAAAACATTTCAGCAAATTTGATGAAGTTGTCATCTCTAATGACAAATTGAAGTGGTCTCTAGAGTTCAAATAAAGTTCCAATTGATATTCAAAAACCTATAGTACAGCTTTGTCTAGTAATTTTCCTATCAAAATTTGAATTTTTATGATTTTTGGAGTTATATTTCAGAGAACCTTTTTGGGATGACTCCATAACTCTTATAAAGATATGTTGGCAGTCTTCTTGTGTTATTATCGAAATGATTAACAAAGTTGCCTATTTACTTTTTTCTCTTTCCTCTTTTCCTGTATTTAGCTTCCTCTCTTTTCTTTCTTTTCTTCTCTCTAAAAGGTTACTATTATCCCTGGAAGCGAGACAATACCTGATAGCAGGTGGCATATCTTATTGATCAAATTCTGAATCTAGTGAATTTCTGGCCTCTAATTTGACCAGATAGGACCTGATTTCTATCCTATTTAATACATTTCATAAAAGCCTCATTGTACTTAATTTGTGATTCTACTGCATTACTTATATGGTTTTTTCCCTTCATAAAGATTTCAACTTTCTGTGTATTTTATTTAAGAATTGCTTCCCATAATGCTGATTGGATCATTGATTGAGATGTTTACACCATCTTATTCTATCGTGGTTGGAATGCCACTCTAAAAGTTGTTTTTTGTTAACCTTTTCGTTCCCTTTTTCCTTATCATTGTGGTTGCTTGAGTCTCAACCAAGTGCTCTTCCAACTATCATATCTGTTTATTCTCTTGAATGACCAGGTGACCTCTGGTACTGATCCCGCTGTTATTCGGGCTAAACTGAGAGACGCCCTTCCACGTGCACCTAAAAAGCAACTGGTAAGAGAAGCTGGTTATTTTACTTCCAATGATCTATTTCTCCATTGATGTGACTATGTGATGCAGCATTGCATAGAATAGGAGCCTGATCAAATGGATTTCTTTTGAAATGTAGAATTATAATGTACACAAAGTATCCTCGTGTAAACTGTCATGTGCACCATGATTGTTATCATTGTTATTGTTATAGTTATCATCATTATCTAGCAAAATTGCACACACACACAGATCTTACTGCAAAAACCTGATCTTACTGCCGCTACTCTTAGTTTAAGTAAAAACCTGATAATAAGCTTGGTTTATATTGGTACCTTTATAGGGTTACCTTCTGATAAGCCCTGTTCTGGATTGGACCCGGTGAAATCACCAAATCCACATCCCATTTTCTAGTCAGATTGGTAAATATCAGTTAATATTGGCCAGTCTGATTGGGTTTTTATATCTTATTTGAGATCATTTAGGTTTTTCATATTTTTGTATATTTCTTTAACTAAAACAAAATAATGTTAACCATTTGAAAAGTGATTAAATTAGGTATTTTGGGTGGATGTTAACCACTGAGATACAAAGGATCTTAATAGTTGCAGAGATATATGCTATAATGGTAAAAATGCTATTTTCGGAATTTGTAAAGTATATGAAAGCTCTTATTATTATTGTTGTTGTTGATCTGTTGCATTGAGACATGCCATTCTTCTGAAATTCTCTTTCTTTTGTACAGTATGATTCCGTTCTACTTCATACTTCATTTGCAAGACTTCTTGGACGTCCTAAAATCTTATTGGAGGTAACATAACAAATTGATTTTGAAATTGTATTTAGCTTGACTGATGGCTTTTGTTGGATCTTATGGATGCTTGTTGTTGTTGTCGTCATTCTCCACAACCTTCTAATTCCAGTTTAATGTGAGCATATCCTTGTATGATAGCTAAAGTTGATATCTGGTTGGTGCTACAACAAGAAACCAAAGATTGGGCATGAACTACAGGATTGGACTAAAATTAGAAAATAAGAAAACATCCCTAATGTTGTGATGTCATTGCTACAAGTTATATTTATGTAAATGCTCCAGCCTGATGACTCACTGTGCTATCCTTTTCCTGTAGAAGCTGGAAACACCTTCTAATCAACTCCAGTTGTTTCATGAGCTTGTTTCGCAGCTTAACAAGAAGCTTCAAGGTTTTGAGGTAGTATCTTGCATATATCTGGACAATTACTTTAATGAGCTGAATTTGTAGTCTGCTACTTACATCAGCTGGTTGTCCTTTTTATGTCTTGATATCATTGGCCACTGAGTTATCCTATTCTGATCATTATGTGTCTCCTATCTAGTGAATCACATCCTTTGCCCTTTGCATGTTTGTGCTGATTAACTTTATCCTTTCAGGCGACCATGTCTGAGCTCTGGTTTGTGGAAGAATATGATGTGCTGGCACTGGCATTGAATGGAAGAATGAAGACAAGGAGATTTCCTCTTAGTTGCACAGGAAATTAAGCCTATTGAAGGAGGTAACACGAATTTCATATATGTGATGATATTGAGCTATGATGATCTTCTAGATATACTGTTTGTTGAAGAACATGGATGAAACAACATGCTGCCAATGTAGAAGGGAAAACCAAGACCAGGTGATGAGTGTATAATATTCACTGGAGTTATAGTGTATCAATAGTAACAATTTGACTCAACTTTTGGCTAGTAGAATCTCGAATCAATAATTTGGCTGGTAGATTTTGACTCTACTCAGAGTAACACAACAAATATCCACATGATTTTATACAACAGATCACGAAATCAAGAGCGAGCAAGACTTTTACCAAGGATATCAACAAGTTAATTGGAAGGAAGTAGACAAAGCAAGAGAAGACCTTGGAAATAGTGATGAATAAGATGGCAATTGATCTTAATTTGTTGAGTTTGCTTGTTATATATGGGTGGTGATTTTGTTCATCATTATATCTAGTGGGGAACTCTCTAGTTTTTGTCTGCATTTTCTACTGATGAATTTGCTGATATCCCTCTTCCTTAATCTGTTTTGTCGACTCAAATTGATATCTGCTATTCTATCTTCAGTTAACGGGATGATAATGATTAATATTGTGCAAATTATTGGAAATAATATTTTGTTCTGTAGGATTATATGATAATGCATTGTATTCAGACACTGTATATAACTCTATATGTCTTAAGACTTCTTGAATTACTACCTTGGCTAAAATTATGTGGCTAAAATTACTCACATATTTTATTTCCATTCCCAAAAATGCTGGAGACGGTAAAAGTCAGTCTATTGAATGATGAGTACACATGGAATGGAGGGAAGTGATGAAGATCTTTTGCGATGACCCAAGGCAAGTCAAGCAGGGGGTAGGCAAGTCTATTGCATTATCGTTGGGCCATTCCTTTGGTCTAACTTTACATGTTTGGCCACATATATTAACAGTACATCTAACACTTTCCCTGTAACTCCTTTTTCTTTTATATTGAACAACGTACTATCCTGCTTTATCGTCTGCCTCTACCTGTAGGCTTTCATTGGATATGAATAGATGGATCCGGAAATAGACTTATTTTTCGTACTCGTAATTTTTATAGGAATATTTTACCTTAAAAAATTTTATTGGTGAATTTATTGATTTTTAAGACCTCTTTTTCATCACTCTTGTAAAATTACTCATTCGCCACCACCGTGCCTTGGATCATTGATGTATTATCGCTACTGTGGTGTATCGAGCTGAGTGGTGGTAGAGGAATATTTTTGTTAAAATAATAAAAATAAAATTTTTATCTTGGTTTTGAATATGGATCAGTTAATTCCTTATCATTTACTCATGTTTAAAATAACTTATACATTTTAAAAACTATAGCATATAAATCTCTCTTATCAAGTATGAGTTAATAGATATTAAGGTCTCCTTATATAATATGATAATTCATAATAAACTATTAATATAATGACATATATAATTTAAATTAAAAGAATTATTTTAGCTCCTGTGATTTTGGTTATGGATCATTTAAGCCCTTATGGTTTTGCTCATGTCTAAAATAATCTCTATATGTTAAAAAACATAGCATATAAGCCTCTCTTGTCAACTTCGAATTAACAAATTAACATCATTTTTATGCTTCAGAAAATAAACCCAAACTTTCCTAGAATAATCATCAATGAAAGTCAACATATACCTGGCACCACCCTTAGACTGAACTTGAGCTGGACCCCAAAGGTTTGAATGAATATAGTCAAGAGTACCTTTCGTTTTGTGAACTGCCGGAGAATTGAAGCTGACTCTTTTCTGCTTTCCAAAAATGCAGTGTTCACAAAAGTCCAGTGGCCCAGTACTCTGTCCGCAAAGTAGACCTCTTTTGCTCAATATGCTCAAACCTTTTTCGCTCATATGACCCAAACGCATATGCCATAATTTGGTGATGTCAGAATCAGACAATGATGATGACGAAACTGCAACCGAACCTGTGACAGTAGTTTCCTGCAGAATATACAAGCTACCAGACCTACAAGCTTTCATAACAACAAGGGCATTTCTAGAAACTTTCATAACTCCACCTTCAGTTGTGTATTTACACCCAAGGGCCTCTAGGGTGCCTAAAGAAATGAGATTCTTTTTCAAATCAGGAACATGTCTAACATTAGTGAGCGTCCTCACAATACCATCATGCATTTTAATTCGGATTGTTCCTCTACCAACAACATCACATGCAGCATTATTGCCCATCAAAACAATTCCACCATTACAAGATTCATATGTGGAAAACAAATCCCTATTGGGACACATGTGATAAGAACAACCTGAATCTAAAATCCATTCATTTTTAGACTTTGTCCTGTCATCAATAGCAAAGAAAATATTTCCAAAATTCTCATCAGATGCTACACTAGCTTCAGCGGATTCAATAGTTTTCTCAACAAATTTTTCCTTTTGCTTTAATTTATTTTTCAATTTAAAGCAATCAGATTTAATGTGCCCCATTTTATGACAATATCTGCATTCCAAATTTCTATGTCTGGATTTAGATCTAGATTTAGATCTACTACTGTCAAATTCTCTTTTATCCATTCTCCCCCTAACAACCAGACCCTCAGCCTGATTCTCTTTACTTTCCCCAGTGATATTCCTGTCTATCTGCTCCTTAGATTTCAGTGCAGATTTAATTTCTTGATAAGAAACTGTTTCTTTTCCATAAATCAAAGTATCATGAAAATGCTTAAAAGATTTGGGAAGAGAACACAAGAGTAACAAAGCCTTATCCTCATCATCAATTTTTGCATATATATTCTCCAAATCCATAACCAAAGAATCAAACTTATCAAGATGCAAGAGTATAGATGTACCTTCAATCATCCGAAGCATATACAGACTCTGCTTCAAGTAGAGACGATTCTCCACTGTCCTCTTCATGTACAAGGCTTTAAGCTTGTCCCACATGCTCTTAGCCGTAGTCTTCGTAGCTACCTCCCGTAAAACCTCATCAGAGAGATTTAGAATGATGCTTGATCGGGCCTTCTTATCCATACCCGCAAGATATTCCTTTGACGTACCATTTGGAATGTTCTCAGCACCCTGAAGTGCCAAATCAACTCCGTCTTGAACCAGAATGGCCTCCATCTTGAGTTGCCACATGCCAAAGTTGACATTTCTGTCGAATTTCTCGACAACAATCTTTGTTATTGTCATCGTTGCCAAAAGATCCCAAAACCTGGCTCTGATACCAGTTTGTTAGAGCTAGCCCCAGGATATTTACCAAAGGGTAATTTTGGCAACACAACAAAGACAATAAAGCGAAAATAATAAAAGCGATAAGAACAAACAGAACACCAGATATACGTGGTTCGGTCAAATGACTTTGACCTACATCCACGGAAGAAAGAGGAGCAAATTACTATTATAAAAGAGGGACTCGGTCAAATGACTTTGACCTACATCCACGGAAGAAAGAGGAGCAAATTACTATTATAAAAGAGGGACACTTACAAATGCCTTAGGAAATATTCCTAGGCCATAAAACACCTTCAGCTTCCTAAACAAGAAGACTTCAAACCATAAGCAGGTTTTCTTGTGATGCCTGCTGTACTTCTTGTGGTGTGTCTAACTTCAAAGCTCAGGCCCTTATTTATAGTTCCAAGACGAGACAACAAGTCTGATTTTCCCGATGTGGGACTATGGGACTTGCCAAACTAACAGTATGGACCATATTGGGCTGATCAAAATGTTAATGATATTTTCCCTCATCATTTTAGAACTAGAAGAATGGCTCAATGTTATAGGAACGTTCACGAATACTCATGAGGCCTTATCCCTGACCCACATTACTTTCACTCGAGTGGGTAATGACCATTCTTTCCATATATGGATGCATCCATCTTAGTACAAACATCAACACAATATTGGTATCTATTCAATGACTCGGGCCTCTCACCCCTAGAGGCGATCTCGAGCCACATACTCGTCCTTGTTAAGGTGTTCTTGAACCTCACCCAACATGTGCAAATGCTAACGGGCATAATATATGTCGTCATTTCACTTTTGCCCCAATTAGCCCAAAAGGTGACACCATCAGCTCAATCGCGGTCACCAACTTAGCCACCACTAGTGTCAACACCTATCAAGGTTCTCCCACTCGATGTGGTGCTGAGATCATAGAAGCACCTAAGACCCGTCGAATCGTCAATCGAGGGGGCACTTTGTTCCTCAATCGTGGAATTTAGTGGATCACACAATCACTCTAACTTAAATGAATCCAAGACTTAATTGGTGAATTTGATAGAGGATTCCCTACGAATTCAATTACAATATATAGATCGAAGTTTGGAGGAGATACAATAAGAGTTTCAATAAACTAAAGGCGAAGTATTGGTTGACTCCACCTCGGGTCATCGTCATTCACCCAGAAAATCCAGGAAGAATTGATTCTAGCAAACTTTTGCCTCTCATTGTTGGAGTCATTCGATGACAATGTCAACCCGATGGAGCACGTCAGAGCTTTTGGTGCCTAAATATCATTATATGATACTTCGAATGCCCTGATGTGATGTACCTTCCTAACCATGTTAAGATGCTCAGTATGAGAATGGTATGCCCACCTATAGTCGCTTTCTATTGGTTCTTTTGACCAGCTTATGAGAGAGTTTGAACTTCACTTACTTGAGAGTGTGCACTTGAGACTAGTGGTAGCAATTCTTCTCAAACTCTCGCAAGGGGAGAAGAAAATGCTTGTAGAATTCGTCACTTAGTTCACTAATGAAGTGGATTCCCATCCATTGCTCATAATATAGATCTTTATGATGAAGCTCAAGCCCTATCATTTTTTCTAGTTGTTGGTGGAAATGTCATCGACGATAGTATTAGAGGTACTTTAGAGGGTTAATCAATATATTGCTATCGAGACAATAGATTTTAGTAAGTGTGAGGAGTCATGAAAGAGGCTGAAGTAGGAGCGATTGTCATCTAACTCGACCTCGAGGTCACCAAAGTGAAGAAGGAACGAATGACCCGCGTAAGAAGAAACTCATCATGGTGGGAAACATAAGATGAAATATGCCCAAAGTGTATGTGTTGAGAAAACTGGACTTTTGTAAGAAGAAATACATCACAGTGGGAGGCACAAGATAAAATGTGTCCAAGGCGCATGTGTTGGAAAAATAGACCATCGTAAGAATAAACCTACCATGGTTGGAGTCATAAGATAAAATGTGTATGAAGAGTAAATGTCAAGGAAACTTGACCCATGTAAGGAGATCTGCCATAGTAGAGGCATAAAGCAAAATGTGCCCAAGGTTCATGAGTAAAAAAAGCCCAACCCACATGAAGAGATCCGTCATGGTAGAGACACAAAACAAAATATGTTTAAGGTATACGAGTCAAGAAAACCTAACCCATATAAGGATATATATCACAATAGAGGCATAAATCAAAATATGTTCAAGGCGTATGCACGAGTAAAAAAAACTCATCCCATGTAAAGCGATCCACCATGATGGAGGCACAAAACAAAATATATCAAAAGCACATGAGTCAAGAAAACCTGACTCGTGTAGGAAGATTTGTCATGGCATAGGTACAAAATAAAATGTGCTCAAGATGCATAAGTCAAAAAAACTTGACCCATATAAGGAGATCCACCATGGCAGAGGTACAAAATAAAATGTGCCTGAGGTGCATGAGTTAAGAAATTCTGACCCACATAAAGAGATCCGTCATGATAAAGGTATAAAGCAAAATGTACCCAAAGTGTATAAGTCGAGAAAACCCGACCCACGTGAGGAGATCTGCTATGGCAGAGGTATAAGCAAAATATGCTCGAGGTGATAAGATGGGAAAACCCGACCAGTATAAGGAGATTTGCCATGGAGAAGGCATAAATAAAAATATGTCTGATGCATGTGAGTCAAGAAAAGTCAACCCATATAAGGAAATCCGCCATGATGGAGGCACAAAGTAAAATGTACCTGAGGCATATGAATCAAAAAACTCAACCCGCATAAAGAGATCCACAACTACGGAGGCATAAAACAAAATGTGCCCGAGGCACGTAATTACAAAAAAACCCAACCTGTATTAGGAGATCTACCATAGTGGAGAAACAATGTCAAATGTGTCTAAGGCATATGAGTCAAGAAAACACAACCCCATGTTAAGAGAAATCCACTATGACGGAGGCATAAAACAAAATATGTCTGAGGCACATGAGTCAAGAAAACTCAATTCATGTTAAGAGAAATCCATCATGGTGGAGGCACAAGACAAAATATGTTTGAGACGTATGAGTCAGAAAAACCCGACCCATGTAAGAAGATTTGTCATTATGGAGGCACAAAGCAAAATATGCCTGAGGTATATGAGTTGGAATACGTGACTTACATAAGGAGACATGTCACGATGGAGGCACAAAGTAAAATGTGTCTGAGGTGCGTAAGTCAGAAAAACCTGACCTGCATAAGAAGATCCATTATGGTAGAGACATAAAGCAATATGTGCCCGAGAGATGTGAGTCGAAAAAACCCGACCTAAGTACCATGACAGAAGCATAAAGTAAAATATGCCCGAGGTGCGTGAGTCATCAAAACTCAACCCAACAAAGGCTCAAAACAAAATGTCAAAGGTGTCTGAGTTGAGAAAACTCGACTTGCATAAGGAGATCTACCACGGTGGAAGCACAAAGCAAAACGTGCTCAAGGCATATCAGTTAAGAAAATCCGACCCGGGTAAGGAGATTTGCCACGATGGAGGCACAAAGTAAAATATGTTTAAAGTGCATAAGTCAAAAAAACCCGACCCACAAGAGGAGATCTCAAATGTTATCATATCGGATGAACTAAATGCTACACTTCGAGACCCTCTCACAAGAGCCTGAAGCACGCCTTCGGGGGGTATAAATGATAGAAAGTATATTGTCGACTAATCATCCTCCGATATGTAATCGTCACATGGATTCCAAGTCACCTTCCATCCATCTACCCATGTAGATAAGAGTCCAAAGAATATTCCACGAAGTATTCTCCCCCTTCACGAAATATTTCATAGAATATTCAATCCCTTTACAACTATGTATAAAAAATACATCCTTAACATAATGAGAAGGGGGCTTACCTTTTTCGACCACTTGCGTTTATACTAAGAGATTAGGGATTACTAACCTGAGCGTTAAAGGGATTGGGTCAGGAAACATCAACCGACCTTGGTCTTCGTGTATGTGGCATCTCGGGAACTTAGTGTTTCCATCTCGAACAATCCTACGTATATAGGTTTAGACCATGTCGGGTTGACTAAGATGTCAACGATATTTTCTCTTATCATTTTCGATGGAAGGTATAAGAAAAAATGTTCTAAAGGCATATGTGTTAAGAAAATCTGACCTGCGTGAGGAGATCCACTATGGTGGGGGCATAAAGTAAAATGTGCTTAAGATGCATTAGTCAAGAAAACTCAACTCGCGTAAGGAAATCTGTCATGATGAAGGCACAAAGCAAAATGTGCCCGAGGTATTCAAGTCGAGATAACCTGACTCACGTAAGGAGATCCGCCATGGTGGAAGCATAGGCAAAATATGCCCGAGGTGCATAAGTCAAAAAAACTTAACCCATATAAAGAGATCTCGAAGCCATGATGGAGGCACAAAACAAAATGTGCCCGAGGCATTCGAGATAAAATAACTCGACTTGTGTAAGAAGATCTGCCATGGTAGAAGCATGGGCAAAATGTTCTCAAGGTGCGTAAGACGGAAAAACTCAACCCGCATAAAGAGATCCCGAAGCATGCTTTCAGGGTGGGAGACAAATGATAAGGAATACATTATCAGTTAATCATCATTCGATATATAACCATCACATAGAGTCTGGGTCATCTTTCATTCGTCTACCTGCGTTAATAAGAGTCCAAACAATATTTCATGGAGTATTTCCCCTCCTCCCCCAATGAAATATTCCATAGACTATTTTGTCCCCTACAACTAAGTATGAAAATATATTTTTAACATAATGAGAAGGGGATTTATATTTTTCAACCACTTGTGTCTGCATTCGAAGACTTGGGATTACTAATTTAAGTGTCAGAAAGACCAAGTTAAGAAATCTCTCTCGATCTTAGTCTTCGTATAGGTGACACATCGAGAGCTTATATATTGGGAGCTCGGTGTTTCCACTTTGGAGGCACATTGAACAACCTTATATATATGGGTTTGGACTATGTCGGATTGACTAAGACGTCAACGATATTTTTTCTCATCAACATAATATGATCAAATTTAATTTCTTTGTACTAAAATTATTCTTTATTGATTAGAAGTTTAGAAATTACTTCTTATTTAATGGTATCAAGACTTCTTCAAGTTCAATTACTTATAAAGCAATATCATATACGATGAATCACGTCCATAGGTACTTTGGGCGAGATATCAAATATTCTTGTTTTTATATTAAATGGATTAAATTAGGAAAGGATTGGATTAAGCAGATCGCAAACCAACTATGAATCTGCGACTCCAACAAATGAGGCACATGCAACTAAAGAATGATTGTTGTTCATCAACAAGTTGGAGGTAAAAAGTGATGATCTCAACTTAATTAAGATTTTAAAAAATAAAGAACCAACTCCTTGGAATATCAAAAATTGCATACGCAATATCAATGTCTTACTTTCTAGATTTTAATATGTAAAACTATACCATACCCCTAGAAAGAGAAACTTCGCAGCACATTCTCTAGTTGTGCATGTCAAGATGCTGAGAGTTGATAAGGTTTGATAGTCTTATGGGTGATCTTTTCTTTTCTAGTGTTTTAAGGTTGAAGGACTAGATTCTGTTGTATTTATCAATTTGATTTAATTGATTTTTTATTTTTAGATAAAATACCCTTTTTATTATATTATGTATATTTTTCTTCTTCCTTTTTTATCCTGGCAAGTCTTCTATCCTTGGCTGCGTGGTTATAACCGTCGGATCAACTAACCTATTACCGTTGGAGAGAGAAGGTTGGGGGAGCGGGGCAGGCCTACCGAACGGACGGTGGGGACCGCCTCATCAGACACGGCGGCCCCACCCTCTCCCTAGGCAAAGTATCCTACCGCGCCCCCGACACATACTCTCCTCACATAGCTACAGACGCCTTGGAGGAGCAGATAGCACGAACAAGGACGGTCACCTTTGGAAAAAAACTGTTGGGTACGCACAGTCCTGTCACGTTAGCGTCAGAGCAGCCCAATGAAACGACACCATCTCAGCACCCAACCCTCCGCGCTTCTCCTTTTTCTCTTTCTTTTTCTGCTTCTCCTTTGGTCGAGTAAAAACCTGCCACTATCAAATGAAATCTGCAACAAGTAACGATTGTATACAGGAGAGTTAGCTGCGTAGATCTTGAGAAAGAAAGTAAAGTAGGCTCGGTATAATGAGTCGTTCTATCGGGAAGGAATGGCTTGATAAACACCCGACAAGCATCTTATAGTGCATCTATCGTTTTTAGTTTCTTTTTGGTGGTTCAGTCAACAGCAGCTGGTTTTTTCCCCCATCATTCTGTGCACTTATATCGAAAGAGAGGTTGATGTTTAACTGGACAATACATGACAGGTTGAAGGATATGGGTCTTGGAAATTTTGATCTTTGGTTGGTGTATCCCTAGACGTTATTTATGATGCTTATAATGTATATTTCTGGATGGATCTGGTGGTGTGCCGGAAAAAGAGGAACAGGGAGTCTATGGATCCCATAGCATGGGAGTTAATGGAGACCAAATTGTTAGCATAAAGGCTCGAATAAAACAAGTTTTTTTTATTTCACATGCTCATGGTTAGAACTGCAAGTGAGAACAGCCATGACGGCGAGCTGAGACGGAAGCAATAAACAAAATATAGCAGTAATTAATCGAGTAGGAACTGCATGAAGGACATGAATGCTTTTCATAGTGGTCGGTTGGTTGTCTATAGACGAAGCAACTCGAGCCAGACCTCAAAGAGAAAATGTACATTAAAAGATAGCCAGTGTTATCTTTAGTCCTACGAGAGCTTGGATAGATCACACTGCGTGAAACATGTGTAAGTAAGTCGATCTTTCCCTGGGTTGTATATCTCAGCTCACGGACGGAAGAGGCTCCTTATAATCTCGGCCTGTGCGCTGTCCATGTCCATGGTCGCCATCATCTCCGAGAGGCGGTCGCTAAGGTCGTCGACCTCCCGGTGCAGGCTCTTGATGTAGTTGCATGTCTCTTTCAGTAGCTTCGCAGATGAAGCCTGCATATATATAACGCATGCATGCAGGTCTCAACTTACATATATACTACACGAGTTGGAAGTTTGAGATCTATATATAGCACGGAGTGACCAGCTTCAGTGGGCTTACTCTGCTCGTGCCTCGCCGGCGGGCCTCCGGGAGAAGAGATTGGAGCTTGGAGAGGAGTTCAGCGATCTCCTCCTCTGAGATCCTGGACCTTCTGCTGGACATCTTGCGGCTCTATCTAGCTCTTGCAGAAGTGGAAGGGAGGGAGTTTGTTTGTGTGTGAGAGAGCCAAGAGTGGAGTGTGGGAGAGATTTATAGAAGACGGAAGAGAGAAGGGGAAAGGAAGAGGCCAAGAGACACTCTAGTGTGAGAAAGAGGCGAAGAGTCTCGTCGAAAGCAAGATAGGTTGAAGAAACATCAAGAAGGTGTGGAGACCCACATGTCCCTCTGCAATTGCTGAGGTCCATAGCCAATGGCCTCTTCGTACTCATCTTGCTTTCCCACCACCTCTTGCTCACGCACGTCAGCCGGTTGGCAATTAACCATCAACCACCTTCTTCTAACTCCGATAAGGTAAAGGTCTCAACCCCTGTATCAATTAACAACACTAACCTCGAAAGATTCCCTGTCTTTACAGCCGTCTTGTGCACTGTACTGTTGTCATTCGGTCCGGAGAGTAAATAGTCATCTCAGTCAAGCATTTTTATTTACTTTGAGATTAATCAATCAACAAGCTGGAGTTGGGCATATTCCATGTTTCACCTTGTCGTAAACCCTGAGAACGAAACATGGTTCGGTCGAACGTTGACTGCCAACCAGCATGACCAGGAAAATTTAATGGATAGATCGGGCTCAAGAGAGTCGAGCCGGCAACAATACCTAAACATGGTTGGCTGGCGCAGCCCCGACGTAGACAGCGGCGCCACATGGCAGAGCCCCCTCTGGAGGACAGATACGGACACCTGGAGTACACCCATGTGACGGGGTATGGCGCCGGAGGAGTTAATGGGCCATCGGCCCATTAAGGCCGTCATGTGACGCGCGTTTCAAGGCGTGGCAGAGTACCCTACTGTTCAGATCTGTCCTAGTCCGGTATTCTTGGGTGAGGTTAGGAGCGAAAAGATCGGTGACCAACATTTTGCAACCATGAGCCTATGGGATCAAAGAGCCCCCCCCCCCTTCGGCTGTGGTCCTACGAAATTAAGTAGGTGTCAGGGAAGGGAACAAGCCCATTTGAAGTGTCTTACCATGTCATGAGCTCCACCTGTAGGCGCCCACATGGGCTTCCCTGCCCCACGTACATAGAAAGACCGATTCAAAGAATAGACGTGGTCGTCCTCCCTCTGAGCCCTGAGGTCCGCAACACTCGCATGTGACGTTTAGCCGAGGGGAGAGTGTTGTGCAATTGTATCCTATAGACGACGTGGGTTGTTTACCACATACGATCGTGATGCCAACATGAGCTTTAATGCCCATACCATGCAATGCACACTCGTCTTTTACCTTTTTATGTACGCAGGAGGTGGAGATAATGAGTCGAAATAATTAAAGCTCGGATATGTTGTTCATTTTATCCCTTTAGTTCTACGTTTAATATCATTATACAGATTGTTTATATGCCATTATATAGATTGATCGTTTGGGGGCTTTTTTAGAGGAAAAAAAGATGGAATGTGCTGTACAAATGGAAAGCTACAAGCGGCAAGAGGGAGCATGACAGGTAAGATGGAGAGACTTTTGGTGTAGAGAAGGATGGATAGATGAAGCAGGGAGAACCAAACACATGCCTCCTTGAGCTGTGATTGCAGGGGACGAGGTCTGGTCGCATGTATGGCCTGCTCCCTCCCTGTTGACACCCACATGTGGTCATGTCTCGCTGATGGATGTGTTAATTGTTTACTGCATCCATGCTTACAGTACAGCAGATGATGATGGTATGTGTGTGCGTAAGAGAGAGAGAGAGAGAGAGAGAGTGTGTGCGTGTGTGTGTGTGAGTGTGTTTATAATTTCTGAGATACGTGGAAAAGGTTGCATGTGGATCAATTCTTTTTCTTCTTTATTTGTGGATCAGTTATAGTTGACAGATCTTTTAGTGGTTCCTATGCCAACCTTCAGCCTTATGTTTCCTATTATCTAGAAACATGTCATGCTCGAATGATGAACATATATGAACATATATTTTGGCTAATTAGCTACAGATTTATGGCCTCATCTACAAATAGGATACCTGCAATTACCTCAAGCACCTGCTGCAATAAATTGTAACTATCAGCCCATGAATTGGCCTCAGATGCATTTACAATTGTTGCAATGCTTTTTTGACATGCATGATGAGAAAAAAGTGAAGAACTTGATTTTAACGGTAGATGTTGATGGAAAGTGTCGTTAATCCTATATCAACTTTTTTGATATTATTATTTATTTATTTATTGTATCTTTAAATTTTTTTTTTCCTTTATTCTCCTCTCTCCGCCAACAAATACAATATCTGTACTACTTGGCTTTCGTTGATAGTGGCGATAATTTAGCATCACAAAGAGTTGAGGACCTTTAAGGCGATGGTTACTGATGTGTACCATTACAGCCTTCGACGACATGATCGTCTTCATATTATGTGAGTTTAATGTATTAAGTTCCAATCATAGCCTAGGAATCTGATATTGTAGTATTCGGTGGGCAGACCTTTTCAACCATAAAGGAATTCCGGGGACACGCATCCGTGTCTATAGGCAGGAAATAAGCTCACCGAGAACTCATGTGGTAGCTACTAAATAAGAACTGGTCTCACATTGATCACAACAAAGGTTGGTGTCAGTACCAGACATCAATGCATGATACTAGTTTTACGCTCAATGTCCTCAAAACCTGTGATTGTGAAATGCATGAATATTGACACAAGTGGATAACAATAACATACCAAATGCATTTTTTCTGATAATGAGCAATTGGCTTTTCACCAAATCTTGAGAAATTTTGTGAAGGGTTTATCGGATGGCGGAAATTTTTGGATCGATTTCAGAATGATTTGACTAATGGCCTCGCATTTCACGAGAAATCCATACCAAATGAGCACTTCCGACCTAACATGAGACAGTGCAAAGTAGGTGGAGACAACGTAACCTCAAGGTTGATCATAGTCTTCCCTGTCGACAGGTGCCTCAGCAGCGCCAGGTATGTTGACATCAATGATTCAGAAATTGATTTCTCATGTTTAACAACAATCCATTTTTGCGTGGATGAATAGGATCATGCAGAGAGTCACAGCTAAGCTCCATGAAAGATTGCTCAGGAAGCTCCAAACCGTGTAATGTTAGGGTTGGGATCATGATGCAGAAGCCACAGTCCTGTCAAGTGCATTTGACCCCACTGAATTCTGGCAGTGGAGATAGATAGATATACGTGGCATACTGTTACGAAATCTTTCCATATGGACCACCGTGGGATCTGGTGGTCCTCTTCCTCCTGAGAGCTGTTAGAAAAATGCCCTATCAAAGTCGGGATTTGCACCACAGATGTGCATTAGCATCTGTTCTCTCAGTATAGATGGTCTCACTGTTCTTGCAATTTCCATCACCGGTGCCTTCTTAGACTCCTGTTCATGCATGTCTCGCTGGATTAGCATATATACTTGAGTTATCACGGGAGATGAATCATTTGATACTGATACCTTTTTGCCATGAACACGTATATAAACAATGTATCATTCTCCCTAAAAGATGTAGATGAGCACGTCACTGTCATATCGTCTAAAAGGTTAAGCCGACGGATACGACAGGATCTAGTCATTTATGTTTGTCCAACTTTGTCTACGTGTTAATGAGTGGTCGGGACCCGATACACGTGGATATAAGACCTAAATCTAACTACCATGTTCATAGTTGTCGGTATAGGCTGTCAAGGGTGGTAAGATCTACGACAGTGGACAGGGATGCCGGATAATTTGGGGACCGAGGGACTTGCAAGATCATCTTCTCCATCTGCACGAATCAGTATCCATACGACATAGAAACCCACAGGGTGTCGGTCGCTGTACGTACTTCGTCGTGACGGCATGCACGTAGTAGCATGGACGACCCATGCGGGGAGGGACCAAGTCGGCAGCCGGAGGGGGCGACCGTCGTCTTCGGATCAAGCTAGGATTTATCGACATGGGGAAGCTCTCGACAGCGGTGTTAACGTGCCACTGTCCTCCTCTTGCTAGGATTCTATCTCCTGTTTCCTTGCATCAAGGACGGTGCAATGCCATCGGAGGCTCCACCGGCTGCAGTAACTCTTTTGCTCTGGCCACATTCTTTTTGATCTCGGTGGTATTGGGTGTTCACTAGTTATGTGTAGATATCAGCGAGTTGGTTTGCCGATTTCTTAAAGAGTGAAGAGGAAGAGAGTTACGTGCATGGAGACACTGCGTTTTGTTCTCGGGCCACACATCGTTGTATTAGGAAAAAAAAAAACAGATAAATGCGTTCTATTGTTTATCCCACACGGTATAATTTTCTTAAAATTACATATAAAAAGTAAGAAAGCATAAGTTTCAACTCAGACACTTAAACATTTAAATCATCGGTCAAACCTAATCTATGTAATTCAACCCTTTTAATCATTAATGATATGGAAATATACCCTTTCCATCCATTTCTTTACACATGAATATTTTCAATATGGCACATCTCTCTATATTTATTAATAAAATTTATAGAAAATTATTTAGTAGTGAAGAAAATATAGTATTGAGATGTCAACAAAACACTTATCATGTCTTGAAATGATTCCCATGTTTGACATCAACACTAAAACGTTCCCATCCTGTTTGTTGATTCTCAATCTTGCTTATAGTTTTTGAAAAAGACAATTGTTGTCTATATTTCAAGGAACGAGGTAATTGATCATATACTTAGAAAATCTCGTGTTTTCGCTAGGTTTCTAAAACTTCCATGATTTTGGCTTTTGTAGGGTAATAACCAATGACGTTCTCGGGCTTTATATACATTGTGAAAGAGCTTCACCAACAATGATGATCTCAAGCTAAATTAGTTGTGGATCATATTTTGCCTTATGGAAGAAAGCTATCAAACTAGGATCTCGATATAACCAAATTGATGATTATTATGACTTATATCTTGGCTTATGGTGGAGGGTCATCGACTTGTAAATCATCGGATTTACATTGCTGATCGTTGGACCTATATATGATTTGTGAAAAAGATACCGATGTTGTAAAGCTTTATTGATGAGCTAAAAATAAATGGCAACAGCCGCGTTTAATTCCGACAACATGTTATTGACTCGAGACAATGCATATCTAAGCTCTCCTATCCTAAATGCTCAAAGTCAACGTGTGCGTCACGTCACCAACATGAAGGACATGAGATCCCAACGGCACCTTCCAATTCCCAGACTCATCCGCCACACTCAAATCCCTACAAGCATCAACTTGGAACGCCACATTCTTCGACTCGTTGGGCTCCAAGAACACCTTCTCGAACGCCACCAACTGCTTCCTCGGCGCCTTATGAACGGCAGGAGGGGTGTTGAACAGGAGCACAATGTGGCTCCCAGCCATGCCACCGGAGTTCTGCACCTTTAAGTGGACATCAAACTGCAAGCCCGAGCAGTGAGCACTCTCGGCGAGGTCCACGGAGTTGCATCCCTCGGAGTAGCATGGATGCCCTTCTTCGAGGGTGATTGACAACTTCTCGGGAGCTTGGACTAGGTTGTGATCGAACCGTGTGTAGCTCAGCCCGTAGCCGAATTCGTAAGTGGGGTTGCCGGTGTAGAAACGGTACGTGCGGCCGGGGTAATTGGAAGCTGGATCTGGCCTCATGCGCATATCCGTCATCGGAACTTGTTCGACGTATTCTTGATCGTACCAAGTAAAAGGTGTCCTACCACCTGTGCATGAGAAGGTTTCAGTGGCCATGCATGCATGACAAGGGTCAAGGTTTTGGAAGAGTAATTAAGCTTGCTGGGTTTTACTTACTCGGGTTGTACCGTCCAAAGATGATATCAGCTAGGGCAGCACCGCCCGCCTCACCAGGGTAACCCGCCCAGAGGATGCTTGAGATGTTCACGTTAACTTTGTCTTGTTTGATCTGGAAAGGACCTCCCGACATGATCACGAGGATCACCGGCCCCTTGGCCACCTTCGCTACCTCGGTAATGAGCGTCCCCTGTTCGCCTGGGTATAGCAGGCTCTCCCGGTCCAAGCCCTCTGCCTCCACAGACAAGTCACCGCCGACGACGATGACTGTGGCGTCTGCCCGCGCTGCTGCGATCTTGGCCCCATCCAGGTGGAGGTCATCCGGGCTACAATGGATGGTGGCGCAGCCTGGCTCGTATATAGTGGTGACGACAGCTGATAGCCCCTGGAGAGGGCTCGTGTAATTGCATGGGACACCTGTTATGTACGACGTTAACGAATCCTTCAACATATATGGCAAGAATCACACATCGAAGTTCCTACGCACCTTCGTAATTTCCGATCATGGTCCTGGTGGCATTAGCGTTTGGGCCGATGACAGCCACTGACTTGATGGCAGAGGCTTTGAGGGGAAGAGCATCATCGAAGTTCTTGAGGAGAACAATGCCTTGACGAGCTGCGTCACGAGCGAGCTCCTGGTTCTCCGGCGTGCACACGTCCTGCGGGCCGAGTTTGCCGTAGGGGGCGAGATTCCTAGGATCTCCATCGAAGAAGCCGAGACGCATCAAGACCACGAAGCTGTTGGTTATTGCGTTGTCCACTTGGGCCTCCGTCACCTTGCCGCCCTGGACGGCCGCCAACGTGTGGCTTGGCAAGAAAGATCCGCAGTCGAGGTCAAGCCCTGCGACATGTTATTGGTAAACCACAAAATCTTATATTGATGGGCTCATAAAATTAGTCCCCATTAGCCTCGGAGGAGGACGTACCGGCTTTAATGGTTATAGCTGCAGCGTCCTCAGGTGTCTTAGTGTACTTCTGATTATTGTAGATCACAGACACTGAATCGCAATCAGAAACAATGTAACTGCAGGTGCAATTAATGATCCATGGTAAGAAGCTTTAGATAGCTATTATCCATTGCTACAGTAGAACATTGCAATCTAGGTTTGCACCTAATTGTTCTGTCACATGGATAAGGCTGATGATTATGGATGCACTAGGATGGTACGATGAACAAATCCAGACATTTTATATATGGGCGTATTAATTGAAGAACCGAAGAAAATTCGCATAATTTGATTTGTGTATGTCTATTCTTATGGTAACGACTATATTTATGGCAAATGTTATCAGGAGAGAAGGAATGAGAGTGACCCATTGAGTTTCCAGTCTCCTCTGATGACTCCCGCGAGGAGGCCTCCGTCAGCACAACTGGGAACTCCATTCACCTGGTTGTAGGAGCACATGGCACAGGCCACTCCATTCGACACACAGCTCTTGAACGGTGGTTGGAATGTGTCTGCCATGTCCTGCTCTGTAACCTGGTTGACCGATCAAAGAAGGGGTGGAAGGCATCAGTAAGATCACTTAAAAATCCATGTGAATCTAGCCTTTCTGGACTGCAATTGCATGCATGTTGTGTATCGGATGAACTTTTACCACAGCATTGAAGGTGTAACGCTGAACTCCTTTCCAGTTGTCGATATCGTAAGCAGTGTAATGCTTGCAGCAAGCGGCGACCTTGAGCTTCACAGGATCATCAACATTGTCTTGCAGGCCCTGCACAAATCCAACAGCGTACTTGCCTCCAAGCAAAGGATCCTCGCCAGGCGTCTCCTGTCCTCTCCCCCACCGTGGGTCGCGGAAAACGTTGATGTTTGGACTCCAGAAGGTGAGTCCTGCGTGACCCACGTTGTGCATCGCCCTCGCTTCAGTCGACACCGTCTGTAAGCAGCCACAGAGACGGGGTTGATTCATTCAAAAGCTATCGATCTAAGTAGTGTTTGATCGTTTGCCTTTGTCTATGATGGTTTGAGTATCTAAAGTAAGAACTACACTCGTCTCCAGGCCCAACAACCGACACCAACCAACGAAGTAAGAGAATGGAATACAGGTCCGAAGTAGAACAACGTAGCAGAGTCGAAAGCTCACCTTCCCGATGGTCCGAAACAGAGACACGTTGAAGGAGGCAGCGGTGAGGATGACCTGAGGAAAACTAGTAGCTCCCGGGATCAGGTCCGAGAATCTGGACCCGCCGCCGACGAAGGAGACACCGTGCAGCGCCTCAGACCACCAGTTGTAGCTCGGGATCCCGAGCCGGACCACCGCGGCCGTCACGTGGCCCAGGAACCCGATCTTCTCCTCCAGCGTGAGCCGCTGCACCAAGTCCCGCGCTCTGGCATCCACGGTCCATGACGTGTTGCAGAACCCGAACGCCGACAAGCCGGGGTTGGTCACCAGGTCGCAGGCAAAGTTCGGTTTGTCCGCCGCAACTCTATTGAAGCAGAAGAAACAGAAGGCGAGCAGCAAAAGAAGAAGAGGAATGCGGGATTTCGACACCTTCCCCATCTTCCTCGTGGCCTCTATTCTGCGTAGGAGGAGAGAGAGTGGTGAGTGAAGAGGGCTTCTAATTGCACACCTTGTTAAAGATGAGTGCCTTTATAGACAAAGAATGCATTCTGGTGAGGGATAACGTAATGTTTGGAGATATATATGGCTTCTAATTGGCAAATGAGCCGGACATGATTTCCTAGAGAGATTTATTATTGGACAAAACTTGCCGAGATCTCGTAATCCACATAAATTGTATCCCTTTATAGACAAAGAATGCATGCAGGTGAGTGAGAACTAAATGTTTGGACATATGGCTTCTAATCGGCAAATGAGTCGGACATATGATTTGCTAGAAAGAAATTAATTATTGGATATGACTGCCGAGATCTCGTGATCCACATAAATGGTAAAGAATCGGAGAGACTTCTCTCTGTCATGCTTGTTTTCATGTTTAAGAAGACTAAATGAATCGGATAAGATTTCATATTTGCTATTTATGACACCAAAATGAAAACCGTTCTTTGGCTACAGGAGATCATGTCGCACGTTCGTATCAATTAATGTCTGTGATTTCGGCTTTCTCATGCAAACTTCATCGCACGGAACACAAAAGTAAAGATATGATGACCATATATATTTCGGATTGTGGAGCGAATAAACTAAAGTATTTTTAGCACCAAGAATAACTATAAACTTGATTTCTATTTGCTGATAACTTGTGAAAAGTATGTAAAGCCTAAAATATTTATATCTAAACAAAACCTGATCGTTGCAAATATTTTGTTAATGTGCGATTGTGTACGTATAGTGTAATTATGGTCTTCTATGAGGTTATTCAATCCGAACAATAGTAGTTGTCGATTGAGAAATTTGATGGTGCTAAATAAAATGTACATGCTGAACTCGTTGTCAATTCATTTTGTCTATTACATGATCACCATCTTGACTCTACGAAGCAATTGAATTTGGACAAGAAGAGCCTCCAATTCCACACGTGGATGAAACTTATCATGAAATATTCCGACTTCATGGTGTGGCCTACTCTAAATATGAAACATCTCGATTCTATGATATGATCGAATTTGAGCATGAAATATCAATTCCTACAACATGCTTATTGCCTCCCAATGCTGAGCATTAGAATGGAATGGGATCAACATGACAAAACCTAAGGACCATCTTATCATCATAACCATCATCGATGTCAAGTATGGAATCTCTAATCCCACATATCAACGTACCATCGTTCATGTCAAACATGGAATCAAATCAGAGCGTACAGTGACGTATTCCATTCGTAAACATAATTCTGATGGGAATAGGAAATTAAATGGACTTGTATACTTTCTATCAGGTATCTATGTATATCGTTTTTTCTATCGTGATCGCTTAACCAAGTTGTTCCAAGAGCTAATCACCCATCATAAAGGTACATTATAATATTGCACAACTAACTAAACTTGATCATTGGATGTCTACAGTTGTTGTTAGAAAGAGATAATCATTCAGGAAACTGCATCTACTCAAATTTGAAAAAGAATGTAAGCTTATACATTATAAACATACTTGATAAAATTAAAATAAAATAATAATAAATCAAGACAAAAATTGTATATCTTTTAATATTATTCAGAATACCTTTATCTAATCTAAAAGTGTAGCGTCGTCCAATCCGAAGAAAGCAACAATATCGATCTATAAGGAGAAACAGACTTGTCTTCTCCTTTGACCACTATAACCGATGGAATAAAGACCAAAGGAAGATGGGAGAATGTTACCGTCTCTAAGAGGTTCTGTATATTTATAGACAAAAACAAAAGGTGTCTGATAAATTATTAAGAGAATCAATCCTATCAACGTCATCTCCTAAGAAATTCTATCATGATTTGACTTTCTTTATGTAAGTCGATAACTATAATCTTAATCCATTCATTTTTATAATATATCTTATTTAATTAAATATAACCATATAATCCAATATTCTCTCGCTTTATCCACTAATTAGTAAGACATAAAAGAATTCAAAATTAGAACAAATAAAATAAAAGGTTATTTAAAAATAATTTTCATTAATTAGATTCTAAAACTAAAAAAATATTTTATATGCATGTATGAATTTTATAAAATAGGCTAATAAGTCTAATAAATATAATAATATAACATTAAGTCTGATTACCAATAGGAGTCATAGTGATTATATATCATCAATGTCGTATAATTTTATATGTACTACAATACTGTTAGCTCTTCCTATTACAATATAAAATAATAAATATAATTTATCTTGTCAAGATAATCCTATAATCAAATTCAATCATAATATGTATATACATAAATGTGAATAAGTTAATAAAAGAAAAAACTTAAATTATGTAAATAAAATATTTATTATAATGTCCGGTATATATCATCACATTTTTTATAAGTTGCTCACAAATCTAATCACAATAATATGTTATTTCAAATATTTTAGGCTATATGGCCTTAGTAAATATATCAATAATCAATACATTAAAACTCATATTCTTAATGTGTATTAATTATTTTTGTACTATTTCTCTAATCATCAAGTGATGTATATTAAAACTATCAAACTATCAAAGTACTTACAAATATTCAATAATTTGGTAATTGAATCTGACCACACCAAGTCCTTAGATAAAATTTCATAGTTATAAGGTTTAATTAATGGTTTCAAAATATACCATAAAATTAACTTCTATTATTAATTTATATTTTTTATAAATTATTCCTACATTTAATATAAATATAAAATGTAAAGTGAAATTCCTACTTGATAACTTATATGTTAGCATATAATCCTTTATCCCTTTCAAATAATTTATTATTATTTTTATAATCTTTCAATATTTTATTTTTGGATAACTCTAATATCTACCAAACATTTCAATTATAAAATTAATATTTGGTCAGACTTGAGCATATAGTATACTTTTAACTATGCATATGTAAAGAGTTTTTCTTTCATTTGTTTTTTCTTTAATTCTTTTCTAAGTCAAATTTAAAAAACATTAGCCTTGATTAAATAGTACATCTTTGTCAATTGTTGAATAAATCTACATACTAAACCTCTCCGAGACTCGATTAATAAATCATTTAAATCATTTCTAAGATAATCTTAATAATTATTAAGATATATACATAAATATCTCTATGTTAATAAAATAAATTATCTTAATCATATCAATCATCTTAAAATTTCTAGTGAGAAATATCTTGGTTTCATAAAATAAATCAGTATCACCACTATCTAGGATCAATATAATAAGTTTTGTCATACTTATCTTTAGATTTAAATATTGATCAATAGTATTTTTCTTAAATTTAAAGAAAGTAATGATATCATGAAACTTATATACCATTATTTAGAAGTTTATTTATAGTCATAAATATATTTCTTAAATTTACAAGCCTAACTTTTCTTTTATCTACCAATCATTTAGGTTAATTCATATATTTTTTAACTATATTTATATTTAAAAAAATTACATTTACATCCACATAAAATTATAATGAGCCACTAATATTATGATAATTCTTAATTAATTTATTTAAAAACTAAAAAATAATCTCATTTGGTGAGAAAGACTTTTGACATATTTTAGAAAGGCTAATGAATTTATTTAAATTCTTAATGAATTCTTAATGTGTTTTAGAAAGTCTTTTGACATTAAAATTATTAACGCAAAGGCAAGAAAGGATAGCAACTGTTGCTGCCCATACAGAGTGGCCAAAGGCTGCTTTCAGCCTTGGCTATCTACATGCCAGAGATCGACGGGTTGTAGCTTGTGGCTTAAAGCCGGCGGCTTATAGCCGACGGCCTGCCTGTAGTAAGCGACACCTACGGGCTGTGCGCCCATATGTAGGTCACCTACAGCGACGACCATAATGGCGGCACCCGCAGGCATAGTGCTTGCGGGTGGCGCTCGCCCACAACAGCACTTGCAAGCACTACTCTGATGGGTAGGGGTGATCGCCGATAGGGTGTCGGCAATCGCAACATAGCAAGCATCGTAAGGGGATTAGGGTTTTTTTGGGCAAAAGGATAATTTTGTCCCTCTAAATTTTAAAAATTTTAGGTTTTGTCCTTTCTATCCAAATTATAAAAATACCCTTCATAATTCAATAAATTCTCTATATATCATGAATTTTAAAAAATATTAGTTAATTAAAAGATTTAATTAACTATTATTATTTATCTAGTAGTCCTATATAATAATATATACATGTGATGTATGATTTGGACGAATGATTATGGACTGTGTGATGTGAGGTATGTGTGTGATTGGATCATTATTATTATTATTATTATTATTATTATTATTATTATTATTATTATTATTATTATTATTATTGAGGCTTAAGAGTCTATATTTTTTCTCATTTATTATCGGGCCTATGTGCTTGTGATTATGTTGTTATTACATGATGAGGAGTATTGGGAGTGTGGAGGCGATAGCGGGAACAACAAGGCTGAGACGGACGATCGCGACACGTGGAGATGCACCAAGCTGTCGACGGAACCGACGAGGATGAGATGCGTGATCATATGGTATAAAAATATGCTGAAACACACATAGATCATGATGTGAGTGATTGTGCCTACTAGCGTAGGCTTGATTACATTAGGTTGTGGTCCATAATCATTTAGTATGATTGCTCATGTGATATGTGATTGTGTGTACACTACTTGATATGTATATATATTTGCATATGATGTAGATAAATATTAAATATATATATATGTGCGATGCTAGTTATAGGTGCCCTGCAAACTAATCACGTGAGTGATCACACGTGTGACTTGATATACATTTATTTTGCTTATTCTTATTTGGTATTTTATCACTTTATATTGTATATTGCTTGAATATATTGTGATGTTCATGAATCTGTGTAGTGAGAATCAGATCGTGATGAGATCACGATAATGAGACCGATTCACCTTTAAACACAGATCCTAAATAATCTCGGTCATATGTTACTTAAGAGGGACATCGAGATAACCAAACAGACTGGTGTGCTGTATACCCGTCCATATAGTGGATACAGTTGGTCTTATAGCTGCTCGTGTGGGGACACTAGGGATATAATAAAGGTACTCAATGGAGAATGAGTTCACTGATTGATCCGCTTACGGAATGCTGGATGGTTGATGATTCCTTATTGTTAGACAGTGATTGCGTAGTCCTAGTGGTATATCTGGTCTTTAGACTTAAGACATCAAGGATGTCCTATATGAGTACTCCATTTTTTGATACCACGCTTATAGGTCTGGAGGTTCCAAATCTAGTATAGTCGATCATCATGAGTGGTAATCAACCTTATGATCACTATTGAATATCGATAGAGGATCATCCACTCTCAGTGTTATGAGAGGAATATCTCATATGTTCTTGCTCAAACAAATCCCTAGCCAGGGTCATTTGGATTGAGAGAAAAATAGTTTTTTTTTGGAGAATCTGATTAGAGCGAGACTCGAGTAGAAACCATATGAGTCTAACAACACCATACCCGGTATACAATCTTTGGGATATTAGATAGATGATGGACTATAGGTACACAGTAACTGAGGACAGATAGGTGTAGGAAAATCTTGGGGGTGACATCACATGCGCAGCAAAAGAATAGAAAATAAAATCCTCAATTTCCTAAAGATACGTTCATCATCATGTGAAAATTGGTGCGTAAAAATCTGTGAAATTTAAAACTACGTAAATGAAAGATTGTGTTATCTTGAGAGATCATATATCCATGAATCCCTGCAGATCTCTAGGAGAGAGTGAATGAGGTCAATCGTCCTCCTCTCTAGCGGTGATTCACATAGTAGGGCTACGATGACGCTCCTTAAAACTCCAAGCCTACTTTGAGGAGAAGGAGAGGAGAATAGGAGAGGCAAACCAAAAAGGCTCTAGCTTATGAACCACTGATTCCCTATTTATAGAGGTCTCTTGTCAACTTAATCCTAATGAATCCTACTCTATTTGGTATTGGATCTCCATCCAACTACCCAAACATCTTAGATTAGTGGATCTCTATCCAATAATCTCTCATGAGCTCTTATTAGATCTCATCCATATGATTCAATAATTCAATGGCTTATTAGATATCCAATAAGATAGGGGCTCCGACGAATATCTCATATTCGAACCTCTACTCATTGCAACGCCTACTATATGTGTTTGACGCTCTAAGCCCAATATCAAGTTAGCCGTGAGTCATACCTATTAGAACTCCTTCTGGCTTAATGAATCATTATCTCCATAATAATTCACTCGACTCATCGACTATGGACGTACTAGGCCACTACGCCGCAGTCCCCAGACGATACTGAGAAATCCAATCTATTGACATGTTTGTCCTCAGTTATCATATACCTATATTTCCTCAACCATCTAATATATCAGAGATCATATACCAGGCATGGTACTATCAAACCCTTACGGTTTTTACTCGAGTCTCGCTCTAATCAGATTCTCCTAGAGAACTTTTTCTCTCTCAATCCGAATGACCCTGGCCAGAGATTTATTTTAGTAAGAATACATGAGATATTTCTCTCATGACACTTAGAGTGGATGATTCTCTATCGACACTCAATAGTCCCTGTAAGGTTGGCTACCACTCCTGATGAATGGTTGTGTTAGATCTGGAACCTCCAGACCTATAAGTCCGATGTTAAAATGTGGAGAACTCATACATGACATCCTTGTTGTCTCAAGTCTAAGGACCAGATATACCATTGGGACTATGAATCGTTCTCTAACAATAAGGCATCATAAACCATCCAGCATTTCGTAAGAGTATCAATCAGTGACCTTATTCTCCAATAAGCATCTCTACTGTATCCCTAGTGTCCCAACACGAGTAGCTATGAGACTAGCTACATCCATTATATGGATGGGTATACAGCACACCAATCTGTTTGATTATCTCGATGTCTCTCTTTAGTAATATATGACCGGGATTATTTAAGATATGTGTTTAAAGCTGAATCGATCTTATTATCATGATCTCATCACGATTTGATTCCTATTACACAGATCCAAGGACATCACAATATATTCAAGCAATATGCAATATAAAGTGATAAAATAATAAAATATAATAATAAACAAAAAGACTACGTGTCAAGTCACACGTGTCATCAATCACATGATTGGCTTATATGGCACCTATGACTAGCAACATGTACAATGGATTGGATTCCCCTATATCATTTGGGGATTACGGCGTAGTGGCCTAGTACATCCGTAGTCGATGAGTCGAGTGAATTATTTTAAAAATAATAATTCGCTAAGCTAGAAGGAGTTCTAATAGGTATGAATCACGATCGGCTCGATATTGTGTCTAGAGGGTCACACACAAATGATAGGCATTGTAATGAGTAGAGGTTCAGATATGAGATATCCGTCGGAACCCCTATCTTATTGGATGTCCAATAAGCTCATGAATTATTGGATCCTAATTCATGGTTAGAGATCTACTAATCTAAGAGGCTTAGGTAGTTGGATGAAGATTCAATACTCAATATGGCATGATCTATAAGGGTTAAGTTAACAAGAGACATTTTTAAATATGAGGGAATCAATGGTTCATAGGCTATAGCCTTTTTGGGTTGCCTCTCAAATTCTCGTCCCCTTCTCCTCCTCAGATAGTAGGCTTGGAGATTTGAGGAGCATTGTCATAGTACTGTTGTGTAGATCACCGCTAGAGATGAGGATGCTTGACCTCATTTACCCCTTCCTAGAGATCTATAAGGATTCAAGGATATATGATCTCCCTAGGTAACATAATCTTTAATATACGTAGTTTTTTTTTTTCAGATTTATGCACCAATTATTCACACGATGATGAACATATCTTTAGAAAATTGAGGATTTTGTATTTATGTTCTTTCGCTACGTAGAGAAATCTAGATCATTATGCAGAGATTAGTGCATAAAACCCACAAAACTTAAATCCACGTGTAAGATAATTGTGTTTTACTAGAGAAGATCGTATATCCTTGAATCCCTATAGATCTATAGGAGTGAAGGAGGTCAAGCGCCTCCTCTCTAGTAGTGATCCACATGGCAGGGCTTTGACGACGCTTCTTAAATCGGTGCCTAAATCTCCATCTACTATCTAAGGAGGAGAAAGGGAGAGGAGAATAAGAGGTGGCAATTAAGAAGCCTTTAGATTACCATATTTGGTTCCATCCTATTATAGAGGTCTCCTATCAACTTAACCAAAATAGATCCTACTCTATTAGGTACTGGATCTTCATCTAACTACCCAAGCCACTTATATTACTTTATGTATGTAACCCTCTAGGCCTAATATCGAGCTGGCCATGAGTCATACCTGTCAGAACTCCTTCTAGCTCAGTGAATTATTATCTTCAAAATAATTCACTCAACTCATTAACTATGGACGTACTTGGCCACTACGCCATAGTCCCCAAATGATACAGGGGAATTCAATCCTTTGGGTCTATCTGTCTTCAGTACCTATAGTCCATCATCTATCTAATATCCCAGAGACTGTATGCCGGGCATGATGTTGTCAGACCCATACGATTTCTACTCAAGTCTCACTCTAATCGAATTCTCCCGGAGAACTCTTTCTCTCTCAATCTGAATGATCATAGCCAAAGATTTGTTTAAGCAAGAACATATGAGATATTTCTCTTATAACATTAAGAGCGGATAATTCTCTATCGACACTCAATAGCCCTCGTAAAGTTTACTGCTACTCTTGATGACCGATTGTATTGGATCTGAAACTTCTAAACCTATAAGTCTGGTATCGAAGAGTTGAGTACTCATACAGGATAATTAGTGTCTCAAGTCTATGGACCATATATATCACTAGGACAACTGAATCGCTGTCTGACAATGAGGTATCATTAACCATCGAGCATTCCATTAGTAGATTAATCAGTAAACTCATTCTCTAATGAGCACCTGCACTATAGCTCTAGTATCCCCAAACGTGCAACTATGAGACTAGAGGGTTCTAACAAGTATGAATCATGATTCACTAAGGGTTCTAATAGGTATGAATTATGAGACTAGAGGGTTCTAATAGGTATGAATTATTAGACTAGAGGGTTCTAATAATGATTCACTGAGCCAAAAAGAGTTCTAACAGGTATGAATCATGACTGGCTCGATATTGGGCCTAAAGGGTCATACACAAATTGTAGGCATTGCAATGATTAGAGGTTCAAATATAAGATATCTGTCAGAACCCCTATCTTATCAGATGTCCAATAAGCCTCTGAATTATTGGATCCTATGGAAGAGATCCAATAAGAGCTAATGAGAGATTATTGGTTAGAGATCCACTAATCTAAGAGGCTTGGGTAGTTGGATGGAGATCCAATACTCAATAGGGTATGATCCATTAAGGTTAAGTTGACAAGAGACCTTTTTAAATATGAGGGAATCAATGGTTCATAGGCTATAGTCTTTTTGGATTACGTATCAAATTCTCGTCCCCTTCTCCTCCTCAGATAGCAGGCTTGGAGATTTGAGGATCATCGTCATAGCACTGTTATGTAGATCACCACTAGATAGGAGGATGCTTGACCTCATTTACCCCCTCATAGAGATCTATAGGGATTTAGGAATATATGATCTCCCTATGTAACATAATCTTTAATATACGCAGTTTTTTTTTCAGATTTGTGCACCAATTATTCGCACGAACATATCTTTATAAAATTGAGGATTTTGTATTTATGTTCTTTCGCTACGTAGAGAAATCTAGATCATTTTACAAAGATTAGTGCATAAAACCCACAAAACTTAAATCCACGTGTAAGATAATTGCGTTTTACCTAGGGAGATCATATATCCTTAAATCCCTGCAGATCTATATGAGAGGATGAAGAAGGTCAAGCACCTCCTCTTTAGTAGTGATCCACATGACAGGGCTATGACGACGCTCCTTAAATTGATGCCTAAATCTCCACTTGCTATCTAAGGAGGAGAAAGGGAGAGGAGAATGAGAGGTAGCAATTAAAAAGCCTTTAGATTATCATATTTGGTTCCCTCCTATTTATAGAGGTCCCCTGTCAATTTAACCATAACAAATCCTACTCTATTAGGTACTAGATATTAATCTAACTACCAAAGCCACTTATATTACTATATGTATGTGGTTCTCTAGGCCCACTTATATTATTATATTCATAATAATTCACTCGACTCATTAACTACGGACGTACTTGGCCACTACGCCGCAGTCCGCAAATGATATTGGGGAATTCAATCCTTTGGGCCTATCTGTCTTCAGCTATTGTGTACCTGTAGTCCATCATCTATCTAATATCTCAGAGATCGTATACCGGGCATGATGTTGTCAGACCCATATGGTTTCTACTCGAGTCTCACTCTAATCGAATTCACCCGGAGAACTCTTTCTCTCTCAATCTGAATGACCATAGCCAAAGATTTGTTTGAGAAAGAAAAATGAGATATTTCTCTCATAACATCGAGAGCAGATAATTCTCTATCGACACTCAATAGCCCTCGTAAGGTTTACTGCTACTCTTGATGACCGGTTGTACTAGATCTAAAACTTCTAAACCTATAAGTTTGGTATCGAACAATGGAGTACTTATAGAGGACATCGTTAGTGTCTCAAGTCTAAGGACCAGATACACCATTAGGACAACGGAATCACTGTCTGACAATGAGGTATCATTAACCATCTAGTATTCAATGAGTAGATTAATTAGTAAACTCATTCTCTAATGAGTATCTGCACTATAGCTCTAGTATCCCCAAACGAGCAACTATAAGACTACATACCTTCATCATATGGATAGGTATACAGTACACCAGTCTGTCTGGTAATCTCGACGTCCCTCTCGAGTAACCTATGACCAGGATTATTGAATGTCTATATTTAAAGGTAAATCAGTCTCATTATCGTGTTCTCATCACGATCTAATTCTCATTGCACAGATCCATGAATATCACTATATATATATATATATATATATATATATATATATATATATATATATATAGTGATAAAAATATCAAATAATATAATAAGTAAAAAGAATGTGTATTATATCATACGTGTCATCACTCATGCAATTGGTTTGTAGGACACTTATGACTAATAGGAAAGCGGTAAAGTGTATCCTTAAGTACTTGAGAATGACTAAGGATATTTTACTAGTATATGGAGGCAGTAGCCTCAAGGTGAAGGGCTACATGGATTCAAGTTTTCAATTCGATGTTGATGATAGCATGTCTAATTCAAGGTATATGTTCACCCTAAATGGAAGAGCAATATGTTGGAAAAGTTCCAAACAAGATATTACTATTGACTCGATCACAAAGGCGAAGTATATTGCTGCGACAAATGCAGCAAAGGCAGTAAATGAGAGAGTCTTGATAAAAAACTTCATCACATATCTAGGAATCGTATCAGGTAGTGATGAGCAAATTTCCTTATATTACAACAACTATGGGGCGATTGCTCAAATGAGGGAACTCGGGTCTCATCAGAAATGTTCTAAATTCATCAGAAGTGTTCTAGATATCGTGGCCCAATGAGATGTAGCAGTAGAAAGAGTTTCATTCAAAGATAAAATCATAAATTCACTAACAATGTCGTTGCCTCAAATTATCTTTAAGCATTACAGGAGTCTGATGGGGATCAAACATGTAAGTGATTGTCTTTAGGTCAAGTGAGAGATTGCTAATTATAGGTACCCTGCAAGTCAATCACGTGAGTAATAGCATGTGTGATATGACATGCACTCAATTTTCTTATTATTATTATGGTATTTTTCTCACTTTATATTATTATTATTATTATTATTATTATTATTATTATTATTATTATAATATATATATATATATATATATATATATATATATATATATATATATATATAGTAATGTCCCTGGATCTGTGCAATGGAAATCAGATCGTGATAAGATCACGATAATGAGATCGATTCGCTTTTAAACACAAACTCCTAAATAATCTTAGTCATAGGTTACTCAAGAGGATATCGAGATTACCGAAGAGACTGGTGTATTGTATATTTATCAATATGATGGAGGCGGTTGGTCTCATAGCTGCTCATATGGGGACATTACGGATACAATGTAGGTGCTCATTAGAGAATGAGTTTAATGATTAATCTACTTACAAAATGATGAATGATTGATGATACCTCATTATCAAACAATGATTACATCATCCCAGTGGTGTATCTGGTTCTTAAATTTGAGATACTAAGGATTTCCTGTATGGGTACTTCACTCTTTGGACGTTTCAAATCTAACATAGTCGGTCATCGAGAGTGGCAACTAACCTTACGAGTACTATTGAGTGTCGATAGAGGATCATCTATTTTTGATATTATGAGAAGAATATCTCGAGTGTACTTATTTAGACAAATCTCTGGCTATGATCATTCGGATTGAGAGAGAAAGAGGTCTATGGGAGAATCCGATTAGAGCGAGACTCGAGTAGAAACCGTATGTGTCTGATAACACCATGCTCGATATACGATCTCTAGGATATTGGATGGATAAGGACTATAGGTACACGGTAACTGAGGACAGACAAGTCTATTGGATTAGATTCCTCTGTATCGTCTGGGGACTACGGCGTAGTGGCCTAGTACGTCCGCAGTCGATGAGTCGAGTGAATTATTATGGAGATAATAATTCATTCAGCCAAAAAGAGTTCTAACAGGTATGACTCACGGCTAGCTTGATATTGGGCTTAGAGTGTCACACACATATAGTAGGCATTGCGATGAGTAGAGGTTCGAATATAAGATATCCGCTGAAGCCCCTATCTTATTGGATATCCAATAAGACTCTGAATTATTGGATCATATGGATGAGATCAAATAAAAGACTATAAGAGATTATTGGATAGAGATCCACTAATCTAAGAGGCTTAGGTAGTTGGATGGAGATCCAATACCCAATATGGGAGGATTCATTATGGTTAAGTTGATAGGGGACCTCTATAAATAAGAGGGATTCAATTGTTTATAGGCTAGAGCCTTTTGCTTGCCTCTCCTATTCTCCTCCCCATCTCCACCTCAGAACAGGTTTGGAGTTTTGAGGAGTATCGTCGCAGCCCTATTGTGTGAATCACGACTATCGAGGAGAGCGCTTGACCTCCTTCATCCTCTCATAGAGATCTGTAGGGATTCAGGGATATTCGATCTCCCTATAGAACACAATCTATTCTATATGTAGTTTTATGTTTCATGAATTTTTGCGCATCAATCTTCGCATGACAACGAACAAATCTTTGGAGAATTGGGGATTTTATTTTTTGCTGTTCCGCTGCGCTTGTGATGTCGCTCCCAAGATTTTCCAAGATAAGGTACGTGAGTCAAGAAAACCCAACCTGCGTGAAGAGAAATTCATCACGGTGGAGACACAAGGTAAAATGTGTAGGAAAATCTAGGGACGACATAACATATGCAGTGAAAGAACAGAAAACAAAAACCCTATATTTCCACAAAAAAGTTTCATCGTTATGCGAAGATTGGTGTACAAAAATCCATGAAACTAAAAACCTCGTGTGAGATAGTTGTGTTACTTAGGGAAATCATATATCTCCGAAATCCTACAGATTTGTGAGGGAGGATAAAGGAGGTCAACTGTCCTCCTTACTAGCGTTGATCCACACAGCAAGGGCTATAAAGACGCTCATCGAATCACTGCTCAATTCTCCACATACCCCAAATAGGGGGGCTGCTGGTTGAGGAGGAGAAGGGGAAAGGAAAATAGGAGGTGACAGCAAAAAAAGCCTAGCCCATGGCCCTTTAATTCCCTCCTATTTATAGAGGGTCTCTACCCAAAAAAAGTCTCTTAGATTAGTGGGTCTCTATCCAATAATCTCTCATTAGCTCTTATTGGATCTCATCCAGAAGATCCAATAATTCATGCGCTTATTGGATATCCAATAAGATATGGGCTTAAGCGGATATCTCATATTTGAATCTCTACTCATCGTAACAGCTACCATAATTGTATGACCCTCTAGGCTCAATATCGAGCTGGCCATGAGTCATACGTGTCAAAACTCTTTCTGGCTCAGTGAATCATTATCTCCATAATAATTTGCTCGACTCATCGACTACGGACGAACTATGTCACTATGCTGCAATCCCTAGATGATACATGAGAATCAAATCCTTTAAACATATTTGTTATCAGTTACTATGTACCTATAGTCACTCATCTATCTAATATCCCAATGACTGTATATCAGGCATTGTGCTATCAGGCCCATATGGTTTCTTCTCGAGTCTCGCTCTAATCGGATTCTCCCAAAGAACTTTTTCTCTCTTAATCCGAATGACCCTAGTTAGGGATTTGTCTGAGCAAGAACACTTGGGATATTCCTTTCATGACACTGAGAGTGGATGATCCTCTATCGACACTCAACAACCCTCATAAGGTTGACTACTACTCTCGATGACAGATTGTACTAGATGCGGGACATCTAAACCTATAAGTCGGATATCAAAGAGTGGAGCACTAATACATGACATCCATGGTGTCTCAAGTCTAAGGACCAGATATACCACTGGGACTATGAAATCATTGTCTGACAATAAGGTATCATCAACCATCCAGTATTCCGTAAGCAGATCAATTAGTGAACTCATTCCCTAATGAGTACATGTATTGTATCCCTAGTGTCCCCACATGAGCAGCTATGAGATTAGCTGCATCTATCATATGGACGAGTATACAACACACCAGTTTGTCCAGTTATCTCGATGTCCCTCTCGAGTAACCTATGACTGAGATTATTTAAGATCTGTGTTTAAAGACGAATCAGTCTCATTATTATAATCTCATCACGATCCGATTATCATTGCATAGATCTAAGGACATCACAATATATATATATATATATATATATATATATATATATATATATATATATATATATATATATATATATATATATATATATATATATATATATATATATATATATATACAATAAGTAATATAAAGTGATAAATACCAAAATATAATAAGCAAAAAGATTATGTGACAAGTCACACGTGCCATCACTCACGTGGTTGACTTGCAGGGCACATATTATTAGCACCTTAGGCACCATTACCTTGTGCCTCCATCGTGGTGAATTTCTCTTTATGCAAATCGGGTTTCCCAACATACGTGCCTTGGGCATATTTTATCTTGTGTCTCCTCTATGACAGATTTCTCTTTACGCAGGTTGAGTTTTTCCAACTCATGCGTTGTAGGTATATTCTACCTTATGCCTCCTTCGTGGTGGATTTCTTCTCATGCGGGTCGAGTTTTTTCGACTCACACGCCTCAAGCACATTTTGTCTTATGCCTTTATCATGGTAGATTTCTCCTTACATTGGTAGGGTTTTCCTAACTCGCGTGCCTCGAGCACATTTTGCTTTATATCTCCACCATGGCAGATTTTAGCACATTTTGCCTTATACCTCTACCATGACAAATTTCTCTTCATACAGGTCAAGTTTTCTCTAACTCACATGTCTTGGGCATATTTTACCTTATGCCTCTACTGTGGTGGATTTTTCCTCACGTAGGTTAGGTTTTCGTAATTCATGCACCTCAAACACATTTTACCTTGTGCCTCTACCATAGTAGATTTCTCCTCACATGGGTTAGGTTTTCCCGACTTATACACCTCGGGCATATTTTGCCTTATGTCTTCATCATGATGAATTTCTCCTCATGCTAGTCAAGTTTTCTCGACTCATGTGCCTCGAGTATATTTTTCCTTCTATCTCCTGCCATGATGGGTTTCTTTTATGCTTTTTGAGATACCCCTTTATCTTTGACTTATAGCATCATCATTATATCACGGCCCTCCTCGACCATGTATGGCACATTGGCTCCTCATTCATCAACATTCCCTTATGATCGATAATCTTTGTGAGGATATAAAGGGGCTAAAGAGGAAGTGTGGGGACTCAATGTTTGTCACTGAAGCAGAGGTTCGAGGAGCTGAGTTGGTGAGGCAACTAGAAGATGTCGAGTGATGCCACGCCAAGAGCTGGAGGTGATCATTGTCTTATCTTATAATGTGCTGGTCTTTATTGAGTCGTTGAGTCTGCCTACCTAATTTAGTCGTTGCTACATCGTCAGGCTTATCCACTCAACCATTCTCTATCTCGATGTGTCAAAGTCTCATTTTGAATGTAGAGGCTTAACTGAGTTGGTGTAATCTCATCAAGTAATAAAAATTTGTTTCCACAACTTGCAGCACCTATATCCTAACCTAATACCGAGGGATTCTTCTCATTGGACCTTCTCGACTAATTGGCAGCCCTCATTCAGAGCCTAAGTTGATGCTAATCTAGTAAGCATATTGGCCTGAGCATTCTCTTCACTCGAGACTTGGAACACATTAGGTCAAGAAAAGCTACGAGTAACATCTACACCCTGGGCGAGGTAACTTGGTTCATTCATTCCTTTTTCACTTTGGTGATCTCGAGGCTATGGTGGATGATGATTACACCTACTTTATCCTCTTGCGTAACTCTTTATACTTACTAGAGATCATTATCTCAGTAATATTGTATTGATTGACCCTTTGAATGACCTTTGGTACTATCATAGATGGCCTTTCCACCAATGACCAGAAGGGACGAGAGGGCCTAAGCTCTATCATGAAGGTCTATATTATGAGTGACAGATGGGTATCCAAAACATCTCATATTTCACTAGTGAACCGAGCAATAAAGTTTGCAAGTATTTCCTCCACTTGCCCAAGTCCAGGAAGCATTACTACTGATGGTCTCAAGCACACATTCCCAAGGAAGCGAAGTTTGAACTCCCTCGTGAGTTGGGCAAAAGAACCAATAGAAAGCAACTTTTAAGTGAGTGTACCATTCTTGTGATAGGCCTCCTAATATAGTTAGGAAGGTATGACACATCAGAGTGTCTAAAGTATTATACAATGATATTTAGGCACAAAAAGCTACGATGTACTCCATCATGTCGACATTGCCCTCTTGCTCGACAGTTTGACAGCTCTCGAGTGCCTTAGATGTCGACACCACGTCAAGTGAGGGAACCTCGATGGGTGGCAAAGTCAGTGGCAATTGAGCCGATGACTATGGTTGAGCTAATGGTGACTATGGATGACTACGGTTGATCAATCAATTGAATCTTGATTGAATAGACTAGTCCATGTGGTTAGGTATAGCTCAATCAATGTAGTCAAGCATGACCCAACCTATATAGTCAAATACGATTAAATCCATATGACTAAGCATGATCTACCTTATATAGCTAGATACAATACAACCCATATAACTGAGTTGTGACTCAGCTCATGTCATCAAGCATGACTTAGCCTATGATTAGACATGACTCAACTCATGTGGTCAAACATGGACTAACCTGTGTAGCTAAACACGACCCAACTTGCAAGCTAAGCATGATTGAGTTTAGTGATAAGGCTTATCCCAATTCACGAGCAAGATTTAGCCTAGCTTGCGAAGCCATGCCCATCGAACTATAGGATTGGCACTGGATAAATCGGCACCCCTCTATCTAGTTTGTTGTATCTTAGTCTAACCTGTTACATGTGTGATCCATCCAAGACTCTATTGGGTCGGTTTTGTCTGAGTTAGTACTATGAGACATAGTTCAATTTTCTCTTTTTTTACTGATTTGAGCTTGTTACTTGACTAAATCGGATATGTTTGATTGATTCAAGTCAGTTCACAACAATTTCAGACCAACTTGACTGGTTTAAGTTTGTTCAACCTAATTAAAACTAATTAAATCTAAATTAAACCAATTTAAGATGATTCTAAACTAATTCTATAAGGATTTGAGGTTGGTTTAGTTAGACCCTAAATGAATTGAGTTTAATTCTAGTCAATTATGTTATTCTAATTAAGGTTCTGGTTGATTGAAGACTATTGAGAGATTAACACCTCATGTCGATTTGATAAACCTAAAAGTTTTATTTGAATGTATCATTTCAAAATGATTATTATTATTTTTTAGATTAAATTGATGAAATTGACGTGATTGTTATCGTATATGACTATGCTGAGTAGTCCACGTTAGAAGTGCAATTTGTGAAAGGATCTATGGGTCCATCGTAGTGTGAAGCCACTAATGGACATATTCTAGCATATCATACAAGATTTCTCGTAATATTTTATCATACTACTTATTAGATACATACATGAATAAATAAATGATCATGGTTGACTATGTATCGTTGTTGAGGGTAGGTAAGGTGATTTTCTTTGGGGATTAGCAGACCGTCAAACACAACGGTTAGATGATTTTTTCATATGTTATTGGGAGAAACATATTCTCACTTGAGTGGTTGAGAGATACCATTCCATCTATTATTGAGAGTACGATATAGGTTCTCTCCATCGGTTATCGGGAGGAATTCATCCCATAGAAAGTCTCTCCATCCGCTATCAGAAGGGTATATCATCTGGTGTGATATACGTCTTTGATATTTGATTGTTATATATATCATTGAGGTATATTATATGTGATCGATGCATGATTTTATTTATTATATAAAAATTATTATATTGAGATTTGTATATGTTTTACGAATATTGAAAACTTCATTTTATGATTTTTCGAAAGTTTATATTGTTGATATATTTTATTTTTAAAATAATATACTATTTTGTAATATATATATATATATATATATATATATATATATATATATATATATATATATATATATATATATATATATATATATATGAGAGGTTTGGGTGAAGAAGATATTAAAAATATTTAATATTATAAAATAAAATTTTAAATGCAAAGATTAAAAAATATTCTTTAAATTATAAATAATAAAATAAATTTTTAAATCAGGGATGTGAAGGATGATCTTTGAAATCAATTGATATTTATGTAGCAATAGTAGCCGTGTGCCTAATAATCCAAGGATATCTTGTCTCGGTACATGGCATATTGCTTTGGGGCCCCATTTATAATGATGTGACATGTCCAAGTTATAGCGTCTACGGCTTCTACCGTATTTTATTCAGCGATGACGCAGTAGCATGAAACCTTTCATAGAGGCTTTATGACAAAACTAGATGGGTGTTTCACAACCAACCATAGTAGTCGTCCACTGAAATCATTAGACATTTCTTTACGAGCTCTTCTATTGAGAGTCTTATACGTTTTCTTCTTCGGATCAAACATGCTTCACAGCTTGCTCAAGATGAGGTCAGAAGATAGACGACATCAAACATAAACAAATAATAAATATATCATCGTCTTAAATATTGGGTTTGACAGACATCCAGATTGTTCATTTCTGAAGCTTTCTTTTAATCAGAAGACAAGAAGAATCCCCAGCAGCATCTGTAACGCATAATCAAATCGATCCTAGGCTGGGAAGGTGAAATCTTCTGACGTATTCCTTGAGAAAAACCATCAATTATTCTACGATTAGAATGCCTAAACGAAGCTCAACCCTTCCACACCTATTCTCTGTTGTTCCATTTTGGCTTTCCTTCTTCCCTTCCGTTTGACTCTTTGATTATAATCCTGTGACTGGGTCATTAAATATCTTATGTATAGAAAGTTCTCAACTCATTGATGCATCCAAGCATTCACCGAGAAAAATAAAATAGTCAAATCAACCTGTGGTGCCTAAAGTTGTTTTTTAAAATATGCAATTATATTTTTAATGTGCATATGAAGAAAAAGATTTGTATGAATGAACAATTGTGAAATGTTTTAAGTGCTCGATAAACAATAATGAAAATTATATTTTAAATCTATAATGATGTAAGTTTTATTTGGTAAAATTATATTTTAAATGTCCAATAATATTTTGATAAGTGTACCCTTCTAATATTCTTAATATTTATTCAAAAGTGAATATATATATATATATATTATTTAAATTAATAGGTAAATAAATAAATGTATGTAATCTTATAAAAAAAATTTGTATGGCCCAAATATACAATAAATAAATATAAGATAATTTTTATAAATAAATAAATAAACTTTTATTTTATAAAAATATAAATCATATTGATTTCTCGCTAAATTATTTTGACAAGCTTATAATTTTAGATAAAGTTATCTTGACAATCTTATAATTTTGACAATATTATAATCTTAAAAATTTATATTAATATCTTGCTAATGCTTAATTGTCAATATTATCCTAATATAGCATCAATATTTTAGTATTTTCAATATAACATTCAGGTCAAATACAATTAAAAAGTATTAAATGTTTATTTATATTTAAAGTATGCATTGAAGGCATAATGTTCATTTCTAATGTACTCTCCTCCTCATTCATCATTCTCTCTCCTCTGGTACCGCTTCTTAGGACAATTTGTTGGGTATCACATTGCCAAAAGTAATAATATAACAATGGCAGCGTAATTTTATTTATATTCCATGTTTTGAGTTTGTGTTTTTTTTTTTATATATCATGTAAGGTTCAAAATTGCCTAAATAGAAATAAAAGAATAAATACATATTTTTTTCTTCGAAAAATTTAATTCGATTAGCTATATCAAGCTATTATAAAAGATACTTCTAACATCAAAGTATATAAAAAAGTCTAATTGAGAGAGCCATTCCACCCTTTAAAAAATAGATGATCATATGAGTATTTAACGTATTTGGTCAATCAATTGACCATCTCATTTCTTTTCCTATACACACAAAAATGCTTATATATATATCAAAACATTCCAACATTTCTCTTCCTATACATGTGAAAATGACCATATATACATATCCTTCCAATAATAACCAATACAAAGATTAATATTTTTTATTACTCGCGAAAATATAGTTCTATTTAGATTTGTCATAAGCCATCCGAGATCATCATTTTTTAATTAATATTTCTAATGTTTGGCGTGTGGGTGGCATAACTTCATTGGCTTTTAATTTTGGACAAATGGCTACAAATCTCTGTACGTGGGACCATAATGAATCTCAATCGAAGGATTTATTTTCTTTTTTCCTTCAAAACCTTTCTCAATGAATTAACAAAGGATTTGATTTAATTTATTTTTAATTCTTTCCAAATCCCTTTCAATGAATTAATTATAATGTCGATTTATTAGTTATAATACTACAATATATATTATCTGCTTATTAACTCATTCCTTTCCATGTAGGTAAAGTTCCAACATTCTAAAGTCAACTTCGTAGGGATGGTTCCACACAGCATTAACATGTTTAAAAGTACTATCTATTTATCTATCTATCTCCTCCTAAAGTTTAAAGAAACAAGAAATCCAAGTCATATATATCCCTGCTTGGATTTTGTATTTCCAAATCAAAAGCTCTATTTTCGTAGCAGCAAAGTAGGAAACCCGAGAGTAATAGTTTAGCCTTCAAGAAAGCATGGAGTTGGCTTCATCCAACAACTCTTCCGGATGGTGAAACTGTGCAGTGTCACCAGAAAATTAGACTGAATGACAAATTCCGAAGCATGCTTTTTGATCTTTCTTTAGTTTGATACTACGAGAGATCGAGGCAAAGAGAATCAAAACATATATAAAAGCAGACATGCCCCTTTCTCCTCTTTATTTTTGTGCATCATCTAACTTACAGCCTACACACTACTCCAAAACGGTGAATTGGGGATGAAAGCATGGCATCTCATCTAGATTTACTATACACGTACATGCAACACAAGTCTGCACCATCATCAAGACCATGTTCATCTCTAATATTTCACTCGGGTGCCTCCGGTATGCTTTGTAGACTCGGCCTCCAGTGCGTTTCTCGATCATGGCGCTCCCAAGACTCGCCCATGCTCATGAGATCGGCAAGAAGCTGTTGAAGCGGCGGTTCTTGGCCTTGGGCACGTCGTAGCAGCGCCTCCAGTCGCTTCTTGCTGATCTTGATCTTGATCTTGATCTCAGTAGAACCGGCTTCTCCCTCCTCCTTCGCGGCGGGTGCCAAGAAAAGCTTGGCTTCGTCCTGCTGCTTTGCTCGACATCCGGAGCCCTTGTGCTCAAAGGCTCCCCAGTAGTCATCATCGTCAACCCAAGTGACTGGCTTCTGCAAGTCGATACAGTTCCCCATCTCCTCCTCCTCCTCCTCCTCTCTTTTCTTGTCTGATAACTTTATATTTCAGAACATGGATATTAAGAGGTAGCAACACCTTTTATAGAGGCGGAAGAACAAGAGAATGCTACTTTTGATAGCATGGCTGAGGCTCGAAGCACAAATTAAGAGATCAAATCTAACATAGAAAAAGATGCCACCCTCAGATGGCGCGTAGAAGTCATACGTAATGACGAAGGCGGGAGCCAGGTCAGCAACGGGCCCGGGCGGCGCCCAACGGGGTCGGCGACGGTCATGTTGGTGGTGGGTCGCAGCCGATGCCGACACGGTAATAACACCGTGCGAAAGCCGTGTGACGCCCAATCCAACTATTTCAGCTATTTTACGGTTCTACCCCTTCCCTGTAACGTGCCTCGCATCTTCTTCCGGTGCTGTTTCAGTCTTCGCCGTCTTATTCAACAAGCACATGAATATCCTGGACGTTTTTAAAGGATCCTCGTGGAGTGGCCTTTGAGCCACCACGAAATGTCACGACTTGTGGAATAGAGATTTGGGGCGTTGTGTGGTATGCCAACTCCAGTATTACCAGTGGACTGGAATCGGACGCAGTTAACATTACGAGATGATCACACATTGTCCTTTCTGTCGAAACAAAGGAAAAGAACCCCCATCTTTATGAATCCAACCTCCAACCACTGTGATTGTGGTTGTCACTGTGGTCATTAATTCTCCGTCGGTCTGTCTGTGATCATCGGCACAAGCGTGTCAGAATAGGAGATTTCTGAAGACGTATGAGGAGTCACTGCAAGTTAGCTTCTATAGCGTGGCAGGGATTAGCTGCAAGAAGAGACTCAGTGCGAAGGTTTAATCCTGATTAAGGATTTTATGTTCATAAAAAGAAAGTTTTAATTATTTGTCAATGCAAAAAAAACAAAATTAAGCTTTAAAGGCAGCTACATTTTGCCATATGGGATGGATCAAAGCAGCTTTAGGTTTTTTAGATAGTCCACTCCTTCCGTAAGTGATAACTATCACGATAAAACAGCCCTTTGCTGTCGCAATTCAATCACAAAGACCAACACGCGTGACTTCTTTGTTGCGATTGCTATCTGCAGTGATGACAGCCGCTTTCATCTGTTAACAAAGTCAAAGTCGGATATGATGTGCACATTATGGCCACTGTAGACTCGGCACTGCTTCCATCAGTTCATTCTCCTAATTGCTATTCGTAAGCTCAATACTGTAAGTCTAATTTTGATTTGGATCCGTTCGTAAGAATTCTTATTTCTTTATCAGGTTCCATACCAGATGGACAAAAGAGATGTTGTAAACACTCTTTTGGACAGTTTGCCTTCTTTAAATGTATCTAATTCTATTGGAAGGGATAACCAAAAATATCAATGAGATCAATAAATAAAAAATATATTAGATTGTCAATGTAATATTAATATAATTTAGTAACTCTTTGTCTAATGAAATATATTGTCATTGACTTTTACTTCGTGCAAGATCAAGTTGTTAAACATTAACTTCGTGTCTCTCATGTACATACGATTGATCAATTAACAGGTTCACTCACGAAGCCTCTAACCCACAAATTATTTTTGTTGTATTGGTCCAAGATCGGCATCCTTGACAGGAGCTCAATCTTGCGGGGGCATGATAACAGAGAGATTTCTCCAACTGCACGAGAAAATCTCGTTGCTCAATTGAAAAAAATCCTCTCTTTCATCATGTATAAATAGACACCATATGACACTAATTGAAGTATTTTTTTTTCCTTTACTCTTCGTTCTCTATTCTATCACAGACCATTAAGACTAGGAGATGATTTGGACCTTCAAGTACTTGTAGAGGCCTTTGCATTGGATGATGATCCGCTAAAGGAGAGAAGAGGGATGATCTACCATAGGAGACAAGATACAATCTCCTTCCTACATCTGAGTCACTTGCTGTTGTTTCTTCTCCGGTCCTCCATTGATCGAGGCTAATTAACCCACAAGAATCCCTACTGGCAACAAGAAAGATCATTTCCACTGGGTGCCAAAAGTCTGTGAATTTTCGGTGTGCACAGGTCTTGCATGTGGAGACTGGCACGATACAGCTAATAATAGAGGGCCAGTCTCCAATAATTGAAGCTACCTACCGCGATCTGTGGCGATGAAGTTTTTGCCTCTGCAAGCCTCTTCTTATTGAGATCTCTTTCCCCTCTGTGCTGGAGAAAGGATAAGTCCTTCGCTGAGATGTGGTCGAGATGTTGGGAGCCTGGTTGAGAAGGCCTGCGATTATGCAGTCCTATGGGGAACAGCAACGAGTTGGATCTGATCTACGCCCGCTAAGGACTTCTTTTTTGTCGAGACGAAGCTCATCATCAGCACAGCCGGAAATATGTGGATCAAAGATGAGAAGATGAAAGGGAGCCTGGAGTAATTTCTGATGCAATTCAAGGACGTCGCTTATGATGCTTGCGATTTGCTGGACGAGTTCCGCTACCAAATTCATTCTGCTACTGAGCGACGAAGAGATGAGGTAACCTTTCATCACTAATCTCGTTCGAGTATAAAAATGAAAGAACCGTGTAGACTAATCCCACAAGTCGCTTGTTGGGTAGAGGAGATAAGATAACGATGTGAATTAAACAGACAACACAGAAGCCGATGCCCGATAAAATAGCTACTGATTTCGTGCTTGTCGTTCTTTTGTCAGATCAAGATGTTTTAAGATTTGGATCTGTGTATCGAGAATCTGCAAACTTAGAGAAGTGCGACATTGACAGCCGCAGATGGAAGAGCCTTTGTATCAGCCGCAAATGGGACAGCAATCTCATGAAGCCTTCTGCCGTCCAGATCTGGATCGCCCCATGTCTATAAAAAGAGAAAGAAATCTTTGGGAAACACGGATCAAAAAGCTGAACACTTGTCAAGGCACTGATAGCTCAGCCGCAGCACAGGCAAAAGCTTGTTTGTCTTCGTTCACGACTGATGACAACAAAGATTCCGAGGGGTTTTGCTGCAAGTGGACAGCCCTTCAACTTGCCGACGATCTTTCTACCAATAAGCTCCAGCTCTGTATGCTGGTAGTCGGGACTCGGGACCATCGCAGAATTTGGTACCGGAACTCGTGCAGTAAGTCATCGGCATCATAAGCGGTGTCCTTGAGTTGCATCAGCAATTCCTTCACGTCCCGTTTCAGGTTCTCATCTTTGATCCACATATTCTCGGCTGTGCTGATGATGGTCTGAATCTTGAGTGGAGTAGCCTATAGTTGCGATCATCTTCGATCACCTGCACCCCAAACCGTTCAATTTACGCTGGCTCCCCATTAAAGTCTTCTCGAGCAATCTCAAGGCTGTTGATAATATCAACGACATTTCAGTAAAGAGCTGATCCTTCTTCCTCCAAACACAAAGCTCAAAGAGATATCCAGGAGAGAGAAAAGACAGGTAGCTTCGATTAGAGGCTGTATCTCTTTTCACTGGAACTGTGGAACGATGATCCCATGCAAACCTTATGAAGGTTTACAAAGAAGGATCGACGACTTTGAAGGAATCCATTGATCTTGTAGCATAAGAACTTTGATCTTGTAAACAAAGAAGGATCGGGTGGGAATCAACTTTTCCTTTGACTTTTCATCCTCTTTCTATAATCAAGTAAAATATAGACTACATATGTTCTGAAACGTTGATTGCTTCCATTGACCTATGGCGACTTTGTTCACAATAATTTTGTTTCTGAAGGTAAAAGGATTTCCCAATTCTTAAGAAAATAAAATTAGAAAGGCCAAAAGCAATCCCTGTCAAGGACGTGAAGCTGGAGAGCATCTATCCATATGAGATGTCAGAGAGATGGGGAAAAAGAACAAAGAACCGTATATTCTTGCAATCATAATTTCTCTCATTTCTTTCTTTCTTTCTAGTTTACTTCATTTTCTGATCCGATTGCACTGCAGTTTCACCCAATATTCATTTCAAACCTGTATCCATATAAACATACTCTTAAGATCTTCAATATCACGAGAATACAATTTCCACTAGGAGCTAAGCGTGTCTCCCAATGGCAATAGCAGAGGATTCCTCACAAAGCTCAAGAAAGTACAATATTGTTAATCTGTGCTATTAGACGTTCTTCTATTTTTATACAAGATTCGCTACAAATACCACCAGAATTCCGCGGTGGTAATCTGCTACGCTAATACTCCCAGTATCGCCACTTCCCCATGGTGGCATCCTCTTTGCTACAAACTCTTGCAGACTTTCTGCGTGCATAACAGAGCAATTTGCTATTTACTGCCCCGGTATCACGTACTTTTTACGTACGTATCTGTAATCACTACTAACACAGCTATATCTCATCGGACCAGTCACTCAGCTCGCTGTCGTAGAACAGGGCTTCCACGATGTTGTCGATGAGAGCGTCGACGAAGCTGTTGCATCCCAGGGTGATCATCTGACCGATCCTGGTCCGAGCACTCGAGAACCAAGCGAAGGTGGCGGCACAAGCCACGACCGCCACGCACACCCCCGCGGCCTCGGCTATCTGCTGCAAGTCCAGCTTCTTGAAGATGGAGTTGCCCGTTACCACCTCCACGGAGACTGCAGCCGCAAACGCAACCTAGCAGGAAAGTCCACAAAGAACAGCTCAGCCGGAGGCCGCAGTGTCCACCACAACATAATCAAGGGAACAGGTGTTACGTTTGCCGTTCAGTGGACTATGACGCAATCGACTCCGCTCTCAACAACTGTGGGATTCCCAAGTTTACAACGGTTTCGAAGCATGGATCCAAAGTGTAGTATACGCAAACTCATAATTGAAAGATATTCGGGTATTTCAAATAAAAGATATTCGCATAAAAAAGGGAAATTCTAGGTTTGAGGAGTAACCATGGCGAGGCGACCGGAGACGATCTCGAAGTGGTAGCTCTTGCGCGAGCTCTCGATATAGTCGGCGAGGGACGCGAAGAAGGACGACGCGTCCCCCACCGACGTTCTCTTCATCACTCCGCCTTCACGCGTCCCGTACGATCTCAGCGTGCAGAGCCGGGGCTGGAGCAGGATTTTTCCGCTCTCCGCCGATGGCTCCGCCAGACGGACCCTCAGCACCGGCGGTGGCAGCGGAGAATCCTTCCTCTGCTGGCCCAGGTCGCATACGATCGCCCTCGCGGCCCCAGCGATGGCCATATCCGGAGGAAGAAGTTGGAAAGGGATGAGGGATGGCTCTTCAGATTCCGCTCCTTTTGGCGACCCTAATTCTTTATCGTGGTATTGTTTTGACGTTTCTGAGATGCAAGCATTCATCGGTGAGCTTACTCCTCGCGCAGTATGATTTGATTCGAGTTTGATTTGGTTTAGTTTAGGCTCAATCCAATCAACTCTATCGAATCAAATCTCACGCTAAACTCCAAAATTATGGTTAGGTTCGTCACATGCCTGGTTCATGTTAACCCAAACCAGACGGACGCGATCAGCACCCGAAGCGGTGATCAGATCGCTGATTCCTTCACTTGTCGCGTTCGCGGTTTTGCAGGAGCCCACGTTTACTTCGCTCGAGACATTCGAAGAAAAGGTGACAATTCCGGTGTCGTGGCCATTCTACCTAGCGCAACAGTTCCTTTCGCCGAAGGCGTCCCATCTGCCGTCCGATTGGAATCGAAAGGCCAAGATCATTGGACATATTTGCGTCTGGAATCTTCGACGTGCTTTGAGAGATGGCAACGGGAACGAGCTGTTCCAAGCAAAGAGAGAACGCCGGAGACGCAACCTGGCTCTGTTTTTCAATGGCCTTTAAATCCAGCAACCAGTCAAGTATTCAAAGAAAATTAAACTCTGGAGACCAAAAGTCCATGATTTGTCATAAATGCATACAAAATTTAAATGGGTCAATTCTAACGTGAGCAGTAACATTTTTTATTATTTATAATATATTTCTGAGTCTAATTGGTTCATTTTGTTAAGGGATTTCTTTTTACATTTTCGTATCATATTAAATCATTACTGCTTGATTCTTATGTCTTCGACATATAGATTACTTGAAAGGAGAGACTTCTTGCTGCTTAGTTGCTAACTATTAATGTCAGATATATACAGTAAAGCATTTCACAAGTAGTATATCTAGAGAGTCTGTTCCCCCTGTAAAAAGAAGGATAGACGTCGCCAACGTTGCACACCGGAGACATTCTAGCGAAGAAGCTTACAGGAGACACAAAAAAGGTAAAGAAGCTGCTTACAACATGACCCATTTTCCATATACTCCTCTAGTAGATTTGCGGAGGAGGGGGAGGAGGTGCCTTCGCAAGGTAACTTGACCCCCTCGCTGGTGTTACTCGAGTCTTCCTGACCTGAAGCCAAAGAATGATCACTCTTTAATGGAGAAAATGTCAATGGGCTATGACTGATATATGTACATTTACCTGAAGAGGTATAAAAACTTCAGCTTCTCTTCGTCCTCACAACCTGAAAAGGATTCTCTTGAACCTTTAGAACATGAATGGTCTCTCACTCTCTCTCTCTCTCTCTCTCTCTCTGCCTACCTTCTCCCTGAGAGTTGCCGTGGCTTCCACCTTTGATGTCTTCGACCATGTAGTTGCAATTGTCCATCGTGGAATCTGCGTGTAGTCTGCGATAGAAGGAAGAAGAAGAAGAAGAAGCGTTCTGATGATGTTGCTCCCAGGTTGAATTTATATAGTATGATTTTTAGGGCAACAGGTATTGGATTCAGGTGGAGGCCACGTGCATGGGTTACTATTCTAGCATGCAGCATGGAGGCCCATCTCAGAGCCCTTACTCTGAGGCCGGCCACCGAAAGATCTTGTCTGCTGACAGCAGCTTCCCGACAAAAGTCATGTTCTGTCAAGAACGACCAAAAGCGGAGCTGTACCAACTTTTCGGAAATGCTTTCCATGGCCAAGTGAGACATGAAGAGTGGGATGAGGTGGTGGAAACTGTTTTATTAATCATGAATCGGAACTAATCTCATCAATCTATGATACATGAAAACTAAATATCAATGTAGTTCAAAAACTTAAGTTGTATCGATCGCGAGCCAATTTTCTGTACATGTAATCCAACATGTACAAAGTTCAAAAGAGTGTATTTTTTTATGTCTTTTCATTTTTGATGCACCATATTTCATGATCTTATCAAGTCAATCTAACAACCTGTATTTGGATGCCTTTCATGAGACCATAGATAGTTGGATTAGAAGAAAGATGAAATTATAAAACCAAAGACGACTATGGACTACAAAGATAAGGAATGAAGGAGACTAATATAAATTAAAAGACATAGCTCTAACAAATCCGCTCGCCTTGTATATATTATGCACACACGTAAATATACAAATATATAACAGTAGACAACATATGTGACCTGAGCCCGTTCACAATCTAACGAAGAAGATGGTGAGATCGGGACCGTTATAATCGTCGGGGCTCATCATGTACAGCGTTTCGGAGTCTGTCGACCCGACGACGTGCTCGAACCCGGCCCTGACGTACGCTATCTCCCCATCGGGACCCTCCTCCTCGGACCTTCCCGGTAGCACGCCGGCCCCCATGGACACCGGCCGCAGCGTTTCCATCACCGCCAGGTCCTCCTCCGAGGCCTCTCGCCGTACGCAGTACCCGCTCTTCTTCCCGTTGCAGAACATGGCCCAGAGTGGCTCGTCCATGAGATTCGACGATAACTGCGAGTTGCTTTCCTTGTTGTGCTCCACTGGCCTCTTCTCGCACTCGAGGGCAATGCGTACCATGCCGGCGCTCATCTCACGTAGAAGAGCATGCGTGTGCATGGCCAGCTCGATGACGAGGGAGGGCAGGCACCGGGGGTTCTCCTGGAGGGAGAAGGACACGCGGCCGTTACGGTAGCCGAAGATGGTGCCGGTGATGAGGTCGTGGTGGCGGCGGCCTCGGTGGTCGGGGCCGATGAGGGAGGTGGCAGGGGTGCAGGCGATGGTGGGCATGACTTTGGGGGAGGAGGTGGCGATGCGGCAGGGATCGGGAAGCTTGCACTTGGGGGTGAAGATGGGGAGGGTGCGGCAGAAGGAGTGGAAGAGGCGGAGGACGCGAGCCGGACGTCGGCGCCTGCGCCGGAGGTGGTGGGCTGAGGGTGGGACGAGGGAGAGCTGGGAGGAGGGCAAGTGGAGCATGGGTTGCCAATGCTCGGTATGGGTGGAGGTTGCGCTCTCACCAGGCTCCAACACGATTGCGGTGGCGGTGGCGGTGGCGGTGGAGGAAGCGGCCATTGAGGGGAGGCGGCCTGGGGGCCACTTAGGGGTTGAAGGGGGTGATAGATGAGAGGATGAGCTACGGTTTGGGGTCCGTTATTATTTCGCGACCGGCACGGGGCGTTAGTTTTTTTGTACTATTTGTCTTCCGCTCGCTGTTTTTCGGACCCAAAGCTCTTCGTTACCCATTTGTGTACCCGCATCCTGCTCCGAGATGCCACCGGGACCCACCTCCCTTTTCTTTCTCTAATCACACGAGGGAACTCGGCGGGGACGTCGATGACGGAAAGATAAGAAAAGTATTCATTTACATAAGATCCAAACCGTCGGATGCCTGGATTCCGTTGTGGATCCATCGTCCAAAGAACAAACCACACAAAAGATAGAAAAAAAGGAAACAGAAAATCCAACTGCACAACAAATCCTTTTTGACTCGATCCTTCTCAACTACTCATATGGAATGCAGTCGTCGTAAGAAATGGAGAGAATTCCACACAGCTCGTGGAAAACCCTTGTGTTAATATCTCCACCCACAGAAGATATGAAATCGGTCATCTCGCATCCAATCCCAATAGTTCAATTAGCCTTTATGATCTTCCAACATCATCAAGATCATGAAATCACAAAATACGTGCTTTGACATTAAGAAACCTATCATCCAAGAACATCTTTTTGACCCATGGTAAGGGATCAATGATGATATTGGCAAACTTCCAGTAATAATAGTAACTAAGTTGTTCCTCTGGTCATCTCACTGACCATTGACTCACCTCAGTTTCTACTTCCTCATAACTATCTTATTCCAATTATGGCGGCCATATCCGATCTCAGAAGAGAAGAGAGGAGGAAGAGAGGGACGTAGACTGTCGAAAACTCTGCAGGATGGCAGCAATGGTCATGGAGTCATCATCGCCCGTGGAATCCACCTCGAAGTAGCACACATTCGTCTCCTCGGACAAGGGCGATGGAGGCGGTGGCGGTGGCGGTGGCGGAGGTGGCGGCGATGGAGTGGGCAGGAAAGGGTAGCGGAAGTTCGTCCGAGCTCTTGCTGGCCCACAGAAGGAAATAGAGGAGAGGTCGTAGGCGAGTGCAGCTTCCTCTGCAGTGTCGAAGGTGCCGAGCCAATGCCTCTCCTTGGTGTAAGGGTTCCGGATCTCAGCGGCGTAGCGCCCCCACGGTCTGCGACGGACTCCAAGGTACTCGCTCGACGCCCGCGTTCGTCGCCTTCTACTACGGTGTAGGATAGCCTGGGGGAAGTCCTCCATGTCTTTCTTAGTTGAGCCTCAGGCTGTTGACTCAGAGATAGATGAGATAATGGTAAGCGTTGCTCTATCTTTATATACAAGTGCAAGGAAGGAGACGGACTGCTGGCAACACATAAGCTATGAGTTGGAGAAAGCCATGCTTTTATTTAGGAGATAAAAGTAGTGTTTTCTTTAAGCGTGCACTGAGTTGGGCAGGTAAGAGGCACAGACCACCATGGAATTAAGAAATGAAAGGGATGTTGGAATTTGCTTCTCTAATGGTTGCCTGTGTGCTCCTCTTTTTCCCTTGTTTTCCTCGACATGATAAGATCACGACGGGCATTTTCCGCAAATCACTACTTACCATGACGCAAACGTACTTGCCGCCTTCATCCTCCTCCTCCCGAGCCAAATGCAAATCCGAAGCATGTTATCGAACGTGAAACACACCGACGTGCTGTGTTCATTAGTTACTTGAGTTCCATGCAACGCGTTCTCTCAGCTTCCTACATCCATCGGTGGGTATAATTGGCTTCATTTACAGTTATAACATCCGGAACGGAATGGCTCATGGAATCCAAATAACAACAAATTGGACCCTCGAGTTTACTTACTAAGATATCCTTAATACTTCCAATTTTTATCGAAAATACTCTCCTATCATCTCAATATATCAGTTATGCTCTTATCATTTTATTTTGTTTATCTTATAAGGAATCTTTTAAAGATATTATTAATCCTCGGATCAGATTAGTTGAACTGAGGCTTGATCGAGTTGATTGTTGATTCTTTACTATTGTTGACCTAAATATTTGACGTATTGAGGTGATCAAGTATGGGACGATCACGACAATAATGTCACCAGCTATAATTTGCATGTTCCCTCGATCAAGCACCAAAAGCACCTGTTGGCCACGGTTCATGTCTTCCAGCATCTCGAAAAGATAAAGAGAGAACTTTGACAGACAGATCCACGCGTTGTGTCTCCGATGAATAGACAAGTTGAGATTGTCGCAACTACGATTTTTATTCCTTAATTCATTAAAAACGCACGCACAAAAAGAAGTTCATTGAATTTGTTTCACTTTCCTATTCCGATTCCTTAATTTGTCGTCTCAAAACTTAGCAATTAAGAAATATATATCAGAAAGTTAATTATGATTCATGTGATTCGATATCGTTTTCTATATCTAAATTCTTTACCATATAAAACTATAAGGATATTAAGTTAACCTCAACTCAAACCCCCCCTCATATACTCTATCCCATAATTTTTTTGAAAAAAAATTCATATATTTTTTCTCATCCTCTCTTGATTCCATCAAAAAAAATTCAGAGATACCCAAAGTATTTTCTTTCATATTGTTTCCATCAACAATTATATATATATATATATATATATATATATATATAATATTTACAAAATCTAATCCTAATTTACTTAGCCTTTTTATTTGAATCCTCTGGTGACTCTGAAAATACTTCTCAACCACAACACTGTCATCATATCTATTAGACAAATTAAATTAATACATCATACTTCGCAATCTCAACTTTCCCTTTATCAATTTAATTTGTTACTGTCTTATTTCCATACATTCTTATCAGACACTTTGATCTATAAAAACCTAGAACAGTAGAAATATGTCAACTTATCTTAAAATTAAACAAAAGTTAAATTAAATTATATTCAAGCACACCAAAGACAACCTATTAATATATAATATATGAAAATAAAATCATCAAAAAACATTTATAGTGTTTTCAAAAATAATATAAATCCAATAATTATGATATATATATATATATATATATATATATAGAGAGAGAGAGAGAGAGAGAGAGAGAGAGTTCTTACTCAAAAGGATCTTGATGCTAAATATAAGTCATTGGTACACACAAAAAAGAAAAATCCAATTTGGACTAGTTTTTGTCCTATTTTGTTACAATTAATCACTTTTTTAAATCAATTTTTTCCTTAACATAAATCAAATTATCATAAATAATGTGTTACTTTATTTAAATTATTAACATCCTTATTTGTATAGTATGACTAAGGAAATGATTAAAATTAATTTTCTTAATCATGTGGATAAATTAGGAATCTTATCAACCAATTAAATTATTAATTGATTTATTTCTTAATGAGTGATATAATTTTTAGAAAACAATAATTTAAATTTTATTTATGTGTTTGAATCATAAGAAATAAATATTAAATTCTATCTTTGTATGTACAAATAAATTAAAAATAAAAATTAAATTATTATTTATCTTTCATCTTTCCCCCTTCCTATTCTTTACTAAGCCATGAAAAAATTAGAATGAGGATTCTACGAGGAGAGACAGGATATTATATTTTTTTCTTATCATCTTTTATTTATATTTTAAAATATTTAATATTAAAATTATTATAATTTGTATGATGTATAATAATATTTTAATTTTATAATTTTATAATTAATTATAATTTACGCCTACTGCTCTTCCGAAGGCTGCCCTCTCTTGCTTTTCCCCACACTCCACTACTTCCCGCTTGCTGGGGAGCTCACCTACCTCCTCTACTCGGGTAACGTAGTCATCGACTGCTCCCCTGCCGCCAACGGCCCCGGCGTCGCCTTCCTCGAGGCGGAGGCAGAAGGCGACCTCGGCTTCCTCGCCAACGCCGAAGTCCATGACCACAGCGCCTTCCTCCGCCTCGTGCCGGAGCTCGACGTGAGGGAACTCCCCGCGCCGTTGTTCGCCGTGCAGGTGACGTGGTTCTGTGGGCCCCAGGGGGTGGATAGCGTGGCAGTGGGGATGCGGACCTGCCGCCGCCGACGATAGAACGGGCGGTTATCGGACGCCCGAGGAGCCAGGGGATTCTTGCATCAGGCGGCGCCCTACGACGGAGGTGACTGCTGCTGGATCCTCTCCACTAGCCTCATAATCTTTTCCTTCCTCTTCTACCTCTTTGTTGTCGTTGGCCGCGCTCACCTTTCCTCCCACTTCGATGCCCCTCGACGTAAGGGGTTCGGCCTCTTAATCGACACCGGCCCATCCGGATCCCAGATCCACGTCTTCAAATTCCTCAATGACGGAAGGATCCCTTTCGTTGGCTTCGATGGCAGGGGGTCAATGTCGATGTGGATGAAGCCTGGGTTGGACGCGTTCGCTGCAGTGCCGAAGGAGGCTGGTGGGTCAATTCTGAAGCTTTTGGAGTCTGCCGAGAGTGGAGTGGAGAACAACAGGGAAGTGTGCAGCTAATTGATAATAGAAGATTGGAGAGCTTTCCGTTGTTGTGCATAAGACAACGATCTTGGAGTCTTCTTACAAGCAGCTACTGAGATCGGTCTGGGTTCATATTTAGAGATGATTGAGTTTCCAGTATCATTGGTTCGTCTGTTTGCTTTTACTTCTCTTTGTATGTTCACTCAGTTGACTTTAAATTATATTAGTAATTTGTTATATGTTCTATCCATGACATGCAGTCACACAAGAATACACACTTTTATTCGACTTTTCACAATGTTCCATGACATACATGTCAATGTTTGCAGGGATTCAACCCACGCACGGTCTTCGAATGAGTGGTGCGTCCGAAGAACCCCTCTGCGCTGTGGGGAAAGAGATGGATTCCTCGAGTCACCCCCAACACGCTGCTGCCCGCCAACCATTCGACTACAGGCATGCAAACTACATATCGAGAAATCTCTATTTATTATTTCTGATCGCATATCAAAATATCAAGAACGGTTCATTTAATCTTGACAATTTTAGAGCTTTCACCGCATGAAAGAGATTGGTGAATTTGTCTATGTATCAGGAAAGCTTCATAATAAATAATAATAATAATAATACGATATGCAAGTACAGATCCATAAAAATAACATCATAAGCATCCATCACTCAGTCGACAGAAGACTGTTCATTTCTGATCATTACATATAGTTCAATGCATGATTGAGAAAACATCAAATTGTTCATCATGCAGCCATTGTTACATTCACCAGAATCTAAAAGCTACAACATGGTACAAGTTTTGCTCAATCACATCTTACTTTTAGCACAACCCATCTTTGTCTTTTTGGTAAATAAGCTTCTCATCTCTCAGCCACATATGAAAGCTAGAATCCATTTCTAAACCATTGTTAAGCATCTGTGCCATCCCCACCTAACTGTTCCACCAAGAACATGTTGAAATGCATTTCTTCAAGATCAGAAGTCTTCAAAGCCTAGAATAAGTTTTTAATGATCAGTACTAGGTGCCAAGAAAAATAAATTGTTGTCTTAAAATATACCGATCTTGTATCTTATACATAATCAAAATTCTACCTATATGCAAATGCTAAGAAAGATTTAGATAAAAATGTAAGAAGTGCGATTTAGAGATTGTGAAGTTCTGGCCATTATCTTGCCAAGAAAAAAAAGAGAGCAAGTTGATGAGATCTCAGCTTTATTTAACTTTCAATAACAATACTCCGAACCTTGATTCTCGTCGGTGTTGTATCTAACAAGGTCCAAGAACTTATTGACCTCGGCGAACAACGAGGGCACCACGACAGAAGTGGAGATGCATAGGTAGCAAACTTCTCCTACGACAAAGAGGTCGCCATCAACCAAGGCGTGGATGACAGGGTGACAATGAATAGGTTGGAAAAGGAGCAACGAGCAAGTGAGGGTGCGATGGGCGAGCAAGATGCATCGGGTGAGTGGTAGGCAAGAAGGTGCGATAGTCGAGTCACAAGCGAGCAAGATGCAACGAGCGAGTGATGTCGAACGAGCAAGGTGCAATGGGCGAATAGTGGACAAGTAGATGCAACGGACAAGTAAGGTACAACGAGCGAGCGGGTGCAACAACGAGCAAAGTGCAACAAGCAAACGAGTGTGATTACGAGCATATAGGGTGCGACAACAACAAGCGATACAAGTGAGAGTAGGTTGGAAAGAGAAAAAGAAAAAAAAATCAATTAGGATGAAAAAGTGATATAAATTATATTTTTATTCGTACTCTTTTTGCTCATGACATATGATTTTTTTCAAAATTAACAATCTAAAAAAAATTGAGATTAAATGTGTCACCTTTATAAATGTAAAGACCCCAATACTATTTTTAAATTTTAAAATATAAAAATTAGGATACTAATCATAATTAATTATAAAAAGTAATATATAATTACCCATAATTAAACATAGAATATTTCGCTGCTCTGTACAAAGGAACATTACAACATTTTAGACACAGATCACAAAGTGCCAAGAAACCACACCTTTCCAAACGAAGAAACAAAGCCAGGAGCTGAACGAAAATTAGATACAAAGTTGTGTATTGGCTCTATAGGAAATGAATGTTATAATGTTGTTATATTTACAAGTACTATGCGGCATTTACGTACTTCTGCTTTACTGTGGGACACTCGCTATGATATACATTGAACAAAGAAGCTAAATTAGGATGCAGAAAAATGAAAAGATTTTATAAGATTGCAAGCTGAACCTGTACTCAGTAAAACTCGCATGTTAAGCAGTGCCGGTTATCAATCTCTCTTGCTGGTCTAATTTTTTCACTTTGAGAAAGCCGAAGAGGACTTGTGCTCCAAAAAATGCACATAGCAGGTATGCAGCCATAGCAGGCACCTGTCCACAAAAAAAATATATATATTACAAAAATAAGAAAATGAGAGCAAAAGCATACCTCCAAAAACAATTATGTCGGGGATTGCTTACTCGAACAGAATTGAAATATAAAATTGTTGCAAGGTTTACCAAACTTCCTAAAGCAACAGCCTGTCATTTTGCATACAAAAAGATGTAAGAACATCAGATTGCATAGAGCATAGCTGCATATATATAGACACCAATCAACTTTAAATTTTTGAAAACAGCAAACCACAATTTAAAGAGTAGAACAAGTCCTCTAGACAAAAAAAAAGAATTAACTTTGTGTCTAATCTTATTTTCTGATATTGTTTGTTCACTCGAGTAATCCTATTTGGTCTCTAACCCCTGGTCCATTCTTCACCATAAATGGATCCTAGTAAACAAAAACAATGCCAACTGTATATAACTCTATTTACAAGTATCCAAATGACATGCATATAAGTGCAAATTTTGCCCTTTGTCTGTGTGAATCTATACAAGTTTTTTGTTTTTCTAATGGACTTTCATTGTTGGTCAACAATGACGACAATACAATGGTTTTAGATTTATATCACACCAAAGATGTATCATATGTAAATCTCATTGTAAAAATTAGATTTACCTAGACCAGGAATCACAAGAGCGCTCCTTGAAGACATGAAAAAGAATGTATCAATGATGCTGCTATTTAGGTAGACTGAATCTATCGTAGAAACTGTCAAGTGTTATGACATAGTACCATGCTGAAAGTTTCCAGGGTTGGTGCAGTCCAGCTAAAGAACATGTTCCACATATTAATTGTCCAAATAGAGACTTGAACTTTACAAGCAACATTGGCTCCCACTCCTTTTCAGTCTCAATCATTCTTAAAGCCAAATGATTGCCTGGACTATTTTTCATGGAAGTATGTTCAGTATTCTTTTATCATCTCTTAGGCACTATTTTTATAATGTAACAGCACCAATGCACCTTGGAAGTGTTCAATATAACTTGGATGGACTATTATCTTCCAGGTCACATAATCAGTATAACTGGGCAACCTTTCAACAATGCTCATTTTCATATACTTCACAACTGAGTGGATCCTAAGAAGCTTTTATAGCATTATCCTAATACCTAAAAACATAATCTACTCAGGAGTCCAAAATGGCATCACGTAGTCAAACCAAGTCAACTTCTTGATCTCATTTTTGTGATATTAATGCAAACATCAAATCATTTTCTATCTCCAATATGTAGTTTTAAAATATAGAATCCAGCTGAAAGCTCACATTTCCAATTGTTTTTTGGACAGCAGCAACTCTTTGAAATGCTCTTTCAGATTCCAAAGTTCGCACTCGAAGCTTTAGATCACCCTCTTCCTGCAACAAATTAAAAGGGCTCTAAAGAGTAAGAGTACTGCCTAAATCGACATGAGAGTTAGAAAGGTCAAAGAATATGATGGTGAATACCAATCTCTGAATCGTCTGTGCCAACTTTTCAACTCTGTCAGCCTGTCTAAACAAGTTATAGAATGCACTTGACTGTCTCTCCCATCTTTTCTTAATGTCCTGTGTAATAGAACAACTTATTAGTTCCACTGTAAATGCATAAGAGAGTTTAGAAAGGTTTAACTGTGCAGCACAGAAGAAGACAATAAGAAGCCTACCTTAACAATGACCTCAAGACCAGCTTCGCGGAATCTAAGCAATTCCAAGGCATATCTGGTAATGGATATGCAAATGAAATCAAATCCAGATGATTCAAAAATCAGCAAATTAAAACTTATAATCAAGCAGAAGCCAACTAAGAAAAAGAAATCATAAACCACACTTACGGTTTGGCAATCTCAGTAATGTCAAATCTAGGGTCAAGTCCCTTTCCTATTCCATCTAGTACTGCACGGATGAGAGAGAATTTTAATGAAACTCTACCACCGAGGCAGTAAAATTAGATAAAAATTTGTTTCTTGATTCCTACACCTGAGAATGCTCTAACAACAAACGTGAAAGTAGCTGGAAAACGGAATGGTTGATCAGCAGCAATGGCCAAAAGATCCTCCCCTGAATATTAGAGCATACTTAAGCTTAGAAATTTGGCACTATACTAATACCTAAGAACTCAATCATAATTTCACAGGAAACAGATCAACAACGCAGGGTACTAAAGGCTCAGATTACATGCTCTACAAACTGAAAGACCATATGCCTCACCTATTGCTGCTAGCCGCTGCTTCTTCTTCTCTAATCTTTCTTCTTTGGTCAATTGCTTTTTGAAGCCAAGTTCAGCACTCGCCATCTCCCTCTCTTTCCTCTGCGCTGCAAGGCGCTCTTCAAAACTGAAAGTAAAAAATAACAACAATAGGATAAAGACGAGAGACACTTTTTAATACAAGTTAATTTATATTATAATTCCTGTACATCACCTATTAAGAAAGAACTGAGCTGTTCTTCTGACAGCTGTCATATCACCAGTGGGAACAAGAACACCCATTTGAATCATTGCTTGAACCACCTGCAAGCAATGCATATTTATAATCGACATTAAAAGTTCGATTTAGCTATGGATGTTCATAGAGACATAAAGGATATAAACAGTCCATACAAATAAAGAGAATTAAGATATCAAAGAAATATTTTGCAATATTACAATGAAATCCACCTCATTATCATTTATTTTTAGAATAGCCTACTTATTCCATCTTAAAGAACAAGGAATATCGCCAACTCATTCTTCCCTCTCTCCATTTTTTGGTCATGGCTTTAATTTCACTTACAAATAGTATGTTATAATACATTACAAACAAAGTAAGAGAAACAGCAATCTTGGAACATACTGAAAAAATCGGCCATGGCTCTGATCATTAAAAAATGGTCTCTGAATCTGTTAGGTTTATTCTTCTTCTAGCCGGAAAAAAAACTTCTTCTAGCTGAGGAACACATGCAACCAAGTGGCATTTGCAGATTCTAGTGATGAAAATTCAAAGAGAATTTACATACAAATTAATGACATTTGCATCAAAGCACCATAATGATAAATTCTAATATAATGATTAATAGAATAGAGAAAATCACAAAAGAACTAGGTGGACATCACAAAGTTGATAAATTCATGCAACCTTGCTTGAAATCATCAAAACAGACTTTAGAACATGCAATAGTACTAAGTGATAAATTAAGCAGCTCTTATCTTAGGATGTGACACCAAATACAACATAATAGCATGTGTTTTTAGAAATATTATGCACCTTGAGTTTTTCAATGAATCACAAAACAGAGGTATGTACAGGGCTTCGAATAAGGGTAATACTGGTCCAAAAGGAAATAAATTGTAAATCATATGTAATAGGAGAGGGAATAAAACCAAAGAGGTTTCTTCCACTGACAAAAATAATAAACACACAATCACTGTAGTACGAAGATCACTCTTGAATATATCAAACAGGTAATTGTCAATAGTTAACCAAAGAAAAGCATCCATATAACACGAGCTGCAGGTTTATTTTTATTTACACCTATTCTTCGGTTTTTTTTTACAAGTATTTTATATTCTTAGCAGGTAGATGTTCCAGTGAATCAAAACAAGTTGCCCAGCTGCAATGTTCTGACATACTATTCTAATTCCAAAAAATTATCTACACCTAAAATTTTTGCTTTCTAATAAGTTGACTTGAGGGAATTTCATTTGTTCCTTAAGATCTATTTGTATTACCTCAATGTCCCAGTACTTCTATATCTGACCACAAAATATCATCTGAACATATTGGCATGGGAAGTCTGGATCTAGTTTACCATTTCGAGGTGAAAAGTGAACTTATAAACAAGTCACTGTTGTTGCATCCCATAATTTTTTTTTTTTCAAGTTCAATCAGAATGACTACTCTCCATTAATCATTAAACTTGAAAATGGCGTAAACAAGAAATAATCTAAACAATCTCCAAGGTCAAGAAATGAAGTTATGAATTTTTCATTTCTCAGCCCCATTAGAGGAATTCCAGTATTCTATGCTATGGAAACCTGCAGACAGAGAAAAAGGCTACAAAGTACAGACTCAAGTGAAGGACTTCAAATGTATCTTTCAGGCAGATGAACTTCACAATTGAGTCAAAATATAATACCATTATTAAACACACAAGAAGAAATTTAGTTTTATTTGTATAATAAAAGATTCATAAATAAATCAACAGTCAAATGAATTCTTGCTACTGCCATAGAATTTCAAAAGAAACTAACCCGGTCTGGATCCTTGTCATAAATTCCATAAAATGCTTCAAGTAGCCCTTCCCTAATATTAGAGCTAATGCTGCAATGTTTTTCCGAATGAATACTCATTACTCAATGCAAAAGTTATATGAGAACTTTAAATCTTAAAAACAGTTGATTTCCATGAACAGCATAAATCAGCAAGAGTTCAAGACACAACCTTCCCATCATGCCAAAGTCATAAAAGATGAGCCTCCCACCATTCACATCATCAACAGCAATATTCCCAGGATGCTGTCATGAGAAAATACTTATATTAATCACAATTATTATAGATAATAAATAGGTTTATAACAAAAATCACTGGACTTCCAATTTGTTTGTTGCAGTAGCTGAGAGAATTACAGCTATATATTTCTTATTGATGTTTCACCTTTAGCAATATCGATGTCAGACAGTGATCTCAAAAAAATGAGCTGTAAATGTAAAATTTGACCCAAGTCAAACAACACGTGGATAGTTGTATTCCCCTCGTACGATTAGTGATCCAATCCAATTAGCTCACAAATGATCAGAACACCTATGGGTCGATACCAATCCTCTCACAACCTGATTTAGGCTTTCCATCGAGTAAAATTACTGTTATGTAAATTTAGAACTTTTACAAAATGGTGGTAAGTCATGATGCAAATGTTGGATTTTAGTCAGACCATGTCAGATTTCTAGATTGGAGCTCCAGTTCTAGTCCATGATTTACCATATATGATATATTTTAATTTTTAAAGAGGGACAATGACAGCCTCAACAGATGGAATGCACTAAAATTAAATCTTAATAAAACATTAGAAACTAGTCACACGAAAAGAGTGTCTTTGGCAGCTCTCTTTTCTGTTCACTAGCCATTATCTCCACGACTCATCGATAAAATAGTAAAGAAAGGGTACCAGTTCATGAGTCTCAATAATTATTAAGATTCATGGGATCAGGACTGGGTTCAGGTTTACCATCAGCCATAGGATACAGGATCTGGATCCTGTATTGCAAGATCTAGTTTTCTAAACGACCAAAAAAGATAATCAGGTTAAATAAGAACCTGTCTGATATCACCAGGATCAGATTTGATTGCCACAAAAAGCTGGCAATATCAAGATTAGTCAAAACCAGTGAATATCAGTCTGACTGACCAATAAGTGGTCAGACTGCTGGATAGACTGATTTAACCTTGATTTGCTATTTTTTTCCCAATTTTATGATGATCTGGTATTCTGGATCATCCCCTGAAGAATCAGAGATTTCATAATCTGTACTATTGTTTCTGTTTAACTATATGAAAAGTTTACTAGCAGTCCTAATTTAATTTCAGGAAACCACCATGCAAATATTATTTTTGCCGAATTAACCCAGCTCCATTTCTTAACTTAAAAGCCATTTGAGATAGAAGATAATGGTTATGTTACAACTATAAACTCAACAAAGCCTACCGGGTCGGCATGGAAAAATCCATGGGACAAAATCTGTTCAAGATAAGACTCAACAGCATAACGACCCAACCTGCAAAGAAAGGATACAAATGTGAAGCCAATCAGAAAAACATCTGGAAACTAAGATCAAAAATAGGTAGATGCTCTATACTCCAGATATAGATAAAATAGCAGATTGTAGTACCTTTTTCGATCAACACCCAACTGATCTAATTGCTTTATCCTGTTTATCTTTACTCCTGGGACATATTCCATTGTGAGTACCTGCAATCAAATAATATGTTGTTTAACTGACAAAATGAAAAGGATTTAAACTTCAACAACTCAGAGAAATCAGTTGGTACAAGATACTGAACCTGTGGTGTGGTGTACTCCCAGTATATTTTAGGCACCTTAACATATTCCATATTTGTGAAGTTTTCAGCAAACTTTTCTGCATTAGCTGCTTCCTTCATGTAATCTATTTCCTGAGAGAAGATACAGGACTATCAAATATATTTACACACAGGTCACTCAAAAGATAAAGCATTTGGCAAACCGAATAATGAATACATTGAGAGATCATAGCACTATATAAGCAGTCTTGCACCAGGATATAGAGGAATGGATCTAGAAATGGCGCACGTCATTATTTGCATCAATCTGCTGAAGACCAGCTAATGCTAACACTAAGCCGCTGGTTTCTTTTTTTTCATAATGTCTTCTTTTGTGGTTCTATAAGGCACAGGGTCAAAAACTGGTTGCACTTGGGCTGAATCAGCCAATATTAGATTGGATCAACTTGGATTGACTATCAATTATTTTCTAACTGGCCTGTCTGTAGAATAGAGCTGGTGTCAGACATGTCTTCTAACACTAAAGTCAAAGCCAGTTCCCATGAGAATCAAATACACTCTCCAGTTAACCCTTTGAAATACCACCAACCGACTTCCCTATATCAACAATGAAATTGATGATTGTCACTAATTAACACAGGGAAGCAGGTTGGACAAAGACGAGAAAAGAGAAAAAGATGGAGCAAGACCAAGAAGAGAATGTATATCCTATTTGACTCGCCCACTAATCCAATAACCATAGAATGGAGTACAAAACGAGCACGCAGCAAAGGCTGAAGAGAAGAAGAATAGGACTAGCAGCAGGGAAGACAAAAGAATTTACTCCCGTTTTTCCTGTTGTTCTGATTTCCAGTCCTAAAATTGAGTTGTTTCACTTTTACTTTTTAAAATTATTTATTGATCAACCCAAAGATCTGAGCTAACCAACCTCTTCCACCAATATAGCATCATCGTCAGCATCCAACCTCTTCCACTGATATACATATATAATAAAACACAACTTGGTAATTAGAAGGTTGCTTAGAAAAATTTGTTAAATATTAAAACAAGTATTATCTAAATATCATCAAAGTTGGTGTTAAATCATGAACAAAGTTAACTTTCAACCAAGGTTCTTAATTTCATACCATACCGGTGTTTCGAGCTTTGCTTGAAACGATATGGTACGGGCGTACCGAGCGATATGTCAGGGTATACCGTTCGGTATATATATATATATATATATATAATATAATATAAAAATATAAAAAATAAGAAAAAGGAGGCGTACGCTGCCTCAGCGATGTCACCTCTTTTTCTTCTCCTCGTCGTGTCAGATAAGGAGAAGACACGGTCTTCTTCTCATCTGCAGTGTTCAGCGAAGACGTTGAAGGCCGTAGACGTCTCCGAAGAACGCGGCGAAGGCCGCAAGCATCTTCGACCTTCGACGAAGAAGAAGTTGGGCCGTTGCCTCTCCGTTACCTCCTGGATTGAGATCGTCGAGAGAGGGCGGTGCCGGATCGGGAAGCGTCGAGGTTCTCATGATTCTCCCTCTTCTTCGAGCATCTTTTCCCCCTTCTCCCTTGACGCTTCTTCTTCCCTCGCCGCAACCAGGTTGATACCGCTCGGTAGCGAGCGACGACAGTCAAAATATCGACCATTAACGCCCAATACAACCCCATATCGTCCGATACGGGGCTAGATCAACGGTACCGCCCAGTAGCGAGCGGTCCACGTACCTGTCTGCTGGCGGACCGATACATACCGCCCGGTATAAGCGGTATCATTCGAAATTAAGGTTTCAAAGCAAGGTTTGAAATATCATACCGCTCGGTACGGTACTGTATACCGTTCGGTATACCGCTCGGTATAATATATATATATATATATATATTGCCTTTTTCGGTGATGTCGTTGAGGCGACGCGACGTCACCTTTAAATATATATATATATACCGTCTGGTAACGGGCGGTTTGTGTACCGATAAACTGACGGACCGGTATGTACCGCCCGGTACGGGCTGTATTATTCGAAACTGTATACCTTGCTTCAAAGTTCAAACTAACATGGAAGCGACTCCAGAAAAATCCATTACATAAGAGTTTACTAAGGGAACCATATTAAAATCTCACAGACACAAATAAACATAGGCTTATCAGTTATACGCTAGTGATCCAATGTGGTCCTAGATCTCTATGAAATGTCATACTTCTCATTTAAAGTGAATGAACTGAATTTGTTTCAGTTTGATTGGAACAATTCTGCTCTAGGATTGCACAAAACACATTGGCATATTTCAGGAGAAGCAATCCAACATAACAAACCCAACAGGAAAATAACCTGATAAAGGACGCTGGCACACTCATCATAGATAGCAACCCAATCTCTCTTCGCACCATCTGACTTGGGGTCCACCTTCTGAAGGTATTCAGCTATAACCTGAAATGACACACAAAATGTTATATGAAAGAACAGTGTCACACTTGAACTGACAATTAAATATACCAAGAACCCTCTAATTTTCTCAAAGCAAAAAAAGTTGTATACAGGCCAAGACAAAGATCAGATCATTTTAACTATAAATTAGGCAATTGATTGTCATATGCTTTACCACATTCGTCAGCCATATGAGAGGTGAAGCTGACCCTGTGACAACCAGCACATGTCGCAAATCAGACACTCATTCATTATCAGTCTTTAGCAAATCAGAACTGAGAAGCAAAAAGAAGTATCTTAAATACAATATTCTTGATGTCAATGGAGACAGGCACTCCGCTTATTGGTTAATTGACAATGTTTGACAACATACTTGAAGATATATACAGAGAAGCACATCATCAAAGACGAGAATGTGTGACAAAACCCACCAGTTGTGATGCTCAAGATATCCTCAAGTTTAGATTACACAACAGAGCAAATTGAAAACTTTCTAATTAGTAAATAACAATGAGAGATATCTCTCTAACAACAATCACTCTTTGCTTCCTTTTTCTTTCCTTCTTTATGCATATACATATTGCAATATCTTATCTACCACGTTCTACATATATTATGGGCCATCAATATGGCTCTAAAAGCCTTAATTCATACCCTGGTGAACTAGAGTATCAATAGCATCTGGAAACACATTAGACTTTTTGTCTGCCCATCCATGTTTTATGTATGCAATCAAGTTCAGCATAATTTTGAGCAAGAATTTTATCATGACAATCTACCAAACTGACAGCATGTACTGGTCTGCTGAGGAAACAGGACCAAAGTCAACAAAACTCCCATACTGCGAATAAAGGATGATACCAAAACATGTTACTCTCTTTCTATGAAATACAAACTTTTCTCCATGGTTTGTGTTTTTTCTTGTGAATTGGAATAAGAACTCTATAGGTAAAAGAAGCTTGGAGTAAAAGTATCATCCTAGTTTATTTACTTAAAATGAGTAAATAAACACAACTCAGCTCAAAACCTTATTATCATAACTATCAGAGTCTAAACTTAATAATACAAAGGCTTATACAAAATATTTCACTAGTAATAATGTTTTGAATACAAAAACCACCTTAAGATTTTCTGTTAAACTATAAGTTGCAACTGACTATGAAACAAAATGCTCAAAAACAAGCCATAATTTTCTTTCATTCAGGAATGGTTTTCAAATACTAGCCATACCGACAGTACCATAACAGTATACTGGTGCAACAACCATCCTGACAAATCAAACATTTTCTTTTGTTTGCTTTTTAATCTACCAAGGGATACCATACTATATTGATGAATACATGCCAATCTAATAAGAACACAACACTGACACCAATGTCCAAACCCTTGCTTCCAAGAGAGAAGTGTGTGAAGGACTTCATCTATCAATAATTATGTATGCCAAATATGGCCAAAATTATTCACCAAAATTTAACCAAAACCAAATCAAGAGAAAGAAGGGTGCCAACCACGAGGTCAAAGTCTGAATGGAATTTTTCTAGAGAATGAGTGTTACCAACACATGATTCTAAAGACTGACTGGCACTTTTAACAAGATTATCCTAGCTCATACTTTCCTAGAAGTTGAAACATGCTAGCATTTACCATATAAGCAGGATAGTTACAAAAATCCAAAAAGAGCAACACTGCTGCATCAAGCTATTCTTATAACCTGGATATAACAGCTATGCATCCGATTATTTAAATGTCATTTCCCATACCTAACTACACCTCTCTAAAGTAGGCAGTATGACTTGGCCATATGAGGCTTATCATACTCGACATATTAAAAGGAATATCAACTCAAACATGTAGCACATGTAATACAACCAGGTTTATTGAATCTTATCCTATTTCAAGCCATCATTAGATATCAGAACCCTAACTGTGTAAGACTTTAAAGCAGGGATCCGAACAAATGATCAAATAGTATGTAAAGAATTGCATATCAAGTAGAAGAAAGTACTTTGATGTTTAAACCGTTTAAAAAAAAAACTAACCCTCAGATTTTTCAGATCAATATCAAAGAGCTCCTTGAGGTCAGGTCTTTGCACTTTAATCACAACTTCTTGGCCTTTCAACCTTGCACGATGCACCTGACCTGCCAAGACAAAAATGCAGTTTACCAAATATATTCTTACAACCTTTTTATACATGTGCATATTCCTTGCCTTATTAAATGGAAATTGATTACCAAGACTTGCAGCAGCTATTGGCTCATAATCAAAACGATCAAAAATACCATCCAAAGGAGCTCCAAGTTCTTCTTCAATAATTGAGACTGCTGTTTCTGATGGAAATGGTGGTACTTGATCCTGTTTAGCACATGGATAGGGTTTAGCTACTTAATATCAAGCATTGAGATTTCTTGTAATTCCATAAAATTTGAACTCAAAACAAAGATGTGCTGGTGTAAACATATTCATGGAACTGATAGTAGCATAAGATAACTGCATATATTATGGCTCTGAAAGATGTCATTACAGTTTATGAAAGGTCAAACAAAGAAAACAATGGACACTTAGATATCTTGTTGCTTCTTCCATGAGATGGAAATGATGACATATATAAACTATTGTTACATAATGAGAATCTAGATATATCGTGATACGGAAAGATGTCATAACCCTCTATGAAGAGTTTTACAAATAAACATAGCATAGTTTTCTAAATCAATCAGCCTGATCCAGATTAGCTCATTCGAGTCAGGATCAGCCACTACTGAACTGAGATATTCAAATTTCTATTATTGATTATTAAATCGCCAAAGATAATTGCCAACATTGGATTGGATTGGTAAAAAATAGACCAGGATCAGACAGATATCACTGGATCAAGATAGAAGATATAAATTTATAACAAATGATGCACTCTTGGATCTTTTCTTAAGAAACTTGGGCAGTTGAGTAATATGGCTATTGACTATAAGAGGATAGTTGAGGGAACGTACACAATGTTTGAGGAGGTCAGGAGCAAATGATCCCTATCCATGGTATAGCATTTGCGAGTTCATCTTTTCCCTTCACTTATCGAGGATTGCAATCTATATCATGAAATTTAGTTGATATTGCATTGCATCACAAATATATTTTTTGACAACCCAGTACATCTCCCAAGGGTGTTTGCATGTGTTAGCTTTAACCAGGGGCATTTTGTTCAGGTAACATCTTTTGGATTTAATTCTATATGTAACTCGATACACATTATATTAAGTTACAAATCAAATTCTATATACGTAATTAATTAGTTCTATATGTAATCTTATATAATTATGTCTTATAATATAAAACTATGTATATCTTACAAAAATTCTATATTTATAATGTTTACTTTTTTTATACTCTATCAATCCCCTGAGTAGTGAAAGGGACCAATACCAAGTGGAGCCAACACTACCCCCATTCAAGTAGGTGAGGGAGCAAGCAATAGATCAATATGAGAAGTATTTCAATTTTATATGTTAAGAAACAAAAAATGAATAGTATTATGCAAAACCCAATGAAAGCATTTTATCTATGCTTATTGTTCTTAAAGATTTGTAAAATTTCTTTATGCCATCAAGTCTCGTGCAATAAAGTGCCTAAGCAACTACAGATCACCTACCACAACTTTGTTTATGAATTGGATGATTAACCTGTCCTTCAATACATTAAAAAATTACAAAATAACTTTGCAATATCCACAACAGAACCTTGCAATGATCACTTATAAATTACAATCAGTATTCCTTAACTATATCTGTCTTCTACAATGTGTTGAAAGAGATGTGGGACCTAGATACAGACTTGCTTGCTAACAGTAGCAAGCATCAAGAAAATGCAAGCACTTCATTATCCATTGTTTTCATCATATAAAGTTTAAAGAATCATAACGAATCTGTAAGCTATAATTTCATGTTTATTCACAATTGAAGAGCTCAAATTCGAATGCAAATTTCAGACCGTAAATTTGATCAAAAGCAAATGTATGAAAGCATATTACTCCGAGTGGGCAATTAGACTCCCGACCTGAAGTTCAGACAATTGATCCACATATTCCTGTGGAAGAATATCTACCCTTGTAGAGAACTGTTGTCCTGTTTTAATAAATGTGGGGCCTAATCTTAGGATACTTTCCTTCAACCACTTAGCAAGGGCTTTTCGCCTCAAAACCTTTTTCTCCTCTGTCATTCCTCCTGTGCATTGGCAAGATATATATTTTAGCACACAAAAAAATTAGCATGATTAAACAACCAGATATCTCTTGACACACTCAATTCTAAATACTTCAGTCTAACATGAATGTTCCTACAAAAAAGTAATATATAAACTTAAATAATTAACAATGACATAAAATTTACAGAAACATCACAAAAAATTTAATTGAAACACATTGATGTATTATACAGATCCATAAATTTCCAGCTCCATTTTGTTTATACTTGTACCTGTCATGCATATCTTTATTCTTCGATCTACTGGTTTTTATACTAAGATGTTTTTATCTGATTCCTGCCGACAAAATCATGAATCATTAAAAAGTAGAAACTAACTGTTGTCCAAACAGAGCTAAGTCTTGGTCTTTAATATCAAAAGAATTGATCTACTGTGAGATCTTGGTCTAATTACAGACTTATTCTAACCTTAGATTCAAGGAACTACCTCTGTAAGAAAACTTCTGGTCGTTAAGCCAAGTCTTAAAAAGAAATGCAAAAACAAACCCCCATATTTCCAAGGTCCTCTGAATTGTAGAATAAGTTCTAAATCTATTCCAACGCCCTCCAGGAGCAACAGAGACCTGCAAGAGGGAGAAAATCATTATAAAAGCAGAAAGAGTTTATAAAGATAAAAGATTCATCAATATATTATGCTCAATGTAGTCGAGCTGTCAATTTCTGTAAATTTTGCATAGAGGATAACATCCATAAAGTTCCGGATGTAACAAGAGAAAAAGAGAAGTGATTCGAGGACAAAGGTGCATGATTTGATTGTAAGATTGAAGAAAGTTTCTGTCAATTCATTGAGATGAAATTATACCTTGAATATATATTGTTACAACTAATTTATAAATCCACTTGTACCAACTTTCTTCTGAAGCTTAGAAGGCACCTAGTCGTATATAAGCTTGATCAAGATCTCAAATAGAGAATTGAAATGTCAAGCAGAAAACCTCATATGATCTGTTGATAACTCCTTGAGTATATATTGTCATAAATCCACTTGTACCAACTTTCTTCTGAAGCTTAGAAGGCACCAAGTCATGTATAAGCATGATCATGATATTAAATAGAGAAAAGAAATGTCAAGCAGAAAATGCCACATGATCTGTTGTGTCATTCACTGTTTTAGAAAATTTTAAGCATGGAGAATTTAAGAAAATGTTGCCAAGCTAGTAACTTCACACAACATTATGATTGTTGTACCAAAAGTTCAGCCACATCAGTCAATTGAATTATCAAATGAGCAAGTTGGGTATTTCTTTCAGAGAATGTCAAAAGGTTTTCTTAACAATAGAACCTGCAAGTGAACGATGTATGAGAAGATCGAAAATTTAGGCAACTGTTGTGAACCCAAATCAAATCATTCATAAACAGTTGCCATCTGCCATGCAGCATGAGGGATAACAAGAGATTGACTATTAATATCTAGAATCAGGGACATTGTATTCAAATTCAAATAGATGCCAACATTGTGCAGATAATATATCATCATGAGACAAATCAGTTATATCTACCACTCTAATTCAATAAGTGGAACAATGAAACTAAATTTAGAAAACCTAGTAACATGGTGCATTTCTCATGTTCACAATGTTCAGCACCTAAGTCAGATCATTTAGATTTTCTCATTTATTTATGTAACATTCCCTGTTTATGCATCATGTTAAGCAGATTTGAAATTTGAAATCTCAGATTGAAAGCAAATTTCAGATTGACTACGGATTCAACTAGCTCACCACAAAACAGAAAAAAAGATCTTTTGTATGTGAGCATAAACGATGTACACTAGAACCAGGTGATGCTTTAAAGCATACAGGAGCTATGCTGATGTTTCCCTAAATACTTTGATCTGAATTTCTCAGTCATAAGATAACTAAAGAAACAGAAAGCAAAACTGGAGCTATAGCAGGGCAAGAGTGGCGTACCTGGGGCTGTTCCCCATCCTTCTTGAACCAAGCATCCTCTTTTCCTATGTCTTCAACCCTCTTTTTCCTCTTCGCCTCTTCAGAAACCTTATCCACATCCTCCGCAATCGTTGCATTCTCACCACTGTACTTCATCAAACCCCCGTTGGTCGACCCGTTCCCATTCAAAAAAAGCTCAACGCTCCCGTTCGTGCTCCCGTTAACCACCTCCTTGTACCCAAATCTGGCGCCGCCATTACCGTTCCCCACGTATCGGTCCAACTCTGGGGAGACCTCGGTTACCGCGACTTCCTCATCGTACGCTGACCGAAGAACGACCCGAGAAGGGAGCCGCCGGAAGCGGCGGCGGCTGTGAAGTGGGCAGTACCTGAGAAGCGGAAGAGGGGAAAGGCGGCCGGCAGATGGACGGGGGAAGAGGAGGTCCTGCAGTACCGGGGGAGCAGTCGAGAGAGAAACTGCCATCGCAATGGTTTTGGGGATAGATCGGTCGATGATTATTTCTTTTAGGGATTTTGGTAGATTCGCGAGGGCGGCGACGGAGTTGCGGGAGTGAAAAGTCGAGCAAGAAGGAGAGAAGCGGGAGAGAGAGACAAGAGTGTGTGTGTGTGGGGAAAGACCGTAGTTAGAGAGAGGAGGTGGGAATGGGGCCACGTGGTAGGATGAGAGATCGAAAGCGCTGACGTCGCGTGCTCCTCATTGGTTGGCAGCCGACGTCGAGACGATCAGTAGATCAACTCGTTCGAGAAATACGTTTGCCTGTTCTCTGCGCCTTACCCTCCTTGGTTGCCCTGAGAAAACGGAGTGGGCTCCGGTGCGGGTCCCGGAACGAGGTCCAATAGCCAACGGGAAGAGATACCATAGGTTTTGCAAGTAGGGACATTGGGTAGTTTTGATTTTTGTGGTTGGTAATAGTAGCAGGAAAGTGGCGCCCGCATTGCTGACTAGGCTTTTTTTTTTTTAATAAAAGGACTTTATTTATTATGTGAGAAGGAATATGAGATGTTCTCGTAATATTTGCAAAAGAAGCTTGAAGATTACAGTGTTCATTAATATGTATCTATCCTACCATATTTAGTTCGCATGCCAATGTGAAAATATCATTAATGTTTAACCCCTCAACGTAAGATAACTAAATCAAAATATACACCATTATCACCCAGTTCTTTTTTCAAAAACAATAATTGGTGAACACAGTAATTGCTCGTAAGATCTTGTCATCGATAATGATAACATTTGGTACGATGACTTCATTATTAATTATCTATATCAATTTGATTAGTTGACATCTTTAATTTTTTCGGGTGATAAATTCTTAATCTAAGTTAAGTAAATCAGGTATATCATTCACTTTTAAAATAAGCATAAATGGTTCAAAATGAGTGTAATAGCTGAAAGTGAGTACATTATTTAGGCACGAGAGTAAATAATGCATAAAGTACTATATATTGTTAGATTATGTTATCGTTTATATTTGAATAAGATATATAATAAAACTAATTGGATTCTAATGAATCAATATAAAATAAATAAATTTAAATTATTATGAGATGTTAGGATGAACTTTCATAATAATTTATCTTAGACCTTCTGCTCTTATCTATAAATAGATATGACATCTATGAATTGAAAGAGCAATATCATGCATCCCATACAAGACAAGTTGAGATATTATAATTTCTCTTTTAATTTTTCTGAAGTGACCCTGAAGAAAGACGAAGAGAGTCTAGTTCTTTAGTGAAATGATATAAAGGGAGGAGAATGAGAGTCTAGTTTTATCTACCGATTGATATAGTGGTTTTGGATATATAATTTTTTTTTGATTTTTTTCTTGATTTCTATTTGGCTGCATTTTTGTTTTTGAAGGGTTTATCTTAATTTAAGTTCGATAGGTTTATTTTTTATACTATGTGATTCATCGTAGGGTGGTATAATTTTTTTTGTGAGGTTTTAGGATTAAGGAGTTGTTTATGTGTGGAGAATTACTAATAAATCAAAGAAATCATTTTTCCTTTAATGTATAGGCTGCAACAATAATTAACGACTGTGGAAATGCTTGGAACAGTTAAGTCACCAGGGGACGAGGCGACGCCTGAGCGGGCGACTTGAGTGGGTCGCGGCCTGGGCCCAGGCGCCCGCCTGAATCAATTCAATCTGGATCGAGCCCGAGTCAAGCCAATTTGAAACAATTTGGATCTTTCTGGTTCGATTGAACCATATGATCACCCTAACCAAACCACCCTCCCTCCCTCTTCCCCACCCCGGCGCGCGCTCGCCCTTGCCCTAAACGCAGGGGCGGTGAAACCTCTCTCCCCAGCGACTGCGGCGTTTCTTCGGCGAACGACGGCAGCGGCGGCGTTTTCCTCTCCATCGGCGAACGGCGGCAGTCTCTCCCCTCCCGGTATATATATCCCTCTCTCTTTCTCCTCCTCCTTTTCCTCCTTCGCCGTCGCACCATCCCTTCTCCTCCCTCTTCTCCCTTTCGGTGCAGCTCCCCCCTTCCCCGACACCATCCTCCCCCTCCCTCCACCTCTCTCTTCCCCCCGTTCATCGCAGCCCCTCGTCCCCCCGCCTCGTCACAGCCTCCCCTTCCCCGATCCCTCCTCCTTCTCTTCCCTGCGTTCATCGCAGCCCCCCATCCCTCCTTCCTCTTCCACCCTTTCGTCGCAGCTCCCCCCCTTCCCCGACACCATCCATTTCAGCCCCCCGCCGACCCCAACGGCCCCCCTCTCCCTCCTCCTCCTCCCTGATAGCTACACCCCTCTTCGCCTACTCCCTGCATCTTCCCCTCCCCCTCCCTCCTCCCTGATAACTACCCGCTACCCTCCCAACCAACAGTCCGCAGCATGCCCCCCCCTTCTTCTCCTTCTGTTTGCTTCTTCTTCCTTTTCTTCCCTCTGTTTCTTTTTCTTTCTCTTGTAATTATGTAATGTTAGTCATTGTTAACAATGTTTTATATTCTACGAATTCGATGATCATTGACTTTCTTGAGGGAAATTGTTAGATTTTTAACGTTAATCTTCCTTTGTTTTGTTATTTTTATTATTAGATTTGCAAAATGTAGTACTTTGGTGCTTCACTGATTGTAATATGATGTTTTGGTGGTGATATTTGAAATATAAAGAGATATAGAACTCATGTAATTTCTCATTTTTATTTTAGTGATCATATTTCTCCTTAATTATATGTTTTTGAAAATCTTAATATTTGTGAGTGTCTTGCTTCACTCGAGTGAGTACCTTGGGCATTTTGATACTTTGGTGTCTTTTAGCATCTAGCGCCTTTAACTACACTAGTTTTACAATTTAAGAAAAATAAGATGAAGAGAGAATGGGAAAGAACCTTTTGTTCAAATTCTAGGATGTGATTGTTAATTTAGGCAATTTGGTATTTAGAAAATTTTCTAGAACTTCGTCACAAAAGAGATGTTTCATGGAAGTGATTAGAGGGAGAAAAGCTTAGGGATCAATATAGTTGGGATTCAACGTATGAGGAAAAAATACACCGAGAGAAGAAACTCTTTTCAGGGAATCAAACTAGCTGTTGGTAAAATTTCGAGGACAAAAAATGAAACAAAACTTGGTGTAGAAATATCAATATGTAGATAATAAGGAACGAATTTCTACGCTATCAATAAGGAGGTGAAATAAACAAAAAACGAGAACGTAGATATTTCACTCAACCTAATTTCACTTTTTATGCATGCCATTTATAATCATAGGATAAGTTCTTCTCATATGTATTGCCATGTTGAGCACCTGCATGGTGGACAATTACGACACATCTACTTAAGAATTTTTTTTTAACATGTTAAATGAAATATTACATTTGCATGTTTTCATCAACAACTCTCTATTTTATGATAATGTTTTCAATAGGCGCTCGGACGAGGTGTTTCGATGAAGCATTGCCCGAGCACTCGCCTGAGCCCAGGCGCCTTGGGCAAGCACCCAAGTTAAGTTGGATCAGGGTTCAAGGCTGGGTTCGATTGGACGAGCAAGTTGGTTCAATCAAACCAACTAATGTACCCTAATACAAAACTCGCTCCCCCGCCCAAAACCGCACTACCAAGTGAGACAAATCCGTAGTGAAACCCTACATCCGCCGTTGCCTTCATCCATAGCTTCGTTCGTCGCCCTCTCCACTCATCTTCTTCCACAGATGTCGGTTACTCCTCTTCTCAATTACCTCTTTGGAACTATTTAGCATTATATTGATTAACTCTTTGGGACTGTTTAGCATTGGTTAGAAACATGTTTAACATAGGCCTCCATCAGTAGAAACTATATTGTGTCATTTTTATTTTTATGATCATATTTCATCAATTATAATATATTTTTTAAAATTTTAATATTTTGAAGTGTCTCACTTTGCTTGGGTGAGCACCTAGCGTCTCAGGTGTTTTGGGACCTTGGCATCTAACGCTTTTTAAAACACTATTTTATGATTTTTTTTTTCCATTTGAAGTAATTTCTTTTATGATTTTTTTCCTCATATGTTCAATACTAAATATAATCACGCCCTAACTTTTGTTGCATAATCGCATCCTGGTTTCTCTTGTTTCCAAGTCACTGTTTTATTCACCCTAAGCACTACATGAAGAATAAATGTTCTTACCTTCTCTCATGAATATTTCGTGAATTTGTCTTGGGATTAGGTGTAGTATATTAACATCAATTTTTGCCTTAGATATGTGATTGTGAAGGCGAAAGTTAGTCTAAGTCAATATATATTGGTTTATCAGAACAAGTAGATTATGCATGAAAAATCTGTTACATCTCACATCAAGGCTACTTTCTTATGCAGGTGAAAGACACTGTGGTTTGACTATAAGGTGGTGGGTCACAAAAATTCAGTGAGCCTCATGGGTTCCCGCATGGTCAAACCAGAAGATGTACTCGAATCGTTAATGAATGATGGGACAATTGATGCTATTAGACTGAAGATTATTAACCAGTTAAAGGCCAATGTAAGTATTTGAATGAACAATTTCCTTGTTTATGCAATTTCCCTTTATTAAACCAGTGCACATTGTTGATGTTGAAAAGTTAATATATTTTAACAAAGCATGGAGTTATTGCACATCAATATTTTTGTATATAAACAAAAGCAATTTTCTATATAGTTGCATTTGATTAGACTATAGTTAGGGTAGGAATTGTCATGGTTTATCCTGCACTTGACCACATGTACTATTTTTATGGTAGGAATTGTGATGTAGATCTGATCATGGTGTACTTGATGCTTCTCATACTTTTCATTTTCAATCAATAATAGCTGGATGTTGGTTCTTCAGAAAGCTGTGTATCATGTGGTGTATTTACATGTTAAATTTGGTAAAGACCTTGACTATTGATAGCAAGGTCTTATAATTGAATCGTGTCTTCACCACTTGCAATATATATAATTTCATTATAATCAGCTCATAATTGAGCGTGCTGATAACTGATTTAAGTATATCACTGCTTATTTTAGAAAGAGAGAATATAAAGTATCTCTTCATGGGATGATGAATATTAAGACTTGGATTATAAACCAATGATCGAACCTAGCCAGCCAATAATTGTTTTCAACAGCCCTGTTATGGGATGTTTTGGGCAGCCAACTCTGGCAACAGTCGCACAGAAGTACTGAATTCATAGGGCTTTTTGGTGCATCAAGATTAGTTTGGTCATGTCCTGAGTTACCAGGACAGTAGCTACACTGATTTGGTGAGGGATAGTGATGAAATCCATCTTGAATGAATCCTAGTCAAGCTATTCTATGTCATCGAAGTGGCTTGCTAAGGACATTATCTTGAATGTAGATTCTATTTTCATTGCTACCTCACCTGAAAATCTGACAGGACAGCTTGCTTAGATTCGTTACTGGAAAATATACCACTTGATCTGTTACCGAAACCTGAAGGTTTGATGAGCTGCTGTTTGCTCTCTAACTGATCTTACTACATTTTTTGCTTGAATTCTGCTTCCGAAGCTGTGGATTGCAGCTTCTGACCCAACCAATTCGAATTTTATATGCTTAAAATTTGGATTTTAGAGTAAACATACTAGGCATTCAAGCAAAGGTGTCTGGAAACTAGTGGATCTTCTTGTAGATTTTTTGATTTGGTGTCGATCCACCAATTTAACCTAGTACGCTTCCAGACACCTTTGTTTGAATGTCTAGTAGCTGACGAAGTTCTAAGGATAACTTTTATGAGACTTTTGTGTTTTACGCCTCATCAAACTTCTTAAATGTGCTAGAGTTTATACTATTAAATAAAAGTATTTAATTTCTGTTGTCTTGGACCATTTTATATCAAAGCATTACTTTTTCAATGCAAGGAAGATCTTAGGCATTATGGATTTTTACTGGCAACATGGCTCCCATTTCCATCAGAGACAGCTGATCTTAATTTGTGTGCATTAGAATGAAGCATTCTAATGTTGAATATGTTCTTACGTTTTAACTTCCGTCAGAGATGACATGACTCGAAAAAGGTTTTCGGGTTGGTTGGGGTGTCATTCCACTGTTGATATTCTCGATTCTTAGTGGTTTGTAATTAAATATTGAAATTAATGTTGAATAAGTGCTTATGTTTTTACTGCTGAAAATTTTAGTTAGTAGCATCTGAATTATTATTCGAACAAAAGTTTTGTATGTAAACATAGTCTTTCATGAATGAAGCATCAAGGTTTGGTGAACATGCAAAATTTTACTGACATACTAGTACCCAAGTTTTAAAATCTCGGTCTGATTCCAGATTTTACATTTATTTAGACCGATACAGTACCAGTATATTAGATGTTATATCAAATTGTACCATCCGGAACATCAACAGTACTAACTACCAAGATATAGTCAATTTTTTGGTCCTTGGTCGGACTGGACTGTACCATACATATGTACCATATTTGAAACTTTGCTAATACCTATTACTTCCCCATTTTTTTTGTGAACAGAGAAGCTACAAGGTATTAAGTTGACTTGTACCTTTAATTAGTTCCTATCTTATGACTGGAATTTTGGAGCTGATGTATCTGGCAATGCTGATTTCAGATTAAGATAAGCTTCTGCACTTTTTACCATGGAAATGCGCTGTTTCTTGTCTAATGTTTCTGAAATCCACAAGCAGATTAGTGGCAGCAAATAGCTTTTTATTTTGTTTTACTTCTAATTTATTTTGGAGCACTTCTCAAATTGGAAATTGGCCTTGCACATTTTTTACTTGTTGGAAAAAACAGAGTGCCTTTTCTCAGAATACTTGTTTAGATATAACAATGATTTTTTTTTTAATTTCAAACTTGAACATTAGAATGCTTGCTTAAATCGGTTCAAGAGAGCTAGATGCATTTTTGTTGATTGCTTCCAAGAGACTAGATAATCACTTACAGGGGATCTAAATGGGCTGCATATGTAACTTTCCTGAACTTTTGGCATGTGGTTGCAGGAAGAGCTTAAGAATAACACAATCACGATGGTTGAGCAAAGTAAGGTCCTTAATACTCCTGGTGCAGAGAAACAGACAAAGAGAGAGTTGTTTGATGCACTGCGGCGAGAACTAGAGTGAGCATTTGCTATAAGCTAATAAAATTTGTGTAGATCAGCATTCAAGGGGTAAAGGAAGGGAAAATTAAATTCTTTTGTCATTTTTTTCACTATTGGGGACCTTATAATTTTTTGGATTGCCTAAACTATGACTGGCTATTACTGCCTAAACGATAATCTTTGTGCTCTGTGTGGTCATTTATCTTGTTAGTGAAATTATTATAAGCAAATTTTGCAGAACTCCGGTGCTTGAGAAGGCATCTAGAGCTGTTTGGGAGCTAATTGTTGACAATAATGGCTTGGGGAAGGAGATCAGCGAAACCGTTGAAAGAGTATATTGCCGGTTAAATGGTCGTGAGCTGCCACCACCAGTTGAGCCTTCTACAAGTGATACTCAAGTGCCAGAGAAGGAAAAAGAAACCATAGAGAAAAAGGGGGAGAAGGTCAAGGAGACAGAGATGTTGGAATCGTTGACGAGGAAAAGAACCTTCAGTGAGATGAATGTGCAAGAAGGAACGGAACTAGTTTCTAATGGCACATCCGACGACCCTCCAGTTCCTTCAGATGATGCTGTACTACCACATACCAATTCACTGGCATGACAAGATTCCATTGTTGTTATTGTCCTTGGATCTGAGGATTGTAGAATATTCAGGTAAACATAGTTATTTTAAGCTCTGGTGTAAGTTGCACAGAATAGCCTTTCTCAATTTGTGTCTAAGAACTAGTCTTTGAGATGTATGATTTACTTTTGAACATAGACTATGGGACCTCATAATGGCTTTTAGTACTTTTGGATCTCCTTTTTGGTTTTCTTGTTGACAGTTGAACATAATTTTCCAAATATTTCAGAAATTGATATGTTTTTCAGTACTAACAGTGAACATGATCTGTTATTAACCAATGCATCTGTTTGCTTCTCCATATGTGAGTTTCCTTTTCTTTGGAAATTGTAAGATCTTTGATGCAAGAATAATGATTTTATGATTATATCGTCTTGGCTTTGGTTCTGTTTCCCTTCTATTCTTCAACAATAGCAGGTTTCTTTATTCGGTTTAGATCGAGAAAAATAGTATGGCTTTTATGAAACGTGTTATGGTTGGAATCAGCAGGAAATTCTATTTTCTATAGGATATTTGACAATTGAATTTAACTTTTTGATTACTTTATTGTCCATAATAGTATAGAAGGAAAGTCTGGCTTCAAGTTCTTCGGGAATAGCTTTGTTAAGGAGCATTACGCTGCCATAGTTATCCAAACTGCCTTTCGAGGTTACTTGGCATATGACTCCTTGCACTCTCTCTCTCCCTCTCCCTCTTTTGGAGTCGAGGGATGGATCTAACGTAGGCTTGAGTTTGGGTGTGCGATTGAAGGTGAGGAGGGCGCTGCAAGCTTTAAAGGGGCTTGTGAAGCTACAGGCATTGGTGAGGGGGCACAATGTCTGGAAGCAAGCCAACATGACGCTGCGATGCATGCAAGAGCTGGTGAGAGTGCAGGCGAGGGTGAGAGACCAACATATGCGGATGGCGCAGGAGTCTTCGGCAACAGTTTCCCAAGGTGCCACCAAGTCCTCCTTCAACTGTGACACCTCCTTATGGGAGTCCCAAGTACCTCCAGGAGCTCGCGGAGAGGAGATCCATGGTAACTAACATGTCCCTGTCAAAACTCAAGCTTTCTTCGTCTTCCTTGTTGTGTGTGTCTTTCTTATTTGGTGGAATGAGCCGTCGAGGGACGGGAGTAGCTTCGCAGATGACTGGGACGACCGCCCAAAGACAATGGAGGAGATCCAAGCGATGCTGCAGGTTCGGAAGGAGGCTGCTCTAAAACGAGAAAGAGCGCTCTTCTACGCCTTCTTTCATCAAGCAAGCTCAAAAAAGGCTGGTTTCTTCCTCCCTCATCTTGTCGTAGGAACATCGCTTGCTTCTCCTGGTTTCCTCTGTAATGTGACTGACATCGAGTCTTTGGCCCATCGGAAAGATCTGGAGATCGCACCGGAACCCCTCGCCCTTGCTCGACGAAGAAGTGAACGGCGAGGTGGCGTCGGTGGAAGAGAAGAGGCCGCACCGGTGGATGGATCGCTGGATTGTGTTGAAGTCCTCTTTCGATAACAGAATCAACAACAGGGCGACAGCCTCCACTGACTCCCATCAAGACCTTGGAGATCGACACTGCTCGACCCTTCTCTTACTCCTCCCCCGTCGCCATACGCCATCGTCGTCGCAACCCGTCGGACAGCACCCCTCCTCCCCCCTCCATTGCACCCACCTCCATAACTACCAACCCTATTCGCCTGCCACTCCCTCGCACCGGTCGGGAGGACCGGAGTCTTTCCATCGTCCATGTGCCGAACTACCACTACCACACGACAGCATCATCATCGTCATTGTGACAGCACTACCCTGCAATGTCGAGGGCTACAGTGTCGAACAACATGGTGATGACGCAGTCAGTCTGCGAAGGCGCGAGTGCGGTCGCAAAGCACACCGAGGCAAGCGTCCAAGGACGTTGGACCGAGATCGGGGCGGCTCCGCCAAGAAGCGCCTGTCGTTCCCAATGCTCAACTCACAAGGGTGCTCGCAGAACCTGCGGAGCCCGAGCTTCAAGAGCACGGTGGGGCGGTTCCTCGGGGAGCAATGCTCGAACGTGCGTGTCCTCTTGCTGCAACAACAGCCTCGGCGACAAGCTATAGTTTATTATCAGTTTTTTTTTTATATTTTAATTTAAATTATATATTATTATTATATTACTAATTTATTATAATTTAAATTATATATATTATTATATTAATATTTTATTATGAACTAGCATATAGATTTTAACTGAGAAAAAATTTATATATTATATTTTTTTTTAAATAAAAAATAAAAAATTATTTTAAACATTAGTAAATCATAAAAACTTAAAAAAATTATTTTACACGTTCATCTATTTGGAATAAGAAAAGCTACCTTCACCTTCACCTAGCTGATTCGCCCAACACTTACGGTCCAGATTTTTCTTTTAAGAAGTGCCCTTCCTCGTAAGAAAGAATCGGTTTTTAAAGATGAACCCGCATCTGCTGTTTGTGATAAATGGAAACAATGAGTTGAGATGAAATGTCTTCTCTACTCGGCTATTGTTCGATAGCAGAAAATAAAAATGAGAAAAAAAAAATAGCAAGCAGACGGAGAATGTGAGAACGAGGCAACAAGAAAGGATGAACATTTTGGTATGTTCATGCCAAATTCCAACAAACAACATTTTAGCAATTTAAAGTTAGCCTATTGTATATTCTGTTTAACAATCATCAAGAATAACCCAAGCTAATATCAATGACTGAACGGCAGCAACTGTAACCATCACATCATGCCAGTTTAGCATTGATATCAGAACTTGATTCGGAAATAAAAATAAGGGATAACCAACTAGAACTTGCAAATATGACTGTCACATCTTTGGATGTTCGTCAGACGAATTTTCTAGCTGTTCAACAACATAATCTTGATGCCACAAAAATTCAAATGGTCAACTTATAAGAACAGAAAATAGTGCAAAATAAGGCTAAATTACTAAAAACTGGTTGCACGACAACCTTTTCCGGATTAAAGTTTCCAACTCCTCAGCTTTGAAGCCTTGGCACAACCTTACACAGCTGTGAATGCCTTCTTGCCACCACCTGTCGACCCAGCTGGTATGACTTTCAAAACATTGAAAGTCACGGTTTTTGCCAATGGTCTACACAGAATAAATGTTCATTTTCAGTACCACGAATTTTATAGGAACAATCACCATTAACCATAACTTTATTTTGACACATATATGAACCTCAGTCTTTCAAAACATGTATGCAAAAGATTCCGTGGTGCCTTACTGTTATTGGGATCTCGACCATATTATCAAAAATGATCTTACCTGCACTGACCAATGATAACATGGTCCCCTTCCTTGACACGGAAGCAGGGTGAGATATGCGCAGCTATATTAGAGTGCCTCTTCTCATACCTAGAAGAAATAAAAGAAAATCAGAACTGATTTATTTGAAAAGGTGAAGAGGACAGGTAAACATTGCTCACCTTTGATATTTTTTCACATAGTGAAGATAGTTTCTGCGTACGATAATGGTTCGGTTCATCTTGGCACTATGGCATGTGCCAGCTAAGATACGACCCCTAATTGACACATTGCCAGTGAATGGGCATTTCTTATCGATGTAAGTACCTGCAAGCAAGATCCAAGTCTGTAATCTTCTGTTGCTTCAACAAAATAGAATACTACAGCAAAGTAGCAAAAAAGAAAGTCCTCTTAAGCAGAAACCCATTATACAAGATGCAATAATCTAACACTATTTTTATGCAGGTGTGAAACAAAAAGAACGGAGGCCATTTGGCTCTGACTGGATTTTGTTTCTCGATATACAAGATATAAGTAACTAAAACAATGTGCTGCTCACTTGTCCCTCACATTTTTTAATCGTGTACAACACCAATCAATTCTTGCTATTTATACAATAGTCCCTCTACTCTTCATAGCCTGCACATTTCAGTATATGGACTCGTTAGAATTGACACAGCCATATGCCTGAAACAGTGTAATTTTATCTATACTTAAAGAAGATTTTTTAGATAATTTACTCTTTACAGAGTAACCCAATCTACCACGTGATGCCCTATCTTACTGCCTCCCCTCTATTACCTGTTCCTCACAAAACATCAAATTTTAAGCCAATGCATCTCATCTCTCCATCCTCATGTATCTACACAAGATTTAAATCTTGTTACAACAATGGTTTTAATAACTGGTACAACTGATATTGTACCAATAGATCAGATAATATACTAACCCATACTGCCAGATATCATCAAAAAAATAATTAAAAAAATAAACATCAATAAAGGAAGATATTGGTCCCTAGTCAGACCAATAAATGCAGGTCAGACCGACAGGACATACTGTACGAGCAGTATTTGTTTCTTTAAAATCTATAATGATCCTCTTCTTAACTTCTATGGATCTCTCTCTTTCATAAGCCGTCTTTAATCCAAAACCCAATTGACAAAACTCTGAACCGTTCTTTTGTTTTCCAAAGGAGAAGAACTATATTAAATCAAAAGCCGACTACAAGGTCCAGCTTGCTCATCCAAGCACAAAATACAGTAAGAGTCAGGATGCCAATCCTGCGTCCAAATGTGATCCAATTTGGACCTTTTAGCAAAAGAAGCCAGCCAATGGGCACACTGATTGCCTTCTCTAAAGGTGTGTATCACCCTCCACTCGACGATCATGTTGAGTAGAGCAAAAATCTCACGAAGAGAATTAAGAAGGAACCAAGGAGGGGGTTCCTCCTTGTTCAAAACTTTTACAATACATTCCGCATCAATTTCAATAATGAGCTTATTTACACCCAGCTGGGTTGCAGCCAAGATTCCTTCCTTGACTGCCAAAATTATGTTCACCCAAGATCTGCCAACATATAGAAATATGCATCCAGCAAAGAGATATCTGGCAGCACTGTTCCTTAGCACAAAGCCCTCACCTCCCATCTTTGACTGTGCGTCAAAGGCTCCATCAGTGTTCAGCTTGATCCACTCCACTGCAGGACACGACCAACATACTTGAATTGAGCTTATGACCAACTGCAGAGACTGCACCCCCTTAGTCTGGCTGATACAAGAGCAGTCATACAAATATGATACAGCCATATAAGCGACCATGGAAAGGGCAATCCGAGTAGTACGGAAAGCTGCATTATTTCGGGCCATCCAAATCATCCAAAGGCCATAGATGATAAGGGTAACCATATGGTTGGATGAAGGAGAGAAAAGATCAGAAACTTCCTTCAACCAGGAGCCATCCGCCGAATAAGAGAAGAACTGGAATTGAATGTTAAGTCTCAATTGGAAATATTCCCAAACTTTTAAGGAGAAGGAACAGTAAAAAAAGATGTGATGTTGGCTATCAGGACCAGTAGAACAAAGATAGCAATCAGTCTTTCGGTGGTTTGAAGCTTATGATGCAAGAGTTTCCAACAGAAAAGGACCGTACGGGGAAGCACCCAGATTTTGGTTGGGGGGGGTGGGGGGTTGTGGGTGTTTGGAGCAGGAAAAGGAGTAAGAGGGATTCAGTTACAGTATAAGAAAAAAGAACCAATATTCCATTTTTTTTCTGTTTAGTTAGTTTGACTACTCACTAACAACACAAACCTGGATTGAACTTGTGTTGCCTGGTTTAGGTAACATGTTTCAATCATTAGGTAAGTGACTACAGTACAAAAAGCTGAATAGAAAGACCTCCATGCACAATAAGAGCAGGTTAGAACCATGATTTTGATAACAAAATTTGACAAAAATAAGGAACATTGAGAGACTAATGTGCAAAAAAAACCATTAAAAATAGCACTAGCACATTCTCAAGTATGTGGTCATGACTTACCAAGTAGAATATTGTTTTAATTTATATTTTTTAATTAATAGGAATCCTAACAAGACACAAAAAAAAATTAAGGTAATCCAAGGGTGTGCTAAATTGAAACTAATGTTTAACATATATATACCCATTGACAAAATAGATAGTGACCACTATTTACAAATTTGAAACTAAAACTTGCTTTGGTGCTCTTCAAAAATATTTGTCTACAATAGGCAACAAGACCCTTGTTTTACACTTGGTTCCTAAATTTTCTTAATAACTACCATTTTCCTTGATTAGTATTGTAGTATATGATCAAGTCAAAAATGTGCAAGACAGATGACTCTAGTTTTCTTTTGTGATAAACCTAAGTGTAATAAACAAATAGTGTAAACAATCATCAAGTGATCAGAGCCAGAAATAGTTGTCAAACAATTAGGATTCTGGGCAGATCAGAATAGTCGAGTTGAGTCCTCGAAAACAATTAGAAGAAACCCAAAGGACACAATTTATTAAAAACTTATATATACAAGTCAACAGGATTAGCATAAAAGATTATTTACCACACATAACAAGCATAAACAAAATGCACAACATCAGAAATATAATTAATTTGTCAACGAAGTTAATTGTCACTTAATACTCCCGAGTGCAGCAATTGTTTCCATGATGATAACCAAGATGGTCTGCAACCATATGAGGCATTTGTCTAAACTCTAAAACTAAGTCACTCAGATTCAAACTAACATTAAAATAACAAGTGTGAAAAAAAAACTGAATTGAAGCAGGAGAAGAAATTGGTATATTAGATCTTAGACCTTCAATGGCCTCTCTTGGAGTCTTGAACCCAAGCCCAATACTCTTCCAGAATCTGTTGCCGCCCTTACCAGGTCTCTTTCCCTTACCAGGTTTCTTTGGGCTGCACAGTAACCATTACAACTCCATTAGAGCACTAACTCAAGAATTTACTGTGTGAAAGTTTTCTTACCAAAGGAACACCTTTGGCTGCTTAAGGAATGCCTTCTCCGTCTGCATAACAGGATACCAAATCGAAATAAACCATTAGCATCAGGTAAAAAAGACAAAACTCGTGGCAAGACACCAAGATTGTTAACCTAGCTCCAAACGCAGACATCACACTCTCGCAAACGATTCTAACAATTAACTGTAAAAGTAATAAAACATCGATTCCACAGCGAAATCCGATGAATCTGGAACCTTCGACTCTACCTTTAGGGTTTTCTCAAGATCGACAGAATCCAAATCTACTAGGCATATAAAGGCGCTTTAAACTCGGGACAAAATGCTCCCAAAGAAAAGCGAAATTGTTAAAAGAATAAGGAAAAAATAAAACCTAACGAAGAGACGAAGGAAGAGAATCAAACGATCTGTGATCCCACCTGTTCCGCCATGGCCGAGAAAGCTAACGAGATCGAAGAGCTGGCCTTCAGGGGACAAGGGCGATAAGCCGGCGGAAGGGAACGAGGAGAATTTGCGGGCTCCAAGACAAGCCCTAAATGCCGGACTTCTTGTTATTTATACGGCGTTGGGAGCAGAAGGAAATCACCAATCGGGTCCGCTTCTCTGCCCGAACCCGGGTTTGAATTCGCGGGTCGGATAATTGCAGGTACGGGTCGGATCTGGAGTCCGATTGAGGACTTCCCATGAAGTTATTACGAGATATGATCAACATTTATAGCGGACGTATGGTTAAGAGTGAAACAAGTTATATGTGGTCGGAAAACTTTTTCTTTCCACTCAAAAATCCAATGACAGACACATATATCTATTCCTACACACATATACACATGACATGCACATAAAAACTACTGTCAGGGGTATATTCAAAAAAAAAATTCCAATACCTAAGTTAGGTTCAAAGAATTCATATATATTATAATAGATAATATGAGAGTTCTTTTTTCTGATGATGCACCTGATGATGCTTTTATAATACGTTAGACGAATATTAAAAATAATTACACGAATTATTTGCCCATTATTGAGTTATGGAATCATATGTCAACATATAAAGCTTTGATTATGGAATAATAATAAGATGAAATTAAGACCATCAGTTATCGTCTCGATTGAACATATTACCCTTGTTACAGTATAGTTAGCTTTCGAGATCATATTATGGTTCTTATGGGACTAAAATCCTATTGATGTGTGAGCTAAGTGGATTACATGTTATTTTCCAATATCGACACCTAAAATATTAGGGGCGAGAAGGTTTTTCTTATTAACTTATGATTTTAACTGACTTTTCTACAGAAAAATTAGTATTCAGAATGAAAAAAAAAAATGAGTGAAAATTTATTATCCGTATATCTGATCCATAGAGTAGACAAGTAATGAAGTGGTAGTCCACTATAAGGAGTTAATTACCTGTAATTTGATATTTATTGTATTTTCTGTAGTTTGGGATGTAAAAGGATTTCATAAGTTCGTTATTATCAATTTTAGTTTTAAATATTTTAATCAATAATTTAGATTAAAAAATTAATATATTATTTATTGAAAGGCTCAAGTAGAAAAGAACTATTTAGATGACTTATCATTACATAATATATTTTAGTCAGTGGGTTAGATAAAATAAAGTTGATAGACCAATTAACTCATTAGGCCTGACATAACGAAAACTAATTCTTAATGAGTATTTTTTAATATCTTAATTTGATGTATATTTTCTTCATCCATATATTTTGGCATATACCTTTCCTTTAGCATTACACATTATTGTATCTTCCTTATTTGATTGAGAGATTGGATAATTAACGGAAACCACAAACACACTGATATTTCCTTGAAAACATGAGATTCATTATATAAATTGAACATAAACGCACATATATAGCCTCATAAATCATATAAAGTACAGTCAAAACCGAGTTCGAGTCCAATTTAAATTCTACGTGGAACTCAATGGGCAAAAGCTTTTGATCATTCGGCTTATTTTGGGCCAACCACCTAATCCAATTAACTGGGCCCAGTCCGTTCTCTCACGTCGAGCCGACAACGATACAGGAATCAAATTCTAATGTTCAACATTGGGCTTACATATATACCATAGAAAAGTTTGGAATCAATATATCTATGATTATACAGCATATATATATATATATATATATATATATATATATATATATATATATATATATATATCCCTGCAAATAAGAGTAATCATGATTATTATTAGTTCATTCGAATTGAAGAAGTGATTAAGAATATTGTAAAATATCTTTAATATTTTTTTTTTCGCATCATAATAGTTTAGTAAAATAGAATAATTGTAAGTTACAATACCTCCCATTCCGGATGGAGAACTCACACGGCAAAGCCACTCGTCCTCTCGTCAAATTGTCAAGTTGGTCCGAATCCGAGAGGACATTTTGCCGAACACTACGCGGACAATTATGGGGGACCATCGCAAATTGCCTCCGCTGGGAATCCATCAACCCCATGTGAACGATGGGAAAAAGTAGGGAAGGCGGCAAGGGAGGAAGAGCGCAACACGGAGAGACGTTAGGAAGAAGAACTGCGAGGGATGGGGACCTCGAGCGCCATGGCTCGACAACCAGAGGCTGGCTATCCACCATACTCGGTATTTGGTTGCATGCTAAAAAGCCAAGGGCAAAAGGCAATTGACACGAAGCGGCAGCTTTTGTTTCGATCTGGCAATGTTCTTGGCTGGACTCTGGTTTGTGCTGACAAAGTTGCGAGATCTCCCATCCCTCGATCTATTCCTTTGCCTTTTACCGTTTTCCTTGACCGCTCTCATCGACATTAGATCTGTTAAAGATCACACAAACATCATCAAGCTCGAGCAGCCCAACAGCACCGTCTGTTGATGATTGCAGCGTTATGGGAGTCTCTTAAAGGACACAGAAACATGAGTCGGTGTCAGCAATCAGACAAGGATATCCAAGGTTCGAACATGCTTCCGACAAGCATGTTGTTGCTCTGCTTCCCATCTGTACTCCTCTTGGCATTTGGTGCGGCCTCGATGAAGCCTTGAGCTCAAATTTCAAAGGGTCGGTGAACAGAAAACAATATGCAACTGCTATTTCTCTTCTCTTCTGCATCTTTATCGTCAGTTCTCTGATATCAAGCTCTGTGAACAACTTTGCTGTAAGAAATCACTTCTTTTTGTAATGGTTTTACATCATGCAGTCCTTAGTTAAACATGCAGCCGACCCAGAAATGGCTCAGAAACATAAGTGCTCTGCTTGACAGACGGATCCAGGTGTTCCTGGGTTCGGCATAGATTTGAACACTTCCCATATACATGAGTGCATGGAGACTTGGAACTCGTGTGGGAGGGAACACAAACCAAAGCTACGAGGACAAGCACTACAAGAAAGAGGTACACAGTGTGCAGGACCTAGGAAGACCAACACATAGGAGTTGAACACAGCAAGCAGCTCCAGACTGAGCGCAGAGATGAGTGAGTGACATGGAACACTTGTTTCGAGGACTACCCAAATCTTTGGAACTTGGGCGTGGGAGCCCTCGGAAGTACCGAGTCGAAAGGAGATTAGGGTGGTGAAGGATCTCGAAAGGAGGATCTTTGACTCCCGGCACCACAAGGGGAAGGCGTGGTCAGATGCCAAAGCCCTTCGTTTCATCCTCAAAAGCATGGCATGTCGGCCAGTTCGTACAGGCAAATCCCCTCACCGAATCCTTTCCTTCTCGGAAAGCAAGAGGACTTGTCTCGATGAGAAAAAGTTTCGTGACTCTAGTCGTCGATGTATGAGCTTTGCCCAGCAATTGCTCGGTGCTTAGCTCGAAGGGGTACGATTAGTACTCGAGAGTGCATGGCATACCACACCTATGGTTGATTCATAATCAACTCATAAAATTTTTCTTATTGTCACTCTATGCAGAAATATCACCCTTATCATGGCTTGTTAAAGACGAAACCTTTTGCTCACTATGTATAATAAATACCATACAGTTGCATGGATAGCGTTTTTGGTCGTGTCAAATTTTGGCACCCTCTCTCATCCTATCGACATTTTGTGCAGCTGTTGGTTAGGAGTATGCGTTCCATTAATTGTTTAGTCAATATGCTGCTGATGCCACAGAAACATTCTCCATCCATATATTTAAGAAGCCTTGTCATTTTGTCACAACAAGTAGCTTCCTAATTGATGTAAACTACATAATTCACATAAACTCTCTGTCTGTGGTATCCATGTATGTTTAAATAAGATTGACTAATTGCATCGACGAGTGCACAAACCATAATTAAAATACATAAATATGATGTGCTGTAAGGAACAGTGTGATTCATCTTTTCATCGTGTATGATAGAATCGTGATCGCCACTGGCGTCGTCAATGAGATGGATGATGCACGAGGTGGCCGGAACAAACGGCGCCCCATGTTCTGAAATGACTTGATGTAGGGCCACAGATCGCTGCCGGCATTGATAGCGTCCATCCTGCCAAACCATCTCTGGTTGTGACCTAAACGTAGTCGAGCACTCGTCGTCGCAGTGTGTGTCATGTGGGCTTCACGCCTGCTTCTCTACCATCGTCGGAACTTATTTACCACCGTGGTGGTGTAGTATTGACACAGTCGCATGGAGGTGCAACCAATTCCAAGAAGAAACAGCTCCATTTGTAAGTACTAGTTGGTACACACAAGATGGGGGAAGGGAGGGGGGAGACCTGTCCTTGTATGCCGAGGGGAGCTGCACCTTTCTATCACCAACAGCGTCGCCACCACGTTGTCGTGGTGCCGCCCAAAGCACAGACATGCAACATGAGCAGCCGCTGGACACGTGGCGCCGTCTCTCTGGGGGCCTCCGGCCTCCCGGGTCCCGTCCTCGACATGGACGTCCTCGTGGCCTCGGTCCCGCCCTCAGGTGACCTCAACCTGACAAACACTAAACGCCGGCTTCGTGTTGCCCGCAATGAACCAAAAGCTCGTTTAATCCAACACTTCAATCCATTCCAATCTTCACAATCGATTAGCTCTTCCAAATGAATGTTTGTTTCATGGTCAAGCCTTTAACGAGTAGGGTGGGTCCAATATGAAACCTGTTAAATTTGCAGGAACCATAAGAAAACACATTCCGTTCTTACCTTAACATATGTGATCTGACTAGTTTGCGATGACAATAATGAGCATGAACAAAGTCCAAATTTTTTGGGGAACATCCTTCCTTAATGAGTGACAGTTACAACATAGAATAAGAAAGCATGGCATAAATTGTCAATCATGCTAGTTTATTTGTTGAGAAAGATATTGGTGTTTGGACTTTTCACACATTTCATCTCAGGTATGGAACAGTGAGGTCTGTGTGTATATATATTACAAGTGTCAGAAAGTTTTAGACACTCATTCCCTAGCCACTTACTTCTCTCCTTCCACATCCCGCATATAGAAGAGGAGATAGCTCAGATCTCCAAGTCGTACCCCAAACGTGTACGTATCTTCTCTTCTCGTATAGTCCTCCTAGGAGCAAACCTCCTTCCAATGAAGCCTGCGGTGTCAGTGATGTTTCTTCTTTTCCTGGTTCTACTACTATCGGCTAACAGATCTCAAGGTACCTTCGGAGCCTCAACCCTGTCATCCGAACCAAGAAGGTATTCATCTTTCACCAGAGCCGAGCGTGGCTGACCTTCGCGTTTGTTTCTCTTGTTCAGGGACCAGAGTGTTGGAAGAAGAGTCACTGGCTCCCCTGCACCGCCAAGTCCATGTCAGTGGCTTCTCGGTACTGCGTCCACTGTGGCATTTCTGATTACTTCCGGTTCACTGACACTGTTGTATTGCATGTTGATACCAGGAGAAAGAGAGTTTGATGAAAGAAGCAGAAGAAGAAGAGAGCGGGGTTCCAGGAGAACTGCTTCGACGGGGATCACATGGGGATCTCTCAGGTAAGAAAAGTTGGAGAAGTCCATCCATGATTTCATGAAGATTACTTCCTTTATACTACTTCATGACCTATTGTATATCGAGTTCCTTACAAACTGGCATGACCACGAATATGCAGCCAAATGATTCTATACCGGAATCATGTTTTTCCGAGATAACATTAATTATCAAACAGTTCTAGTCTTTCAGTTTTGCTTCCTAGCTCAGTATCAACACTGAACGCATCTAAACATCAGAGAATGACATGATTTGTCGGCAGGTTTCAGCTTGTTCTAGTTATTAATCTAGACTCTAAAGTTGGTCTCCCTTTATCCGCTGTTGCAGGAAAGAGCAGGAAACTCATGACCAATGCGATGGCCACCTCTAAGGTTGGTATTCTATAGATAGCGTCAAACAAACACCGAGTGTTTCTGCAGCATCCGCTGACATGCATCCTCCTATGGTCTTTCACAGAGCGGTAAGAGCAACGACGTGGGAGCCGACAGTGCACAGAACAATCAGAAACATTCCAAGGATGAAGCCGATAGGAGCCAAGACGACACCCACACGGCGCCGCCTGCTTCGAAGCGACCGCCGACCTACCCCGACATCCTGGACATAGCGGGAATGGACTATTCTCCTGCAAAGAGAAAGCCTCCAATCCACAACTGAAACGTTAGCAGGAACAAACCAATACCAACAGCTTAGGTGGGTAGAGTAGGAGAGAGATCGGACAGCAGCATTGCAGGAAATGCTGCAGTTTTCTTGGCTTAGGTCCCATTTTGTGTAGATACTACTAAAAAGTATGCATCATCGTTATATTTATCAACTTCATGAATGAGCATTTGATGATCACATTTGCAAGCAGTGATTGGATCTGATACACGGAGGGAGGGACAGAGATGGGGAGAGGTTTGTCCCATGTGTGTGTGCCTTTGCGAGGAGAGTTGGAGATGTGATGGCTTATGTCCTTAAAAGACTGGCAACAAGTTAATCGAGGCATTGTGTCCTTCGGGGAAGAGGTGAATTATCTAAGGGGCATCTAATGGATCCGTGTGTTTCTGTGTTCCTCTGTCTTGATTGCAAAGGGTTGGATGGACTCCATGAGGTGTGGGCTCATGTGCTCTCCACCGGCTTGACATGTGCTTGGTCAACCTATCTGTGGATGGTTGCGGTGATGCGGCATGGGTGGGGGATGTGAGTTATGGCATGGTACTGTTTGAGGGTGCAACAAAGGCAGTGGAATTGTCAGTTCAAGTAAATGAAGACAATATGCATGCATCATGATGGCAGCAAGATGATGATACCTACTGTCGAGTTGTTCTCTTTTTGGTCAATTAAACTTACATTCACTGCTAACATGTAGCTATATGTAGTCATATGTATGCATATCTTTAAATGAATTTTCAGACCAGTCGAGTTGTTCCTGCTATGAACGACATGAAGATATTCTTACATCATAATTTAGATTTCCCCCTAATAATCTGTTTTCATTATTTTTTAAAAATTTATTGTTAAAAATGTGAGAGATGTCATGCTTGATCATTCCTCAACATACATGAATGCTCCAACTCAGGGCTTTCTGCAAGCAATTATTAATAAAAATATGTGTATCTGTCACTTTGTAGTTCTAATTACAAATATGACTTATTTATTATGTTCAGAAAAGTCAGAACATGACAGAACACAGTATGCGGCATCTGTCTGCATTTACACTGTCACTGACATCAAACCTTTCTCCTAAACATGCAGAGAGATCTAACAGTTTATATGCAAATGTACAGATTCACTAGTTTCATTGTAAGAGAGTGTAAACTTGCCATCTCGTGGAATGGTTCGATCAGATCTTCCACTTTCTCGGCCACCAGTGTTTTGAAGATCTAGTGAAGGTAACTCAACAATTCATCATCAAGATCTAATATATCATCACCTTAAGGCTTACACTTGCAAGTTTATGAAGGGTGAAGAGGATGTTGATCGATCAAGTCAAACAATGAATCTTCCAGACCGAATCCAAGCATTCTTGCCATGTCACGTGTCTTCAGTTTAGGCTTTGGAAACTTTTGTTGTTTCAACCACGAATACACAGTGAAAGCCTTGTTTAGTACAAACAACTCGAGGGCTTCTGGATTGAACACAATGCCCAGTCTCATACTTATCTGTCATGCATTTCCAACCAAACAGTCGAGTCAAATGATACTCATTCTATACAGTGGAATAAAATGTTGCAAGTTCTAAAGAAGACTGAGACAGCTTTCTTTTCAAAAACAGAGGAATCGTAAATTGAATCTAAAGGAATACTTTTCATATAAACATTTCATACCTGATGAGGAACTAGCATTGCTGCATACCGAGCAAGCTCTCCAGCTCTCCAATCCAGAACCACAGGGAACCATGGATAAGCAGAATCAAGTCTCACAAACCATAGCCTTACATCAGGGAATTCTGATAACTCACGTGTGTCATAAGGGTCATCTCTTTCATAGTTGATCGTAAAACCAACTGTTTGGTCCAAAAGCTTTCTTGGTTCAGCTGAAAATTTTATTGCAGGGTGCCATTAACATAAATCATTGACAATAATAAGCGATGGTTTGATTCACTGGCTTACCACATATAGAAGAGATTTTTCCTGCAATTGCTTCAACAGGTGATAGGTCCAAACGTCGTATAATATCTTTGTTGATTACAATTTCATAACGCCCTTCGGTTGGGGGCAGAGAAGGCGCTGCTTGCTGGGCTGGAACCAAAACATGCAAAATTCAGTTAATTTCCAGATATATCAGCGTGACCTCTGATCACAAAAACTCGACATGAGGCACACCTATGGTCAAATTATAAAACAACAATCATAGCAAAATCTTAATGTAACTATAAACCCAAGAATCCCTTGAACAAGCAAGTGTCACAAACTAAATCAGCTCAAAGTGCTCATACTACTTAAAACGTGTGATAAGAAAGAACATAACGAGTTACCTGTATAGCCAAATGCAAACAATCTATTGTGTCTTACTAAGAAAACATAGAAATATACAGAGAGAAGATGGAATTGGTGCAACCATTGGGCACGCACTGCAGCAACAACCATTTTCTCAGATACTAAGAAAGATAATTCCAACAGAATATTTTTCAAAATGGTTAAGGTCATTTCTCTATCCAATTTGAATTATCTCTGGTAAGCATCTCTAATGTCTGGCAAATTCTTCACTATCTAAAAACTTTACCCTTGGTGCAATAGCTTTCTACTCATCTTAAAAAGTTCAAAGAAATTTTTGTTACATTAAATGACGTACATGACATTCACACATGAATTCGAACCTAAGACCTATCACTTATGCAATAATGCACTAACCAACCTGTATATTTCAATGGAGACACAGCTTACTCGTACTACTCCTTGTAAAGATTGAAATAATAAAAGATAGAAATCTGTACCTATCAACATTCCATTGTTGCAATTTACTTAACAATAGTCTAGCATCAGTCTGCTATGATCAGTCTAAAACACAGGACTAGTTTTGGATTTCAGCCAGTTTTGTTCATCTTTCAATTATACTGAAGGATTAAAACTAGCTAAAATTAGAATTTAACTAGCTTATTCCATTTTCTAGTTAATTATTTATCATTTTGGTGAATTTTCCTCTGAATTTTTTCTTGTTTTTCTACTTCAAGATCAATCTAAAAATTTCTGCTCAATGTAACTTATATGTATCACCTTTTACATGTTTAAAATGTTTAATTCATTGTTTTTTCTATCCAATAAAAATGTTGTGCCTAACAGAAAAGTCCTATGCTGAGTATACAAATATATCACAGAAGGGCAACATACCTAAAAGATCTCAAGTAATATTCACAAGTTCCTGAATATTTGAATGAATGCTTGCTACATTTTGCTTTGTTGTGTTATGTATATGTTGCATTTGGGGCTTCTACAAGTTATCCAAATAAAATTATTTCAAGTAAATTATTTTTATAGTAGTACCTCACGTGATATTAGAGATAATTTAGAAAATATGCTTGTCCAATAAATTTTATTTAAACAGAATATTGACAATACAATACCAATTTTAGCCTAGAGCAATTAACTACGCATAACTAAAAAGCAAAGATGGCAAACATAATTTCTTTGTTTAATTGATTTCCTATCTTTTTTTCTTTTTGTCTTTGGTTTTTGTTGAATTTAGACGGAAAATTTTGATAAAACTGATTAGACTACCCACATTGAAACTCATGAGGACCTACTGAAAAACAATCCAAGACCTAAATCCTTGCTCTACACCTTCAACCATATCTTCAATTACATAAACCAGTCTCCTGCCTAATATGAAGTTAATTTCTTCAATCTCTGTATGTGCAACATACTCCTGTCCTATAAATGAATAACAAATACTGGTCAGAAGTTAGCTTCCCTCACAGGTTCAGAACTTTTGCCTGCGACCCAAAATAGATCACAAATGTCATCTAATTAGGGTGGCACTTCTTAAGAAATATGCCATTTGGCGACTCCCTCAGAAGTAATCCTCTGAAAAGTAGTTTGCTCAATTTTGTAGATTCACCAACCATATGTGCAGATCAGGCAAAATCAAGAAAAGAAATTCTAGGTCTCAACCTGTCAAGAAATTTCAGCAATCGGGTCATGCATCATCACCAGCCGCATCAGAGCATATTTTCACTATCATATCAATGCCAAAGTTCCCCAACATTGGCCTCCAGACAACCTCTTGCCATACTAGCAGCTAACAAATTTACTTCATAAGATCAAAAGCAAAAACATGCTCCAAAGCCCTGAAGAGTAACAATCATGAAGATCGGAAAACATAAAGAAACATAAACATGCTCCAAAGCCCTGTCGCTTAATATAATGATTCTTATTTCTTCGAACTTTAGTCCTCTTCTGTGATGCCCTTTACTTGAACCAAAGAAGTTATCAGGTACGAGTTTATGGCATCCTATCTTACAAAGCTGCTTGTTCTAGTCCTACAAATCCTCTGCCTAAATATATGAAGCGGATTCCTATAATATTTGGCCAAATTCACATGTTGTAGTAGTGCCCTTCACGTCTTTATGTTCTGCTGAAGAAGCCTTTCTTCAAGCAGGTAATATGCAAAATATAACAGCTACATTAAACTCAAACAATAACATATGAAGATAACAACAATATCTAATCCGGATTGAGTATTCGCCCGGTGATACTACCTCGAGTTGTTCCACAAATTAGCAGGTACAGACGGTGTATGCTGGACTATACATAAAGAACGCAGTAAAATGCGGGCATTATCAGAAGGAACCGAGCTCACCCTCGTCCTCTCCGGTAAGAGAGAGGTCGAAGTTGCCGGAGGGGTTGAATGCGACGGAGAGCGAGACGTCGCCGCGCCTTGCCCTGCAGCCGGTGAGGGCAGGGGTGGCTATGGGCTTGCAGGAGGGGAATGGACTGGCGTTGGAGGAGAGCGCGCAGTGTCTCAGGGGAGAGAAGAGATGGCGGATGGTGAGTGCCATCGCCGCTTCCTCCTCTCCTCGTCTCTCACCAAATCATGTTCACTTTAAGCGACGGCTTATCGGGAATGCGCCCGTGGCCTCAGAAACAATGGATAGGACGGCTGTTTAACCGATGGTGGGCCGCCTCTGCCTGTTTGTGGGCTATTGGAATTCAGCCCAATTTTGAAAGGAGGAGTGATTGAAATCAAAACGTCAACAAGTTGTTAGACATGGCAAAGCCCGAGGCAGTGTCGTCGTGGTGAGACTCACAGCCCCACGCGGTGCCACGCACAAATGACTGTCGAGAGCAACCGACCTCCTCGGGCTGCTGCGCCCCTTGGATTAGTTTACAGGGCATGGCTCATCGGCCAAGAAGAGTTTGGCCACTGTAGAAGGACAGGCCAAGGGAGACATGGAAACAGCCTCCACGTTCTCCTCATATCTTCCTTTCTTTATGGCTCCACCCCACTCCATAACACCTTCACTCCCTTGACAAAATATAGTGTCCCTCGCTATGGTACATTAATATATATACCTTGTGCACCCTTGTGATCTTCCTTAAATGCCTCCTTCAAAACCCTATCTCATCGTCCTTCCTTCACCCTGTCTCTGCCTCTTCTCCTGCTGCAGAACACGTCGGGGGCTTGTGAAGTCCGCTCTCGGTTGTTGAAGTTAAGATGGTCTGTGTTGCTCTCATCATCTTTGATTCGATGCGACTTGGCAGATTCAACTGATGGATCTCTTGACAATGTTGGTCAGCAGGGAGCTCACAAGCCGGCGTGGCTGGAGGCTCTCGACAAGCTAAAGTTCTTCGTCGGCTGCTCCGTGCACGAGAGCGCGAGGAAGAACGAGAAGAACATCTGCTGTTTGGACTGTTGCACGGCTATCTGCCCCCATTGCTTGCGGTCTCACCGCCTCCACAGGCTGGTGCAGGTGCGGCGCTACGTCTACCATGACGTTGTGCGGCTGCAGGACCTTGACAAGCTCATCGACTGCTCCAGCGTTCAGGTTCACATCACGAAAGATAGTATGTGATGGTATCTCTAATCTACATGATAGTTTCTTATCTGATTCATCTTCTCCTGTTACTCGAGCATCGCAGTCCTACACCATCAACAGTTCAAAGGTAGTATTCCTCAAGAAGCGTCCGCAGAGCAGACAATTCAAAGGAGCAGGAAACGTGTGCACTTCCTGTGACAGGACCCTCCAAGAACCTTACATCCATTGCTCGCTGGAGTGCAAGGTGAGTAGCATAGTAGAAAGATGATCTTAAATCCCTTCTCATGTGCGATCGCATGTGCAACTACAAATCTCAGATCGCATCGATGGCAATGGATCATGTCGAAATCTCTTCTCATGCCACAAAATGCCTCCCTTGTAGGTAGATTACATAGCAAGACACAAGAAGGATTTCTCGCACTACATCAGGAGATGTCAATCACTGCAATTGAGCCCCGACTCCATCGTACCACCTGACACCGAGGTTGGCGACGACGAAGATACGAACGAGACGACACACTCCACCGTCGTGGAAGGCGATGATCCCATGCGCTCGTCGGACTCGGAGGATTTCAATGTCCCGTACCTTAACTTCATCCGGAAGAAGCGCAGTGGCATAAATCTATGTTCAAGGTCAGCTAACAAAGTCGATACCGAGGACATGGCTACAAACATGAGCAGAAGGAAGGGCATTCCACATAGATCTCCTCTATGTTAGAATAGACCTGTTGCTATTTCTTGACCGTCATCTTCTTCTTCTTCTTCTTCCTGCCTGTTAAACTAACTTGGAGGGGCTTCCATAAATGAGCATCATGTGACTCCCAGTTCCAAGCTTCACTGTACATTTTCCAAAGAGACATTTAAATTATCACCCCGAGTGCCTGAACTGGAGCACTTTCTGTTGTTCCTTCTGTATGTTAGACTTTGCAGTGCCTTTGCATATGGAGGCCACATGAAATGTGGCAGTTGCTTGGGAGAATTCTTCCAACCAGTACAGTTGATTAGCATAAGATATTGGCAAGGGCTAGACGACTAAGAGTCATGTGCTGCAGCACTCTTTGTTACTTAGCTGTTCTCCGAATACTTCGTCCTTGATATATGTCAGTCCTAAAGCTTGTTAGTACTCATATTAAGAGGACTTCTTATGTTCAATTTCTGATGCATGTTATCAGTCTTTAAGGTTTGAAAAACCTGATCACTGGAAATTGTCATTCCAGAAGAGTTAAGGTTATATCATTTAAATGTGTGATTACCAGTACTAACATTATGGATTCAGCTGGAAAGCATAGTCTTTTCTAAATCCTGATGGAATTAAGAACTAGACAGTACAGATGAAAGAATTTAGGAGAAAGGAAATACAACATCACAAAAAGAGGGAAAAGGTGGGAGTAAAGAATCTACAGGGTGTTTAATGGGTTACAGAGAAGCAATTGGTTTGCAGCTTAATCAACATTGTTAGGTGGAACGACAGAAAACTAAGATGTCTAAAAATGAAGAAAAAAATTCTCTCTCTCTCTCTCTCTCTCTCTACATTCCTCTGACTCTGCAAAAGAAAAAAGCCTGTAAATCTATCTTCTTCTGACTCTCTGCTAATGTTCACCTCTATTGAGTTCTTTTGACCCTATTTATTTCTAGTCCAAGTAGCGCACATGAAGACACATAAATAAGTTGCCTTTTGTATCCATTTGCCAGATTTTGGGAGACGAGAATGTGAATGGAAACTGGTCTTCGAAGCAATTACAATACATTAGATCTCATTTTAGTTTGATTGAAAGGCTACTGGTGGTAGCACATAAGACCAACAGCCATCATAAAACTATATATAATGCTTTCAAATTCCCCTTAGACATATAATGATTTTTGCTGCTTGCTGTGAAGTAGTAGCTGGTATTTTCATTGTTTTTTTTTTATATTCAACCAAAATAACAAAGAAAAAAAACACTATATCTTATATCTGAACAGCTCACAGTCATTAAATATAGATGTGTTTATATATATTCGGTATAACATTACAAGTGAAAGCCAGTAGAAGAATTAGAGCGTCCAAATACAAGGACAAAAAGTTCACGTAACTCATATAGTTAATGGCAATTATGTGGTCAGGTAAAGACATAATAGAGTGCTGCTCCTCACCTTAATGGTCAAATGAAGTTTGATCTCATCAATACAAGCTTGTCAGAGAGCATGCATGTCCAACCATCTCGAGATCAGAGCCGGGAGTTACTTGTCATCTCCAAAATACTATATGCGGCTGCAGTGACGACTGAGCCTAATTTTACCTGTCTATGATGGCCATACAATTTGGAGCAGCAAACCAGCACAGCTGGAAAACTTGGGGAGGTGCACTCGTGCATGTCGTTTCCTCATTTTATTATCTCTACTACTAATGTTTTCAAAACCCAAAGATCTTTGTCACTCAACCACTTTGACTTTGACTGCAAATTAAAAGCCCTAAATAGCGGCATGAAATTAGCGGATGGTTATTATGTAAAAATAATTTTATAGAGTTAAAATGTAATATCCTAATTAATTTCATATCGAAAATAGATAAAATTAATATTAATTTATAAAGATCCGATGAATATATTATTATTAATTTTCGTTTAGATATTTTGATTAATAATTTGGATCAAGTGAAATTGATTGGTTAGGTAATCCATTAGACTCGATCTTGACTTATATTTATTGAGGATTAGAAAAGCAACAAACGAAAATTTTAGATTTAAGTGGATCGCATTGGACCAATTCGAATTTGGGCGGATCTCACACACGCATCAGGCCTTTTGATGGAGTCATAAAGATCATCTGCATATGAAATCAAAAGCTATATTACATGTTTAGTTTGGTTCTAATACTAATATCGAGATTAGATGGGTACTCAATAAGATTCCTTTGATTAATTTTAAGATGGGAGCTTCGAATCAACAGTAATTAATATTAATTATAGTGATATGATGAATTTCTATGGTGAACTTAATCCTGTTTTTGCTAGCGATGCCGCTACAAATGGACTCATGATCGAATGAATTGGTCATTGAAATGAGGAATCGAGTCAGATGAAGTTTTCTACTCTAAATTGCTTCCATACATGATCATAATTTTGGCACGTAGGAAGAGCACACGTGTGATTTTCTTGTGAAGGTTAAACCAACACCGACTTGAGAAAAAATAAAAATAATACGACATTATACAAATACAAAATAATATTAATAAATATAAAGTTACACATGAATACAAAAAATGTAAAATTAATAAATTATATTATTTGTTATAATCAATTTTAATCTTAGTTGAAGAACCAACACATGTAAAAGGTCCGAGATTAAAAAAAAAGAAAAAGAAGATGAGATAATTGGAATCGCCCTTTAATCTACCTCTATCATCATTGGAAAGATAGGTGGAGCCCAAAGTGATGACCAGTCAAAAAGTGGGGTACAGGAACGAATCTTACAAAGTAATTCGTGACGGAAAGTTACTTCACGATGTGACTATTCGTCGACGTTGAGAGGAAACGTACAAAGTCCATGAACATCCACCACGTGTCCTGTCGGAAACACGCGTCGTTCGATCCCCATTACATGTTTCACGCGTTTTGGCTTCGATCTCTCCGTTTCGACGTGTCGGCTGCTCCGGCTCAGCTACCCGATCAGCTTCGACCCTTTTCACCTACCACGAGTTGCGTGACGGCAAAAACAGCGAGCGCACGAGCGAGAGGGGTCCACCGGGAAGCGTTCTTTCCCTGGCATCGGATTCGTTTAGTTTCCACGTTCGGATCCGCTGCACCCACCGCAAATATAACACCAACAGTTGGCAACTTTTATCGGTGGCTATTGCGGGCCCCAAATTTTCCACTAGTGGTCACGAAGCAAACGGAACGACGTATGCTAAAGCCTACAGCGGATCCCAAGTCGTTCGCAGTTTTAGCTTTCCCTCGTTGCACTGGGATGAACATGAAGTCGTTCTCCTCTTTTTTTTGGTCGAGTTAGTAGGTTCATGAATTCTGCTACCATAAAGAATCGATTGAATGGTAGATTTTATTACGAGTCTTTATCTGTCAGAATCAATCGTATGTATGTATATATATACATATACACATACATATGTATATACGTATGTGTAACAGTAGAGTTGCAATGTGGACCACGCAGGAGAAGGGGTCTAACGCAGACATATTTGTACTGAACTCATGCCATGTTATGGTCGAGCTTGAGTGGGTCAAAAGTTCTTATCACTGTGATCATCAAGGTTTGATGGCTCATTTACATTTCTTTTACGTAATTGAAAGGTCATTAATACCTTTTTGTTGAAGTATTCTTTTTAATCGATTTCTTCGCCACCATTATTTACATCCTGATGTCACTAATTTTAGGAATTATATTTTGACCTTTATATATTACTCCCAGTGGTTATTTTGGTAAATCCAAAATTATCTCTTATCAACTAATTAATGAGTTTACCATCCTTTTCGACGCAAATAACCCTGATTCTAATTTTTATATAATATTATAAAAATACATATATATATATATATATTATTAATTAATAAACAATGACTCAAGTCTGCTCACTGATCAATAACAACTAAAATTACCTAACATGTATTTTGTAATTATCCTACTAAATAAAATAAAAATGATATTTTATCATCGTTGTATGGATATTTCCCTCATTTTCTTTAACATTTGGAATGGGTATTCACAATCATATAATAGCTATATATATATATATATATATATATATATATATATATATATATATATATATAGTGTCAGTGAACAATTCATGATTTTGTTATTGTTTGTTATAACAATATATAGTAAAAAAAATTATCACACATATTAAAATTTCATAAAAAAAAGTAGAAATATGATATGACAAGAAAAGATCTCTCATTTATATATATTATATATGAGCCTTTATACAACCAAATCTGTAAGGATATTTTAATAATAACAAATCCCAGTATTTAGAACCTTCAAACTGCAATATTTATCATCACATTTTTCACATATACATAGAGAAAGGCTTTCTCCTATATTTCTTTTACATACATGCCTAAATAACTTTATTTATAATATTAGCTTAACCGTGTTAAGATATCATCAAATTCACGTATTTGTAGAACCCTTCAATTATCTTCAATACCACCCCCTTATGAAATCATCCTTCAAATAAATATTAATGTCACATTTGAACGATCATAGTTAGATAACATAATATTCCAATCCTACACCTCATGAGGTTGTGCTCCAATCAACATATTTCTCTCCAACAGTACAATCTATTAATCTTTGCTTAACATTATATTTCGATCACACACTTGTAAGGAGATGTCATATTTGACGTATAGGATCGATACAAGCAAGAATGCGGTGGCACATATTATATTTTGTGAACCTTTTGGTGGCAGATACGTGAAGAAGGCGCTCTCAATTTGTTGGGGGCTTTCCGTAGTTAAAGGGGAAGCCAAGCAAAGCAAAGGCGAGAGACACTGCTCCCTATCCGATTCCCACCACCCTCCCCTCCCTCAAAAGAAGCACAGAAAAGGGCAAGAAGAACCCCAGGACGATAAACCTACGCAGTTCGGCTCAATGCGCTCGTGAGGAAGCACCACGACGTCTCCTCTATCGTCCCCAAAACGTCTGTTTTCGTGCGATTCTGAAGCCTCTGCTTTCGGGAAAGCGTCATCTTGGCGCACCCTGGAACCGAGTAACCCAGCTCCGATGAGCATGGCATTCCCTGGATTTCCAGCTTCCCTCTTCCTTCTTCCTCTTATGCTTGTCCTTTGCCTTCCCTTCTCGGTCTCCCACGCTTATTCTGAGATCCAGAAAACGCCCTTACCAGGTATTCTTTTCTCTATAATCTTGGTCTCCAGCCGAGTGCTCTATCTTTTCGCAGGAATACCAGCTGTTCTTAAAGACAAGTTTTTGATATTTATGTGTTCATTATTCGGGAAACGTCGTTCTTTTACTGAAATAATGGTTATCTTCTGCACAATCCTCCTCTTTCTGCCAAATAAAAAAAAGGAATTTTTTTTTTGTTCTTCTGGGGTAGATTTTTATTCTCTTTCATGTTAGTCTTTAAAATATCAGCAAAATAATCTATTTTGTGTGTTCTATTTAGCGAATTGGGTACTTTTAATGGTATAGGAAAACATCTTTACGTGCTTTGGAGATCGATTTTTTTTCCCCTTTGTATGAGCGTTTAAGATCTCAGTACGAGATCTGCCCTGTTTTGTTGTGTTATAAAATGTGGGCGATTTGCCGTAGGTGGAGGGCTGCGAGATGGGTATGTTCTACCGAGGAGGTATGCTGCTGAGGTGCCACCTACCGGCAATCTTACCGTGGATAACAGCTCTTTCATCCTGGCTGCGGATAGGACACACAGGAAAGATCCTTTGAATGGATTCAAGCGTTACACTGGTGGTTGGAACATCAGTGAGCAACACTACTGGGCTGTAAGCTTTTCGTTTCCCCTTATCCCTCGTTTGTCGTGATGTTTGATGATAGCTGCAACTTATAATTCCTTATATTTGATTGCAGTCTGTTGGTTTTACGGCTGTCCCCCTGTTCGCCATTGCCTTTGTGTGGTTCCTGGTTTTTGGGCTGGTGTTGTTATTTAGCTGTTGCTATTACTTCTGTTGCCGCCGCCGAAGTTACTCATATTCCCGCACAGCCTATGCGCTCTCTCTTGTTCTGCTCATTCTATTCACCTGTGCTGCAATGTAGGAAGACTATATTTTTTCCTAGCTTTCCAATTTCCTTTTATAATATTAGTTTCTCATGACGTGGAAGTTCTTAAAGTGAATTGCGAAATGTTTCCAGCATTGGATGCATTGTTCTGTACACCAGTCAGGGAAAGTTCCACACCAGCACTTCGAAAACTGTGGACTATGTTGTGGGTCAGGCAAACTTCACGGTAGACAACCTCAGGAACTTCTCAGAAAGTCTGGCTGAAGCTAAGAAGATCACGGTGGACCAGGTATTCCTCCCAGCTGATGTCCAGAGTGAAATCGATAGCCTCAAAACAAAGGTCAACTCTTCAGCAACTGAGCTTGCCAATCGGACATTGGACAATTCCAGGAAGATTAGCCGTGTGCTAGATAGAGTGTATGACAATTGGCCCTTGTGTTGAAATTCCATTCTTCTCATTATGCGGAGCTTGTAGTTGGAAGAGACTACAATTGTGGATCTTTTTATGATACCATTTGACTTAGTTGTATTTGTGTGGCCTGCAGGAGACTGGATTTGATCATAATTGCTGCAGTGATGCTGCTTTTGGCATTTGTTGGGTTCTGTGAGTTTCATATCTTGAAGCAAAATCCTAAGAGCTTAGTTTTACTAACTTGCTAATTTTAGTTTGTTAATCTTGCAGTGCTCTCTATACTTGGATTGCAGTTCCTTGTCTACGTGTATGTGAACTGATTTGACAATCAGCCACTCGTTTCTTGTTCATATCTTTTCTTCTAATTTATTTTGATGCTCTTCATCAATATTTTCTGATTCCACACTCAAATTTTCTAATCTGCTTCTCTGCTGATAATGTGCACAGCTTAGTGGTTGTTGGGTGGATTCTAGTGACAGGCACATTTATCTTGTGCGGTGTTTTTCTTCTTTTACACAAGTAAGTTCCATAAGAATTCTATTAGTTTGCTACATATGAAAATCTATTCATGTTATCTAGAAGAATATGATGTTGAATTTTCATGTCTCTTTTGTTCCTGGATAGCATTAAAGCATTAACAATTGCAATAATTGAATGATTGATATGTTCTTGAAGTTTTAGTTGGCTTTCGCAGCAGAAAGCATTACATGGAAACTTCTATATATGACATGAAGCAACTTTCGTCACTTATCTTTGTTCTTCGTTTCTGCTTTTGTTTCATTTGTGAATCCACGTATAGATGTGAATTTTCACTTTTGCTTTGTACATGTATCTTTGACATTGTTGTAACTGATAATATGCTGCTGATTTTCTAAGCAATAACAGTGTTGAAAAATAGCTGATATTGTTATTGCAAAACATGTGTTAATCATGTTGTACAAAGATATGGTTGAGCAGATGACTATTGTGTATTAGATAAAAAAAAAAATTCTAAAACTTACCCTGTGCTTCTTTGATCACCATGAGATGAAATGTTTAGTAATACAAAACAAGTAAAAGAAAAAAAGAATTATTTGAAAAGAATGTGCATGGGATTTAGAATTAATTCCAGATATCATGGTTTTGTCCCTCTGTGGTAACATCCTTATCTCGTTTCAAAATCAAAGGTTGTTCTCGATCCTTGTCTTCTCTGTGTTACTTATCTCTTTGTCTTTGCAATAGTGGATGACATTATAACAAGAATAAGAAAATCAAACAGTGATATCCCAACTTTTTGGCATTGGATACATGAGTTCTGCTACGAAACTATCTTTAGGGATGTATAACTAGTCAGATTAAGAGCCTTCATATCTCTTTTTATTCTCGATAATAGTCTTGTTAGGTCTCCTGTCTATCATCAGTTTTAATGATTTCAAAACCTACAAGGGGAATCTTTAAGTCTCCTATGGAGATGTCTATGTTATCTGAAATAATTTCCCATCGTAGAAGCAATACATGTATGAGCAGAGCTTTCTGAGTGTAACATTAATATTGAAGTCTTTTTTTAGTCCATAATATTGATGCCAATTCAGCAGTAAACTTTAATATGTGTTCTTTAGTCAATTTTATTAAGTTTGCTTGTAGTGAAGAATTATTGAAGTCAATATATCTTCATGATGTTTAAGAATGATGTATAATCAAAGTATAGTGTAGAGATGAACTTTGGTGATAAAAGAGTTTAAATGAGAGTGAAGAAGGTCGCTGAGATTTTCTGCATGAAGAATGCCCTATAGTGCTGAGCAGTACGGCAGTATGGGCAATGGAGATGTAGTAGTGCAGCATGGATCTTGTTGCAATCTTTCTAGTTTCGTAAAAGAAAATTAAAATAAAGAGAAAGTGAAAAGAGGGATAGCACATGCTCACTCTGCTCATTGACTCCACATTGTTGTGCTTCATGCACTTAAGCAAATTCATTGCCTCATGCCATACACAAAGAAGACAACCTTCTTATATTAATTGTTATAATAACCATCAAATGAATTAGTAACATAAAGCTATTTTTTTTACTTAAGCCTAGAAGACTCCTTGATTAAGAAGACTTTTTAAATGGTAAATGTCATAACTGTCTAAAATTTTGTCTATAAATAGATTCTCATACCTTTTAAATCTTAATCCTTGTGGCTTTAGGTGTTTGCCAAGTCAATTTATACATATAGTAAGACAGGGAAACAATAATCGATTGGAAAATACGACTTGCACTATTCCCTAATATAACTAAACATAAGAATGATCCATGAAAATAAAAAAAAAATATGTCCTCGAAGTGAAGCTGATAATAGCGTAATTAAGTCGATTCAACAAAACCTAGGACATGATTGAAGCTGAAATTCTTCATATTTGTTAGTATTAAAGGCATGATACTTTAGCCCACTTTTTTCCTTTAATTTAACATGTCCATGTTGAAAATCTCTTTGTGAGAAGATTCATTTATAGGTGACTAGATTCATCATAAACTTTCATCTTCTAATAGCAAATATCTTCCATGAAAATTTTCTTAGTATTTAAATGATTCTTTGACTCCAAAGTCTTCTTTATTTTGATTGAATATGGTTTTAGCTCCATTTGTGGGTTATATATAAATATCATTTTACATCTCTTGGCTTTTTGGTCATGTTGTTCCGAGAATCTCCTTGAGTCTGCAACTCTGGTTTCAAATACCTGTTCAATATTGGTTTCAATTGTATGATATCGAGATATCAAGTGGTATATTGGCCTATACACTTGGTATAATTGTAAAAATAAAATTGAAAAAAAGAAGATAAATAATAAAAAAACAAGGAAGTGGAGGACTTGATGATAGTTCTCTTCTTCCTTCTCTTTTTTTCCTTTCTTAAGAAATGGATGTCACGTTGGAGAAGGGATCATGGGGTGAGAGGGAGAGACTCTTCTCTTCTTCTCCTCCACACTTCTTTCTTCTTCCTTGTCCTACATTGTGATTCTCAACAAGAACAAAAATCATGATGCATCAGTCAGTTTAAATTCTCTTTTGGCCTTTGATTCTATTTATGTTTAGTATTGGTAAGTGAAATTCTGAAAACATGCTTCTACAGTGCATTTGGATTCTTGACTCTGATATGCAATGCTTTGTTTGAGTTCTATCTTCTCTTAAGACCAGCCATGACTGGCTTTAAAGCAGTATTTAGACTCCTCTCATTCTTTTGGTTAAGATTCACCTTGGTATCTTACTTGCTTTACAAGACCACTATTCTGCTTTACCTTTTGGGTGTTCTCTTAAGATGAGCAGCTCACATATATGAAGATACTCTGTATCTATCAAAAGAATACTTAAGGTCATCCATCCATATTTAGAACTCATTTATGTCAATACACCATTGGATCTTTATGCAATAGTACTCATTAAAGATGGGTGTACATGATTTAGGTCTTTTAGTACTTTGGGCTTTTAGCTGAACCACAAGCTTTGATACAAATTGTAGAAAAAAACCAATAGTACGCTTCTACAAGAGTTAAGAATTATAATTGAGCATGACTGAGTGGACTGGGACCATGCTGGATTCCTTTTTTTAATCAATTTTTTGGGATGATTTTTTATTTGAATTAAAAATTAGTGATGCTTAAGGCATGATCCAAAATTATTGACCATAGCAGCCGGTATGAGTCAGTATTTGCTAGTATGATCGTGAACCAACCACCATTTTTTACTTGGTTTTGGTTCATACGGACTTTGCATGGTATGATTACCTAAGTCTAAGTGTGCCATTTGGTATTAATTATTAAAACTGGAAGTATTCGTTGGTAAGCATATCGCCTGGTATCCTTGTCACTTTTTAAAATTTTTTTATAGCTTTTGACGGTCGTTTGTTCTTTTTTCTTTCATTCTCTCCTCTATCCTCTCTCCCCTCCACCTCTTCCTCCTGCCTGCCACCTCGCTGCTCTCACCCTTCGTGTTGCCGTGTCATCATCATTTCCTCCTCGTAAGGGTTACCATCACGTCCTTTGTCTGCTATTGTTATGCCTGTTTCTCCTACTCAACTCCCTCCACCTCTACCAGCAGCAGCAGCATCTCCTCCTCTTTTTTCCCTCTTTCTCTCTGGTTTGGAAGGTACCAATTTGTCCTGTGCAGTACTTTGGTCCATATTAGTTCCTAATGGTTCAGCCGCTGACCGGTGTCAGAAAAACAAAAATTTTGAACTAAATTAGGATACAAACTGCATGTAGAAGGATTTCTAGATTGGCATTATACAACATGGGCACAGTGAGATGTATTACAACCATCCTTAGATTTCAGGACTCTTATCAATTGAAATGGGATCAGGATCAGGAAGTATAAAGCACATCATAGATTTCAAGATTGTAGCTACTGAAATTGTATCTGTGAAATCAAGACTAGAAATGTGTTTAATGTTCTTATGGGTCACCAAGTATACGTACAAATTCTGGACTATCCTCATAATCTATTATGCTTGCTATGTTTACTTGCTAAGCAACTAACTGCCTCACTCTTATTAATTTTACCAGTGTGGTGGCGGACACATGTGTTGCAATGAATGAATGGGTCGACCACCCTCATGCACATACAGCTCTAGATGATATTCTTCCATGTGTTGATGTTGCCACTGCCAATGAGTCATTGTATCGAAGCAGGGAAGTTACCTTCCAGCTAGTTAGTGTTGTCAATCAGGTGATAGTCAATGTTTCCAATGGGAACTTCCCTCCTGCTTTGGTGCCTTTGTATTATAATCAATCTGGCCCATTGATGCCTACTCTCTGCAACCCATACACACCTGACTTGAATAACCGCACTTGCACCCCTGGAGAAGTGGACTTCAACAATGCATCACAGGTAAAATAACAATCATCATGGAGTCGTATCATCCACCAGCATGCATTTTTCTTCACTACATGAACTCTTTCATTTACAATGCAGGTATGGAAAGGTTATGTTTGCCGGAGTGCTGTTGTCTCTGGGTCTGAGATATGTACAACCGTCGGACGTGTTACTCCCAGTATCTATAGCCAAATGACTGCGGCTGTAACTGTGAGCCGAGGATTATACTATTATGTGCCATTCCTTACTCAGCTAGAAGACTGCAGTTTTGTCCGCGAAACCTTTACTGCGATACATGGGAACAATTGCCCTGGTCTTGAACAGAACAGCAAACGGGTCTACATTGGTCTGGTTATGGTTTCGGGTGCAGTGATGCTGTCCTTAATATTCTGGGTGATATATGCTAGGGAAAGGCGCCATCGCACTTACAACAAGCAGTTCCTTGTGGAGACAGGTAGGCCACATCTGCCTCTGCAAGAAAAGGTGCCGTAAGTTCATGCTTTAAGTGAACTTTCTCATCCGAGTTAGAGTGTTGTAATTAAATGCATAGGGGATGAAAAGTTCATGTCGATTATGAGGCAACTTTTCAGCTATCATTTTAGTTTGCCTCATTTTTAGAGTGCTGATGCTAAGGAAAGCTGATACTTTCTTGTTATGCATGAATGTAGATCTTGGATGGTATTGATTTAATGTTGCATTTCCAAGAGGCAAGATAGTGTAGAAACATTTGGTCGTAGTGCTATCATGCCGGAATTGGCTCATTTTTATGTGAATTACTATGTGCATTCAACGTCTCAACTGATCTATGAAAGGGAACATTTTTCACATCTAGTTAGTCTGATTCCAATGTTAAGTAGTGTAGAGAATTTTACCGTAGCTTAACTTTGTGTTTTCTGTCGTGATCGCCTATAAGGCTTCGATACCAAAAATATTCCTTTAATGCTGTGAGAAATATATCTTTCCATCTTCTCCACTCGGATAACTATCATGAAATTAAACTTCCGAGCCGCTTTATAGTGGTGTTTTGGGAATCAAAATGCTTTTAGCCATGCATGATGTCCACAACTCACTCACTCACTCGAAACACGTAATCTCGAACGACCGGTCAAGCTTCATGCAAAGTTCATTCGCCGATGAGTAGCTTGGAAAATAGGGGAGAATACAGGTTCCGTTGATGCGGACATCTGATCGGACGAGACTCGCAAAACGAATCCCTCTTTGCTACAATTTATGGGCCACGTTTTTATTTTTGTTTTTCCAAATGTTAAGGGATGATGATAATATTTGATCTTTGGTTGCTATCATCAAAACTTGTCAGATAATATTTGGAACTTGCAATCTAGTTGTATCATCAAAACCAACTAATTCATATAATATTTGATCACTGAATATGAAAACCATCTAAGTTAGAAGGTATCATTAAAACTTGTTTTATAATATTTGGAATGATTTCGAGTCTTTCTCTTACTATGGCGGGCTTCAAATCATCCCTCTATTACGGCGGATTTCGAATTCTTTTACCATTGCGGTGAGCCTCAAGTCCTCCCTCAAATGTCACACTTCAATTCTCTTCTCGCTATGGTGAGCTTTATCCAAGGGTGCCTCAATTAGTGACTTCATTTGCTCTGGACGTTGGAGAGACTTGGTGAAATTCTAGAGGTTGATCGGTGATGCCTCGAGCCGGACCCTCTTTGGTAGGGAGATTATTGTCAGATAGCATTAGCGCGACAAACTTAAGTTGCTTCTCAACTCTTTGACATTGCTTTTCAACTATCCTCCTTGAGTCAAAGTGTTGTGGGTTGGAGACAGGGCCTCATCGCTAGAGCATTCATTGGGGGGATTGAAGGGTGGACATTCTTATGATATTAGATCCCCCTTCTGGTGCCAAATGTTACGAGAAATTATCATCGACATAAGAGTCAACTCGATATGGTCCAAACCCGAAGGCGTAGGAGTGTTCGTAGTGGCTCCAAGGAGGTACCTGCACCAAAACCGATGTTGGGAGAAATTTTATGACTTAGTCCTTTTGACGCTCAAGTTAGTGACTAAAGTCTCTTAGTGGATGTATGATTTTTTCGGGAAGAGAACCCCTCGGTGCAACGTCAAGGATATGCTTTTATCCTTATCTTGAAGGGGATACCCTGTAACTACTCCAATATCCCCCTCATGATGTTTTGTCCATGTGGGTAATAGAGGGGAGACAACCCCAAATGATTTACTTTGGATTTTTGTCCATACAAACAAACGGATGTAGATTGACCTGAATATTTTTCTTTCACAATGATTTTTACGTGATGCTTATGTGTCGGATGATTGATCGTTAATATATTTTCTACCAAATTTGATATACTATTATTTTAAATATAAAAAATATATTAAATAAAACTTCAACCCGCATGATAAACGGTTCTAATACATCATACTAATATTTTAGGTATATGAGATGTAGAAGAATGATTGGACTTCACTGACATTATATTTTATCTTATATTCGGTGGACTTTATTTTTTTCATATTAGGGTCAACATCCGGTATCTGAAAGAAAAAAATTACCTTTATCACTTGCATTATATAATTGAAATGTACATAAGAGATTCGTAATATATATATATAGTTTTGTGGAATCAATTATCGCAACAACAACAAGTTAAAGAAACTAGACATGAATGGTTTGCTTGGATTGGATTAGACGATGATTCTAAATGGATTAGGATTATGAAGGGACCCATGATGAGTATTGCTAGGACCAGAGGTCATGAATCCATTGCCGACCTCTCCAGTGGTGAGACGACGTTCATCCATCTTGTTGCTTTCGATGCTACCAAAGGGCGTCTGCTTTCCTTCACACGTGGCTTTGCCGGGCCTTCATCACAAGCTCAAGATGTTGAGAGACGTCCAATAACTCGACATAGTCCCCTCTCACATATCTGATACCTTTCGTCTCCCACCACCTCTCCGTATGGACATTTCAAAGGATTAATGGCGACGTTTGCAGTGGCCTCAAATTTCTATTACAACTGTTCGTACTTTATCCTTACAGGTTATCTCTTTTTAACGTCTAAGACTTTTCCTTAATTTTCATCCACTTGAAATTATTTTTGATTTATTTATTATCTGCGAACCGTAGAAAACAGCAGCATCTTTACAAAGGACGAAAGGATTAGGCATTAGTCTTTCTCTGCCAACAAAGAAAGGGTCCCAAGTGACACATCTCCGATTCATTCTACTCCTTTGGCAAGATGTAGGCGGCGTTCGTCCTCTTTGTTATGTATGTCTATGGACACAAAAAGTAATCGATGCTCACCTAAGAAACACTCATATGACATGTTTAGCTTGCCTACGTAACTTAGCCGTCGAGGTTTCGGGTGATGAATGCAAATTAATGGTCAAGTATGGGGGGAGCTGTTTGATCATTCATAGCTTTTCTGTTTTGAGGTCTTTGTATTAGTAACTTAATTATAGGGATATAACTGTGTTGGAACAAATGGTGGATTGGTACTTTAATATCCCCTTTGTGTGATTCTTCTTCCATGTACAGAATGTCATTCCATGCATCTTTCTGTATGTATTAGATTAGCTCCTAATAAATATGAAAAGACTGAGTGTGAAATAACACCAAGAAATAACTCTATGTGCTGGAAGCAGAATCTGTTAATATGCTAAAATATATTTTAAAATATCTTAAATTAATATTTTATATTTTAAATGAGATTAGATATAATTTTAGGGATAAATAATTCTTAGTTTAAAATATATTTTATTTTTTTAAAAAAAATAAAATTAGATTGAGTTGTAAAAATCAGATACTCTTATATGTTACACATATAAATAGGTGACATCTACATGTAGATCAATCCAAGTCTCAAGTATTTAAATCAAATCTAAGAGACATTCAAGATTTATAATTTTTTTTAATCTTTTATTTGATTTGATCTTTGATTAGTAATATATTATTATTATTATTATTTGAGAAGGAATTATATTTGCATGTGATTCTCGCAATGAATATTGACCGTCAGCGGTGAAGAAGAATCTGGTGGTTTTGCCTGGTTTCTTGGAGGGTTCTCATGGTGATGAGTTATCCAGACTCGAGCATGAAGGCGACAAATACTAGTCGCAGCTGCGGACAGTACTCTAGTGGTGGTTTTTTAGTGGGATCTCTCAACTGGAAGAAGACGGTTGACTAATTGTTTAAGTGCAGCCTGTGCCATGGCGAGTTGACTTGTTTCACATTGCTGTCTCCATCTAGTTTTCTTGTTGCCCGCCAAGCTTCAGAAAGGGTGTCCTGCTTTCTTCTCTTTCTTGCTGGGTTTGGGCAGAACTCCACAAGCCACACAGATTGTCAAGAAAGGTGTGCTAAATGAAGAATTAAATAAGAGCAGCTAACCATGCTGCTTAGATCTTATATTTTACAAAGATAAAAGATACATATTGTTAGATCGATTAAGACCAGACTCAGAGATTATGTGATCGAATATAAAGTCTTCCACCGAAATATATCTGTTAATTCTTCATTCGGATTATATAAAAAAAAAACTCGATTTTGCTTCAAATAACTTTTATAGAAAATTATTATGTGTGAGATAAAAATTGAGATATAAGTGAAAGTAATGGCATACAGCCATCAATCGTAAGAGTCCAATGATATAATGCTAAGTACTATATTTAATAGCTTCATATAACTTGACGTGAAAGCCTCTATGAATGGCTAAACCATGAAAGTGATTTAACGTGACTTACGCAATTTCCATGTAAATTACTTTCAGTGAGAGAGTCTAAGAAAACGGCTGCTGTCAACGCTCACTACCCTTTCATTGGCAAATGTTCTCAATAGATGTATAAAGACAATAACAATGTAATACATGGCAGAGAGAGAAAACGAGAGTCCTCCATTGAAATTTGAAGACAATAATTATATAATACTGTTAGGGAAAACAAGAGATGTGATCTCATCCACTGATGATATGGGCCGTGTGTTTATTCATTTATTTTCGTGCAGTGTCAGAGAAAGAAATTGACTCCTGTGGATGAGGAATTAGAAAGGGATGTGTGTCCAATTTGATCTCATCCACTGGTTTTTGATCACATCAATCTCAATCTTATTAATTAAATATTCCTTGGAATCTTTGGCCACAGCTGTATACATCCCTCATTTTGGTTTAAGATATTTTGATCTCTAAATTTTTAGACCGAATTAAATTATATATCAGATTTGAATTTCATCATAATTAGGGGGGTTTCATAGCATTGTTACGAACATTTTTTAGGTTTTAGTAATTGGCTGATATTTTTTACATTTTCAAATATCTTGTCATCTTAATTCATGGATTATTATTTCAAGAAAATGGTTAATAATTCTTTGTTTTTAGAAGTTGAGTTGGCGTACAGCTGTCGACAGTGCGTTTCTCCCCATCGCAGTTGGCCCACTCCCCAATTTGATTAGTTTCCAGGGACGTTTCCCCTTCTCCTTTATTTGATTCTTTTGAGACTTACTCCGGAAGTCGACAAAAGTTTCGTGCACTCCAAGCGACCGCCATTCCTGCAACGACAGAAAGCATCAGTCCAACAAATCAAATTCCAACACAACCATATATATATATATAATATATTATATACATAAGATGGACGAATACCAAATAAATTAAACGAATAAAATGAAAATACTTCACCCCCACGGAAAGCGAATGGGTTGGCAACGGAACGCACGACGGGGAAGAAACCGACGAACTGGAGTTGGCAACGCAACGCAAAACTTCGCTGCAGGCAGAATGTGTAACCACGTCAACACACTTCACGCCAATAAAGGCGCAAACAAATCATATTAATTAGTTGTGTTAATGGTTTCGTTTCAACAGATTCATAAATTTGTGACATCGATTTCATCTGTTTTTGTATTGTCGTTGGTGTTGTTCTCAGTTCTCCGTTCAGCAGTTTTTCGCATCAAAATTGATTCTGTACATGGACGGACGTGATCTCATCTTCGTCCCAGTGCTTTCTTCATGTCCAAAAATTCGAAAAAAAAAAAAAAACCGAACGCCGATCGAGCTTTCGATCGGAGTCTGATGGCTGCAAGCGAATAACAGCAGCACTGATTTTTTTTTTATTATCTTCGAACAAACCTGCTTCGAGATCGGCGGATGAGACGGCGGAGATCTAGACATCGTCGGCCCTGGACATGACGGAGAGGCGACTGAGACGCGGACGGAAGTCGGCCCGCCGGCGCTGCTGGTGCGAGGACGGACGGATGAGGGAGGCAAGAGCGCGCTTCACCCACTCGCCCTCCACGGCTCCGATTCGGACCAGCGAGTTGGTCATCGCGGAACGGCGGGCGTTGAGGCGGTTCGACGGCGACGAAGAAGCGGCGTGTTGGTTGTGGTGAGGGGGAAAGCGGAGGCCCTTGTGGAGGCTGCAGCGGAAGGAGCCGGGGTGGGTGGTGGGAGAGCACATGCAGGTGCGACGGGCAGGCGCGGCGGCCGAGGCGGAAGCGGGACGGCGCCGGTCGACGACGGCGAGGGAACGGCCTGGGGAAGTAGATCGATCGAGGGAGAAGTGGACGGACGGGGTTCTGGGGGAAGGCGTGGATCCGACGAGGTAGACGCGGGTAGGCGAGGCGGAGCGGTGATGGAAGAAGGTGGACGAGTTGGCGGAGGAAGAGGAAGCGAAGGGAGAAGAGGCAGAGGAGCGGTAGGAGGAAGAGAAGGGGGCGGCGCCTGCAACCGCAGCGGGAGATGCGGATCGTAGGAGGGGCCTCGAAACCGGTGGAACGGCGGAGTTGGATCTTCTAGAAGAGCACGCCATTAGGGTTCTCGACGTTTTGGGGCGCCGACTAGCTAATTTGGCAAACCCCATGGAGGCGCTCGGCATGGTATTTGTAGCGGAGGCGAGGGGTACGAAAGGTAGCGGAGCGAGTTGGGACTAACAGAGGGCAGCGGCATGGGTTAGGCTTTTAACGGCGAAGGAATCTTATGGAACAGCTGTTGTGGCGGATGTAACAGCCATAGGGGATGCGAGGGGTATGAAACGTTGGTTTTAACGGCGAAGGAATCTTATGGAACGGCTATTACGGCGGATGTAACGGCTTTTGACTTTGGGTTCCACGAAGGCCGGCAGATAAAGATGGTTAAAGGCAGTGCAGAATTTAATGGATAAGATCATATTCATCGAATAAAAATAATTTAATTATCGTAAAAGAACTAATATTTGTTACCTAAATATTTTTAAGACATACTTTTATAAAAGATATATTATACTGAAAAATAAAAGACCAGATGTATTAAATACCATAGTGAAAATATTAAAAATATCTTAAGAAATCATAAAATATTTTTTTTTTAAAAAAATTCACAATCTTTTACTTAAATCCCTATTGAAATGGGTGGAAATCAACATCAGAGTGCAAGTGCCCCCTTCCTTAGCTTTGTCGTGAGATGTTGCTCATATATGTGGACCATAAGAAGTAGGAACTGAAGGAGATGAATGCTAGTTGGCTTTCCATCCCCTTGTGCTACTCCAAGTTGGGAATGCAGCATCCAAAAGCCATCGTAAGCCATTCATCTGGTTGGCCAAGTGCTGTAAAGAAACCACCACCACCACCACCTCTTAGTATGCTCTCTCCAGGTTCTGCACCGCAAGACAGACAGTTGTGATATCAAAAGTGCATGTCACTCTGCAAGCCCCAACTCTACCATCAGAACAAGCGGTGGGCTAACATTCACTATAAAGGAGGAGCAAGCAAACAGGGACGCATGTTGGACTGTCCTCACCCATGTCATACACCTATCATTTGGTGATAGCAGCTCGGTCTGCACTTTGGAAAATAATCCACTCTAACATGTTCTAATCAAAGAATAGTCTCACATTTCTTTTCCCAATCGCATCCAATCTTTTAATGGTTGTAGGCCTTTCAAAATACGATGATAAGGGATAATTTGGTCATCATAAGTGTAGCCTACAGGCACGAACTTATGAGCGAGTTTGTTCATAACTCTTCAATCAATATGGGACTAAATAGTCTTAGAACTCATAACCAAGGTGCACGATTCAGGAACGAGTTAAGTCTTAGAACTACAGGTACTCCGTACGGAACCAAGAGAGGGCTCATAAGTCCGTTAAGTCTTCTTTACTCTTTGGCCCATCAAATGTTTCCTTTGCCATCTCACATAATATCTATTTATTTATATCATGTTAAACCATAGCTTGGCAACGAGTTGACTTAGATACTTAAAGTTGTGGTTCGAACTCAATCAATACAATCTAATCCTTTTAATCTTTAACGACGTGAGACTATCGTGCTAATCCAACTTCCTATAATATTTTTAATAATAAAAGGGAACAAAAACTTTAGTTTCATCTCATGTTGTGGAACCAAAATTAATGTTTGAGGAAGACTCGTGTTCGGAGGCTTGCACCAAATGGGTAGGTCTGTTTGTAGGTAGAACATGAGCCCATAAGCTAAGATTACCAAATCTTGTAATCCTTGAATTCCTCACCCTCTGATCTGCCTCATCGATCAATTAAGGACATTTTATCTAAAAAAGCCTCTCGACCGTGGGAGCACGAGACAACGGAGGCGACGACAGTCGACGGTGGCGATAATGATAGTACGAGACTGTTGGTGGAGAGAAGGGGTATTTTCATCAAATTAACAACAACAGTATCTTAAGATAAAAAAATCAATTATGAGGTGTCAATTAGTAAAAACCTACATCGAAGGCTTTCTTAGATAAAATGGTGAAAAATGCCATTGGAATTAGCGTATTAGAAGAGTATTCCATGTTAATCCAGTCGAACGTCTCCAAATAGTTAGCATATACGCACCCCTTTCTGACTTGAGTTACGTGAGGAAACCCAAGAAACAGCGAATGGTACTCGTCCTATGATTTCCACATCCGTCTTCAATTATATTTGATCAGAGATCAATCCTATTTGCCGAGTTATAGATAGTATCGATTGGAGAAATGTTAAAAAAATTGACCGATTAGTCAATTATAGGTGAAATGTTAAAAAAAGAAGGATAAAAGGGAACAGAGTCAAAATAAATCTCAATGATTCACTGCGTTTATTATTCACTACAGCCATAATTCTTGTCATATATTGCCATTTTTTAATTGTTTATTAATCATATAGGGACTAAAAGATTTTGAATCTATTATTGAATATTTTTTTAAATAATATTCAATATTTAAAAAAAAAATAAAAAATACATTAAATAAGGTTTTGAATCCTATAAAGGAGCATAATACAACACCACTAACTTATTGATGTACTTAATAAAATTATGACATCATAAATATTAATATTGGAGATAAATATAGCGTATAACCATATATGTCATAATCTTCTTCTAAAGCATGTTAGCCACATGTAATTATCATTAGTATTGTTGTCTTTGAGCTAAAAACATAAAAATATGAAACATATAAATTCCTTAAATACTTTATGTACCATTTAGTTTTAATCAAGATTGATGAAAATTAAATGTCCAACCAATTAAATTAACTTAGAGCAGGTAACAGAGATTAATTAAAACTGATATATCGAAGTTTAGAGGTGATAAGGATAATCCTAGCACCCCCTAGATCCTCGTAAGCAACACCTAAGCAAAAGCTCGAGAAACATTACTCCTTACAGTCACCAACAAGAGGTCACATTGCCTATCCTGGCTTCTCGAAATGGGCCCGCAAGATACACTCCTCATCGATTCTATAGTTGGGAAAGAGAATCTAACTTCACATTAATGGTCGACGGTATAACCCAACCTCACCAACCTTCTCTTTTGGACGGACGATGAAAGGACCATGCTCTGCCTGACTTAGAGAAGCAAGAAAGACAGACCAAAGTCCTCACCTTGACAGTTCCCAAGCATCATTCCTGGGGGCCTTAACGGAGACTCGTTTGTTCCACCTTGCATCCAGGTATAAAAGCGTAGTCCTGAATCAAGCTGAGGCAAGCGAGCAAGAGTTCTTCACTCTCCTACCTACATTATTAACCTTCCTCTCCATTTTTCTGACTTAAAGCATCATAGAGATCAAGTTGGGGTACTCCCGACGTAGGCCTGTTGTGTAAGGTCGTCGGCATAGCTCGATGGCACAACTAGGAGGCTACCCAATAGAGAAGACTGCCTAGCTTCTCAACTAAAATAAACTTCTTCTACAACTTAAAACTTGTTTATCTATTTATTTTCTAACACATTGTTCAAAGATCGAGCCACTCCCGGTAAACTACTTTTCCTTACAGATTTCTTCATTCTTCTCGCAACGTTTGTTATCTATATAAGTCAAGATGAGTCATCTGATTCACCAGTTGACAATCTTTGTGTGTTACCAAGAGGTTTAGATGGTACACATATACGCCAAACTTAAATTTAAAGGAGTAAATACAAAACCATACTTTGGAAGATAAATATACAATTTTCATTAAATAAGAGTATTTAATTGTTGCATCAAACGATGCAGTTTAGTTTCATCTTTTCAAAAACAAATAGTTAAAAGTCAGAAAATTATTGTGATTAATTAATTAGGTTCCTAAACATATCGTCGATTGCCATTGTTCGATTATATTCTAATATGGTTTGATCGAGTAGAAGTCTAAGTAAAAATGAATCACTGACTTATTTATGATTACGATTAAAATATCTATAAGATCTATTCGATACAGTGTCGACAGTCTCCTGCACGATGATGGCGATGCGCGTCCCCTCCTCAACCACTCGTCCATACTTTTCCCGGCATCGGTTGTACGTCACGCAATCCCGCGACGTAACACTTCACGTTGCTCGGGTCCGGTGATCGAGACGTGTTTTCGTCACCGTCTTGTTGTTGGCATTTCGAGAGTTGATTGCTCGTATAAACCCGAAATCGCGTCTATCTAATTATTTTCGAGAGTTGATTGCAATATCACGGAATAGGTTCAAATTTCTTCTTGCGTATATCGAGGCCATTTCAAATAATATTACACGGGATATGATGGCAAATTGCACGTAGTCAGTACAAGCTTTTTCTTCGCTATTATGAACGGTGACGTGATGAGACTACCCAAAAATAATAAAGAAGCTGACATCGCTTATTTATTGTTACCAACCTATTATTTGTTACATGCACAACGAATCCTTGGGATGAATTATTGCCGAGCACTAGAGAGCAGCTTACGGCCTACAGGAGAAGCACAGTGGATCCAACTTTGTGAACAGTACATGACACAAAGTGGAGAGAACATGAGCTAAATTTTGACGGAGTTGATCGTGGGCACTCTTGACGTGTTGTGGTAGTCGTCTGCCATCACCCAATGAGAAGGTACGATCGGTCTGTCCTCATGATTCAGTTGCCCACGTCAATGGGCCTTCTACCTGAGCTGTCGAACAATTGCTCCCTAAAGATGCCATGCAAGCGATCAAAGAGCTCCTTCTTCATCCCGTCCAAGGCGCCGTCCAGCTTCTCGATCAGCTCGGTGGAGTTCTTGTTGTATATGAACAGCCCATTGTACAGCTCGTAGCTGTCGCTGCAGGTGTTCTGCACCAGATTTAGTAGGGTTTCGTAACCTTTGGTGTTGATGGGCGTGGACTTGAGGTCCAGCTTCGCGAGCACCCTGCCTATGGTGTGCGTCAAGAACTGGATCTCTGCTGCCGTTTCGTCGTGCTCTGCACACGACATCTCGACCATCCGGCAGCCCTCCCGCTCGAAGATCTCGAGGAACGCGTGGCACCGCTCGACCCGGTCGTCGGAGTCGCCGATCCGGACTTTGTCGTAGACGAACGGGAGCCCGGCCCAGCCGTGCTTGCCGCTCTCGGGGCCGAACATGGGATGCGTGCACAGGATGTCGAAGTCCGGGGGCAGCAGCTGGAGGAAGAGGTTCCTGGGAAACTCCTTGACGGAGAGGACGTCAACGAAGAGAGTGCTGCGGCGGAGGCGCTGGATGGGCAGAGACCGGAGCACGGCCTCGGCGGAGAGGATGGAAGTGGAGAGGAGGAGGACGTCGGGGTGCTGCTCGCAGAGGTCGTGCTGGTTGTCGAAAAATGCCACGCCGAGGGAGCGGGCGGTGTCGGAGTAGTCGGTGCGCGAGTACGCGAGTACCTCATGGCCTTGGGCGGCGAAGGTGCGGGCAAGGAACTGGCCGAAGTTGCCGAAGCCGATGACGGCGATCTTGAGCTTGGTGCCGCGGTCGAGGAGCTTAAGCGGCTGCGGCTCGATATCAAGAACAGGGGGCGTGTCGCGGGCTTGGATGGTCATGGTGGCACGGCAGCGAACAGGGACGGTAATGGCACGGCCGACAGGGACGTGGTGGCACCGGAGAGGGGCTGCGCGAGTGCGGGAGGAGGCGGGGAGGAGGGTGGTGTTGGAGGGGAGCACACGGGAGAGTAGCATTTTGCGTGTAGCAAGGGAAAGAAAGAACGGAGCGGAGTGGTGTGGTATATGCAGCAGCAATACACAGCCACCTGCTACTTCCAATTCTTGTGATCTTAGAGCTTGTTGGCAAAGAGGGTGGAAGATAAATAGGAACAGAGGTTTTGTCCAAATTCGGTGCATGTGATTCATGTGTTTGATTCTTGTGATCTCAGAAGAACTCGCAAATCCTTTTACCGACGGCATTGCTTTCATTTCTTTTTCCAACCATATATATATATTTTTTTTACCAAACGTGTTTCATTCAATTGTTTGTGACCCAAAATGTCACTGTCCGAATGCATGTAATGTTTCCTTTATGCTTTGCTGCCACATTTCATCATCACTTTTGAATTGGGATTGCGTGGTTTGAGTTCATAAGCGGGCTGTGTGTGACTAAATTATTATATTTATTTTGCCAAAAGTAATCTTATAAAATCTCTCGAGCCTCGTTTAGATTAATTAATTTTTTTTTAATTTGAACTAGTATTGCTAACATAATGTTGATTTGATCTCATAAATGTCGAATAAGAACGTGTATAATCGTTTCATATTTACCTCAACCTAATGATTACTTATGACTATGTTAAAAGGTCGTTGGTGCATTCTCAAGAGATTATCTCCCTCGACTAAGTCATTTAAATCTCTTACTAATTTAAGCGTCGAAAGGATTTTATTGAGTTTACTCTTGATGTAGATTTTAAAAAAACTTTGCTCGAATCTCTAGCTTCCCTACACCTCATCTTGAAACTAATTCAAAAATAAACCTCGATTGATTCTATATTCGATCGACATGTCGGACAATAAAAAATTTACTAATTGATTAACATAATGAAATAATATGAATTTAAATAATTAAATGATAAATCCATTGTCAAGATTGATATTAAAAGATATTGTCATGTCAATCATATTATCTTTAATCATTGTAACCATGGTCAACTTATGTTAGTAATTGCATGTACTCTGTTCCGATTGTGTGTAAACCGATGTCTATTTCTCATGGATTAAGTGCCATCACTAATATATTTAAGCAGGCATGTCATTCAATATAATGAAAGCGCACGAGTGTAGTTCATTAAAATGCCTCAGTTTTGTGTTTGAACATTTGACGTTATTGTTAAATACTTAAGTTACATTTAGTTTTGAAATTTGTAGACGATAAGAAATACACTGTCATTTAATAAGTAACCATCACGTGAAATCCTATGTAGAAGGAAAATGTCTGAATCATCTTTCATCAAACAAGTCCGAGACAGACAGTTCAAGATTGTCCCCCACTTATCGCTTATGTGGATAAGAGGCTAAAAGAGAATCGTTGAGGATGGTTAGAGGCTATATCCTTATTATTTATATTTTATGAAATATTTTAACCCTTTGTGAAAAGATATAAAGATTCATCTTTACTACGATGAGAGGAATATTCTTCTTTTGATGACTCAAGTCTGCATTCATAAACTTTGGGTTACTAACTTGAGCATTGAAAAGATCGGATCGAAAAATCTTTTTCGACCTCGATCTTCGTACAGATGATACCTCGAGAGCTCGATGTTTTTTTATATCGGAGGCACCTCGGATACCCCTACGATGTCTTGTTGATTAAGATGTCAACCATTAGTAGATAGACTATTGAATATTGCTAAATAGTTTTTATTGGTGAATAATTAATTGTGCATCGATATGGTTGGTCAATAATGTTTGCTTTATTGGTTCCCCGAGGAACAAGAAGATCGAGTTGTCATGCGACTAAAATGAATTGGAAATCTTCTTCCATAAAACATTGTGATTCCAAATGTTCCACGACGTATTCCACAAATATGAAAGGCATCAATTGTTATAGATGTGGATGGTACCTCCCGGTCCTGCAATGCCGTGAGCATCTTTATGCGATTTCGGGTTTTGACACTCTGTTATCTGTCAACAAAATCGAACAGGAAATCACGTGATCTTCACCATCGATCTCTTCATGCTTATATCCATAAACCACACAAATCTTATCTTAATTTCCTATAGTATTTATTATTAGTTGAGCTAATTATTGATTATCTATTATAATTAATTATCTTTAGTATTTCGATCCTAATAATTTTAAAAATTATATTGAAATCTTTATACTTGCTAAAGTTGAATATTTAATCTCGTTTCTTCTCACGTCAACTCTGTCGATAAAAATATCATACGTGCTGTCATGCGTAGAAAATAATGTAAAAAAAATTAAAGAAATAATTTTATAGGATTAAAAATTAAGAGAAATAAAGGGGTTTCGTTAGAAAATAAATAAGATAATATTATTTAATTGCTCCATCTTTTCTTTTTGAGTCTTCAAAGGTTTTATTGGGAAACGAAATAAAACACTAAGTAGAAAGTATCTCTCTCTTATAGGAAAGGATGAAATCGAAGAAGGAAAGTGCTTTCATAGAAGTTACACAAGAAAAAAATAATATAATATTTTCATCAGCAAAGTCAACGACGTGAGAAGAAACGAAGTTTAAATGTTTCATTTTCCTAAGTATAAAGATCATAATATAATTTTTGAAAGTATAATGATCGGAATACTATATTAATTAATTATTAAAGATAATCTTGTTAGCTTGATTTTATCATGTTTTAGCGTTATTTTCGAATGTGACAACACGTGTGATATTTCTGTCAGCGAGTCAACGACACGAGGAGAAATAAGATTAAATATTTTACTTTTGTAAGTATAAAGACCCATTATAATTTTTGAAAATATAATGATCGGAATGCTAAATATAATTAATTATTAAAGATAATTTAATTTTAAGTATATTGGATTAGTAGCTGTAGGATTAATTAGTACATCAAATCAAATCGTGATAGGAAGAATAATTGCGAAAGCGATCGACAGATTAGCGAGAAACCAGTGAATGACGAATGTCCTAACTTTGGCCTCACGGGCTACTGATGATTCGAATACATTATTGCCAGTCGACAGGGTAGAATAATTTGCGCCCTGATTGCATTATGATAAGCTCCCTCGTTTTCCACATGACGCCGTAATACACGTAAAATAGAACACATGGTTTTCATCCACTTTCCTGTGGAGTTGTACTTCCATCTTACTGTGCCAATAAATTATTTCTGGTTTTGGGTAATTCTTTTGTCATGCCCAATATGCAGATCATGGTGATAAAGATGAAGAAGATATATGAGAGTCTTTGTAGGAGAGCTGACTTTTAGACTCTGAATTATGTATGGATCGACTTCTGAGCTGAGGAAGGGGTGTTTAAATCATTTAAATTCTGCTTCTCACCTTATTCCTAAAGTAATATCTCTCGAGTACCCATCAAGATAATTTAATCGATCTCCTATTTACACCTTAAGATCAATGGATCTATCAATTCTTGTACGATAAAAGTCTTCTATTGATGATCGGATTGAACTAAATTATGATGATGCTTAGATCCATGATTTAGATGATGATATTAGTTTTATCGTTTATCCTCGTAGGATACAATAACAAGTCAAGTAAAAAAGAAGCTCGAAAACCCTCTTATTGATTTATTAATTTTTTTTATTTGCTATGCATGAAATTGATAAATTGAATAAAAACTATTTCTTATATTTATCTTATAAACTTTTAATTTGCCACTCGATCCCAATGGCATACGCCCCAACTACCATCATAATTATAATGAAAGTGATTGCCCTATAATTGTGCTTCGACATGGTTAGTCAATAATTATGCCTCTATTTCTCTCCGATGCACGAAGGACATTCACGGGGAATTCACGTACATTGGCTGGCGAACAATTGGTAATCTGAATTGTTAGGTTTGATGTGACTGCAATCATGGCCTGCCTAAGAAGTGTTTGATTGCATGTGATAAATGCTTTTAGTCCTTTCACGTGTCATCCAAGTCTTCTTTCGTCCCTCTTCTCGTCGTAAGTTTGGTCGAGTTATCTAGAAGAACCAAGTATATCCCATTAAGATTCCTATGGGTACTTAAATTAGAACGAATGTGATGTAAAGTGTGTTGGATAGCGAGAAGTGCACGTCATGATTTGTGGTTGCGACTCACTTAATATCGACACATAGGACTATCTAACTTGATATCGAACCCGAGGAGATGATACGACACTAATGATTTTGTTGGTGTCATCTAATGTGGATGGAGATGAAGGCATTTTGCCTGCGGATACATTCTACTGTTCAGCTACGGATTTGCCCGAATCAAATCAAACCTTGTAATTATAATGATTTCCATTTCTTCGATGCGACACCATAAGATTGGCTTTGGGACTATCATCCAAAGAAGCATGTTTTAAAATTTGAGCAAAAAAAAAAAAAAGAATTTAATTAAGGTATTATTTTATTTATAAAATTGAGAAACTAGAATGAGATTCATGTGAGATACATAAAAAACATCATCTAGTATAAAAATGGTGGTGTGTGAATTAAATATTATGGAACCAATATAAGTGATGGGGATTCCGTTAACGTCATCGATAATGATGTCTTCGTTATTTCCATAGTCATTGTGGATTGACGAGTTCTGTATATCAAAAGTGATATGATGAGAAGCACTAGAATTCACAATCCAATTATTTGGACGAGTGGTCGGAATAGTCATGATATTTGTTTAAGACCATTCGGATATAGTAAGAAGTCTAGGACGATACCGACAGGCTTTCACGGAGTGATACCCTGGTATCATCAACAAGACAAATTGATGTCGCTAGACAACGAGAAAAGAAAGAAAAATCTTGCTTTAAGGCAAGAGTGGCTCTAATACTATAATATATTAAGAAATGATGAGAAGGACTGATGAAATTTTATTAACGTGAACTTTATTTATACGATGAAAAGATTTTTTTCTATCATTTGCGTCTTTCAAACAACCAAAAACTCGCCTTCCAAGATGAAGATGCACCTTCACGAATCTCCGCATGCTGTCGCGCATCTGCTCTTCGCTATTGTGTTGGGTTCAGACTAACCCATCAAATCTGACAGCAACGTACGACCCACCAACAACAGCGCCTCCTCAGCTTCCTTCCTTCCTTCCGCCGTGCGTGAAACGAACAACGCATGCGACGGAGTGAGAGGGACGGATGCGAATTACTGGACACCTATGGCTGCTGCTGCATGCGGTGCGAGTTGCAGGGAATTCAATCCATTGTTCGCCGGTCAACCACGTTGCATTACATGAACACGGAACAGAAATCGAAGTCTTCGGTGAGGCGATGCGTCACGAGCGACTGTATTAGGTTCATGTGCTCCAACCGTGTGGAGTATTCCTCCATCACGTATTAGTATTCCGCTAATCCACTCCAAGATTCCATTTATATGAGAATCATCTTCTACTTGAATTAGCAATGTCATTAGGACCGATGAATAATATTATTCGTTATATTTTATTGTTCTCTAATCTTTAATTTTTTTTAATGAAGTTCGTATCAATTATTTTGAACTTGTGTTTTTACTATTGCTTCTCTTAATTGTTGTTATCGTATATATATGAAGATCTTGTTTCCCGTATATTATAATCAAAATGATTACTCGATAATTGACCTTTAATATTGCTCCGACAATGATTAAGCTTTTCTTTCTTGCTCGAGTAAAACGAGATTCACGTGGAATTGACATACCATTATTGGCTGGAAGCCAACTCAAACATCGTGTCGTTGGATTTGATGTGACAATGATTGCGATTTGAATGCCAAATGTTATTAGTGAGATATTGGACGGAGGCATTGGCATAATGGAAATCATAATGCCAAATGTTATTAGTCTCATATGGGTATCAAAATATGCATTGGATTTTTTAGCTAGTTATCAAAATATGTAATGGATCTTTTACCACCAATTTAAGTAAATCATAATTTAAGTTTGAATCTTGTATTTGTCTATCTCTTTCTTTTTTTTAATATTTGATTACAAATATATATATATTTGATCTCTTTCGTACTTTTGTGAAGATATGGGTTTTTATTTTTATTTTTGGAAGGATCACTTTCTTGATCCATTTGCTTCTTTCTTTTTTAGTTATGATCTTTCAAGCACTTGTTTTATGAGATTTCTTTCTTATTAGGTACTTATGTTTTTTCTTTAAAAAATACTCATTTTATTTTGATATTTGACTAAATCTTTCAAATCATCATTAATCTAAGCATCAGAAGGTTTTTGTTAAATATGTTTTTGATGTAAATTTTTTTTTTAATTTTAGATTAATTTTTTAGCTTTATAATATCTCGAGTATCCTCGAATCTAATCCACGTGTGAGATAAAATTAAATTATTTATGATATAGTACGAGTATAAAAAGAAACAATATATTTAATTTATTTTTAAATATTTAAAAAAATATTTTTATGATTTGAATCCTGTTCTCTCGTGTCGTAAACGAACAGCCTTTACCTTTAAATCTTCACGCATGACGTTGAGATCGAATACAACAATCGGTGACCAGATTGGATGAATTGTTGGCTGCAGCATCGTGCGACGACTGTTGTGATGGCCACATCCGCCCGACCACGTTAGCTCACGAGGGCGGAGAAAACATATGTAATTTTGTGCCGTCGAGACGGCGACGCGTTCGACCTTCCACACCGATCGGAGACGACCAACCAATCACTCGGTGCATCAGGTTCACGTGCTCGGTCACCAACTCATATTAAATGTGTTAATTTGACGTGGTCGCCCAGTGAATGCTCACTAAATCCTCATGGACCCCACCACCACCACCACGACCCTCGATGAGTCATGAGGGACCCACCACCTGCTTTTCTTCTTCGCCACATACGATATTTTAGTTTTGATATTATAAGATCTTCCCAACCTAACCTAACTAATATTTCAATACTGACTCTCTTATCTCATCATCTAATTAATACTTTAAACCTAAAAAATATATACTGAGCAACGGAATATTCGTTTTGATTCTACCATTATATATTGATTTAGGTGCGTGCTTATTAACATTTTTATCTTATCAATTAATTAATTAATTAATCAATCAATCCTTCTTTGTTTCCTCAAACCAACGAAGCTTAATAATTGACGAATATTGAAATATCTTTTGATTCAGAATGGGAGAACAAATCGTGGAAAGGGTACTAAAAAGCAAATTCGCTGTCTCTGTTTATTTCCGATCGCGAGGGGCCCACATCCATGTCCGCATGAATCACATGCACCCGACTCGGAACAATAATGGTGTCAGTGTGTGTACGTATATATATATATATATATATATATATATATATATATATATATATATATATATGTATGTATGCAGCCATCATATCGGCGAAAGCAAAGCAAGCGAGAGAAGGGGAAACAGATCGAATTAGGAGGTGGTCGCACGCTGCCTTCTCTTTCTTTCTAACCTTTCGAACGCGCAAAATGCTGCTTTCCCGTGTCCTCCCATCGAACACCACGCTCCTCCCCACCTCCTCCCATGCTCGCGCAGCCCCTCTCCGGTACCGCCACGTCCCTGCCGGAGGCGGTGCCATTACCGTCCCTGTTCGCCGCAGTTTTGCCATGACCATCCGAGCCCGGGACGCCGCCCCTGTTCTTGATGTCGAGCCGCAGCCGCTTAAACTCCTCGACCGCCGCACCAAGCTCAAGATCGCCGTCATCGGCTTCGGCAACTTCGGCCAGTTCCTTGCCCGCACCTTCGCCGCCCAAGGCCATGAGATACTCGCCTACTCCCGCACCGACTACTCCGACACCGCCCGCTCCCTCGGTGTGGCATTTTTCGACGACCAGAACGACCTCTGCGAGCAACAGCCCGACGTCGTCCTCCTCTCCACCTCCATCCTCTCCGCCGAGGCCGTGCTCCGGTCTCTGCCCATCCAGCGTCTCCGCCGCAGCACGCTGTTCGTCGACGTCCTCTCCGTCAAGGAGTTCCCCAGGAACCTCTTCCTCCAGCTGCTTCCCCCGGACTTCGACATCCTGTGCACGCATCCCATGTTCGGCCCCGACAGCGGCAAGCACGGCTGGGCCGGGCTCCCTTTCGCCTACGACAAAGTCCGGATCGGTGACTCCGACGACCGGGTCGAGCGGTGCCGCGCGTTCCTCGAGATCTTCGATCGGGAGGGCTGCCGGATGGTCGAGATGTCGTGCGCGGAGCACGACGAGACGGCGGCAGAGATCCAGTTCTTGACGCACACCATCGGCAGGGTGCTCGCGAAGCTGGACCTCAAGTCCACGCCCATCAACACCAAAGGTTACGAGACCCTACTAAATCTGGTGCAGAACACCTGCAGCGACAGCTACGAGCTCTACAATGGGCTGTTCATATACAACAAGAACTCCACCGAGCTGATCGAGAAGCTGAACGGCGCCTTGGACACCACGAAGAAGGAGCTATTTGAGCGCTTGCATGGCATATTCAGGAAGCAGCTGTTCGAGGGCTCAGCTAGAAAATTCGCCGGCGGGGACAACTGAAGCACCACCATCGATTCGATGGTCTCTTAACATGGAGAATGCAGAGATCTAGAAAGACAGGAAAAGGATCATCTCCTGTTCCACCCAATCGCTTTTGTGTGTACAATAAACTGCTTCTTTCATTGTTGGCAGTGATTCATCCATGTAATAATATGTTAACAACACAAAATAAATTCTCTCACTGTCTCGTTGGTGGCTTTACAGCAGTCGCATCGTCCTGCAAACATGTATCAATCAGTGATGAAGTACCAAAGCTTATTCATAGTTGTGGGATGAAAACATACTCTCTCTCTCTCTCTCTCTCTCTCTCTCTCTCTCTTTCTCTACTATCAGAATAATAATTTAAAAGTATCAGCCATATGACATAAATGTCAAATAATAAAATTCTCTCGATTAAAATATATTTATCGAATAACCCAACTCTAATATGTTTTTTTTTTTCACTTGGAAGTACTTTATTACTCTTCAAGCATTTATTGTTTCAGAAATCGAAAGTAATTAGTCAATTATAATAAGTTAGAAAACAAAGCTCTGTGGTGAATGAACACGCAAGAAACAAGTTGGCATTCTATATTCGCAATTAATGGTTTTTATATCCCTAATGTTAACCCATTGAATCTTATCTTTTTCCTGCACGTTCGTACAGTTCTATCCATCTCTTGCCTGTTCAATAAAGTATCGCAGTTTGCACATGGAAAGGTTCGGATGTAACGTGAGAAGGTCAAATCTAGTTTTGGGCAGTGAACGTATCGTATGGTAACCGTGCGAGATAAACAACGTTATCATAATTTCGCTTAAGTATGTATTAGGGCTAATTATAATTTCTTTTTTTATAGTTCAACCTCCCTCCTTACTATTTCGGTTCCTATACTTAAAAATTTTATATTGAAATTCTAAATTGAAATCTCTATAGTTATAAAATTGGCACGTATATGTACGACTTTATTAAAAATAATACAAAAATGATAGATAAAAAAATAATTTTAATATTTCAATTGGTGACCGACGACAGTGCTACTAGGAGCCGTGAGTGGTTATTGTAGATAAGGAGAGTGATTACAAAAGATGAGTATCACTCACTACATCGGCATCGATGCAAATGCATAGTGACTTTAATCTTTCGTTACTGTTTTTCTTATCCACAACAGTCACTCGTGACCCTTAGTAATGTTGTCGTTTGCCACCATTGATGACATCCACCATTACTAATTGGAACGTTAAAAATATTTTTTTGTTTATTATTTTTATGTTTTTATCAATAAAATCGATAACGTTAGGATAAATAGACCTCCATATTTCACTTTCATAACTACATGGGTTATAATATAAATTTTTTAAGTCTAAAAATCAAAATATCTATAATTAGCCTTATTTATATGGATAGAATAATATGTTTCGAGTTATTGATATTGCTTTTTATTAGAAAGAACATAAGTAAAAGACTGACTTGTACGCTCACGCGTGTGGACCCAAATATGAGATTCATCGATAGAGACGTAAACCATCCACATTCATTCATTCATTCATCTAAATGTGCAATAGTCTCAACACATTCATTCAATTTGGAAACTAATGGAAAGAAAACCTAAAAGAAAAATAGCGAACAATGATTAACTGATTAAAAATATTCAAACATCACTATCTAAACATGATGACCGCGTCTTGTCATTAGGTCGGTAGTCACACTCAATAAAATTTGATTATAATTCATCGATATTTTTCATTATAATTCATATAAAGTTTGATTGGTCTATTACAAGTTTAACTAATCAATTAGATTATAATTCTATTTTGAATAGGAAAAACTTACGGAGAAGAATTGTACGCTCACGTATGGACCCAAATATTATGAGATTCATCGAAAGAGACATATAACATCCACATTCATTCATCTAACTTTGCAATAGTCTCAAAACAAATATATATCACGACTCTATTTAGAAACTAACGAAAAAGAAAACCTAAAAGAAAAATAGCGAACAATGATTAACTGATTAAGAATATTCAAACGTCATTATTAATCAATTAGATTATAATTCTATTTCGATTTGGATGGAAGCTGAATAGGTTGATACTAATTCGTTTTAGTAATTTGGATTAAAGTGGACTCGAATGTTAAACAAACATGCTTGTTAGCATGACATATAAGAAAAACATTTCCTTGTTAATACACTTGATTTTATCAAATCAATGAGATTAGAAAACAAATACTCTCTACATGAAAGTTCCTTTTATTTCAAACATACTAAAATTAGAGATGTTAAGAGAGGTTGAACATAATCATTAAAGGTCAAATCGAAAAAATAATTCGATTTGCTCCGACTTAAAATCATTTCGGACCTACCTAATTGAATCGATTAATTTGATTTGGTTAATCGATTAATCGATTTTTAATTTATGTAATTTAAAAAATATATTTTTTAAATGAATCGATTTGATTTGGTGACTCGGTTTAGTTTAATTGAACCAAATCAAAATTTTAATCTAATTGGACCTATATTCTCAAAAAATTTATATCAAAATATCATTCTAAACATTCTAAATAACTAAACATATGCTTAAGTAGTTTTTTATTTTTTGTATTAAAAAATACCCAAGAGAAATAATGATTTCACATACAATCCTTTTTTTTCTTAATAATTAAAATATGTAGTGATATATATAAATTAAAAAATCATACAAATCATTAAAGAGATTATTAATAAAAAATAGAGTTCATACTTGAGACAAAAAAAAAAAAAAACTAAGAGAGGACGATGAGAAAGAGCGATGAACATTGATTTTAAGAACAAATTTTAGAGTTTTTGAAGCATTTGGATTGAGTTGATATTTTTAAAATTAAGATTGATTCGATTCGATTGAATCGATTAAACAAAATTAAAGAAGAGTAATTCAAAACTAGAATCATTTATAGCCTTCAAAACTAAATTATTAATGAATCGAATCGGCCTGATTTAGGTTTAATTTAATTTAAGTTTAATTTAATTTTTCGATTCGATTTGAACAAAGGTTGCTAACTCAACCATCGGAAGGAATTTTAAGAGACACATTAGTGTAGTTTCTGTAAGCAACGATTCAAAATAGAATATAATTTTCTTTTTTTTATCATTAGATCAGTAGTAACTATCGAATGCCCTAAGATATATTCTTTTCGTTCTTAAAATATGAAAGTACTCGAAAACTAATCAAATCGGATCAACTTCATCATATCATTTTTCACATGATAACATAAATACGTCACCCATTCACAATTTATGCATCTCATCGCAATACAACTCCTTCGGCTACCGCCCAAAGGAACATTCGTTGGGTCGCCCATCTCTCGTTAAAATCCAATAACGGTGACGAGATCTAATGTGAATTATTGCACGCAACGTGCAATAATTCAACCACACTGCTGTATAATCCAACCACGCCGATACACGGAATAGTGGTTGAGAAGGCGATGCGTGGAGCCCTCCCCTCCGCGCCAATTGGAGTCGCACAGCACCACCACAAGGCCACGTAGAGTGCCCACCCGACATATGGCACCAATTATTGTACCCGTTCCCGACATATGGTACCAATTATTGCACCGCGTTGTTTGGCATCCATCCCACGCGATTTCCGCTCGCCGCTCGCGTTTACATTTTATCCTCTGCCATATGGGTTTGGTTCCTCGTTGCCGCGTAAAGAGGGAGTTCACCTAATTAAGTGGTCCGACCTCTCTCTCAATCATCGGTTTGTTCCGTACTTGTGCCTACTTTTCTTGGTTAAAGATGATTTAGTCTTGTTTTTTGTCGTTTTGCCTTTTCCAATTACTAGTACTTGAAGTATTTAGAGTTATGCCAACGTATGATATAGCATACTGTCATTGTAACTTCTTGGAACTTGGATTCAGCTAAATTGGAAGTAAAATGAGATTATATAAAACTTACTTTACCCTAAGTTAGTAACGAATTATCATAATTGAATCATTGGGTATCACTAAACACGATTACTTTTCCCCTATCTCTCTATGGAAATGAAAAAATAGATTTCATATTGGTCCAATTAATTTTCATCATCCCCTCCCACGGTTATAAACTAAATATTCTTAAACGGGTTCCTATATATCAACTACTCAGGTGAAAGATTTGAGATCCAACTGCTAAATAGGACTATCGGTCATAGAATTATTTATGAAATATTTTTAGATAAATTTCTCGAAAATTTTCTTATTTTTATTTTTATTATTATCATACCATTTCCCATTTATTCTCCTAGGAGCGCGATAAAATTACTCCTAGTTTTCATCGGTTATCACTTTTACCCCACCACCTATGCCCTTCGTCGTGGCCACCTTCACCTCGCCTCAACTGCACGTTCTCTACTCTTCCTTGGATACGCACCCTCGCTCACACTTATGTTGTCCACTTCCATATCAATTGTCGAGTTATAGTCATCTCTCACTTTGTTATGCACTCGTCGATCCTTCTCCTCTCAAGGGTTGTCGACGAGGCATCTCACCCTCTACATCCAAAGCTCCATTGTGGAGGATTGTACTACATTATTACCTCTGCTTAACACTCCCATGGAAGCCAAAAGCTATCTTCATTTATGATTTTAAGTGCATGACGACGAGAGTGAGGTGTGTGGGCAAGGACGATGATGAGAGTACAAGAGAAAGGTTGATATTAAAGGTACATAAATGAGAAAAATAATGAGAGCACATGGGTCGAGTAAGGCATGGAGAAGGTAACACAATGGATGATGACAAGAGGTAAAGACAACAATTGACAAAAGCAATAAAAGAAAAGAGTAGGTGAGGCAAGGGTAGTAGGGCAAAGATGAGGGATGGAGGCCACAGCTAGGTAGGGACAATTTCATACTTTAGAAAACAAAGAGTACACCATTAGAACGAATGAAAAAAGAATGTTAATAAGAAAAAAAGTAAAATAGGAGATTTTGTTTGAGAAATTTGCCTAATATTCTTTGTGCAATAGAGAAATAATATATATATATATGTATATATATATAAAAGAGAGAGAGAGACAGAGAGAGAGAGAGAGAGAGAAGGGAAATAAAGCAAGGGAATCAGCGAAAGGATCTCCGAATCTCGAGGCACTCCATCATACCCACATGAATCACATGCACCCAACTCTCGCCTTAAAGCTTTGGTGCTTTTATATAGCCAACTCTGAGCAAAACGTAGCCAAACAACGAAAACGAATACGAAAACAGAGTGCATCAGGAGGTGGCTGCCGACTGGTCTTGTCTTCCGGTCTAACCTTTGTGTCACGCAAATGCTGCTCTCCGGTGTCCTCCCCTCAAACACCACCCTCCTCCCCACCTCTTCCCACACTCGCGTTGCCCCTCTCCGGTACCGCCACGTCTCTGCCGGCGGTGCCATTACCGTCCCCGTTCTCCGCCGTTCGGCCATGACCATCCAAGCCCGTGAGGCCGCCCCTGTTCTTGATATCGAGCCGCAGCCACTTAAGCTCCTCGACCGCCGCACCAAGCTCAAGATCGCCGTCATCGGTTTCGGCAACTTCGGCCAGTTCCTTGCCCGCACCTTCGCCGCCCAAGGCCATGAAATACTCGCCTACTCGCGCACCGACTACTCCGACACCGCCCGCTCCCTCGGTGCGGCATTTTTCGACAACCAGCACGACCTCTGCGAGCAGCACCCGGACGTCGTCCTCCTCTCCACCTCCATCCTCTCCGCCGAGGCCGTTCTCCGGTCCCTACCCATTCAGCGCCTCCGCCGTAGCACGCTCTTCGTCGACGTCCTCTCCGTCAAGGAGTTCCCCAGGAACCTCTTCCTCCAGCTGCTGCCCCCGGACTTCGACATCCTGTGCACGCATCCCATGTTCGGCCCCGAGAGCGGCAAGCACGGGTGGGCCGGCCTCCCTTTCGTCTACGACAAAGTCCGGATCGGCGATTCCGACGACCGCATCGAGCGGTGCCGCGCATTCCTCGAGATCTTCGAGCGAGAAGGCTGCCGCATGGTCGAGATGTCGTGTGCAGAGCACGACGAGACGGCGGCAGAGATCCAGTTCTTGACGCACACCATCGGCAGGGTGCTCGCGAAGCTGGACCTCAAGTCCACGCCCATCAACACCAAAGGTTACGAGACCCTACTAAATCTGGTGCAGAACACCTGCAGCGACAGCTACGAGCTCTACAACGGGCTGTTCATATACAACAAGAACTCCACCGAGCTGATCGAGAAGCTGGACGACGCCTTGGACACAATGAAGAAGGAACTATTCCAACGCTTGCACGGCATCTTTAGGAAACAGCTGTTTGAGAGCTCGGGAAGAAGGTCCATCGATGCGGGCAAATGAAGCGTAAAGCTTAACCAGAGTCGATTTGGTCGTAGATCTACCGGAGTTGCAGAGGACCTCTGTTTCCACAGTTCGACCCCAATTGCTTTTCTGTAGATAATAAATTGCTTCTTTGGTATCTCGCAATAATCCACTCGAAGGAAACACGAGAGATGTCAAGTTCTTCATCAACCAAATAATAGTTCTTCATCAACAAAACCAAATAATAGTTCTCACACTGTTAACTTACAGAGTTGGCGATGTACACGTTAGCTAATAATTTATTGAGCTACATTGGCATTCCGCCCTCGATGCCAGTAATGGTCTCCATCTCCTTGCCATGCTGCCAGCTATGTCGACACAGTGCCTCACCTCGTGACTCCATAATACCCCAAACGTGGAAAACGTTGGATGGAAATATGTGCAAGTCGGTGGAAATAATAGATAAAAAGTTACAATGTTCTCTCTGGCTCGCTTCAGATGAAGGCTCAAAATCTAAATTACCAACACGGCTAAGTTACAATGCTCAGATAATGATACCTTTAGAATCAACATGACGCTAAACAATTTAAATTAAAGAGCAGATAGATAGATCATCAAACAACTTGTACATGGATTCAGTTCTCTGACAATAATTTATTCAGAATCAACAAGATCTAGTAAATGTATTATCACCTACGGATGAAAGTTACGAGGTGGAAACAGTGATTCTAAACTAAAGGGAAAGATCAGCCAAATCAAAAGTTCTAGACACAGCCTTGTTCCAAGACTCGGACCTCTTCTTTCTGTGAGCCTCATCTAATTTTGGATGGAAGACTGTGGTCTTTTCTTTGTGCCCCGCTGAGTATATCTGTTCTTCGGTCCAGACACCAATAGCTAATCCAGCTGCGTATGCTGCTCCAAGTGCAGTAGTTTCGACATCTGCGGGTCTAACAACGGGGCTCCCCAATAGATCAGCCTACGACAGATATTACAGATAGTAAGGGTTACTCTGGAATTCTAAAGATCTATATGGCTGTAAAAAAATGTATCAGCATTGTGAACGACAAAAACTAAATGACGAAACTACCAAATTCGAATCTGTTATATTCGAGACAAGTTTAGCGCATAATCTGAGAGCATCAGCGTAATACTTGTTCTTGGTTTTACGAGAAATTAATCTACTAAGCAACAAAATTGAACAACAATCAATAATATTAGGAACAAAAAACGACCAAATTACAAGTAAGTCTGAATCTGTCTTCCGGATCAACTTTCAAGAATTTTTTTTCCCAAAAATGATAATTCAAGCATCAGGTAATGTGTCATACAGTTCATGAAGAAACTTCATAATCATTAAGAAGCGAAACAACAAGTTTACAGAGAGTCACACTGATTCCAAGTTAACGCACCAAAGTAATCTTATATTATTAGATCTGAATAGGATCACCAGCAGCAAAATAATTAGAAGCACAAAAAGCCAAAGTGATCATGACAATTGCAGTTCAAAACAGAAAACAAAGAGCTAAAAAGTGGGCAGGAAAAGAAACGAAAACTATCGTAGGTCATAGTCTCAACAACAGAATTTGCTCATTAGATCATCTATCATTGGCAATTATTAATGCTAAAGAGAATGCAAGAGTCAGATAACTTTGTACTAATGCAAAAAAATTCCTTGTAAACATTTTCTTCGTAACCACAAGTATTTGAGCTTTTTAGTTTACAAGATAAATTGAAACCCCAAATATATATTTGTGCGATAAAACACCATCAGAAGATTCAATAAAAAGCATATTAACTAATTACTTCAGTTGAAATGCAAAAGAATCAGAACGCTATTGTTTTAGGCTTTTCCTATTGTCATACTTAATTCAAGTCAATTCTCACAGTAAATTTACAACAAATCCATAGGAGCAGCAATCCACATACAGATATAACAATTTACTTGGATAAACTTAGATAACAGAGAAGCTGAAAGAACTCCGAGATGAATCAAAATCGAAGCTTTATGCTATGTGTTACCTGTATTTGCATAAGAAGATTATTGACGGTGGCGCCTCCGTCGACCCGAAGCAGGAATTCCCTTACATTGGTCTTCGCTTCCCCTCGCTCCCCAGCATCCTTGTGCATGGAAGCCAGCACATCGTTTACCTGAAAGCAGATGCTCTCGAGCACCGCCCGCGCTATGTGCCCTTTGTTGGTGAACCTGGTGATTCCGATGCAAACCCCTCGAGCGTCGTCCCGCCACCACGGCGCGAACAACCCGTTGAACGCCGGCACGAAGTACACGCCGCCAGAATTCTCCACCAGCTCTGCCAGATCCTCGATCTCCGAAGCGGTGTGGATGATCCCCATCCCGTCCCTCAGCCACTGGACCGCCGCGCCGGCGATGGCGATCGAGCCTTCCAGGGCGTAGCTGGTGGGCGCCTCCGGGCCAAGCTTGTAGGCGACGGTGGTGACGAGGCCGTGCGACGAGCGGACGATCTCGTCGCCGGTGTTGAGCAGGATGAACGCGCCGGTCCCGTAGGTGCTCTTGGCCTCGCCTTTCCGGCACAGCTGGCCCAGCATAGCGGCGTGCTGGTCGCCGAGGCAGCCGGCCAAGGGGATCCCGGCGAGGGGCCACCCGTTGGCGATCACGCCGATCTTCTCCGAATTGCTGATGATCTTGGGCAAGATTTCGATGGGGATTCCCAGGGCGTCCAGGGTGGGGCGGTCCCAGTCTAGGGTACGGAGATCCATCAGCATGGTCCGTGCGGCGTTGGAGCAGTCGGTGACGTGCAGGCCGTGCACCGGATTCTCCTCACGGTCCACCGCGCCGCAGCCGCCGGTGAGGTTCCAAATCATCCAGGTGTCGATGGTGCCGAACATGGCGTCGCCGGAGCGGACGGCGTCCCTGACCACGTCCACGTTCTCCAAAAGCCACATGATCTTGAGGGCGCTGAAATAGGTGCTGATGGGGAGGCCGCAGGTGGGGACGAAGTGGTCGCGCCCGCCGGGGAGGTCGCGGACGAGGCGGTGGCAGATGGTGCTGGTGCGGGCGTCCATCCACACGATGGCGTTGTAGAGGGGGAGGCCGGTGGATCGGCTCCAGATGACGGTGGTCTCCCGCTGATTGGTGAGGCCGATCGCACGGAGGCCAGCGTCGACGTTGTGGCCAGCGGCGGTCGCCTTGTCGAGGGCCTTCGCCATGCACACCCGCACGCTCTGCACGATCTCCGTCGGGTCGTGCTCCACCCATCTGCGATCATCATCCGAACTACCATTAACATCACCTGATGTGGGAGGAAGAAGAAATGCCAACAACAGCAACAGTACCCGGCTTCGGGATAGAATTGGGTGAACTCTACTTGGTGGGAGGCGATTGGCTGAGCGTGGCGATCGTAGATGATGAATCGAGTGCTGGTCGTGCCCTGATCGATCGATCCTATGAAGAATTCTTCTCCTCCCGACATTTCGTATCGATCGATGCAAGATTCTCAACTCCTGCCAGGCTCTGCCGCTGCTGCAGTCGTTCGAGTTTGGAATGGTTCCAAAGAGAGAGATGCGAATCAGAGAGAGGGGGAGAGCGATGGCGGTGGAGAAATCAACGGAGAGAGTGTAGCGTTGGGAGTTGGGCTTTTGGAGCACCACAAGAAGTCCGGAAAGGGATGAACGGGAAATCTGCCTCCGAGAGAGAGACTCTTTGACGGATAAGATCGACGATGTTTCCCATCTACTTTCCTACCAATTGTCACTTACCGATGACGCCATGTTTTGCTACCCAACAATTTTACGGAATAAAAAATATAATAAGGAATATAATTATCCAATAAAAAAATATAATTATCCAATTTTACGCAACAATTAATTTAATTACTAAATATAATAAACATATAATTATTAATTTTAAGTGATTAGTAATCCTACTCAAAGAATTTTGATCAAACGAGTCGAGTTGAAGATGAATGGCAATGTATTTATTATATTTCAAGTTGGACTTTACAATGCATGTCCCCCCAAGTTGGATTGGCCGTAGCTTTTTATTTCTCGTACGACGGAAGAGACGACCAAAACAAGGAAGCAACCACCGAACGTGACGCCCAACAGAGGCACAGATTTCGACAGCTGAGGGAATCTCCATAGTTTCTTTCGGACAACCCCATCAATGCATCCATTTCATTAGCTGGTGGATGTATTCGGAACATGAAAGGTCCAATCACACCTCGGTGAATCTTCATGTAGTCGATCCTTAGTGTTGCTACTTCGTTCCGGAGTCAACACGATTGAATCATGACCTAAAGGCGTGCAATCGTTCGAGTGTCACTCGTGATGATCCTAGAGGGCAATCGCAATCGCAATGAAAGTGAGGTGACTGAGGTGGATTCGAGATAGACCTTCTCGAGTTGAAAGTTGGGACAAGTTATACGTTGATCTTCTTAGGATCATATACAACGATCGATGTTAAGAGATTTCTCGATCTGATTCATCTAACGATCAAGTTATTTTCGAAAATATTAGGGATGAGAAGATTTAGTGTCCAAAGGTCCTCCTACAGACGCTTGGGGGTCGACTTTTATACTTGAACAATCAAATGGACCCTTCATGATTGTCATAACACTCTCTTTTCGTTATTTGTCCTTATGGACGATCAACCCATATAGCTCCCTGAGGGCTATCAATCACAGAGGTCAAAGAAAGGAGAAGTCGATATGATCGATCACTTAGGAGCCATTACTCCTTGATGACTAAGAAGGTCGACTCGAGTGACTCTCTATAGTCAATCGCCCACAGAGGCTGATGGAAAGGGGGCATGTGTTTGATCAATCACCCGAGGACCATGGCCCCCTGGCGACTGACTGAGTCATTTGTCCTTTACCTTAGCTTCATTGTGGCAACCAATTGTCTAAGTGTAAGGAGCGTTTAGTAATAAGACTTCGATTGGCATAGAAAAATATTCGAGTACGTTTATGCTTTCTAGAATAGATTAAAGGTAAGTTAAAGAGAAGAATTCAAATATTATCTTAATTCATGAGAAATATTCATTATATTTAATTTTACTCATAAATATGATTTTCTCGATGATATCAAACCATGTAAATATTTGCCGACTTTCTGATATATCCCTCTTGATTTTTTTTATTTTAAATTATCTCAATAAATATGCATAGTCGTTTCAATATATCAATAAGAATGAAATATCAATTACTTAAAAATATCTAATATATATTAGTGGATGTGAAACTACACGAAAGTGGAGAAAATTCCAAAGGCATAGTGTGGCTTCCAAAGGGAGTCCATTGTCCACTCCGAGTACAGTGACCTTCAAGTCTTTCGCTTTTTGTCCCCATCTTATACTTGTCTCGAATTTAATTTTGTCTCGTCCGTATATTAATTGAAACATATGACTAATTCAACGTATTAGACTTCATTAAAATCAATTATATCAAAATTAAATCGATGATTTTAGATTTGAGGTTGATTTAATTAGGTCCAAATTGAGTTAAGTCTAGATTAAGTTAATTAAGCTTGTTGGTGAATTGATGTACCGTGGCTAACGAGTCAGCACGGTCTGATCCACGGGTCGATGTCGGGAGTCAATGGTCGGCCAAACGGGTCACCGAGGTTAATCGACTGTAGGTTGGAATGCTAGTGTCAGGATGTTGGTTGGTGTCTCTCGGTCGGGGCGGTCGCGCCTCGAGGGGTGGCCGCCGGTTGGGATGTCGAATCCGTATGGAGGAAGACGCCTCTCGATCGGGATGGTCGCGTCTCGAGGGGGGGGGGGGGGAGGGTGGTCGCTCTCCTACACATAATGCCCTTCGGGTGGTTACCGACTTTGGCCACTCAACGAGTAAGTTAGTGCTTGGTTCTCTTTATTTTGCCTCTCCCTTCGCCAGATGCCGGCTAGGGGTTTTTATACTACTGTACGAGGGTCGGCCATACGCGGGTTTGGCGTGGCGACCGATCCTCGAGGGGCAAGGAGGTACCTTTGTGCGGCCGCCGTCCCGAAACTCGTGGAACAGTGTCGTAGAGTGCCTTGGTACGAATCTTGGCTCGGCGGTTGGGAGTGCTCCTCTTGCTGACCTAGTGGTGGCGTGGCGTGGCATTGGTCGTGATGTGCCTAGAGCCCAAAATATACCTTATCAAAGATATTTAAATTAAAGTTTTGATTGATTAAAGACTATCGAGAAACTAATACATTTTATGATTTGATGAATTTAAAATTTCTATCAAAATATTTTATTTAAAAAATATTATTTATTTATTTATTATTTTATGATATTAATGTGATTGTTATTATGTAATATATGTAACTATACTATTGGTCCAGAAATACAATATGTGAAAGGAGCTTCAGGTCCATCATAGTGCGGAGTCACTAATGGACATAGTCTAGTAGATTATACATCAAGTATATTCTCTTATAATATTTTATCATATTATTTTTTGGATATATGCATGAATGAATGATTATGATTGGTTATGTATCATTGTCAAGGGCATGTATGGTGATTCTCTTTAGGAATTAGTAGGCCGTTAAATGTGACGGTTAGACAATTCCTCCATCCTTTATTGAAAGGAATGTGTCTTGGGCGAGCGAGAGATACCACTCCATCAACTATTGAGAGTGTAATATGAGTTTTCTCCATCCGTTGTTGAGAGAAATCCATCACATGAAGTACGCATTGAGTGTAAAAAATTATAAAATCCCGATTAGTATCATATTCGAAGTGAGCAAGACTAAAATTTATTTATAAGAATCTGATGAGTGTATTATTATCAACTTCAATTTAAATATTTTAGCCAAAGGAAGTTGATTGGCCAGTTAACCCATCACGCCTATGACATGTTCTAAGTTCAAATTTATTTATAAATGTTATATATTTAATTTTATATAATTTTAAAAATAAATTAAAAAAGTTAAGAGGAATACGTAAGAAAAGATTATCTACGGATGGAGTCGAAGGATGACGTGCAATCACTATTGGGCTGTACCTTACAAGCACATATTAGGGTTTGAGTGTACTACTATCAACTTCAAGATAGTTAACCCATTAAACCCTACTTGTAATATGTAGGAAGTTTTAATTTTTGTATAAACGTTCTATACGTAATTTTATATAATTAAATAATTAAATTAAAATTAAGCTTTGGAAAGCCTTTCGGTGAAAGATTCTCTGATTCCCTTTAAAAAAAATACTATATAAAATGATCTATTTGCTTGTTTTGTTTGCTTGTTTACTATATAAAATGATCTATTCCCTTAAAAAAGTTTTGTTTGCTTGTTTCTTTCATGATCTTCCGAAGATATATATATATATATATATATATATATATATATATATATATATATATATATATATATTCTTTATTATCTTCTCCGATCAAATTTTAATTTCTGATTTTTTATATGTAAGTTTCTCTATCTTTGAACTTTTTATCGTTCAACTAATCTAGCTTGACGTGTACAAAAATATTTATCTATCCAAATAACAAAAAAAAAAATAATACATATTTATAAATGAATTAGCATATTGTTAGACTTATCTTTAAAGATCACAGTGGAATATAATCGGAATAATAAGTTTCTTGGGTGTTAAGTGTATATTATTGAAAAAGAGGAGTAAGAATCCTTTTATAGAAAAATAAAGTATGAGCTATCTCGATCATGATTGATTTGAATCAAAATCAAATGGGTCAAGAATTGAAACCAAAATTTTTAATTAATAAAAATAGAAAAACCTAAATATCCCTTAACTAATGAATCTATCCCTTTTAATAATTTAGTAAATGACTAATTAAAAAGATATTTCAGAATAAATAAAAATAAAATATGTTATTCTGATTCGAAACTAATAATTGAAATCGAAATCAAAATTATCATTCTCGAATCGAAACTGTCGGTTTGTGAATTGACAATCAAAATCAATTTTGATTCTGATTCTGATTCTTGATAGGGGAAATAATGGCGGCATGACGTGTCGCGACGACGACCCCACCTGGGCGCCACTCTGCCACATGTGGAAGGCAATAATGCTGACTCGACTCGCGCTGACGTCACCCGCTATCAAGCAACGACTTCCGACCCCGCACGCTTGACCGTGGCAGTGCAGGACGACTACCAACCCTCGCCCATACCCTGCGACGATCCGCTTCTCCACGCAACGCCAGTAACAGTGTCAAACGCCATTAGAGGTGCGACCCCGCCTCACACAGGCGGGTACATCAGGTGACCGTAAGCTTCCCTATAAATACCCTGGTACCCTAAACAGGTGAGGGGGGAGGAAAGACTCTTCTTTATCTAGAATCCTCTCCACAGCCACTAACTTGATCGTCGGAGGGGTCGGGTCGAGCTCCCGACCCGACCTGTGTGCAGGAACAAGGGCGAGACCACACCTTCCCGACGTCGCGCCAAGGCTTCACCACCCCTACGCCATGTCCCATCCGGACAACTGTGACCGACCACCCCAGTTGCCCCAAGGAGCACCGCGCCAGATTCCCGTACATTCGGATCAGAACCAAGCCGCATCGGCCCAAAGCCACGGCATACAATTGTTCCTCGTAACAATTCTGATTCCAAATTCGATATAGCTGAAATTGTCGGTTGTGATGTAGACAGGTCAACGTTACACCCAAGACGTCGATGAGAAACATGGAGGCTTCCTTCATGTATCAGAAAAATATCAAGGGGGTATCTGCAATATTTCCCCAACCACAGTTTCTTACCATTTAATAGGCCATATTTCCCGGAATTATCCCTCTTTCTTAGCATGGAGCAGTAATAATTATTGGCCTTCGTTGTGCCAGCTTGGCCTACTCTTCTCCCTTCGCCTCGTGCTCTCCCACTACTATTCCCGAGCGTTGGTCCGACCTATACCACGATTTCAAACACCACCACCTTTGGTTTTCCATCGCCGAAGCGCTCGGACTTGGCGGCTCTCTCCGATCGTTCCTCAACCTTCTGCCGCAACCACCACCACGCGGCGGAGCGGAAGGGTGGTGAGCCATGGGAGTGCTAGTGGAGTCGCCGTGGCGGTCCATACGTGAGGTGGTGATCCAGAGCGTGACGGCGTACCACGCCCAGCAGCAGCAGCGGAAGAGGAAGAGCCTCTCGTGGAGCAGTGCTGATGGAAGCGGCGGCTCAGCGGTCGGGGACGACGGCGACATCGGGTTCTGGGAGGAGGAGGAGGAGGGCACCTTGGAGCTGGCCCAGATCGGGGCCGAGCGGACCAAGAACGTGCTTATCCTGATGAGCGACACCGGCGGCGGTCACCGGGCTTCTGCGGAGGCCATCCGTGATGCCTTCCGTATCGAGTTCGGGGATGAGTACAGGGTAGGCCTCCCTCGTTGATTTCTCCTCTTTCCTTGTCGTCCTTCGTGCTAAGCCATAGGTTTAGTGTACAGGTTGCTATCAAAGATCTCGGACCTAATGCTTGCTGTGTTCTAATTTGAATATTTTCTTGTTAATCTCGATTTCTCGTCTGATTACCTCTTCTTGCGATGCCTCTTCCTTAACAACCAATTAATGAATCAGAGAACATACAATGTGATGTATGTTTCTCCCTTTCATATGCAGGTGTTTGTGAAAGATTTGGATGGCCGCTGAACGATATGGAGAGGTCCTACAAGTTCATGGTGAAGCATGTGCAATTATGGAAGGTGGCCTTTCACAGCACCTCTCCTCGATGGGTTCATAACTTGTATCTTGCTGCCATCGCAGCCTTCCACGCCAAGTAAGGACTGTTCCCATGGAGTATGTGCTCTCCATCAATGCTAATGACGAAGAAACAACTACGGACACATTCTAATCCATGCATTATCTACGAGTGAAGGAAGATGGAGGCCGGTCTGAAGAAGTACAAGCCTGATATCATCATCAGCGTCCATCCTCTCATGCAGCACATTCCTTTGTGGGTGCTGAAATGGCAGAACCTTCAGAAAAGAGTTATTTTTTGCGACTGTCATCACTGACCTCGACACCTGCCACCCTACATGGTGCGTTCAACCACATTAACCAAGCTCATGCTGCCATCTCTGCATACGACCTGTCATTAATGGAAGAACCGTAGCTGTTTCAGGTTCCACACCGGAGGAAGTATCAAAGAGGGCTTCAGCGGATGGCCTAGAGCCTTCACGGATCCGTGTGTTCGGTTTGCCCATCAGACCTTCCTTCTGTCGTGCAGTCTTAGTCAAGGTTTGTCCTGAGTTAATCGTGCACCTACTGAGTTTTCTTCTGGAGTGGAAGTATAGATGCCTATATCACCTTACAGGACGAACTGAGGAAAGAGCTGGAGATGGATCCTCAACTTCCTGCGGTCTTGCTCATGGGAGGAGGTGAGGGAATGATGGGGATAGATTCTCTGTTCTTGTTCTAATTGGCGTGTGTGCAACTCATATCCAAGTCCACGTTTCTACACCGTCAATATATTTGTAAAGATGTCCTCAGTGTCTGTCTAACTTCATAGCAACGCAGCTGAACTTTTGTTGAAGTCAAATCTTTGTCATCGAGTGATTCAGGTAAATGAGCGAGCTGGATTTGTTTCTAAGGACTTTGTAACGAATTTTTTGAACTAAGTAGATTCTCTTAAACTCTGACTCAAATATCGAATGTGTCTTATCGATATTGCTTATAGTATCATCTTATAGGATCCCTCGACTTAGGAAGAGTCCACTATAAAAAAAACAGAGGAGCAATCAACTTGAACATCGCATCTAAGTTTTAAATGCGGGACATTCGAAGAACATTTGTTCTTCAGGTCGAGATGTTCTCCATCATCTCCAAGGGGAATCTGAAGAACAAATGTTCTCCATCATCCTCCGCAGAATGACAGATCACACGCTCTGGAACATGAATGATTCCGGTGCTTTCAAATATATCTTGTTGTTGAAGCTTCCTTTGCAGCACAAGAAAGAAAGAGTAGTAAATAAGAATTCTGGTACCGTCTGCTTGAATCAACCCCTATGATTCCTCCGAACACGCTCGTCAGGATAACATCATTTTTGAGAGGTATAACAGCTTCGTAGTCGTATAAAATCTTACTCTCATCTCTCCCTATACATATATCTTTTTTGTCTCAATACATCTTTCTGTTTTAATGAAAAAAAAGCTATCTTGAAACAATGAATTAATATATAATTGTTTGATCAAAAACACAACCAAATCGCGTTACACTCTATGGTTTTACTTTTCATGGTGCTGCATTCTGGAAGCTCATCCTACCCCATCATTACTTGTGTCCTACTCTAACCTTAGCTCGTGTAATTTACTCAACACTATGAAGGGAGCAAAGAGCAGAGCATATGCTCAAGGGACAACAGCGCGTCACAAAACACACAGGCCCGTGTTGGCCTCCCACTTCTTCTCTTCATGGAGGAGGCTAGGAATCTCCATATTCCTGCAAGCAAAGAATCAGCAACCAGTGAATCTTCCTCACCTAAAGCCTTACTTATTCTTCGTCCTCCCCTGCTTCATTCCTCACAGAACCCTTTCCGCGTTCTTTCTGGCACTCTCAGTCGAGGGATGGAATGCCGCGGCCATGGCTACTGGAGCCATGCCCTCCTCGTCACCCTCGTCTCCTCCGCTGTCATTCTCCTCCTCTTTGCCTTCAACCACTGTTCGAGTCCGATCAGTATCCCTGCCCCCTCAGCCTCGGCTGCCACTGTCGAGCTGCTACGCCTCGCCGACTCTATGCTCCTTTCGCCGCCGGCCACGCCGATCGCTAGATCTTCGCAAAACCTAGGCTCTAATGCCAGTCTTCTCGACGATCATACCGTTCATTCTGAAGGAACTCACCGTCAGGTGGGTAGTTCTTGAATCGTTGTTGTCATTTACCACGGTCTCTGATACGATTTGCGGGCCGGAATTCAGAAGCAGAAGAACGAGAAGAAGAAAAAGAGCGATGGCGATGATGACGCGGTGGAAGAGGAACTGGCCATGGCACGGGCGGCGATCAGAAGAGCTGCCTCCCGACGAGCAAACGCCTCCTCGGTTCCTGCTCACGGCGAAGGCGTGCCTCTACTATCTACCATCTACCGGAACCCCACAGCATTCTTCCGGTATGTCTACAACTCACCTAATCCCTCCTGGAATTCCCACACTGTTTCCCTGGCAATTGTAGGCTTTCCTTTGACGCCTCCACAACTAAATGGCACTTGTAATGATGGAACGAAACAAGACCAAGATAATATGTTACTACCACACTTGTAAATCGTCCCTTTTCTCTTTTCTAACGAAATTGATCCTTCTTTATAGCGGTAAGAAAGCCTTTTGTTTTCCCAAAAGAGAACAGTACGGTGATAAGTAATGCCCTTCCCACGCGCGGTGAAAACGCTTCTGCTTTACGTAGATAGAATGATCTTGTCCCCCCCCCATCATTACCTGCTTATGCTCACTGGAGTCGACATCATTTTAATCTGTGAATTCTCCCCTGGTTTGCTTGCAGGAGCTACACGGAGATGGAGAAGAGGTTCAGAGTGTATGTCTACGAAGAGGGGGAGCCGCCGCTGGTGCACGAGGGGCCATGCAAGAACATCTACACCACCGAGGGGAGGTTCATAGAGGAAATGGAGATCACCCGCCCGGACTCCGGCGGCAGACGACGGCTAAGGACATGGGATCCGGCGCGAGCTCATGCGTTCTTCCTCCCCTTCAGCGTCACCAACATGGTCCACTTCATCCACCGCCCGTCGCCGTACGACCACACCACGTTCAAACGATTCGTCGCCGACTACGTCGACGTCATCGCGTCGAAGCATCCCTTCTGGAATCGCTCCGCCGGGGCCGATCACTTCATGCTCTCTTGCCATGACTGGGTACGTACGCATGCGTTTTAGCTCTCAACTTCTTCTCTTCCTGTTCGAGGGGTAAGATCCCTTGAGCCTCACCCAAGAGTCTTGGAAGCCCCAGGGAGATGAGGTATCTACCAAGTTCCAACGGCCAAAGCAGGGAATTAACCAAGCGTATTAATTTTATATAAATATATAATGGAATGTAAATAGATTTACGAAAAGACTAAAGGCTATTATAAGGACATGAACATCATGTGACATTTAGGAAACGATTACGAGAACTAATAAAGTGGTCAGTTCTGTGCATAATACAGTTAATTATTATGTATATGTTATTTTGTGAAATATACTTGATGATAATAATATGAGAAGGTTTTCCAATGTGAATTAGGGTCCTCATGCATCAAGATCCAATCCTAACCTCTACGAGAACTCCATCCGAGCCCTTTGCAACGCCAACACCTCCGAAGGCTTCGATCCACGGAAGGACGTCAGCATCCCGGAGATCAACCTATACACCGGTCACGTCCCCCGCCAGCTCCTGTCCCCTCGGCTCCCCGGCCTCGCTTCCCGCCCCTACCTCGCCTTCTTCGCCGGCGGCCTTCACGGCCCCATCCGCCACCTCCTCCTCCGCCACTGGAAGGGCCGCGACGCCGGCCTCCCAGTTCACGAGTACCTCCCCCACGGCCTCGACTACTACTCCTTCATGCTCAGGTCCCGCTTCTGCCTCTGCCCGAGCGGGTACGAGGTGGCGAGCCCCAGGGTGGTGGAGGCCATCTACGCCGAGTGCGTGCCGGTGATCATATCGAAGAGCTACGTGCTGCCGTTCAGCGATGTGCTGAGGTGGGAGTCGTTCTCGGTGTCGGTCGCGGTGGAGGACATACCGAGGCTGAAGCAAGTCCTCGAAGGCGTATCGATGGCGGAGCTGAGTAGGCTGAGGGATGGGGTGAAGGCAGTGAAGCGCCACTTCGTGTTGAACCAACCAGCGAAGAGGTTTGATGTGTTCCATATGATCCTGCACTCGGTGTGGTTGAGGAGGCTCAACATAAAGCTGGTGTGAGAGATTTGGAGGTTTCCGGCTGAATCAAGATCTTCCTCTTTTTCTTCCTAATGCCAGTTTTGCTGCTGCTGTTAATTTTCGCTTGCTCAGTAGATCAAGAAAGATGAGGTCTGTAATATGTTTTGGTTAGTATGTGCAAATATGCAATATGGAGTTTGATGAACATAATATGGAGTAGATCAAGAAAGATGATGATTGAACCGGAGAGAGTCGATGGTCCAAGCAATCAGCTACTGGGCCGGGCACGATCGGGCCAATCGAAAGCTCTAATTTCTGGTCCGACCGTTCCATCGTAGATTTGTCGATTCTAACGCACCGAAGCGGGACGGGTGGCGGTCTAAAACGCAGTGGCAGCAACGGGTACAAGTCATCAAGCACGGGTATTGATGCGTTTAGACCGCTTTATCATCTCGACCGTCCGCTGATGCCGCCGCGCCATTCTCGTTCGATTGTGATTGATGATTTACCAAAATCACGAGTATAATTTCGCGTCCCAGAGGACGGACCCAAAAGTACCTCCTCGACAACGAAGGGTATGCATGATCTGGATGGACCCCACGTCTCCCTTCACTGCTAGAAGTTGATTGTGTACGCTTTGAGACGTACAGGTTGTAAATCCCCGTCAAGGGGCCCAACCCACCGTGACGTCGCCGTGGTTGTTTCCATCTCCGTCCCTATTTCATCTTCCCTTCTCCTTCCTTCTCCGTCTTCCTTTCCATCTTTTTTTTTCCCCTCGTCAACTCTTGAGATTATTAGGTGAAATTAATTACACAGAGGGAGAAAGAGGAGAAGAGGAGACAAGGAGATGGCGATCCTCTACGCTCTGGTGGCGCGGGGATCGGTGGTGTTGGCGGAGTTCAGCGGGGCCACCACGAACGCGAGCGCCGTGGCGCGGCAGATACTGGAGCGCATACCCGGTGCCACCGATACCCACGTATCGTACTCCCAGGACCGCTACGTCTTCCACGTAAAGCGCACCGACGGCATCACGGTCCTCTGCGTCGCCGACGACACCGCCGGCAGTGAGTCCCCCCTCCTTCTATCCTTCATATCCTTCCGATGTCTTCTATCCATGATATCCCCTCTTTTTTCATCGAAATCTACGCCGGTGGATGTTTGTGGATTGATCTTGATCATGTTTAAGGTTTTTTCTTGGAAACCCAAATAAAATCGGAAAAGAACTCGATCTTCTTGATCAGGCCTCCCATGTTCAAAATCTCGTCATTAATTAACTTGATGAAACAATATCAAAAGATTCGAAGATTACAAATCTTGGATTAGGTTTAATCGCCCAAGGGAGCAATCTGAAACAAGAAAGAAACTGTTTCCTATTTCCATAAAAGCTACCCGGTCCCGGTAGACAGATCGAATGCAAGAAAGGTGATCTTCTGTTGTCATATTTGTTATAAAAGTGGTCTCGACATCTTTGGCCAATTAACATCTAAATACAGATCATGAGTGTAGGACTGAAACTCGAGCACACTCAAGAGATCGAAATTTTATCTTTTTTTTCATCATACTATAGTTGGTCAGCACAAGTCTCTTTCTTGCTTCCCATGTGAAGAAATATATTAAACTTGTTTAACAATTAATCATCAATCTTGCAACTAATTTCTCAATCAGTTAAATACTGATAATGATTTGGATTTTCTAACAAAGTGGAACCATCACTGGACTACTTCTATAGATTTGATGATACAAAGAAGTCCTACATTTGTTGCTGCTTCAACATAATCCCCTTAGACATGTCTGATACTTTTGGGCGTTTCCACACATATCTACGATGATGCCTTGTACTCGTAGATTTGTTGAAGTTCTAGCAGAATGCTATTCTCAAGTCCAACAACCATCTTCAGTATCGATTGATATAATGTTTTTATGATACCATTGGCTCATTTTCATAAAGTCAAAAAGTTAAGTTATAGATTCATAGTTATAGGGGGGATGTATATCTACTATTGCTTTAGACAAAATTATGCTTTAGATAATATATTATATTGCCTGATACTTGATTTTATGGGTGAGGACAATATATTTTTTGCATTCTAGTGCAAAAATGAGCAATGATATGTAATGATATTTCATATTATAGATAGTCTGTTTTATAATTGACTTTTAAGTTTAACAAAGATGGCAAAAGGCATTAATATTCACTCTGCAATATGTACCCAAGATGAAGGCTGTATTTTCCTTCTTTCATTGTGAGTATTTATATTGTAAGAATTTTAGGAGTACCGATTCTTGGTTGCATGGAATTATGGGTCTTTCTTTGACTCCAAAACTGTGGTGCTCTAGTAGTTCAAACTAAATTATTTTGGGTTTATTGGTTCTGTGTGAGGTCAACATGATGCCTTGAAGAGCACAGGGTTGGCTAGGAGGTTGCTTGGGAGTGACCTACTAGTGACAATAACCTTAGCGAAGTTCGAAGCTCAATGGTGGCAAAGTATATGCGTAGCTGATGACTAATTGATATCTTTATACCTTTTCGATACCAAAATATTTAGTGCAATCAAGACTCCATCTCAGAATTTTCTCACTAGTGATTGCCCGAAACAGAATTCGATGGTGGAAGAACATCATGTAGCCAAACCCACATAGATGGGTCACTATGGATTGTAATTGTTGTTCTTTTTGCAGTTTTGTTGGCAACCAAACTCTTTTGTTACTTGTAAATTTGCATAGCTGATGATTTAGCATATATGATTTGACTTTTGGGGATGTTGACATTGTGACATGTTTGTAAGATGATTTCGAAGTTATTATTTTTGTTGATTTGAACTTGCATGAGATAAACATCTGAGACTAGCTTCATGATGAGCTAAATATCAATTTCATTTCAACTTGTCTTAGTTCAGTTCCTACTTATCTTTATGGGTCATATTATCACTATGCAAGAGACGAAGCCACAAACCTTTCTATTCTTTTTTTAATGGTAAATTTATCTGTGGCACTTGAGGAGTAGTTATCCGCACTATAGATGATTTTCTCTTGAACAAGGTTTTAAATATATGTTATATTCTATTTTTGACAACTTGTTAAGACAGAATGGTAATGGGATGTTGGCAGTATACTGATTCATATATCACTCAGTTGTCGTTGAATAAAATATTAAAATTTAAAATGAGCGGTGTATCTGTACCATGGTGTATGGTCTGTTATGAGTGCTTGGCCGAATTGGTAAAAGTCAGTCAATACATACTGGTTCAACTTGTATTTTAAACCATATTCTTGAATGCCAGTCTTGAGTTCTATTTTATGTGGATTATCTTTGTGTTGAGTAACCTTACATATTGAGCTTATTTGAGAAGTAATTCTTAAGAGTTGTTTTGGTATATATGCAATTATTTGCACAACCAGTGATGAACAAGCATCCTTGGAGGCAAATGATGCAAGATTTTTCTGTCATCAAGTCACTGAAGCCTATTGGTTGTATGGAAAATTATATGAATGTTACATATTTTTCATCAACAAGTTTTATGAAGCAAAGTCCTGATTTTATCCTTCAGAATGGACCATTTTTATAGTGTTCCCTAAAGTCCTAACTAGTGATATTATTGCATGTTTATTTTTAAACTGTCAAAATGTGCCAATTCCAGCAATTTAGAAGGTATGTGATATTTAAACATATTGAGTGGGGAACGTGAAAATGTTTATTTCTGTAGCGGCTTATGTGAAAATTTTCGTTTTTGTTTGCACATTGTTGCTTTTGAATTAAGTTTCATTTTACAAACATTTTTCAAGACATGGCATTTTGGACTTGTTGAATGACTTATACAGGAAGAATTCCTTTTGCATTTCTCGAGGATATTCATGGAAGATTTGTGAGGACATATCGTCATGCTTGTCACACTGCCCCTGCTTATGCAATGAATGATGAGTTTTCTCGGGTGTTAAGTCAACAGATGGACTACTATTCAAATGATCCTAATGCAGATAGGATGAATCGCATCAAGGGTGAAATGAGTCAGGTATCTGAAATTAATCAAATTATGATGTTTAAGAATTTTCTTCATGCTTGCGTTAGTTGAATAACACTTTTCGGGCCAGATTAACTTGTTTCATTGACATCCTGAACACAGAATTTCTTGTTTTTCACAAAAAACCATTATTTGATCAAAACTGTACATGTATTTGCAATCATTTACATATTTTCTTTCATTATGCAAGTTTGATTTTGTCTATTTGATATATCATCTGGAGAGTTTGAAACACAGCAATTTTTGCTCATATCTTATTGGCGACTGTGGATTATTTTTATGGAGTCAAGATACAAGTTGGTGCCTCTGCTTCAATATTAATGCAGTGTGATTGAAAGCTCAATTTGGTGAACATCATACTATATACACACATACAAATTTATAAATGCATATAAATGGATGTGTTAATATTCATACATACATATAGACATCTATATGTGTGTGTATATACATACATACATATATAAATAATTTATATATATATATATATATATATATATATATATATATATATATATAATATGAGAATTTTTCTTAGACCTTTATATGACATCCAACATTTTCAGAATTCGGAATAGGATCCACAGTTTGTCTTAATACTATAGTGCCCATCAGTCTGTTAGATTCATGTCAATTCATCATGCATAGTACGAATCATGCAGTAGCCCATCGATCCATGTTTGGTACATGTCACTTCAGTCTGTATTCCGGTGACCTTTATCCAGCATCAAACATCTAATGGAACAATGTACCTTGGCATGTGATTTTACAGGCTTCAGTATACATAATGCACCAAACTGGCTGATGACTTCCATTGATCCATCATGCTACATTAGGTCATTGCTTTCAATTGATGTGATACTTTTCATTTGGCTAATTGTCCACTATAATTTTGTACTCTCTCATTGTATGGAACCATGTTGACTGTTTTTGCAGTCTGGGTCTTCTTTTATCTGAAATATTAGCAGTGTCTACTAGTCACTTTCTACCTTAGTAGCTTCTAACCAATTTCTAACTTTCAACTTCTTGACCAATTGATAACTAATTCTGATGACTGTATAAATACCAGGTGCGTGATGTCATGATAGAGAATATTGACAAAGTACTAGAAAGAGGAGAGCGATTGGAGTTGCTGGTTGACAAAACTACAAACATGCAAGGAAACACTATTCGCTTTAGGAAACAAGCTCGTCGTTTTAGGAATACTGTTTGGTGGAGAAATGTTAAACTCACGTATGAAATTTTCCCATTAAAATTTTTAAGTACTGACTTTTTATTTTCCATGCATTTATTTTATTACATTTTTGACTTTGGCATTTTTTCTATTAGTCTCGCTTGGTTTACCTCTTATTTTATTTTTTGGTATTCTTTTTCAAATGATACTAGGCAGTACACATACCTCAGTATCTCAGTATTGTACCTGTTCAACAAGTTGAAACTGGTATCAGACTGGTATTTAAAACCTTGTTGTCTTGTCTTTACCCTCTTTATAATCTTATAATTCCGTAGCCATAATACCCGGAGCTTAAAATATTTCTTATGAATTATAAGCAGAACCTTTTATATCTAACATTAGTTAACTGCTTGCTAAAGCCTAATATGCTCTAATCTGCAACTTTTTGTTCAAGATCTCATCCTGAGATCCATGCTTTCAAGCTAGAAGTAAATCGTCATCATATGCTCTCCTCAACAGGGGCACATGGAGCAATGCAAAGTGGTGATGAGAATATTCTCATCAGAAACGCCCTTATGTTTCTATAACACATCACAGATTTAAACAGCTTAAATTGAGTTTTGGTGTAACATTAGGATCGAGTTGTAGCACTGTGAAGTTTATTCTGTTCTACAATTTTGTAGTTCATTGCACACTACTCCAATACTTGTGGACAATACTTCCTGTTATAGGCATTCACTCAAGTGCACAACTTAGTCATCTACAGCCTTATTGCATTTTTAAATGTTACTGCCTTTTCCTATGTTCTTTTAGGAAGCATTCAGTTTTTAGGCTTTATTATAAGATCATCTTCTGACTTAATATTTGTGATGCAGGGTTGCTCTGATTCTACTTATCCTGATCATAATATATGTCGTGCTTGCATTTGTCTGCCATGGCATCGCTTTGCCATCTTGTATCAGGTAGAATGAGTTTTTTTTTTTTTTTCCTATGGTGGTTACAAGTTGTGAACCCAACATATCTATTGAGTGTGCGTGCATTATATTGGTTTCAGTTCGTCTGTTGACATATTTGATGTGACTACCTTTGGGAAAGATCTGTAATTAAAATGATATTCTCTATTATTGGTGATGTCGATTTTGATCAATCTGATATCATTTCCTGCTTGAGCTAGCAAGAGAAATCATATGAACAGTTTCTTCATGTCTTCCTCTCTTCCCTGCCTGCCAACTTTCTCATGGTTTCTTATTTCAAACTAGTATCTGAACCGAGAAATAGTTATCACAAGCTTTTTAAAACGGTTTTTGTTGATTGATGTTGGATAATTATTTCACCATGGTGAATTTGGACATTTTCTTAAGATTGAGATTATTGAAGTTGAGATAGTAGAGCCGATGATGCCTTATGCAGGGGTCGATGTCTAATAGAACAATTTAGGTTGGATATGGGAATCAAATACAGTGAACCGATGAGAAAGTGTTGTCTAATATAAAGCATTTCTCGTGAGGTAATAAATTTCTTGAAATAAATGTATGTGAATATTTTTTTATGTTTTCAAGAATGTCTTGAAATGAAAAGGTCACTTGGGAGGCCCTTTTAAAATTTCGAAATTTAGTAACCTTAGAAATTGGTGGAGGATGCTATAGTTAAAATTTATTTTAGGAAATAGAGTAAAAGACTTTTGTTACAAAATATTTCATTGATTAGTGTTATAAGTGATATGACTTGTGTGTCAAGTTGAGGTATAAGTAATAGATATTTATTATTATTATTTTTAAAATAAAAAATATAAAACTATTGAGAAAGGAAATAGGAGAACAATCTCTCTACGTTTCAAAAATTAGTAAGTTTAAATAATAATTATTGAGGTGGCCCATTATTTGCCGATAAGATCAGTCTATATCGACGTGTTTGATTCGGTCAAAGATATTAAAAATATTAACAAGTTTATCCATCGCTAACGGCCAACTGTTTCGTTGTATTCTTTTACGTGCTTGCTTGACGTCTCTTCCACCTCCTCCTAAAAGATCCTCCTTCACTTTCATCGTTTCCAGAGAAGAAGCCAATCGCTTTCCAACGTGGCTCACGTGAAGCCTTTCAACCCTATGATATGATATACTTTTTTTCTTTGTTTTAAAAAGAAAAAATAATATATTATTTCAACACTCCATTACAAACTCGTTACAAAACTAGGGATGCTAATCTTTCATCCAACAATCCTGAGAGAAAAGGTCGGACAATCTCATCTTGGGTCGGTCCCTATTCACTCAAAACATCCAGGAAAAGTTAATCTCCACAAACTTTTATCTCTCATTGCTGGAGATCTTTGATTATAGTACCGATTCGTTAGAGCACACTATTGTCTTTCACACATAGATGTTACTGTACAGCACCACGAAAGCCCAAATGTGTTATGTCTTCTCGACAACATTAAGAGGCTATTGGCAATGATACTTCGTGAACTCAAACAAGGGGAGGAAGAAATACTCTTCGACTTCATCGCTCGATTCATTAATAAGATATGAGATGTGCAAGAAGTTCATATGTTGCTTGTAATACAGACCTTCATGATGACGCTCAAGCTCTCTTACTTTTTCTGGTCCTTGGTGGAGAGGCCATCAGTGACGATGTTCAAGGTGCTCCAAAAGGTCAATCAATACATTGTCGTCTAGGTAATGATCTCGAGTAAGTGCAAGAAAATACAACAAGCTGAGACATTAGTGACTACCATTGGCCCCAACCTCGAGGTCACCTTGACATAGAAGAAATAATTGACCTAAGCTATCTCACCCAAGATGAGTCGACTCCTTTGAATATGATTAGAACCAAAGTCTTTTTTACGGATAAAGGAAACAAGGACTCTTGAAAAATCCTTAATCGATAAAGACACATATAGAGAGAAGGAATAAATCCATGTATTGTTGCTTCCACCCTAATTATGGCTATGACACGGAGGACTATCACAATTTGAAGGAGCAAATTGAAGAACTCATTTATCGAGGACACCTTAAGAGGTTTGTCTGGAGGCATCGGGGACCGTTGCCCCAACCTAAGGGGCCGGTAGAGAGGTAGATCAATATCTTCAACGATGGACCTATTGTTGGGAAATCTGAGATGACATCATGTGCGTAATGGAAGAACATAAAATAAGGTTTCATCATCGTATAAAGATTGATACACAAAAACTTGTAAAACGAAAAAATTTCATATACAAGGGAGATTATATTACCTAAGGAGATCGTATATCTCTAAATTTATGTAGATTTATGGGAGAGAATGAATGAGATCAATTGTCCTTCTCTCTAGTGGTGATCCACATGATAGGAGCTACGAAGACGCTCCTCAAATCGCTACAAAATCCTCCTCGCTATGGACACCACGTAATAAAAAAGTATCTACCCCTTCTTGTTGTCTACATGCTCCAAATAGAGGCTGTAGGTTAGGAGGTGGTAGCCAAGAAAAACATAGTTCATAGCCCTTTAATTCTCTCATATTTATAGAGGCTTCTTGTTAACTTAATTATAATAGATCATGTCATATTGGGTACTATATCTCCATCCAACTACCCAAGACACTCGATAATCTCTTATTGGCTCTTATCTATTTGATCCAATAATTCAGAGGCTTAATGGATATCCAATAAGATAATAGCTCCAACGAATATCTCATATTTGAATCTCTACTCGTCGCAACACCTACTATATATGTGTGACCCTCTAGGCCCAATATCGAGCTGACTATGAATCATGCTTGTTAGTACTCATTCTAGCCTAGTGAATTATTATCTCAATAATAGTTCACTCGACTCATCGACTGCGGACATAATATGCTACTACTATGTAATCCCTAAACGATATATGAGAATCTAATCCTTACGGAGAACTTTTTCTCTCTCAATTCAAATGACCATAGCTAAAGATTTATTTGAACAAGAATACATGAGATATTTCTCTCGTGACACCAAAAGCGAATGATCCTATATTGACACTTAATAGCCCTCGTAAGGTTGGCTGTCACTCCCAATGATTGGACGTATTAGATTTGGAACTTTCAAATCTATACGTCCGGTATCAAAGAGTAGAGTACTCATATAGGACATCCTTGGTGTCTTAACTCTAAGGACCAAATACACAACTGAGATGATAGAATCTCTGTCTGACAATAAGACATTATTAACCATCCAATATTCCGTGAGTGGATCAAAGAGATCTTTGGGATGACTTTTTTTTTTGAGAAAAACCTAATACTATTCTGGGATGACTCTTTTTTTTAAAGAAAAATCCATACCTAAAAAACATCTCAGTGACTAACTTAAGCGCCGAAGGAATTGGGTCAGGAAATTTTCCCAAACATCGGTCTTAGTGCAGGTGACGTCTCGAAAGCTCGATACTTCCACCTCATAGCTACCTCGAAGCCACATTGGAGTTATAATATACTGAATTAACATCGGACGGGCTTTAATACATAAAAGATATCTCTGATAGTGTTTTAGATTTACTTATCAAAAATTAAAAGTTAAAAATCGTACACCTACTTATTGCTAAAAGATGAGAATTCAAATTCTCATTCCACAAAGTTTGAAGATGGGTTCAAAACCTATCTTGGCCTGATTTTTTTTTCTGGTGTCTCTTTGAAATTGGATTGGGCAAATTGAAGTGGTGGAATATAAGTATATTACTCTAATATATATCAATATCAACAAATTTGATTTCCTTATTGATATATCAGTGTTTCTAAATATTCTTATTAATTTTAGTTGATTAATCTATAATATCAAAGGTCAGGAATCGATCAAAATACTGCACCAAATAAAAAGGAGCAAAAACCAGAACGAAAAAATAAAGAGTTATTTTTCCGATAAATTGCATTAAAATATCACATAACGAGAACACGGCCCAAACGGAGCCCATACCACACCATCAAAACACGCCAAGAGTCGTGCCGTAGCGAAACGAATAGGGAGCGGGAGCAGCACCGTCCAAATCTACTCAGTAACCCACCAGATTCACGTGGATCCAACGCGAATCCAACACCGCCGTCATCTGTCACACGACGCGATATCTAGCCCGCCCCATCCTCCCTCCCATGATGCGTCCCGTCGACTCGTCTCCCATTCGCCTTCTCTTTGTTACCACCCAGCTTCGTTGGATCCGACGTGTTGTTCTCATCCACAATCGCATCCGCTGCTGCGTGCTCTCACGGTTCATCCCTTACCCTTCCTTTCTCTGCCCTACTTGTGTGCCGCTGCGTGCCCATCTGCAACTCGACAGGTCGACAGAGGTTGCTCGTGTTGTATCGAGCATATCACCACCAGATCTGTCCACCCCTTGCAATTAGAATGAGGGGCAGTGCCATTTATGCCCGCCTCCCTTCTCCTCCCCTCCCTATAAAACCTCCTTACTTCTCTCGATTCATCTCGTTCTTTCCTTCCAGATCTGTTGCAGTGTCTCCTAGATTGTCTTCTCCTGTCACGACTCCCTTCACCACCTTTTGTTCCAAGGTATCGATTTGATCTCTCGGATACCCATTCTCGTTTCATCTTGTTTCGATGCCTTTTGTACCGATGATTTGTGGTTAGGCAGCATCTGAATCGGGATCGCTTGTCGGAGAGCCCAAAGAGATGACGATCACCAAAACAGTCTGGGTTTCTGATAGGAAACTGGTCATCAAAGACCGCACCGTCCTCTCCGGCGTTCCTGAGAACGTGATCTCTAGCTCTGCCGTCAGCTCCGGCCCCGTCGACGGCATCTTCCTCGGCACTCAGTTCTCTGAGCCGTCATGTCGTCATGTCGTGTCTCTTGGCACGCTGAGGTTAGCCGTGGATACTCTGTTATCGATTACAGAGAAGGCTATGTTGCTTAGCGCATTATTTGGTTGAGTGTTTTGGATCTTGAATCGTTGCAGAGATGTTCGATTCTTGGCGAGCTTCCGCTTCAAGCTGTGGTGGATGGCTCAGAAGATGGGCGATCAGGGGAGGGACATCCCCCATGAGACCCAATTCCTCCTCCTTGAATCCAAGGATGGATCTCAGCTTACGGCGATGGATGGCAGCGGCAGCAGCAGCGATGAGATTGTCTACACCGTCTTCCTCCCGCTAGTCGAAGGCCCCTTCCGGGCCTGCCTCCAGGGTAACTCCCGCGACGAGCTGGAGCTGTGCCTTGAGAGCGGCGACGACGACACCAAGTCCGCCTCCTTCTCCCACGTCCTGTTCGTCGGCGCCGCGAGCTCCGACCCCTTTGCAGCCATATCAGGCGCCATCGACGCCGTCAAGTCCCGTCTCAAGTCCTTCCGCCACCGCAGCGATAAGAAGCTCCCGGGCGTCGTGGACTACTTCGGCTGGTGCACGTGGGACGCCTTCTACCAGGACGTCACGCAGGAGGGCGTCGAAGCCGGGCTCAGAAGCCTCACTGCCGGCGGCGCCCCGCCGCGATTCGTCATCATCGATGACGGATGGCAGTCCGTCGGCTCCGATCAATCCTCAGAAGAGCCAGAGAAGCCGAGTCCTTTGCTACGGCTGACCGGAATCAAGGAGAACGGCAAGTTCCAGAGCAAGGAGGATCCCGCCGCCGGGATCAAGACAATCGTGCAAACAGCGAAGGACAAGTACGGGCTCAAGTATGTCTACGTATGGCACGCGATCACTGGGTACTGGGGCGGAGTGCGGCCGGGGGTCGAGGGGATGGAGGACTACAATTCCAAGATGCAGTACCCCAAGGTGTCGCCGGGAGTGGTGGAGAACGAGCCGGGGATGAAGACGGACGTGCTCACGATGCAGGGGCTGGGCCTGGTGCACCCCAAGAGCGTATACAAGTTCTACAACGAGCTCCACCGCTACTTGGCGGCCGCCGGCATCGACGGGGTCAAGGTCGACGTGCAGTGCATCTTGGAGACCCTCGGTGCCGGACACGGTGGGAGGGTGGAGCTGACGCGACAGTACCACCGGGCTCTCGATGCATCGATCGCCAAGAATTTCCCGGACAATGGCTGCATCGCTTGCATGAGCCACAACACCGATGCTCTCTACTGGTCTGTGCTCCTCCCTCTCGATTTCAGATAGCAGGGTAAGAACATGGTGCTAACATATAATTCGTTGGTGGTGCTGCTGCTTGAACGAATCCAGCTCGAAGCAGACGGCGGTGGTGCGGGCGTCGGATGATTTCTACCCGAGGGATTCGGTGTCGCACACCATCCACATCGCCTCAGTTGCGTACAACAGCATCTTCCTCGGTGAGATCATGCTCCCTGATTGGGACATGTTCCACTCTCTGCATCCGGCAGCAGAGTACCATGCATCAGCTCGAGCGATTAGTGGAGGACCGATATACGTAAGGTGAGTTATCGAGAACCCGATTGTTGGTAGGAGTAAATTGCTTGCGTTGTTCATCTAATTTGAGTTCGATCTTTTGGTCGTATAGTGATGCCCCCGGAAAGCACAACTTTGAGTTGCTGAAGAAATTGGTGTTGCCCGATGGATCCATTCTTCGCGCTCGATTGCCCGGTCGTCCTACGCGTGATTGCCTCTTCTCCGATCCTGCTCGTGATGGCGTGAGGTGAGCACCGGTGATCCCTTCATGATTCACGGAGGTGATCATACATATACATATTAATGCTATGCTCTACTTCTGTTCTAGCTTGCTCAAGATATGGAACATGAACAAGTACACCGGAGTTCTTGGGGTCTTCAATTGCCAAGGTGCAGCGTGGAGCTCCACGGAGAAGAAGAACATGTTCCACCAAACAACATCAGAGGCTCTGACCTGCGCCGTGAGAGGAAGTGACGTGCATCTCGTCTCCGAGGCTGCAACCGACCGAGACTGGAAAGGTGACTGCGTTGCCTTCCGCCACAGAGACGGAGAGCTTGTCCTCCTCCCATTCAGAGCTGCCATGCCCGTCTCCTTGAAGGTTTTGGAGCATGAGATCTTCACAGTCTCCCCCATCAAGGTCTGCCAGCTTCGTTTCCCACAGCCAGGCGCTTTTTTTTGTCTTTCTGAAAACCGAGGATCGTTTCAGCCTCTCTCATCAATCGCTGTGCTTGTGATGCAGGATCTGGCACCTGGTATCAGATTTGCGCCGATAGGCCTGGCGGACATGTTCAATGCTGGAGCAGCAGTAGAAGGCCTCACATACCATGTTCTGAGTGCAGCCAGCATGTTGGAGTCCGGTTCAGGATTCGGCGGTAGCGAGTCGAACGAGGCACCGCCGCCGGCGAACAGGGGACCCGATGCTCTTGCAATAATTTGCATGGAAGTCAAGGGATGCGGGAGATTTGGAGCATACTCCTCCGTTAGGCCGAGGAGATGTTCGCTGGGTTCTGTGGATGTAGAGTTCGCTTATGATTCTTCTTCTGGTTTCCTGGCTCTTCATTTAGAAGCCATGCCCAAGGGTGATCAGAGAGTTCACAATGTAGTGGTCGAAGTGTAGGCAAATTAAGATCCATCGGTGGGGAAATTGGACGACTGAGGGGAAGATGGGAATTGATCGTGGTTGATAGCTAATGATTCAAATTTTGCATTTGTTCTTCACATCACAAGTATGTCATTATCTTCTCACTCGTGTTTCTTTCCGCTGCTGTACGAATGTAATGATACAAATCATGCATGCTTCGAGAGTATGTCGCAGAAGAACATGAAGCGCGTCCGTCGTAAACCTTAGAACAAAGATCTCTCTGCTGCAGGACAGTTCTCCTTTCCTTCTTTTTCCCTCTATGTTTTTATGTATTTAGAAGCATATAAAATTTGGTAGAATGATCGCTCCGATAGAGATCATCTATAACGCAGTATCAACGTAGTAGATGGATTTAAGGTAGAATGATGAGTGATCTGAGAAATTACTACAAGAAGCGAGTGCAACCAATGCCTCTAAGCATCACAAGCAACCAAAATAGTTACGTCTGAGGGCTAAGCCGCCCTCCAAAATGCATCTATCCATAAATACACGGATCTGCTGAAGTAGAATGACAGCCGGATCGGATTAGAAAGGTTAATGAATCATGTCCTTTTAGTTTGTACAAGTTTATGGATATACACATCATGCTGGGATACACCTCTTTATTATGATATCTTCTTCCAATTATACATCATTTTATGTAGAACATGCTGAGCAGTAGTGATTGTATAAACGAGGACGAGAGTCGATTGAGAAAGAAAAAGAAATCATTATATACAATTGAATGTATACCATAAAAACAAGGAAAGGAACAATTGGCTGATGGTGTTTTGGTGTGCATAAGATGCCTGAGGTCATGTACAAAATTCATTCCATCTTACAGAACCAGTAGCTATCATCAAGATGAATGAAAATAGATCAAGACTTTTACAGCAAATATGGAAGGAAAATAGATCAAGACTTTTACAGCAAATATGGAAGGAAAGAGCATAAACAAACAACTCATGATGAGGGAACAAAATTGGTACAAGTCATTGCAAGTATATGATTCCATGACTATCTTTGGTAGATTGAAGAAGAAGAAGAAGAAGAAGAAGAAGAAGAAGATGTGGGTGTATCTGAATAGTTATGAACCGAAATTGGAATGTGGAATGCAACTGGTAGAGTTTTAAGGTCTATCATTGAGTTACGACTGATCTTCTCATGTTAGATCTACTAAATCGATTGTCATATGTTTTCTGCCATGATGCCGTTGAATCAAAGAGCAACCTATAAAGCACCAACACCTACCTGTGAGACATGTTCAGTGAAGAAGAAAGGTTGCGGAGAGGCACGCAGAATTCTGCTATTTGATCTCCACCTGTAGTTTCCCACAGCTTTATTGAACCGCAATTTCCCAGAGTGAGAAGAACAGATGCAGTTCAAGAAAGCTGTGGAAGACTGCAAATAGGATCATACGTAAACAGCTTCCATGAGACGGAGGGAGAGAGAGGAGGAGGAGGGCAGAAGCTAAGAAGAAGAGACGCTGTTAGCATTGAGTGAGGGAGGAGAAGATATGGCTATTTATAGATGAAGAGAGGAGTACTGTTGGGTGCAGACTGAGAACTCAATCCCGAGAAGAATATAAGCCATGACTGAACCCTAACCTATCATCATTCCACAGGATCAAAAGCATTAGATCAAACCTGAGAATACAGGAGAAGAATTACGATCGACTCGAGCAACCAATGCCGACTCCAAATCACTTGTGCAGTACATATAATGAATAAAGAAGAAAGTGGGGGCACAACGGGAGTCAGACGGTGTCAGAGCCCAGCGTTCCACGCCCACCATTAACGGGGAACGTAACACTAAGAGGGAAAGTGCTATGGGTCGGAGAGGAGGTGGTGATGCGCCCCAACAAGACAGCCGGATGAGACGCCGACGGTGGGCCGAAGGGAGACATCGACCTGACCACAAATCCTTTTTAATCTAATCACGCTGTTGCTTGGGGACTAATAAACAAAGCCTTCGATTAGTGGATTCGGTCACCTCCTCCCACGCCACTGGTTGGGCTTTGCTCGATCTGATGTGCCACCAACCCTGGCTGGAACCAAATGTTTGGCGTACGCTGTTTCCTGTGGATTTGATGTGCATAGACGACGATCCATGTTCGAAACAATGGCTTTTCCGATTGGTTTTCGACGCTCATATTGCGACAGTGCAGCATATGATTCAAGGAAAATATGATGCGTTGCAGTGATAAGGTATGTTTCTGAACTTGTATGCCTCGGAGATGAGACAAAGATGTATGTGTTCACATCGATAGCAGTGAATGAGTTGTTTCCAAAGGTTCACCATAGATCGATTATACAGTGCTGGTGACCTCTCGGAGATGAGACTGTGCACAACCAATTCTAATTAAAGCTCTTCATGATGTCCGAAGACATGAATCTTCATCCTGAATTCAGAAGCTGAGTGAAGGGTTGCCTCTCACCAACTTCCAGTGATGGACTCATATACATGTGATGGACTCATGAACTTGCATCACTTATATATGAAGTTGATATCTTGGTTAGTGTAGCTGATGTCACTTGTAGCGCTTATATAAGAAGAGTGTGTTCGAAGACAACAGAATGGAAATTTTCTGCAGGAGAATTCATCTGCTGCAATGTCCTTTCTACATGTTCCTGTAGATTACCAGCAAGCAGTGGAACCAGGAATTGGATTAGCAGGGAGAAATGGGTATCAGAAAAAAGCTGCAGTCTTCCTCTGCTTCGAGTAAAGTTAAACCGAGAGGACATGGAATTGCTCGATCCACAAACGCCAGCCCTTCAGAAACTGCATCCTGATCTGCTTGTGAAGTCCAGGCTGCATCGCTGTTCACAGAGGAACGGTGAAAGCAGACATACTGTGCGTGAGAAGAAAACTCAGTACAGCTTTCTCCATTGTCGCTCGATGAACTTGCAGTTTTCTTCCTCCAGTGGTAGATCTTGCTCATCATGAAATATGAAGAACTCTCAGTAGCGGGACAAGCTCTCGTGTGGATCACAGGCTGAAATATGAAGCATAATTATCGATTTTTTCATCGACTGTGTTCTTCGGTCGAACTGCTAAAGAAATATCGGACTTAAGTGCCTATAAGACCAAAGATTTTGGCAAATCCGAATACTTTGAAGGACTTAGTTATGCTGTTCACTTTTTTCTTTGGCCATTTGGAGAACCATTGTCGAGAATGAAAACTGCTGAAAAGAAGCACCTTTTAGTACATCGAAAGACACATCGAGACGCTTTGGTAGCAGATTCAAGATGGTAGATATATGCAATTGGCAATAGAAATGTAAGAGGAGCAACTGTGAGCAGGTCTTACTAAAATAGAAAGAGAGAAACTGACTAACTGATGCTGAAATTTTCGACAAGGAATCGGTGAATTCAATCTGTATTCATCCCTAAGCGAAGGAGGAATGTAAATTGTCTTCTTTCCGCATTGAAAGAAGCCCTGAATTGTCATCCCTTCCCACAGCTTTCTTGACCCTCTTCTTCGCTTCCTCCTCCCACCTCTGTGTCGGAGGGAGGGTTATACAGGAGAAGTTCAAGAAAGCTGTGGAAGGGAATGGCATGGACTTGGAAGGCAGCAACTCCATTTCTCTCCGATCTCATGGCTACACAAGAAGCAGCAAAGCTTTCTAGGCTGGAATGAGTGACAACAATACATATAACCTCCGTGCGATTTATGTTCATTTTTGCTGTAAAAGCTGTCATTGGAAAGAGCTAACAACAAAAGGGAGGGAGGGAGAGAGAGAGAGTGGGTATGGTGAGAGGCCAACCTTTGGGGTGGTGACCACTTTGCATGCATGTCATCACTGGCCTATCAGAAGCCTCCTCTGTTCTTTGCATGCTTTGCAGAAAAAACATGAGAGAGATCCAAAATGATGTAGTTTGGAGAGTGTCAGAAGAATAAGAGAAGAAGGCAAAGATGTCTGAATTATTTGAGGGTCCTAATTGTTTCCTTATCTCTTTACAATCCAAGTGGTAGAAAAATTTTACATGTGATGGCTTGGTGATGATTAGGCTTTGGTGAAGGAAGAAGGACAAACATTGTACCAATCATTAACTGTCACATACAAGGTTCATAAAGTTTCTCCACAACCAATGCCCTCCATGCCTTGGGAACAATCCTAACTGTAAAGAAACTTACAAATGCTTCCCTGGTAAGGAATGTTTCTTAGGGAATTGAATGTGGTGATCAGGAAGGAAGTATCTACCCTAATCATTCTTGCACATCTAGAGCTATTTGTTTCCTTCATCTTGTATTCAGTAGTACAACAAGAACGATGGCTTTCTTGAACAATGATTTCATGGCTGAGCTTAATGCTCACAGAAAAAGGAAGACTCAAAGCATAGTATTGTAGATATAACATGGAAGGATGTGATTTTAAACTCAATTCTCATCAAGAAATAGTGTTCCTATCACTGTAGAACAAAAGAGAAATATCACAGTAGAAATTGTTAATATTTTCCAGTGATGAGGATGTCAGCCTTGAGCTTGGAGTAAGTTTCTCTAGGGACACATGGAATGTATGTGCTCGACAGCCATCGGTGGCGGCATCACCCAACACCTGGAGAACTGTAGCAGCCATGCAATGGCTATTGTCGCCTGAGAATAGGTATTAGAGCCAAGAAAAAACAGAGGAGACATCATTTCTTGTCGAAACAAAATTTTCCAAGTACTAGTAATAGGAAATTTCGCAGCCTCCGTCAGAGGAAGGAAATATGAAGGCAAGAGGATATTTCTATAGAAGAGTGCGTTGATTCTTCTAGGAAAACATCATATATGAAAAATCTTGAATACATCATGCGGTAGGAAAACTAATGGAGAAAGGGGAACCTACCTGCGACTTTGAGAGCAAGTTTCACTGGTGAACAACCTGTAAACTGCTGAGATTTAATGTTCTTTGAAATTTAGATTTCTTCTCTAAGAAAAATATTTAAGTATTGTAATGCCAATTATGTGAAAGAAAATCTACTCTGTTTTATGCGAAAATCCTTCCTTGGCTCTGTTTCTCAACAGTTATTTTGAAGATCGAACGTGATTCCTCCTAATCCTAAAGAACAGCGCTGTCAGAAACGGAGTTGCCAAGATGAAGCATAAAAGATTGTCTGGGAACTCTGGTTTTTTGCCATGATGATGTATACCACCAAACCGTGTTGTATCTTTACTGATTTCCGCTGCATCATGATGAATTTGTACACTTGTTCATCCCAGGTAGAACATATATGAACAGACAAAACAAAAAGGCTAGTGAGCTTCTTCAATGACCTAAACGGGAATCTCCAGCGGTGGATCCATTAAACAAAGCAACCCTACTTCGCTTTGTTGTGAGAAGGATGAATGAATGCTCCGAGTACTTCACTTTGTTGGTAATACGAGGTAAATGGGGTTTGACACGCAGCAGATCATCTTTACAGAAACGTAGTACGGATCTTCTCATCATTACAACAATATTCCGGACTACAGAGCCAGGCCAAGGTGATCATAGACCTTATCTACAAGCTACAATTATGGTCGTTGGTGTTCTCTGGCGATTAATGCTTTTGAGTCGAAACAAACACCATCTCGATTTACTCCCAGACCTTGGGTTCACTCTACAGCTAGTTTCACGCGTAGTAAGAACAGTGCACGATGGATGGCGACTCCTCGTTGCGAGTCCCCGTCCCACCCGTAGCAAGAATGGCGCTTTGCATTGCGTGACGACGACGAAGAAGAGACAGTCCTCTCACCGCCACCACCGGCAAAATCCAGGAATCGCGTTCGAAGGAGTTGTTCCGCGCGCCAGCTGAAGGAAGAGTAACTACAAGCCAGCCTTATCGTGGAGCCACGAGGCCATACGGGAACATATGAGCCAACAGTAGGCGTGCCGAAAGACTACAACGATGGATCGACAAGCCATCATGTGACGGTGGAGCCGGCCAACGCAAAGATGCCTCTGGGGCTGATTCACCGGTGGTACCAGAAGATTGATTCCATCTCCGAGCTCAGTCTCACATTGCTCCATGCACCACCAAACCCTACCCCACGACAACCTGTCTCGCAGTTCCTCTTCTTCCATCAGAGTAAAGCAGCACCGAGCTTAATCAAATAGCAGCAGTAGTGAGTGCACGAAAGGTATTAACTCTGCGGGGGATGGGTCGCAGTCATGGGACCTTGCAACAGGCTGTTCTTGCTGCACATATATGGTGGGCGGCACAGTCGGTGGATCCATTATTGTTGTCATTTCTAGATTTCATCTCTACGGTGGCAGCGTGTTCATCAGCCCGACGAGTTACACGGTAACAGTGCGTGCAGCATGCGAGCGCATCGTGCTCCCCTTGTGCGGAGGAGAAAGTTAGCATGGTATGTATGCATATGGGACTGAGTTCGGGTACTATATATCATCCGAAGACACAAAGCTTGGATCCTATCAATCCCTGCAGGCCATACTGCTCTTCTGTAGAATAGTACGTGACTCCTCATGATCATGGGAACCCTCGTTGTCCTATATATGTGTAGTGGCTCACAACACAGTATCTTCTCCAGCAACGTATGGGAAAGTAGGTTGTTCCCCTGCGGTCATGGCGTGGTAAAGCGAAAAGAGTCCTCTCGTTTGAGGTTTCTCCCAAAACCATTGCCATGTATACGTACGCAGATCTCAACTCTATATATCTGTAAAATGAAAGTTCCTCCGGACATCAGATCTCTCCAAAATCCAACCCCTAAATTGCAGAATCTTTGTAGGGTTATGGAAATTAACACAAGGAAATGATGAGCATTGGTGTATCTTGGATCAACATTATCACTGTCATAGTTACCCATTCTCTCCTCGGTGTACTGCAATTAAAGTGAAGCCAAAGTGGACGTTGTCATCGTGTCCTACAGTTTCACCATTCCACGTTCATCGGATGCCAGTGAGGAGCCTGCGGTGAAACTAGAGTTTGCTATGGCTATAGCATGGTATATCCTTTCTTGTTGATGTGAAAAATATGTTGGTGGCCAAGAGACTGCGAAAGGGTTACCGGTGTCGAGAAGCAGAAGAGGTTGGAGCAGAAATGAGGATTTAACTTTCATCAGAGGTACTGCAACACACCGTGATAATAATGAAGCTGCTAACTTTTTGGGTGCTATAAAAGCAAATGACAAGAAGGCAGAAGTCGAACCTGGCGATCTATCGAGGCTCTCTCTCTCTCTCTCTCTCTCTCTCTCTCTCTCTCTCTCTCTCTCTCTAGCGTGATCCTTCCTTCGTCTTCGGAGTGGAAGAAGAGCAGAAACGAGCCTCTTCATCTCTTTCCACAGCTTTCTTGAACTGTTGGAGTTGCAGAGGGTGGTGGGTGGATGGCGAACTCCAGCATAAGACAACAGTTCAGGAAAGCTGTGGGAATATATGCAGAGGCTGGAAGGATCGAGTCACAAGCATGGCTCCCGAACAAATGGTAAACGATGTTTGTGTTAGCTGGAGACTTGGAATTTATATTGATCGCCTTGTCTCAATCAATGCCTTATATTCTAGTCGAAGGCATCTGTAATAGATTGTGTAGATCCGTGGATTTACTGGCCGGATTGGAGTAATATCTCATGACATTAGAAAGCTCTCGAATGGAGTTCCTGGATGTTGTAGATTTTAGGTGGATATCTAGAAATTCCAATAGCAATAGCTATACACACACACACAATCTAGAAATAATTTGATGCATAAGGATAAGGCTAGTTGCATTTCCTTAAATATTTAGGCATGGAGGAATGCATAAAATAAGGTTGTCAATCGGCTCTAAGTATCTTTTGTTTTGCATTTTTGTGGTTTCTATTCAATAATAAGCATGCCAATTTTGATAAGGATAGCATAATGGATGATTCATTACCCCAAAAATAAGTGATAGAAAAATGATTTGATTGAACAAAAGAGCACTAAATGATTTGCAGTTTCTTTTCTTATCTGATTTACAACTTTAATAAAAACATATTTTTCTGATTAATCTCTCTCTCTCTCTCTCTCTCTCTCTCAAAGCCAGTTGATGTGTAACTCAGTACACTCTTCTCATCCAGACTTGATTCTCTCTACTATCATAGTTTTGATACAAATTAATTCATCAAACAAATTGGTTTGAGCTCCATCTTGATCAATGATAATATATATAAATCTATCTACTTTTTTTTACAGATGATATGGAGAACACAAGGCTCATAAGAGTCCCTTCACAGAGATTCTACAAGTGTGCAAAGGTTATTCAAGTGGAAATGAGGACATCAAAAATAACATGAGGGAAAAAAACCCCTATATCTAATCTTAAGAAAGATTTCAGAGCCTTCCACAAAAATGTAGCAAATCCAAATAAGATCACATCTTCAATAGTGAAGATATCGTAAACATAGATCTTGGATTGAATATAAATTTATATTATCGATAAGATAATAAGTCAGTTATTATCAAATCATGACAAATAGTATGAAAGTCAACTTATCACGAATTGATATTTGTAAGCCACTATATTTTTTATGAAAAAAAAATCTGAAAAATCATATTGGAGTTTATTTTGCCCTAATTTAAATGATGGGACCATTGCACCTACAATTATTTTTTCTATTTAATTACGTAATCCTATTCTAATTGGATTTGGTGAAAATACATGATTAATATTCCTTGTCCCAATTCTAATAAAGGATAGGGAGAGTGAAGGATTATAAAATTTAGTATAAGATTATAACTCTAATTAATTTGATATTAGAGCTCGCTCATCTTAGCGAACCATCTAAAACTTGCAAAACCCCTTTGAGAATCAATGATAATTTCAAAATTGGAATAATATATTAAATCTTTTCTAATGATATTTAATATGTTAAGTATTCCAATACTACTTCTATTGTACATTATTAGCATATGCATCGCCTAAACCACAATACTACTTCTATTGTGATATGAGGCCTCAAGGCTCGACCACGTTTGTGGGCCTTCTACATCACTGTGCCACCCAAGTCGGATATGCACGAATCTTGAAGAGGATCGAACAGTGGCTTCTCGGTATTGCACACGTTGTACAGCGGATCCCAACTGGGGCCCGAGGCAATGGATAGGCGGTTAGTATGGTTTCACGCGGTTTCTTGAAGAGTCGCTACTTGGAGGGGCCGTCATTTCTGGGTTTGAGTGCACGAATCTTGAAGAGGATTGAACGGTTCTTTGTTTGTGCTGCACGCGTTTTACGTTGGATCCGAACCGTGGGTCCAGGCGATGGATGGGCCGTTACGATGGTTTCACGCGGTTTCGTGGATTCGGTGCTTCCAACCACGCGTATGATTCGTTGAAGTGGAGATATTAACGCCGTCGCTTATTCTTCTTCCTCCTCGAGCGCTTCGCCACTCTTCCCCTTCTTCTTCTTCTTCTTCTTCTTCTTCTTCTTCACAGTGAGAGGCGATGGAAATCCTCCTATTATTCGCCATATTTATCTTCACCTGCGGCATCATCAACTACTACTGCTTCCTCCCCCGATCGAAGTTAATACCATGGCTTTGCTCACTTCTTCCCGCTGCTTCCTCACCGCCAAAGCCAGTGGAAAGATGTTACAAGGAGGAGAAGGGAAACGAGGACGACAACATCGAGCTCCAGAGCATATTCTCGACCTTCGACAAGGATGGCGATGGCTTCATCACCGTAAAGGAGCTGGAGGAGTCGCTCAGGAGGTTGGGCCTCGCGGTCACGGGCAATGAGGCGATGCGTATGTTGGAAAGAGTCGATACCAATGGAGATTGCCTCATAGACCTCGGGGAGTTCCGCGAGCTGTACGCTGCGCTTGGGAGAGGTCAAGGACCAAGCGGTGGAGATGGTGGCGGAGAGGAGGAAGAAGAGACGGCTTTGAAAGAGGCCTTCGACGTCTTCGATGGTAACAGAGATGGGGTGATAGCAGCGGAGGAGCTGGCCACGGTGCTGACCTCGCTAGGGCTGAAGCAAGGGGCGAGGCTGGAGGACTGCAGAGACATGATAAGGAGGGTGGACAGGGATGGGGATGGCAAGGTGAGCTTCGATGAATTCAAGAAGATGATGAAGACGAAAGGTGGGAAGCTCCTTTGATCCTTTGTGTCGATCAGCTCCCTTGTGCTGCTATATGAACTTAGAGGGTGTAAATCCATAGAAGCTAACCCATGTCCAGTTCTTCTTCTTCTTCTTCTTCTTCTTCTTCTTCTTCTTCTTCTTCTTCTTCTTTCTTTTTCCTTGTGCTGACCATTGCTCTCAAGTTATAAACAACCTGTTTTAATCATTTCAAGGAGAAGAAATATGTCGCTGCGGCTGCTGTGGCTTCTTCTTCTTCAGAAACTATGATGAGCTTTTGCTTTTTCTGTTATTTTCATGTTAGGAATCATGGTGCAGATGTGATATGACTCACAGTTGATGTTCTTGGACACTCATGACTAGTGTAATTGTTGAGATTTTGTGGTTGAGGAGCTTAAAAGTCCAATTTTGATCAGCAAGTTCTTGTGAGAGCCCCTGCCAACTGCTTCTTCCAATACTTTTCAACATGGACATTAGAAAGCTGAAGTCCATCTAATTCAGAGAAAAAGCTGCTTAATCTGTCTCTAATTCATCTACCCACTCTCTCCCATCTTTGATGTCATGAGCTAGCAAGATTAGGACTGCTCAAAACAGGGCAAGAGAAGGTTCTTTCCATCCTAAAATATCTAGCACACGCGGGCCAGGGGAATCAACACAATTAATGTCTCTCTCTCTCTCTCTCTCTCTCTCTCGTTGTCACGGTAGAATGTGGACAATTACCCGATGCTGTGGCGGCAACCAACTCATCAAAATTAATTGAACATGTAGATGATTTTATTTGAAGGCGTCAAATAGAAAGTGCAGTCAACTTAGAGGAGGTAATTTGATGTGTAATATATGTTATGTTGATGTCAGAAGACCACTGCTTTGTCTCCCAAACAACTGCAATTCCTCCTCATGCCCTTCCTTGCATACCATGTCCATATTCTTTCCTTGACCTTGTCCAAGATGGGGTCGTCGGAAAAGAATACCATGTCCATATTCTTTCCTTGCATACCATTCCTTTTCTTTTACTTTAGCAAAGGATTTGGTGCTCTGCAGAATGTGATGCTTTTTCCTTTGAAGAATCATTAGCCATGGAACGGGCACAGATTGAAGAATCCCTGTACTTCTAGAAGAAATTTAAAGAAAGTCTCTCATTCTTCGTTGAACCGAACCTGAAACTATTGTCGTGTTTCTGAAGAAGCCATTCAAACTCAGTCAAATTCCTCACGAATGCTTAAAAGTTTTCATTCACATGTTGGCTAGTGGCTCAAAATGCCCTGTTGCATGATAATACTTTCATATGAAGGACCAAAGCTATGCAGGGGGGATGAGGGGAGAGAAAATGCTGCATATTGCCCAATTATATCTTTCCAAATAACATGCTTCTTACACAGCTTGCTCAGCACAAAAAGAAGAGCAAGTGCCATGCCACTGGCATCATATTGACTCAGATCATCATGTCCTTGTATTCGAGCAACAATCTAAGTTCAGAATTTAAAACCAACATAAAACACTGACAACCAAAACATTAACTTCAATGCATTACTCCATTTACAATCAGGAAACTCTCAAACCAGAAGGCAGATACGTCACTCAAAGCGAAGAAGAGGAAGATCCATCTGGACATGTAACTCGTTCACGCATGTATTACGAGATGATATGCTTTGCATCTATGAGCCCATTTCATTTGCATTTGCTTCGGAATTCTTCTCTTCGGATATGAAATCGGAGCTACCATTAGGACCTGACAGTACTTGAGAAATCCCAGCTGGCTCAGGCCTGAACATTTCATCGTTCTCCAAATCAGATAGGTTCTCTTTGGACTCCCCTTTAAGCAAGTCCACTACCTCCAGCATTGTTGGTCTCTTTTCGGGCATGCTCTGCGCACATATGAGAGCAACGAGCACCATTCTCTTCAGTTCTGCCTCTGCATAGTTCCCTTTGAGCTTCAGATCTGCAATTTCCTTGAACTTTCTCTCCCTAGCCAAAGGTAGAGCCCACTCGGTAATTGGTAGCTTCACTGTTGGGCTCGGCTTCTCTATAGACTTCTTTCCACTAGCAAGCTCAAGAAGGACTATTCCAAAGCTATATACATCACAACTCTCTGAGGCCTTTCCATACATGGCATACTCGGGTGCAAGGTAGCCAAGGGTGCCTTTCACCTTTGTTGTAACATGAGTTGCATCATCAGGGATGAGCTTGGCAAAGCCAAAATCAGCAACTCGTGCCTGGAAATTGGAGTCTAGCAAAACATTGCTTGCTTTTATGTCCCTATGGATTATACGAGGTGTTGCATGGTGGTGAAGGTAGCTGTCAAACAAGAAAAAGGATCAAGGTATGTATCAGGAAACATGTAAAATAATGCTGAAGGTGGTGTTCATGAGTATGTAGACCTACGCGATCCCCTCAGCTGACCCTATGGCAATGGACATTCTCCTGTCCCAGTCAAGAAGGCACTCAGCTGAATTATGTCCATGCAGATGTGAGATTAGACTGAGATTTGGCAGATAGTCACAAACTATAAGACGCTCTTGTCCTTCAGCACAGTATCCTCGCAAACTTAAGAGGTTCTTATGCCTCACTTTGCCCAAAATCTCAACCTCAACAGCAAATTGCAGTTCAGCCTTGTTGCTCCAGACTTTTAATCTTTTGACTGCAATCTGGGAAAAAAAAAAGCAAAACCCAAAATTTGGTATTTTATATAAAATATATAAACAAAAATAAAAGAAAATCAAACTTCAGACATTGTTATGCAGCCAATGGACTACCGTGAAGAGATTTTACAGAAGAACCAACTCGAGAAACATGGTGAACAATATTCGGTCAAAGCTGACAACCTGTTTCAAAATATGCACACATCGTCTCAAAGTAAATCTAGTCTATCTACATGTAACCGACAATTTAATTCACTCATTCAACCAACGCATAACTTCTTCACCACCGGTTGGTGAAGGCATGTCCAAAATCTCCTAAGAAGTGAAAAGAGTTCATCACTTGTCATTCTGCTATGATTGTGGAGTCATGCTTCAGGAGCTATTCCTTGGGGGCAAATGTGTCTCTTCAGTTACTATGGGCTGAAGACCCTCATGTCGGTTGGTAATAGATGATTCTAGAGTGCTTAATGGTTATGGACCTTGAAAATATAAATCATAAGAAGGTTAGCATTTATAATAGGTGCCAAATATGGATATGCCATGAAATAGGTAGTCAATCTCAAGAAAGAGATTCAAGTACAGCACGCTTACAGTAACAAGAAAATTTATTGAAGTATCACAAACATATAAGATTTTTGCATTCTTTAGCAAATTTGGTTTCTATTAGCTTACTCCAATGTATCATATTATAAATTATAATAATCATGTAGCATATCTATCCTATGAAAAATTAATTTTACAGATAAAAGTTCAAAACTTGTGTGACAAGAAATAAGAGCCTTAAAGTATCATCTAGATTGACTGTTCAAATTTTCATGCTCCATGTACTGCCAACGAAAATGCCAGGATGCTTTTAGATTTTTCTTTTTTTGGGTTTTGGAACAAGGAGGGGAGGCTCACAGAGAAGACAAAGACATGAGCAACTGATTAGAAAAGAAGAAAAAAGAAAAAAATATATTTATAACCTCAAAAGATTACCAACTTCATGACATCAAAAGATCCAGTTGGACTCCAATTCACATGCAACTGGTTGTAAGATCTCAATCTACTGTGGCCATCTTTAGTTCCAGAAAAGTAATCTTTGATTGAATCTACAGTCTACAATATAATGAGATTACAGTAGAGAGCTTGTGATCCCATCAGATTGAAAAGAAATACTTCACCACAAATGCATGAATGTCATCTCCTATACCATGGGATATTGCAATGCTTTAATTAATCTATCTACAGTTATGGGTGATTTTAAATTTCATCTGTAATATAAATTATGTATCCTCTTCTTTCTTTTCCCTTATGTTGGTGGGGCGACGATAAGCAACTTGAGCATATATTATTCCAGATTCTCTTTGTTGCTCTTATGAAAGGAAGGATTCGGTTGGACCATAGATCTCCAATAGGGAAAAAAAAAGGGACATGATGGTTTCTTCAGCAATTGTAAGTAATAAGCTGCTTGAGGAATGATGAAGAAGAACAAACGAGTGTGTATTTTATGGGTCACACCTCAATTATCAAGCATTTCTCAATTAGTTCATTCCTATCACTAGAGATCAACTCCACTATATCTTGAGAACTACGAACCAACAGCCACTTAGGACCCACATTGCTTCAGATTAGACTATCTACTAGAAAGATTAACAACCATATCAATGATTGTGATCCAAATAGAAGTCATAATCCTGGAATTTCTCAACAACGAGAACTCACTTTATTCCGAGCGCAATTCTTCTAACGATCCAAACTCACATAAAATCAAAATCTTGAATCGATCATCTTATCAACTCCAACAACAGCATGCAGCGGTAATCTAATATTGAAGGCTGATAAATTTAAACGAACAAATAAAGGAAGTCAGTGAAGAAACAGAGATGGCATGATCTCGTATCACCTGAGATCCGTCCCAGAGCTGGCCCCAATACACACTGCCGAATCCCCCTTCCCCGATCTTGTTATCGTAATTGAAGTTGTTGGTGGCAGACTGCAGCTCCTTTAAAGAGAACACCCTCCAAGTTGAGGAATTCTTCTTCCACTTATCCCTCCTACATACCAAAGCCGCAGTCTTTTCGTCATCAAACCATCCAAAAAATCACCAAATACGATATACCTTCACCCGAATCCAATACCTAATCTGTAACATGTCAAAAGACAACGCACCTATCAGATGTCTTCCCACAGCAGAAGAAGGAACAGAGAGCCATCTGAAAAATATCCCAGTGCTCCGATGAAACCAAACCAATTTCACCAACTTTCCCGCTTCTCTCCTCTCTCTCTCCGCTCTGCTTTTCTGGGCTACAGCGAAGAGTGGGAGATCAACAGAACCGCGTTCTCTGCCAGCAATGCAGCAGAAGCCATGCCAAGTGAGTAGCCTTGGAACGACCGAAAACGGAGATCGAATACAAGGTGAAAAATACGATCTTGAGAGCGAGGGAGAGACCGTAAGGGTAGGAGGGTTTGGGAAGGCGAAAGCGAGAGAGACAACGCAAAGGAGCGCAGGGACGGAGGAAAAGACATGGCACAAATGAAAGAAAGAGCAGAATTAACAGCACACCGAACACAGCTTTCGGTGGTTGACGCTTTATTGGTATCATTATTTTTTAGAAATGCATCAGGCACCGACGAAACGTACCCGAAAAGATACCCTTACGATTCCGACCATCGATCTCGCAGAACACGTGCTTAATTGTTGATGGATCCTCTCCCCTTAGTTATTTTCGGACTAAGGTATCTTTTGCGGGTTTCTTTTCTGGGGTGTTAAAGCACTGCTATTTAATTTTGTGGCTTCTCGGTTTCGAATGGCAGTTTTTATCTTCGCTAGCAAGCCGAAGGAGAATCGTATATAGAAATGTCTTTTTTACTTTTAACAGTACCCGATAAACTTACCTTTCTTTTATTGGGCATAGCATCGGTCCCATGGGCCCGTCCTTGAGATCTGGTCCGCGGGTAACTGAAAGTGGTAAAAGAAAAAGATAGGGCTTCACATTCTACGTGGTTGTACTGTTGGATATTTTACTCGATATAGTGATGATTTACGCATCAATCCTTTCGAAATGTGGAAATAACATATTTGTCTTTGTAAATTTGGTATCACAAATATAGATATATTAATATACATATCTCTCCAAGTATAATATCCTTCACATATATCTATCTTGTTAACATCTTTTTTTTGGTAAGTTCTTGTTAACATCTTTCTAATAATCTTTATAAAAACTATAATTAATGTTAAATAATAGTTTTAAAAATATTTAACCATTTAAAATATTTCTAATATTTTCACGATCATATTATTTTTTAAATAATATTGTAGCTCCAACTAATAGTTATATGATAATTAGTTAATGTAGGTTAACCATACTAACATATGATAAATCATTATTTATCATACATGAGTACGTAAGTACTTATAAGGTTTTAGTGCTGAATTTGTGAACTCATATTCTAATATTAATTGGTAAGTCATTATTTATTTTTACAGGAGAGTCGAAGTCTTATGAACTCTCTTTCTAGCCTCAGTTAATCGGTCATCATTTGTCATTTTCAATATAAGAGTTTTCGAGAAATTATTTATATTTGAATGAATATATACGAAGTTTTTAGATTTTATAAAATATGTGAGTTAAACAGAATAAGCTATATGGCTATATATCCGTGTCATTAATTTTCCTCTAAATATAATCAACATGAGAAATACTAAGCATGATTCTCAACTACTAGTTTAAATTGAAAAAAAAATCAAAATTTAAATATTCAAACACATGAAATATCCCTAAAAGTCCTACCATTACAAGAGACTCATAAAATACATAAATATTGGCGATAAGAACATACATGTAGGTTTATGTGTATTTATATGGATATACAGTAAAGTTAAATCGAGGGAAAAACATAAAAATAGTTTACTATATATATATATATATATATATATATATATATATATATATATATATATATATATATATATATATATATATATATATATATATATATATATATATATATCTGATAACATGTTTCCTGCGATACAAGTTCTTGGATTCTTTAACATCTATATCAAAATTCTTCAAACATTTTAGACTCCCCGACAAAGCAATATTCCGAAAATACAGCTTTTGTGTTAGATTTCTTGCTCAACTCATGAGGGGTAAGAAGTTAAGCGTGGGTGGGCCACACATACTGTCTTCTTATGAATCCATTCTTGGTCACAAGTAGTCCTCGATGTGTAGGCATAAGAACATTTTTATCTAATGCGACATCCAATCTAGTCATCATCCAAAATAAAAATAATGAATAATACGTGTCCATTAATCATTTAAATGATATAATATTGCTACAACTTTCGTTTAGTTTAGGTTTGTGAGCCCACACATATATGGATAGCACATTAGATAAATGAAATCAGTCCATGCACAAATATAAAAACCATATTGAATAAATAAAATGCTTTTTTTATATCGTAATTATTACGTATATATTCCCTTCAAATATAATAATATAGATTTTTTACATTATTAAAAATGCACAAAACAATATTTTTAGTTTATCCTCCCATCGAATTTAAATTGATTGCGATTTAGTAGTTGGGAAGGAATAGAGATTTACGTTCAACACAATAAGAGAGAGAAGAATATTCTTCTTCATCTTCTTCGCCTCTAATCTTCATCTTTCCTGTTCTTATTTTGTGGGTCATCAGTTTCTACGTTCAGCAAGTCACAACAGAAGGTGATAGATAACATTTCATGCACGCTTCACTCATCATACAGAATACTAATAGAGATAAGACGAATCAGTTGGTGGGGCGAACGATGACACCTTTAACGATGAGGCCTCGCTTCCACTGTCCACTTTCGCACTCGAGCAAGGAGATCTCCATTTCTCCTGCTGCTTCGGGGCGTGTCTTGAGCTTGCACACTGTAAGAGCAATCCACCGTCCTCTAGGTTTCTCTAGCAGGCTCTCCTTGTGCTCTTCAACTCTTCCGTCGGGGAACTTCACCCTCAGATTCACCGGTGTTCCCCAGCCAGAAGCAGTTTCCTTGCTTATCATCACTTCGAAGAAGATATCGTACGTGACCGCAGGTGTAAGATGAGACATCTCAAGCTTTCCATGGATTTCCAGCCAACACACCTGTTTCAGTGATGCCACTTCGATCTCCACTTCCCTGACGAACAACAGGAACAACTGTTCATTCTCGGTGTCTTGCTTGGAAGAAAATTACAGTGAGGGAGGAAGAGATTACCCTGCTTCTTTCATCGGAAGCCACTGCCAGTATCTTGGGTCATCACCCCAAGTGATCGATAGGTCTCTAGCAACCAAAGCGAAGCAGTTTGCCCCAGTTTTCTCATCCACCCAATACTTCTGCATCACATGTGAAATGCATCAGCTGAATGTTTTTCTTCCTCTCCAAACTTGACAGGAATAAAACAAACAATAAACGAAGAAATTGATGCATGTTAATCACACCGAGGAGGACAGATGCTATGGCTAACCTTCCTGTTGTTGCTTAAGAAGCTGCCCGAGGAGATGTGGTCCTCGAGACTCTCATCCGTGGAGGGGTTTGCTGCCGTCCCACTGATGGCCTGAAACTTGTGTGGAACTTTGTTTTTGGCATCCTCCTTAGCTTCTCTCCTTCGTGATGACACAGCACCCATTGCCTACTAACACTTCTTCCTACCGATGCAGCCTTCACCAACAGGTGTTTATATAGAAAAACTAGTGACAAGAAATCGTAATTCCCAGGCAACGAATCATTCATATTACGAAAACGATTAGCATACTTCTACGGGAAGTTTAATATGGAGGAATCTCTAAAGCCAATTGTCCTCATAATTAAGCATCTTTTTTTCTGCCACACTGTGTATCTACTTTTTAACATCTAGAAAGAAAAAGGAACTATTCATCAGTTTAAGTCTATGACTGATTGATTGCCCACTTCGTGAGGAAATCATTCTGCACTCTAATATTCCCAGGAAAGTAGGATGAAGAAGTCATGTATTAGTCGATCTCCACTGTACCGCAATTGTAACAGTGTGTTTGACTTCTAACAGACATTTCTAATCAGCACATATTCTCTTCGGCTTTTACCATTTCTGTCGCGTCCCTGATTTATAAAAAAATAATAAATCATCATTTTTATTATTCTTATTTATACTCTTTTTTTTCATTCTAAATTCAAATTCATGTCTTTATATTAATAAATATTTTATTAATTAAAAAATTGGTAGAGTCATAAGTGACAAACAAATTTCTTTCATCGAAACTTATATTATAAAGTAATAGATTACTTAAAAAAAAATATAAGATAAAAACATATCAGCAATCACACATAATTCTTTAAGAAATCATAAAAATAACATTCACTATTCATAATATATATAAATATAAATTGTTTAATATGAAATAATAATATATCGATCTATTATAAAACTCATACATTAAAATAATAATAATAATTCTTATATAATAAAAATAATAATGCATTTGTTACATGCAACACATACATAATAATCATATAACAAAAACGCATATCACACTCGATGATGTACTCTTCCAATGACGAATGATGAATAAAGAGACATACTCTACGAGATGGATTCATTTCAGTAACAGATGGAGAGAACCTATATCATACTTCTGATAGTGGATGGAGTGGTATCCCTCACTAGCCCAAATGAGGACATATTTTTTTTCAATAATTGATAGATGAACTATCTAACCGTCACGTAGATAGGGAATCGCCCTATCTACACTCAATAGGATATATAAACAATCATGATCATTCATTTATTTATCCATTCATTCACATATGCATCTAAGAAATAGTGTGATAAATTATTATGAGGGACCATGATTGATGTATGATCTGCTAGACTATGTCAATTGTGTTGAATCTCGGATTTTGATGATGAAATCAATTGATGAGTTTGTGATCTAATATGTGTTTTGAGTGACGTAGGACTAGCTTCGATCAGGAGAGGTAAATTGATTGAAGCAAGAGGAATCAGATGTTGGGCCGGATTTTACATATTAGAAGATTGGTTGACATTCCGACAAAAGGATTTTGTGCCGTGAGTTTGGGCATCGGGCTAGAAGAATCAGACTTTATACTAAGGAGATCGAATATTGCAAGAAGTCAACATGCCGATTGAGCAATGCATTGAAGGAGAGGACGATGCGCCGGAAGAAGGAATGATATGTCGGACAACATATGATTTGTGCTGTGTAATAATTTGTCTAAATCAAATTAGTTTAGAGTTCTAATTGAGTTAGTTTGAATGTAATTAGGTTAACTCAATTATGGGCCCATTGGGCTTAAGATGGGGTTGTTTTGGGCTAAGAGAAAGATTCATTCAATGACCCAAAAGTTGGGTCAAGCGGTGGAACCGCCAGCAACTCAATCTATAAGACATAGTCTCCAAGACTATGTTAGGCGGTGGTATCGCCCAACACAGGCGGTGGTACTACCAATACCTCGAAATCTCGGGGATTTAAATTTTGGTTCTAATTTTTGAAGTCATTTGGGATATATAAATATCTCAATCTTTCCTACTTAAGAGAGCAAGAAAGTAGAATAAAACTTTGTAATTCGAAAGTTGTAAACCCTTGAAGAGTGTGAGGGAAACTTTATAAAAAGAGGGTGTAAAGTTTCTCTCCTGAGCATGTCAAAAGGAGAAAAGAGTTGTAAGAGAATAATTGGTCTTCACCCATTGAAGGAAGACCATTAATGAATGCCGATGGCCTCAATGGAGGAGGAATCGGGAATGGATGTATGTCACGACTACCGAACCACTATAAAATTAGTGTGCCTTCTCTTCTTTGCTATTTGCTTACTTTGCAACTACTTTACTTCTTCATCACTCTCCTACGAACATCTTTAAGCTTAAACATCTTTCCGATAGGGTTTTATCATATGAATTTTCACGATCGATGTAGTTCTCCAAAAGCACTAATTAACCCCTCCTTTTAGCATTAACTTGATCCTAACACATTGGTGGCTCCACACTGTAATGAGCTCATAGCTCTTTTAATATGTTGTATTTCCAATATGAACCAGTAGCATAGTTGCATATATTACATTGTAAGTTTATCAAATCATAGAAACATGAGACATCAATCTTTCAATAATCTTTAATCAAGCAGAATCCTAATTGAAATAGCTTAATTGACTTGAACTAGAGTTAATCAATTAGGACTTAATAGAGCCAACATCAAATCCTTATAACCGATCTAGAATCACCCTAGACTAGTCTAATTTAGATTTAATTAATTTCGATTATGTTAAGTAAGTTTTAGCTAGTCAAGTTGGTTAGGAATCATCGTAAACCAACTTTATCTAATCAAGCCTATCTAATTCAATCAATTAATGAGCTCAAACTAATAAAAAGAGAGAAAATTAGACTATGTCGTATAGTGTTAATCCAAACCGAACAAACAGTCTTGAATGGGTAATATAGGCAGCATGTGCTTGTCCCAAGTAATATATTAGATTAAGGCATAATGTGCTAAATAGAGAAGCGACGATGTGTTTAGCGCTAATCACATAGTTGGGTGGGCCTAACTTTATGGACTAGTCTGAGCTTCACTCACAAGTTGGGTCACGCTTGGCTCGTTGGTTGGGTCATACCTAGACATATGAATTGAGATCGTGTCTGCTCACATTAATTACGTTGTACTTAACCACGTAAGTCGAACCATACTTCATCACATGGGTTAGGTCATACATTGTCACATGGATTGAGTCTTACACGACCACGTGAGTTGGATCGTACCTAGCTATAAAGACTGATTTATATAGGACCACAAGGGCTGAATCGATTCGGTTTGACAAATCAACCTAACTCAGGTTAGACCTTAGTTACACTATTCTTATCAAATTAGATTTTAATATTTTAAATTATCAAAGAGTAACTTAAATCCATGAATTAAAAATTTTAAATTCATGATATTAAATTTAAAACTAATTAAATTATAAAAATTCATACATAATTTTTGAAACACAAATATATCTAATTAAATAAATTAAAATTATTATGTTAATCCAAAAATAAGAATTTTAATAATTAAATCAATCTTGAAATTCACTTAAATTTAAAAGACTATCATAACTCAAATAATCATTCTAACATCACAATTCAATTATCATTATTTATTAATCATAATTTTAAAATTAAAATATTGTTATACATCATAAAATTATAACAATCCTAATATCAAATATTTTAAAATATGATTCAAAGCTGATTAAAAAAGAGTAGAGGATTCTACCTCTCCTTGATTTTCTTTTCCTCGGGATCATCTATTAAAGAAATCATTTCGTTAATATTCCATTGTCATACTTATCGAGGAACGAAGGAGGAGGAGCCCCTTTATAAAGGAGAAGGTGAGATTTTTTTTCAAAAAATAAGTAATAATTTAATTTTTATTTTTAATTTATTTTCATATTACTCACACACAAAAATAGAAATATAATATTCATTTTTTATAGTTCACACATAAAATAAAATATAAAATATTTATTTTTTTATAATCATATCACTCATTAGGAAATAAATTATTAATAATTTAATTGATCGATAAAATTCCTAACTTGTCTAATGATTAAAGAAATCAATTTTAATATTCCTTAACCATACTACACAAACAAGAGAGTTAATAATTTAAATAAAATAATATATATAATAATTAATTTATATTAAGAGAAAAAATTATCGGTGATTAGTTCAATATCGAAAGTAGACAATATTAAAATTGACTTATAAGGGTCTAATGAGCATGCTATTATCAACTTCAGTTTAAGTATTTTTATCAGTGGTTTAGACTAAACGAATTTGATAGGCCAATTAACCCATGATACCCAAGTCATGACATTTGATATTAGAATTAACCTAATATTTGGGCATGATAAGGGAGATTAAGTGAGAAGACTCATCATGGTGTGGAGTTATCATTGAACTACATCTCACGTGGGTGATAGGGTTTAATCTGAACAAGGTTAAGATATATACGGGAAGATTACATCATTTTGTTATTCTCAAAATTTAAGATTGGTAGTCTAGATATTTTTATCATTTCTTTAACAACCAAAGAAAACCTTAAAATATATGATAATTATATTTTCAAAATCTTTGTTTTTTTTTTCCTCAAAGAGATGGTGTTTCTTGTTAAGCAATATCTATAAACTTTTAATAAAGATTTAAAAGAAATATATTAGAGAAGGTCGTATAGAAAGGAAGAGGTCATATCGAAAGGAGAAAGAGAGTTTAATAAATAATATATATATATATATATATATATATATAATATAAAACTAAGATAAAAATAAAAAATAAAGAGCACATATTTATATATTTTCTAGCTGGAAAAGTAAACCTATAGAAAAACGTACAATAATTGAGATCGAGATGTTGACCGTGACCCACGGTTTCACCTGGGTTTTATTAGACAGAAACCGAGCCCTGGTGGGACCCGCTTCGTGGCCCACTACTGTCTCCGTCCGTGTGGGAAGGTGGGTGGCGGCGAACTAGTTGGAGAAGCACGATGAGCAACACTTCCAAACAGAGCAAGAGTTACTCACCGATGTACCGGCTCTGTGATTCTCAATAGATGGGGCCAAAGGATGGGACCCAGTTCTGTCTCCAATCACAGGGTAGGTAGTGGCTGATGTAGGTGAGGAGTTTAAAGCACGACTCGTTCGAGATAGAAAAGCGACACGTTTATCAGGACCGTAGACTCGGCTATGGTTTCTTTGACGGACGCTAAATAGTTAACGGACGGAGGGAGATACATAATACGTTCGCGTTATCCGACCCCTCTCCCTCCTCTCGTCGCCTCTCCACCCGTCTTCATTGCGCCTCCACCTCAATTTATCCCAAACCCAACTCTCCCCTCCTCTCCTTTCTTTATTCCTTGCCTTCAATTCGAAATAGATGGAGATAGACTACGCGAGAGGAGGAGGAGGGAGATGGAGGGTGTCGTCAAGATAGCAGGTAATCTTGAACTTCTTGTTTTGAATTTTTCATTTAATTTTTCTACTATTCGGTTTTTTTGGTTATACTGTTCATCTGAAATCTTTATTTTCCTCATCAGGGTTGATTCGATTCGCGCCCCATTAAAATTGGACCAGAAAGAGCCGACGGTGATGAGATCTCCGGTGTTGTTGTGCTGCTCTCCCTTCTTGCGAGGGTAATAGAAGATGCCATCGACCTACTTGCCGAAGCACAAAGGGTTGCAGACCTCGTCCGAACTCCTGCGCAGCCGCGGACGGAGCTTCTTGTTCGGGAACACCTGCTTCGTCCTCTCCGAGCCCTTCTCCGCGCTCGGCTCTGGCTTCCATCTCCTCTCGAGGCCGTCCTCCAGCGATTGCAACCGTCGTGCCACTCAATCCGGCATCGGGACGCTCCTTAGGAACGTCAATAACCAGCTTTCGCAGCCGGCGCAGAGGTTTCCGTTTCGGTGGAGCATAATGTCCGCCAGCAGCGCTTTCTTGCGAGGGTCCGATTCCTTCGCCAGGCACCTGGCGAAGGATAACGCCAGATCTGGGAATGGTCTGAGCGGTGTGATGCGGGTCGATATTGGTTATAGCTACAAGGGCCTTGACCACTGCAGGAGAGCGAGTGGGAGCTTGAAAAATCGGGAACCTTGGGGTACTAATATGATCTACAAGTGTTTCTGGTCTAATGCATATGGGTTGAATTGGAGATCGAAATCCTTGGTGGATCCGGGGAGTCAAGATTATCGGACATCATGTACGGCACCTTACTCTGCGGGGGTGGCTCCTGATGTATCCTTTGATGCAGCCATGCATGAGGAGCAGCTTCAGACTCCTGATCTCAACTCTGAACAGTATGTTACTGGACATTTTCCCCTTTCATTTTCATACTACTTGGCCTGCTTACTAGGTTAGCTGCGATTTAAGAATTCATGATTTGCATATTGCTATTCTATTGCAGCACAACACATTTTTTAGTCACTGATGCCTGTTATCCTACTGTCATTATATGTTGTGCGGATCACTAAAGTCCATCCAATGGTTCATCACATGGTTAAACATGATAATTTATGATTCTGGTGCTCTAAAGTTTCAATAGATGTAACAGTTCATGAAAGCTTGTGATCAGATTATGCAGGATATACTGACTTGTCTTATCACTTATGTTTATTAGACCCTCTCATGTACCAGCGTCATGTTGGTCACATACCAATATCTTTGATTATAGGTCTTAAAACTGGTTTAAAAAACAAATGTGATTCTTTTAGGAAAAAAAGGATTCACTAGAATGATAATAAATTCACCACAACATAATACAAAATAAAAAAAATCTGAGTCCAATCCACCTTGTCAGATTGGTAGAGTATTGGTATGTTAGGTGACACTGATCTATAATGTGCAGGATCATCGAAAAAGAATAACAAATATATAAGTACCAGTTGGAGCAAGCAATATGCTTTGATAGTGGCAATAACCAGTGCAACTGGTATTTAAGACCTTGGATAATAATTTCTGTTCACAAATCCATCCTTGTCTGTGCTGTTAGCTCTTTGTTTGGTCCCACCTTTTCTTTTTTCTAGGTTACAGAAAAGGGAGGAACAGGTTCACTGTCAAATGCGTGATGATCCTTGGTTGAGCTTCAAGAAGTGTTTTTATTTTAATTTCCAAAGCTTCTCATCAACTTATCATCTAATATTGCTCATTAGCATCATATTTAAAAATATGTATCATACCAGTCTATTAGAAATGTTATGTTTTGTTCCTGTATTACCTTTTTGTCTCTTTCTTAATGACTAGCACTAACAAATAATCATTCAGGGTGTTAAGAGATGCCTGTTTCGTAGTTTACAATTGCCTCTATTTTTCCAATGTAATTCTTTTTGTCTATCTTAATTGACTAGCACTAACAATAATCATTCAGGGTGTTAGGAGATGCTTGTTTCATAGTTTACAATTGCTTCTATTTTTTTCCAATGTAGTTGGATTGTCCATCATCATTTGTTGATTCATTTGTTGGATGATATTCTTCCAAATTTTCTTTAAGTTTCTGTTCTTTTCTAATACGTTTTTTTCACCTCTTAAAGAAGTTCGTTAAAGAAAGTCTTCGGTGGTGATTTCGCCTCTATTTTTGCATTAACTTGCTGATGAAACTACTACTACAACTTTTATAATTTTCTATTTCTGTTGCAGAAAAATTCTAGGTGACAAGTTCTTAAAGCTGCTCTCTGGATCTTGTTATCTACCACACCCTAAAAAGGAGGAAACTGGAGGAGAGGATGCTCATTTTATTTGTGTTAATGAGCAAGTCATTGGTGTGGCAGATGGTGTTGGTGGTTGGGCTGATCTTGGTATTGATGCAGGACAGTATGCCAGAGAACTTATGTCTAATTCAGTAAACGCGATTCAAGAAGAGCCAAAAGGCAGTGTCGATCCTGCAAGGGTTCTTGATAAAGCCTACTCAATAACTAAAGCCAGGGGATCTTCGACAGCATGCATCATTGCACTTACTGACCAGGTACTTACATTTTTATTTTTGATCTGTCTTTCCTTGTAAACATATCAGTTAATAACATTTATTTCCAACAAATCTCACAGTGCTTTATTTTCCAATGCCATGGTTTATTAGCACAAGTATTTTAAATTTATTCTGTTTCCTTAGATATAGTTTAAATAAAAATATTGTTCTGTATTGTTCAGCTTGTTTTTTGCCATGTCCATTTGCATTAAACTTACTCCCTGTATCTTTGATTTGTTTGTTTCTCTGTCATGGTACTGTTTCTCCAATACATTTTTGTTTATGTAGATTTTATTAATTAGTTTTGATTTTTTTCACTATTGTGCCTTTTAAGACCCAAAGGATACATTTTTGTCTTAGTACTGTTCCTGCTTTTACTTTTCTCTTCTGGTTTAATCAGGTTCATATTTTTGAGCATTGCGCTCTAGTTGTTTTTCATTCTGTTTATCATGTTTTCTATTAGCAATGGTGATCCAATTATATTTCACCTTCCATCCCTGTATTGGCAAATATAAACAAATTGGGATTACAAGTTAACTGTTGATTTAAGCTAGAGGATATATTCTTTTTATTCAAAGGTCACATATTGAACAATGATTTCGAACTTAATTAGAAAAATAGAGAATGCACGAGGGACCATTTCAGATTTTGTAGAAGCTGGATGGAAAATGGTGATTGATTTAGAGTATAAGATTTAGGGCCTCAACTTGCACAGATGGATGTTGGAATAATTTTGGGTGGATGTAACGGAACAAACAAGGAGTTTGCTAGGATTACGTTAGTTTTACTCTCTAGGAAGGAATAATTGTAAGCGTATATTGTTTGATGGTGATTGATGGATGAACGCATTTATCAATATACTTGATATCAAGCTTGCCTTAGACACCCTCAGTGGATTGAGAACAGGAAGGGGAAGAGAGGTCAACAGTCTCATTTGGCAGGATGCTCTTGGTACATTTCAAGGTTTGCATATAACAAGTCCATTTCGGCATAGATTGTAAGGCTCCAGATTGAAATTTTTAACTGTGATTCCTAATACAAGAAAAATCTTTTCAAAAGATGAAAGAACTATTACTCGCTCTAGTTCTCTAATTGTGTGCCTTTAGCACAATTAATGAACATAAAACATTACATATGGATATATTGTCTGATCCATCTGCAACTTACCTGAGACACATAAAAATATATGATTTTTTTAGTCTCTCTATATTAGTGTTAGCCAAACTGATGTATTATTCTGGTAGGTATTGCCAGATGATATATATTTCACTTCTAGAGATTAATATGTATCCTCCGGTTAGCATGAAGCTGATATTCTTCTGCTATCATATACAGTGCCAATTTGTTAGGTCTCAATTATTATGACATGAGCGACATCCAAGATGAAGCTACATGGTACACATTAATAATACTTTTTCTTGGCATGACACTAAAATCATTGATGCATCTATTTTCCATCATATACAACATGTTCTCAAACCTAGCACAAGATAATGCTGTACAGATGCGTAAAATTGTAGTTGAAATGCCTTGCTAAATTGTCTCACCATTTTGTTATCATGAATTATGAAACTTGCAAGTGTATAATAAAAATAAACTCACATATTTTGCTTTTTTTTCTACAATTACGAAAATTTTATGCCTATTCATTTTTTTTCTTTCTATTTGCAGGGCATTCATGCAATCAATCTAGGAGATAGTGGCTTCATAGTTGTGAGAGATGGGTGCACGATCATTAGGTCACCTGTACAACAGCATGATTTCAATTTCACTTATCAGCTTGAGAGTGGTAATGGCAGTGATCTCCCCAGTGCTGCACAGGTCAGTTGGTTTCAATGGCTTCTCCTGTTATTCTAGTGAAGTGCAATAATATATCTATTAGGTTCTGGGACAGTTTTAGTTGATAATGAGTGCTTGATATCATGGCTTCTCCTGTTATTCTAGTGAAGTGTAATAATGTATCTATTGGGTTCTGAGATAATTTTAATTGATAATGAGTGCTTGGTATCATGAGTAATCTGTCATAGTGTTACACTTATATTTCTCCAAACAAACCTTTAAACTTGTGATTTCATTCTATAGGAACATGTAAAAAAATGGACACTAGAAGCTAAAAAATGAACTAAAAGGGATAATAGCTTAAGCTGACAAAGTACTGGGTGGTACAGCACCAGTGCCAGGCATACTGGGTGGTGTGTCACTCCTTATAGGTTTACCCTAGTCCATGTACCCAATAACTGGTCGAATACCGGACTGTACCAGGAAGTTTTGTGAACCTTGGTATTGATATTGAATTTCTTAACATCTTCCTTTATGTACATGTCCAAGTTTTGTAAGAGATTAAGAGATACGTTTTCTTTTGTTCTCTCATATTCTTTGTTTCTGTCTTGTATGTTGGTGAATTAACATTACATCAATGTTGGTAAATGACCAACACTAGAGCTGCAACAAATAGCAAATTCATTAATAGCAACATCTTCTCCATTTCATGATCATATCCACAACTTTTATGTCTTTGTCTTTTACTTTTTTTTCCTTCCCTCACAAATAGCATCATATTTTCTTTCTTTTGTTAGTCAAATTGTCTAGAATGCACAAATGGCTTGAGTTTGATTGATCAAACTCAATTCTTATCAAAACCTAACTATAAGGCCAAGAAATTAATGAAAACCAGATCACCTTGAGTGGTACCAATGCATATTGGACATATCATAACAGGAACAACAGTTGCAAAATATGATACTCATATTAGGAGATTGCTACTAGGGAAGTTATCACGAGTTAAACTGGGGTCCTTTTTCTTCAAAAATCTATATTTAGTCCTGAGTAAGGTTTGTAGAGCTTGCTTATTAGTGTGCTTATAATGCTTGCTCTTAACACAATTCAAGCAAAAACTAATTATTCTTTTATTTTCATTCTAGGTGTTTACCTTTCTTGTTGCATCTGGTGATGTCATCATTGCTGGAACGGATGGACTGTTTGATAACTTGTACAACAATGAAATTACGGCTGTTGTCGTCCATGCCACAAGAGCTGGCCTGGGGCCTCAGGTAACAGCTCAGAAGATAGCTGCACTTGCACGACAGCGAGCACTGGATAAAAACCGGCAAACTCCTTTTTCAACTGCTGCCCAAGATGCTGGATATCGATACTATGGAGGCAAACTTGATGACATTACTGTTGTCGTCTCCCACGTCACTGCATCTGATGCTTAATGGGAACACTCATCTCACAGATTTTACAGCTCCTGGTTCTGGAAACTACTATGGATATCTGCATAATTTCTTGTTGCTGTATCAAAGTTTAGATATGAGAAAATTGAATGCTTTAATCGATAATTTTTCGTCCTTTTTAGTTTAGGTTCTATCTATCAGTTCTTCAGAGCAAATGGGTGACTCAACCTGTAGTTAGAGCAATAAGTGAACTTTACAAAGATTTATCCGGGAGAGTCTTGAGTTATCCAAGACCGTCACACCGTTACCATGATTCATATTATGGTATCTAATATGGATTTTGTTGGTTCGTGATTGTGAGGTATATATAGGAAACGAAAGAAGGTTTTGTTTTACTTCTGAAGACTGGATAAATGCAGACATCAAGCAATCATTTCTCGACGTCAGGTATCAGTAGTGCATGCTTGACTGAACCACACGAATGGATTAGCTCATTAGCCAGTTCAGGTAATATGCTGCTGCAGATAAGAGTTGTCAGTTTGCTGAATGCACAAGTTGCAAGTAAAATGTGGCTTTCTGTCTTTTTTTTTTTTTTTAATTTCTTTCCTTTAAGGAATCTATTGGATGATGAAGACTTGTTTATACTCAAATGTTTCATCTAAACAGCCTTCGTTGATAATATTGATTAAAGGAATTATGCGGTTTGTTTTGGAAATTTGTGCTCTGAGACAGCTCTTAGTTTCGTAATTCAATTGATTGTGTACTAGGAAAGTTTTGATCTGGAGTTGTACCCCTAAGCATCAATGTCAATTTTGTTCACTCGAAATCCTATGGAGTTCATATATGCTCCAGGAGAGCCTTCAAATTATTCCCAAAATATTACCAAATGTGGGTAATTATTGTTCAAATGGTGAAGAACTAAAGAATCTTTGATAGTTTATCGTAAGATCTTGATTTGCAATTACTTATCTTTTGCAAAAAAAAGAAAAGAAAATTATAAACTTGGTATCTCACTGTCGAAGGTGGAGTGGAGTAGGAAGCTCTCTCTTGGATCTACATGTAAAACAATTATTTGATTTTGTTCGACGAAGCAACAAGATAGATGTGATGATAAATCTATCTGCGTCAAACTGGCACCTCCATGACTTCATTTCTTCTCAGTATCATGTGTTTTCTGCAGATCCATGCAATATTACCGGTGTCACTGTACCTCACCCTCCATAAGCCAAATCTCTCAGCTATGTCCTTTCCGGTTGCAATCCTCTGAGAGTTCAAGAAATCCAGTAGCCATTGCTGGGCACCTACCACCTCCTGCGCCATGTTTCTCTCTCCACTTCTGCTTCTGAACCTTCTTCCTCCTTGTCCGGTTGCTGCGTATCCGATGGCCCCGGCGGTCATGGCGGCCGCCCCTCCGTACAGAAGCGACGAGTGGATCAAGTGAGCGAACTCCTTTGCCAAATCAGGTATCATCTGCCCCATCCCTGCCACAACGTGCGCGCCTATCTTGAGAGCAAAAGTCAGGAGCTTCATCAATCCGCTCATGTAAGGCAGCAAGCACTTGATCGCCTGGTTATCTACCTGCATCAGCTCACAGCCCATCTGGTCTTCCACCACATGCATCTCCCTCTTGAACTCGCACAGCATGTGCAGCCGAAGCGACGTCATGCCCGGAAGCAGTGTCGTGATCAGTCTTCTGGAGTTGTTCTGTACCTGGACGAAGTAGAACAGACGCGGCACCTTCCTTTCTTCCAACTGGACGTCGAAGCTCACGAGATAGTCGACCTTCCTGTGAAGCTCGATGAGAAGCTGATGCTCGTAGTATCTGAGTCCTTGAATCTCCTGCTTCAGATCCTTGATTTCCTGCTCCAGAACTTTCAGCCGCTGCAGAACTACTTCTACGCCCTTCGCGATGCCCGATAGAGAGGGTTCGATGGTGTGTTGAGCGTCGTTTACGACCACTTTGGCAGACTCCTGCGAGCTCTCAAATGGCACGGCCAGCTCCACGGCGAGATGATGCAGATCGTAGTACCTCCGGTGTAGCACCTCTCGGAAATCCACATCGGACAGTAGACCTCTTGCATAATCTGAACCAGACTGCAAGATGAGCTTGTTATTGCTCACGAGTGAACTCCAGGTGTGCTGGTAATCGTACATGCTGTCTGCGGGCATGGAGAGCAAAGCCTGCTTTATCTGTTGCAGAGGCACACACTGGGTTTTCCTCGACCTCGATGGTATCAGATATCTGACACAGTCTGGCCTCATAATGTTCTCTGCGAAGGTGATGCTGGGGCACATACTTTGGATTGCTGGGATTATGAGATGGTGGAAGAGTCTGAGAGTTTCCGTGACGGTCTTCGTAGAACACGCAAGAACATCGATGTAGGAGCCGAGTTGACCCCCAATTTCCACTCTGACATGGACTCCATTGATGATCATGCAGATGAGGTTTCTCTCTAGGCTGTAAACTGCACCTTGTTGGTTCTTGGATCCCAGTATTTTGTTGTATAGATGCACCTGAAATTTAGCTCACAATATATCATAAAAGGTATGATGTTTCTATAGCTAGAAAGCCATGCTTGTGTAACAATCTCAAGATCTAACATAGTTTACTGTCATGCTAGAGTTGAAGCTTTCACACCATGACAATGTAATGTCTTCCCTAACAAAACTATTCATTGTTCTTCATGCAAATGGGTGGAAACACACACCTGTAGTCTGGGAAAGAAGCCTTTTGTCAGAAACATGTGCCAGTGATCACATTCCAGTTGCCTCCCAACATAGACACAATCAGGAGAGCTCGGTTGCCATCCCTGATTTCTTCCTCTGCCTTCTTCAAGAATTGATGGTATCAGAAGAAGAGTCTGTGGGTCACCAGGATCTTGTTCATAGCACAGTTCCAATTTTAGCATCATCTTTATGAGATCACCAGCCTCCATATTGTCGTACACTTTTGAGCCCATCAGAGGATTCTGATGCTGCATTGTTCTTCTTAAGATCTTCTCCAGGTCTGTCCTGCTCACAAAGCCAATTTTCTCGAATCTTTCCATGTTTGCTGCATCTAATGTTACCAGCTGGCTGAGCACCTCTCCGAAGAACCATTCGTAGTCCAAGACCAGAAACCCGAGATCGTCGAAGAAGATCACCTCTCCGATGTGGTGCAAAGAATTTGCTACTGCACGCCGCCGCCGCTCCACCCTGTCGATGTTGTTGTGCCTCGATCGAATTCTCAATGCTGGGACTTTAAGCTGGCACAACTCACCGAATTCCTTCCATCTCAACGCTGGCTTGTTCAAGTTTTCAGACCTCCAATTTGACAGGATTGTTCGCAGGTCATCGCACAACTCAAAGACTCGGGGAACCCTTTGGAGGATGGTTTCACTGGTTTTTCGCAGATGATGTGCGAGTTTGCTCACTGACATGGATGATCTTGCATCTACCATGAAGACAGTGGGATAGAAATCCACAAAACCTTGGAACCTCTCCTTGAGTCTTTGTATGGAATTAGCAGTTGACTGCAGGACGCCCGATTGCTGCGACACTCTGTCGGAGTGGGTGAGAATTATGGTGACATATGGTAGCATGGACTGTGCCGTTGCCCTCCTGGAGTTTGAAACTATGAACTTGAGCCAGTAGAGGAGGTCATCCTCAATCTCCTCTGGGCTCTTCGGTTCTTTGTTGGCAGGCTTTTGGAGCAAGCTGGATACTATCAGGAAGAACGAGGGGCTTCCATAGCCTGGAAAGAAGAGGTCATGTAATGCAAAGTTCTCATGTTGACCAGCGAGGTTCCAGATCGAGATCTTTATATCACCATCATATATAGTCTTTATCTTGATGACTGCCCTTCGCATGATCTGCTCGATAGAAGTCACCAGACTTCTCATCTGATCCGCGTAAGGTAGCTTCGAAGAGTTCATGTTGCAGAAGATGGAGTTACACAGGGTGCTTTTTCCTGCATATGAAGATGAACCCTTCGCATCAGGATGGACTAATCTGTTCTTTCGAGATCTACAACTAGCATGAATTCAGCATGATAAAGATGAACAGAAAATGATCGGTGAAGCTAGGTACGATGAGCAGTGGTGAAAACATGCCTGCATCTTCTTGGCCACAGAGGAAGATTCTGCAGCATCTGGGCATGGTGAGTGGCAAGTCATCAACCAAGTCATCCTCTGCCACCATGCTCCCGTTCTGCCCCAGCTTCTCGTAGATCCCATCCGTCTTCCCAGCGATTTGCAAAGGTGTTCGACCAAGATCGACCTCTTCGATCCAAGGATTGACCTGCAAGGTCTCCATTATGGCCTGCAACACCATTTCTCCTTGAACCCCTGCACACCCTTCCAAGGATAGCCACCGTAGTGTTGCATTTCTTTCCAAGATCCTGAAGATTTTGACGATATCATCTGGCTTCAAACTAGCATCACCGCAGATGCCCAATCGAACAATGGTCTGGTTCGTCTCCAGCATTCTAAGGATCGCTGCTAAACCTGCTTTTCCGATCTTTGTCTTCCCTCCCCCGAAAACCAATGATCTCAATGTCGTGTTCGCTTGATTTTGCAGCGCAGAGAACCTGCTCAGGGGACACAGCAGATGCTCCACACCGACTCCAGTCAACCAGTTCTGATCCAGATGCAAGTTCTCTAAGCTCTGGTTCATGAAAAGCCCAGCAGCTACATACACCACTGCCTTGTCTCTAAGGCAAGTTCTTGACAATCTGACATCTTTCAGGCTTGTGTTCTGTTCTAAGGCCACTCTGAACTCCTTCGCCCACCTCGATCTCAGACGAATTCCTGACATGTCTAGGGTCCTCACAGTAGAATTCCATGCCAATGCACAGGCCACTCTCCGGGAACCTGAAGCCTCAAGCTTGTAGATCCTCAGGGTGTTGTCTTCAGGGGTGAACTCGACTACCTTGGAGCTCCTGTCACCATTATCTCTACTCCATATATGAACCTCCATATTCCGACTCCTTGCTAGTATTGCGGAGATGAGCGGTGTTGCAGTGATGGATTCCTTGTCGAATACGATCAGCAGTTTTAGTGTTGGGTTCACCTCAATCGCTCTCGCGAGGTCTTCGGCTCCTCTCGAACCGATCGAGTCCTCCCATATCTGGAGTTCTTCCAGTGTGTCGTTCTTCGTCAACGCCGACGACAGAAGGCTCGCACCGGCCGCCTCGATCCGACACTCGGAGAATATGACTGCTTTGATTGCTTTGTTTCTTTCGAGCATTTCTGATAGCTCTCGCACGCCTTCGTTGCGGAACCTGTTTCTTTGGAACTCCAGGTATGTGAGGCTTGGACTGACATCGAGCAACGAACACAAGCTCTCAAGTTGCCTCTGCTCCCACTGCATTCCATTAAATGCCAAGTTCATGAGATTCTTGAAGCTGCCCCCTTGCACTGCCATCTCACCAAGAAGCTGACAGAGGAATCGAGCACCTTCTCTGTTCGTAGAGATGTTGATGCTCATCGAATTCTCTGCTATCTGGCAAGAGCTTGAACTGATTTGAGACTGGTGGAAGTGAATATTTTGCAGAGAACTGCTCGCTGACCTGAGTGCATGCAGAGCCTCATCAATACCGCTGGTGGCTGTGCTGGATGACATCGGCTTCTCTGGATCAAGTGAAATCCTCGCCACATGAAAAGATGATGTTTATGATCATAGAACAAGCTATGCAATCCTTGTGGTAAGCTGCAGATCGTGCAGTTCCATCACACATCTGCTACCGACTTGCAACTCTGGGGGCATCATCAGGTTCTTGTAGAACTACTTCATGAGCGGAAGAGGAAGATGTGCAGTACTATTCTTGAGTTCAATTCCAGATGCTGTGATGAAAGATTTTGCATGACCAGCGTGAGTGAAGCTTCTCTTGCATTGGTTAAGCGGAATCTATTCCAGCAGGCTGTCAAAAAGGAAAAGGAAAAGAAGAAAGCAGTTCACTTGCTTCCTTAGCATGGTTTCTCTTCCTTGCTGAAGAGAAAAGAATCGAACAAAGCGGATGAAGGAGAAAGAAGTGTGCAGATGCAGGTCGAAAACACCTGCTTAGAACTGGGACATGATAGTTCTTTCATACGAGTGGTCGATCCTTCAATCTTTTGACCTTACTCGAACAAACATCAAAATTCACAAAAGAAATATGACGTCACAAATGTAGTATTTTATCTTCGTTATTCTATAAATAATTTCTTTGAGTTCGTATTTGGATCCTACATTTTTTTTGGATTCGGATTTTTAGATAGATCCGACCCGATAACACAGAAGCTCTTAATCTCTTCCGTGTAGTTGACTCCGCAGAAGGCTGCGTTGGTCGGCGGTGAGCGGAGACGGAAAGCAATATGGTGGTCACGATCGATCCCAAGGTGTGGCATAAGGCCGCTGCAATCTCCGGTACAAATCGTCGTCATCAACCTCTCTCTTTCTTGCTTCGTTACTTCGTTTCGAGATCGATTTAGATTCTTTGTGTTCTGCAACGGAATCAGGCGTTGCTGCGCTTGGCCTTGGGACTTACGGCTTTCATGTCTTCAGCCCCCAGAACCCATCTTTCAAAGAGGTATGAGCTGTACTCTGTCTCATTTCTTCGATTCTATCAGATATCTTTGGGTCTCTCTATTGTTATGATTTCTGTTTCCCCTTCTTTCTTGTGGTCGTCGAACGATCAACAATGGAAGGTTTGGCGCACCGCCGCCCTCTACCACTTGGTCCACACGGCCGCCTTGGTTGGAGCTCCGATCACCAAATTCCCCAACATCGTTAGTCTTCCCTCACTCTCCCCCTTCTGAATTTGATGGGTAAACGATCATCGTTTGTGCTTAATCTCTCTATTTATGCAGTTTGGAGGGCTTCTGACTGCCGGTATCTTGGCCTTCTCGGGATCGTGAGTATATATGGATAGAAATTAATATGATTTTGCTTGGTCCCTTTTTAATGCGCTTCTTTATAAGTGTGTGCATATACATGCATATATAGATGGAAAGAAATAATCATTCATGAATTTTGATTTTGATTGCTCGTTTTTGGTGATTTTGATATGTTAAGATTATTGCTACAAAGAAAAAAGACAGAGCTTCTGCTTCTACATTTTAAATGATCAATGGATTTAGGTTTATAAGACTAAAAATGGATAGTCCCTTCAAACTTGTCATAGCAAATTTTGTAGAAGAATTTTAAAGTTATTAAGTGTTACAAAACTGGAGCTTCTGAACAATATATTTAACTCGCGGCACGTGAATGAAGAATGGGCTAGATGAAAGAGTCTTTGTAGATGCAGTCTCTAGTCTTCAAGGACTAGCTAAGTGGCTCAAAAGTGAGACAACATCTAGTTTTATTAGAGTTCTGATAAAAAAGCATGCAGTAATCATAAAAAAAAAAATCTGAGTATGAGTTCTGTCCTTGTGCTTTTCAGACGAAAGTCTTTCTAAGACTAAATCAATTGCTTTAATTTGTTGGAATTTTGAACAAGAACTAGTTCCATGGTAATCTTTCCCCTCGTTCTTATACTTTTTTAGTTAGACCTAAATGATTTTATTCACATTTAAAGGGCTTGTATAGGGAAAATGAAGAAGCAATGTTCTCAGTCACACTGGAAGAAAGGTATTTTCTAGTGGAAATAGGCCTTCTTTAGTACAACAATAAGACATAATTTGAGAACTGCTGCTTTTTAGAATGAATTGTTTCAATACAACAACGACAACAAGAAGAAATAGGCCTTCTTCAATGGTGAATTTTTATTCATCATATTCTTATTCTTCATCTATGAATGAAACTCCTGTTTTCTAGAAGAAAATTTGTTCCATATGCTACTCTATTAATTGTTAATGACAACATTTATTGATAAACAAATCATTTTTTTCGCCTCATGAATAATGAGAGAGAATTAGACATGGGCACGGATAAGATGATATTTGCTTAAAGAATTGAGCAAAAGGAAGAGTAACCAAAGTTGTTTGTTCATAATATTATTTCAGATCTTCTTTGTTCTTTTATCCTCAATAAAATTCATTTATGTGGTATCCACCCGGATTACGAGTCATTGGTCTTGCAATATACATCTGCAGAAAGATGGCTTTATAAATTAATTCTAATAAATCTGTGTAAGTGAACTAATTCTGTTGAGCAGCAATTCTGAGTTAATCTCTCAACCTAAAAGATCAAGAGCAATTCATGCTGTTGATGCTTCTTTGAGTGGAAGTTTCAAGCTGAAACTAGTTAGTTATCGGACAGTATCTCATTACAAGTGTCCGTGATGTCTTTAGGTGCTACATGGCGGCTTATTTTGAAGACAAAAATTACTCTTTTCCTGCGCCATTTGGTGGATTTGCATTTGTTGCTGCTTGGGCTAGCTTACTCTTCTGATGTATATAATGTACATTCGGGAATTTTATATTGCATGAAAGCAACAGTGCAGTATGCCAGTTACTCTTCTGACATATTGCATGAATTTTATATATGCTCTCTGTGCCTCGGTGCAGTATACTGGTCTATTTAAGATTGTAATCATTGTCTTAAATAATTGGATGTTTTCAGTGATACTTTTTGTTGCTTATAAAGTGTTCAAACTCTTTAATATTTGGCATTAGTTGCAGGCTTATTCAATCATAAGTTTCCTTGCTTACCATGTCATGCAAGCATCTATAATTTTCTGGTGTTATAACCTTATTCTCAAAGAATCATAGCAACTGCACTGTAGTAGCAAGTTCCTCCATGGCTTTTGTACTTTTGCCAGTAGCTACTGATGGAAAATAGCAAGGTTTCTTTGGTTGGAATTGGATCATCCTGCAATCTGCAACAGCATCTGGTGTTTGTTCATGTGCTGTTCTCTTTTCCATAGGAAGCTATAAGGTATTTCTTTCCAAAATTGTCGATTCAATCTTCAACAAAAGATTGATATGATAATTAAGATAATAAATGAAAATGGGGTGAAAATTTTTTGGAGGGACCGTTTCAACTTTATTGTATGTAGACACACCAACATACTTGCACATCATGATATTATTGATCAATATGTCATATATTTCGATTCAAGCAAATTAATTGCATGAATAAGATTGGTTAATAAGTATTCATGAGTTCAGTTATCATTTACATTTAATTGCTTATTACGAACTACAAAAAATTTATCATGCAGAGGAGTCGTCACTTAATTATCGAATCAAGCAATAAATAGTATTGCTTGTCATTTGATTTTAATTGCCAGAAGAAAGGATAAATACAAGTTAATTTTACTTTCTTTGGTGATATTTATTAACTTGTAAATAGACTGCCTGCAATTATAAAATTAATTGTCAATCAATTACTCAATAATTACTTTATAATATATATTAAATGACTTATTATAGATAGCACTAAATCTTACAATTAATAAAATGAACCGTAGAAAATTTAAAATGGATCTGACGTCATGGACAAAAAATCCGATAATATCAATGTCGGACACGAATTTTAGTTGGATCCGACCCGATAACATCCCTCTCGAGGCTCTCTTAACTCTTCGGCTCGGGTCCAAACCTTCGCTTCGCAGCCGGCGGAAGGAGACCAGAAGGCAATTGGCGCCGACGATGGATCCCAGGATGTGGCACAAGGTCGCTGCAATCTCCGGTATCCTCTTCGTGCTTGCTTGCTTGCTGTGTTTCTGGATCGATCTGAGCTTTCTTTGTCCCTTTTTTCGGTTGGATCAGGTGTTGCTGCTATCGGTCTGGGGACTTACGGCGCTCATGGTTTCAAGCCCAAGAACCCATCTTACGAGGAGGTTCGAGCTGCAATTTCTGTGTTCTCTTTTCTTCGAATCGATCAGAAAGTTTTTGGGGCTTTCCCGTGATCTTTGTTATTGTTGTTGTTCTTTTTGTTCCTCTGTTGTGCTGGTTGAACGATCAAATTGGAAGGTTTGGCGTACCGCCTCCCTCTACCACTTGGTCCATACGGCCGCCCTAGTGGGAGCTCCCATCGCCAAACGCCCCAACATCGTTAGTCTTTCCTTTCTCTCTCCCCTGTGAGGAATTTGATGGGAGTATCATGTTCACATGTTCTTAATCTCTCTTTGTGTGTGCAGTTTGGAGGGCTTCTAACTACCGGTATCGTCGGGTTCTCGGGAACGTGAGTGTGTTTTTCTTCTCCTTCGAACTTTATCGTTTCTGTCATCAATTTTTCTTTCTCTTCTTTCATTTGCCTTTTCTTTTATCTCATATATGTGGATAGAAATCAGTGGTTCAATGTCCATAATGACATTGCCGTACAAAAGAAAAGATTGTTTCACATTTTGGTGAATTTTAGTCTTTAAGGTAAGAATATGGAGATTCCGCTATAACAATTCAGTCGACCAATTTAGGATCGAGGAAGCTGTTTGCAAAGAAAAGTCAAACCTTGAAACTCTTATAGTAAACTTTGTAAAAAAAAAAATTAAGCTATAATAGCAACCAAGTCTGTAGTTTTGACCAATCTAAGATCAAATCATGTAATTGACCAATATTTATTATTCAAGTTCATGAATGAAGAATAAGCTAGAGTGGAGGTCCTTACATATGCAGCCTAAGGACATGAAGAACATAGATAAGATGGTGAGAAGTGAAACACTACTAGATATAATTACAGTACTGATAAACAAGAATGCAGTAGTTTTCAAGAATCTAAAATCTGAACTTTCTTCATGCCTTTCGGAGGGCTGTCTTGCCGAGATTAAACAAATTGCTTTTAATTTGTTGGGGACAACACTAATTATATTTTTCACACCCAAATGATCAGTAAATATATTATTATATGGAAGGAGCTTGTATGGTGGAAATGAAGAAGCAAGGACGCAATGTTTTCAGTTGCATGGTAAATTAGTGTCCATAGAGAAATAGGTCTTTTCCAAGGGTCAGTTTTAACTTCTTACATTCTTACACAGATGCTACTCTCTGAGTTATTAGTGGGGACAAAATTCCATCAAATTGTTTTTCTATCTCCTTTGTTTGCTATGTAGAACCTGGCCATTTTGATTGAAGAAATGAGCCAAGATGAAGATTCAGTAAAGTATTTTGTTGTGTATGGTATTTCACATTCTTCTTTGTGATTTGTTTTTCCTCACATCCTTCTTCGTCTTCATGAATTTAGAAAAACTGTAGAACCAGGCCATTTTGATTAAGGAAAAGGGGGAAAACATGAAGATTTATTGACATTGTTTGTTCCGTGTCATTTGACTTCTTTGTTATTTGTCTTGCCTTGATAAAATTTATGTATATGGGATCTAGCTGCATCATGAATCATTTGCCTGGCAATTTACTCCTGTTGAATAATGGTTTCAGATAATTAACTGTACTAGTGAACCAACTAAGTTATGTAGCAGTTTTCTCTTAATCTTAATACCTACAATATAATGAGCAATTCATGTTGTTGCTTCGTACTAGCAGAGTTGTTTCAAGCTGAAAGTAGTTAGTTATGGGCGTAGTATCTCATTACAAGTGGCTGTGGTTTGTTTAGGTGCTACACGGTGGCTTATCTTGAAGACAGAAAGATCTCTTTTATTGCACCATATGGTGGATTTGCATTTCTTGCTGCTTGGGCTAGCTTACTCTTCTGACACGCAATGGATCATCAACATTTGAGGTGTCATATTGCATTGGAGCTATTTGGGGTAGTATCTCAATCTAAGCTTCTGATCATTGTGTTAAATATTTTAAAATTATAATAATTGTTTTTTTATGCTTATTAAGCATTAAAAAATATTTAGACATGTAGTCCTGGACTTGTTCAATCAAAAGTATACTTGCTTGCCATGTGGACAAGGTCCTTGTGGCTTTAAATGTTTTAACTACAAAGAACTCATATTCTTACATTATCTCATTTGTCAAAGAAACTTAAATTGTAAACGATGTTCATTATGCTTGATCTTTATGCCATGACATGTTGATGTTTAAACAGACTTGTGGAATTTTTCACTTAGAGTTGTCAACAGTCAACAAATCTGTCAAGACAACTGATCTAGAACTCCTTGTTGGTCTTTGTCCCTTAGCATCAGAAACCATTGAGAATTGGCATTTGTTGATTAACCTTGTCATTCACAATCTGAGCTTTGAGCATGATTAACCATAATATAACTGAAAGAATTTCTCAGAAGTTTGTCCTCGGTTATGTCAAGGGAGCGACTGGAAGTGGCAGCAACATCAACTGCAAGAAAGAACCAATGAGGCAAGTTCATGTGATTCAGCTGAGAAAATTTTTAACATACAAACGTATATATGTTGCTGTCATTAGAAGCTGAGATACAAAGTCATAACTTGCTTTCTGACACTCGAGTAGCTAAGCATCATTAATGGATCTTGCTCTTGCTTGTGTTATCACATGTTGAGATATTGTGCAATTTGTACAAGAAGTGCATTTTTTTCTGCTCCCGAGCATACACAAATATGTAGTAGCCTATGATTTAGAAATATCAGTGTTGAATCATGATTTAGTATCGCAAGATCTGTTTCACATAAATTACACTTCTGCTGAATGAAACAACTGCTTCAAGAGAAGATAAGAATCATATATGACTTTAGGTTGGTAACGATAGCAACAGCACTGAAGAAGCAAGACCCTCCTTGTTTTTCGTATTTCTGCATAGCACTCGATGGTCCTTGACATCTTAATAAACTGCAGAGATTTAGAGTTTTTTGTTTTTTTGGAGGTGAAGGTGGTCTTAGATATGTCACTGTACGTTCTTAATTCATAGTTGTATCTAACAAAAGTATGATGCCTTACACTTTTTGTTTGAAATATCTACAATTTCTAAGGATCTCTAAGGATGGTGGCCATCATGGCTGCCGGGGCCAGAGTTGAACTAAACCTCTGCACTCCATCTTGCAAGCGAAGATCCATGAGTATGTTCTTGGCACGGTCCCTCCCATGCTCAAGTCGAATAGAAGAAGGATTTCTGAGGTGAAACATATAGAATAATGAGAGGAGAGAGAAAATTCTGTATCATAGCTAAAATGACCCTTCTTTATAGTCTAGGATCCTTACTTGCTTGTGGTCAAGGAAACATTCTGCGAATCATTCGTGATTTGGAGAATATTTTCTTGTGATTTATGATGACAAGCGTTTCATCGTTTTTTTTTTTAACGGCTGGCATTCACATGTCAGTTCTTTATAGGGTGATGATTATCAGCACTGCATTTATATAATTGGTTAGCAAAAGTTACAAGGCTCTCATATTCCTTGCAATAATTTTTAATACCCCAAGGCAGCTCAAACATCCCATTTAGATATACTAAGATAATAGAGAGATTCCCCGTGATCATCGTGCAGTCTAATTCTCTTCTCTTGCTTTAGTGCGACTTCGAGTGTTGTTACTGGTTATTACTCTACTCCACTTTCCATAATGAGATAGTTTCTTATCATCTTGAAATCATCCAGAAACTTGGATGGATGATTAAGGTGGGAAGTGTTTATAAGAATTCCTTAACTGGAGATCTGAATATAATATAAAACAGTAGGAAACAACGCAAGTTTGGTTTTCACATGGATTTTGAGATGTCTGTGATCATAGCATGAATGAAGCATTTATGTTGATTCTAAACTAAATCTGCCTAATCTTTGTTATTAGAATCAGTTGTTTGCCTTTTTATTTTTTTGGCAATTTCATTGCAATGATCTTTTGTGTAGAAGCACCAATCTTCCGTGGTCAAGGTCAGTATCTGATGAACATCACCCTCGGAACTCCACCGTTTACTCTTCCGGTCATCTTCGACGTGGGAAGTGGAGTGACTTGGGTGCAATCGACTCCTTGCGTGGAGTGTTGCGAGCAGGATTACCCCTTGTATGATCGTAGCAAGTCATCCTCGTACAAACCGGTGGGCTGTTCCACCAAGACATGCAAGTACGATGGCTACCAGACGAAGTGCGTCAACGCCAGCTGCGTGTACGCCGTGGGCTACGCCGACAATTCCTACTCTGTCGGCAAGGTCGGCACCGAGTACTTCACCTTCGTCGGCACTGATGACGATCTCAAAGCAGGCATGGTGGAGATGTCCTTCGACGTGGGGCTCCAAAACGACGGGACATTCGACTTACTGCGTTCAGCTGCATGACATTACGATGGGCATCAAGAAGCTGCACATTCCGCTGGGGACGTTCGACTTGAACCGCGGCGGCCTCATTCTCGACACCGGCACTCCCTTGACGTATCTTTATAGGGAACCGTTCGATATGGTACACGAGGAGCTGGACAAGTAGGTGAAGTTGAAGCGCGTCGACGGGTGGACTCGCCGACAATGCTTCTACGGGAACTACGACCATTTGGACGACGGTGGCAGTGCACAGATTCCATTTCGAGGCGTTGGAAGTGACCGTGGCACCCACGTTATATTTCACGGTAGAAGGCAATTACGTTTGCTCCACCCTGATTGCCACCGACTCTAAACCCTCCGTGTACGGTTCCTACATGCAACAAAACTTTGTTGTGGGATATGATTTAGAGTGGAGAAATAAGATTTAACCATGCAAAAAAACAAGATCAAGAAGTATCTGTCACGATAAATAAATTAATATATATATATATATCATGATTTTTTAATAAAAAATCTTATAATTTGGCCACATGGATTCCACGTCCAAACCTAATATTATATCCTTGAGTATTCGTCCGCAAAGATCAACCTCCCCGAAACCTCCTATAGTCCCTTAGGATCTACAAAAGATAAAACGGATTAGAAAAAAATGTTTCACTCGGGATCCACAAACAATAATTTTAGCAAACACTTTATAGTTAATATAAATTATAAATATAGACTTAACAAGCTCTGAACGATCGTAAGTGTCCATATGACACAATCTGTTACAAGCTTAAGACGATCATCAAAACCAACTAAAATAAGACTACTAAGCCTACTATGAGCCCTTAATATGCAGTGCAAAATAAAAATAAAATCGAAAGATATAAGCATTATATCAAACACCTTGTTTATAATTTTATACGTTATTCGTCACAATACACAACATTATTGTCCAACAAAAGCAAATGCATAGGAATGTGGTGAACAACATGCGACACCAAATAATGTCATGGTCAGTGAACTGCCTAAGCTATTTGGATAGACGGGCATTGGTTTCAACTTTCAACTCAGTATCTATTTCCAATTCTTTTGCACATGGATCTATTGCAATAACTGGGTCAGATATGAACAAAGCCTAATATCTTTTATTCCTCAATTATCAAAACAGACAAGAAATTATTTTGCTAATGGGCGCAAAAATGGTTGTCATGTAAGGAAAATAAATAACAACATAAATATAACCTGTAATTTTATAATGTTCATCTCAACTTCACTACGCCAGGAGTTCATGTCCTTACCTGACACATAAAAATTTCTACCCATCAGACAGAAATACTAAAATTAAGTATTTAAATAACTTGATCAGCCAAAAAAATTATAGAGAGATCGCTTAAGAACATGAAAGCAACGAAGTTAGAAATAATACTTGAAGGAGATTATATATAATTAGAACATTTTGTGCAAGTTTAAGGGAAAACATTAAATTTCATTCGAACTTGATAAAGACTACTTTGAACGCATCGACCATTCTTCCTAGAGTCAAAGAAATGTTTACCTTGGTGTCTGGGCAAAATAAATGAATAAAAACCTGTGTCTCATACAGTGTTTCCTTTGTGAGTAGCGGCAGTGCACATCCAGAAGATTAGAGAAACCAATGTCACGACGCAAGCTTTCCTGATTCAATAGCAGAATCCGTAAGAGTAAGACAACTAAATCTGATGAAATGATTCCACTGGAAGGAAGGCAACTAAAACTAATGGTTGCCTTCCTTTCCTGATTCAAGTGGAAGGAAGGCAACTAAATCATGAAATGAATCGAATCTGCACCCCTCACAGTTTGTATTGATGAAATGATTTCACTTACTCTGTGTGTCCTTAGCGGCCTCAGGGAGGTAGTTGCTCGACTTCCTCCAGCAGTTCCTTTCATGAGAAGAGGTTTGGGGTCAGGAAAGAGATCGGGAGAGAGCATCGGGAGGAGAGCGAAATAAAAGGGACCAAGAGAGTACCCGGACGGCGGCTCCCGCTGGAGGGCGAAGAGGCAATCGCGTCACTCATAGAGTCGAGGCCACACTTCTTTCTTCTTCGATTCACCATCTTAACCTTTGAGAGAATAATGCAAACCCCGATTTAATCTGCTCTAAATGTACGTACAAATAGCATTCGAGCATTCCATAAGCAACAAACCCTAATTTTAGTAAATGATATATCAGTTGTTTCCTATCTATCGGTGGAATCGGCCAATCCCCATTCAGACAATTTGACCTATGCATTATGCTTTTCTTCTTTTTTTTTTCAGCTTATAAAAGAAAACATACTATCAGAAAAAGATCCGTGATTAGGCTTATCTGATCCGCTGCCTGGCTCATCCTCGCGTATGAAGGGCACCAGATGGAAGCAGACACGGAGAGAAGAATAAGAACACCTGTATGAATATTCTACACGATCAGTAAGGCTAATAAGAAGGATAATATGGCGTGATCATTGTCAAGAATAACAACAGAAACATTAGACCAACCTCCCTGAAAATACAACCAAACACGTTACCCTAAGCATCAAAAGCCTGATGTCTCGAAAACTAGGTGCGTTAAAAAGGAAAGACGAAGCTTTTCTAGATTATTTGGTGTCGATCACATCAAAGCTTCCAAGAAGACATACTAAATGGGGCTTTACAAAGAAGAGTAAACCCGCCTGCAAATCCAACCGGCGACCTACCAAACTTGTGAATCGGAATAATGAGAAACGAGGCACCGACTCGCTATCTAGAATCCATAGCCATAGCCACGCGCTCTTCGACCGTAGCATCGTCTCCTACCTTAGCAAGCATTATTGCAGTCAGCATCAGCTTGCCTGCATCAGGAAAGTCTTTGTGCTGCATGAGAATTCCTTCCACCGAAAGGCTTTCGTCTTTGATACTCGAAAATTCATCATCATCTTTCTGCAAAGGCATTACTTCCTCGAAACCACCACCATGGATCTGTGACTCAGGTCCATAGCACCAGCTGGAAGCCTTGTACAGCACAGTCTCTCGTAATGACTCTAGGACAACTTTATCACTCCAACCTTCTGCTGTTGATACCTGGATAAGAGCTATCCAGTCGTCTTGGCTGGCTGCATTCTTCCAACATTCCTCCAGAAGGCTTCTGTTGGACCTCCGGAAAGATGAACTTGTCCATGCAAACACTTCAAAAGGTTTTAAACACAGTTCTTTACTCGCTTCTCTCAAGCACACTTCGATCAGTTCTCCCGGAGGGAGGGGTCTATTGATGTCCTCTCTATCATCTGACAAGTGTCTGACAATCTCCTCCTGCAGAAACGAACAAAATAAAATAAAATAAATAAAATCAAAATAAAAAAAAGGAAGGATCGAGCATCCTAAAGAAATATAATAAATAAGAAATCTAAGAACACTGTTACAGGAATTGAGAGTCTAAACTATGCCCCTCACGTAGAACTAGCTGATCAAATTAAGAGAAAATTGTAAGAGAATTTAAATAGAATTATTAAAAGAACATCTTTAATTAAAATTTTTTATCAAAATTTAAATGATCATGTAGGAACTTTGGAAAATGCATGGAGGCACTATGGATACAAACTCAGAAAGTCGGGCTCTGGTCATGGAGTTTTACCAGGACTCATTGGTTGAATTTTAAAGATAATAATGCAAGGCTTTCTAAAAATCAGATAGATATAAATTTTTTTTGGATTTTGAATGGAGACAATTCAAATACCATATAAACGACCGCTAAAATTTAAGTGTATCAGGGAGATTTTTTGGGATCTAAAGATAGAGGTCAGCATCAAGAGAGTGCTGATGAAGGTTTTCGGAAGTTATATATATACATATAAGGATTTTCTCAGTGGGACTTTAACAAGTCACAGTAGCTAAAAGAGGAGGCAAAATTATTGCAAGTATAACAAAATATACAGACGGAGATGTTTTTACAGTAAAATGTTAACGGTTAGGAAAATAACATCTATTAAATTGCTTGGTTAGGGATTGATCGAGCAAAGATTTAGGTAAAATTAGTACTTAAAAATGAAAATCAAAATGTGCTTGTTAATAATCTTAAGGTTAAAAAAGGAAAATATTATTTTATGTATTATTTAATTAACATTCTATAAGTAACTTACCTTTAGAGATTAAAAAAAATTAGAAATCATAGTTTTGTTTGTAAAATTGGAACAAATAAAGGAAGTTTAAAGAGACTGAAAATAGGTAAAAGTTTTAGATATATTAGATCTAAGTTTGGTGAAGGCATTAGTCACCTATGAGTGGTTCAAGTGTAAAGTAGACTCAGTGGTTTTGTGTGATCATAGCATATTCAACACTTCAAAAGTAAAAACCTTATCAGACAATTAGTATGTTTTTTTAATTGAAGTATTGAGAATTATTAGAGTATCATCAAAAGTTAGTAATAACTAAGATGAGAATGATGAGATAATGATGGATTAACTTTTAAAATTGAATAACATATGATTTCATCCATTATATATAGACTTGATTAAAAAATTAACGAGAGAAATTTATGTAAGATGGCATGAACATTTTTAAAGAAATACACATCAAACAGGTTAGAGAACTGAGACAATTAGAAAGTACAACGAGCAATTAGAAAAGACCTAAAATTTTATCAAAAAATAAAAATAAATTTAAATGATTTTGATTTAATTAGAAATATTACGTTGTATATAGTTAAATGACAAGAAAGATTTATGTAGCAAACTGCATTATAGCTTGTTATTGTGGTAGCTTCTCAAAATGCTCCTATAATTTAGGATCGTATGTGCCAAATATGATGACAAAAGAACCACCACCGGCAACATTATCGTTCAACAAAAGCAAATTAGGTACCAACCACCACATGGAACAATATGTGCAACTTACTTCATTAAAATGCTCAAGATTATATATTTTGATACAAGAGGGCATGGTCATTGAACTGCCTAAGCCATTTGGATAAACAAGCATTGGTTTCAACTCAATATCTATTTCCAATTATTTTGCACATTGATATATTGCCTCTTAAATATCAGGTTCAGATATGAACAATGCCTAGTATCTTTTCTTTGCCAACAATCAAAATAAAAAAGAATTTATTTTGCTAAACAGAGCAAAAATGGCTGTCATGCAAGGAAAAAAAAGAAAAAAAATAAATATAACCTGTAATTTTAGAATTTGCAAATCAGCTTCTATACGCCTGGTCTTCATCTCAAAACTTTTGTCCTTACCTGACACATAAAAATTATGTTGATTAGATAATATTTCAAAACACATAAAAATTAAAAATAATATTTGAACTATATTATAGCTAGAACATTTTGCTTTACAATCAGCAAATTTAGGGGAAATCATTAAATTCTTTTGACCCTTATAATAGTGTGTAAAATGACATTAAACACTTCAACCATTTGGCACACAACTTTCATAAAGTAATGTTTATCTTGGTGACTGGGCAAAAAAGAAAAACCTCTGTCGCATATATTGTTTCCTTTTGTGTTAAATAATTACAGTTCAAACCATGAAGAGGAAGGGCAAAATACAATCATAAATTTTTTTTAGGCATAAACACCTTAAACAAGGTATCAGACTGGTAGTCACATGTGATTATGTCTCGACACAACCTTTCCTAATTGTTGTTATTATATGAACTGTTACGCAGTTAGTTTAAGAACTAATAATACTTGAAGCGAGAAAAACCAAACCTGCAACTGCAGCAATTTTAGAAAGATTAAGTAGACGCCTTCTGTCAGCAAGAGAAGACGACCTTTTAATCTGTACCATCTCTGGTTCTTCTTCAGTCATCAAAGGAGGTCCATCATCCAAAGATAGAGCAACAGCATGAAGAGTTTCAGAGGCTGATGAAAATTGCTTCAAATATAACTCATGAAGCCATAACAGATCTTTGTGCTCCTTCAGAAAAATAGCTAACTCTTCTTGGAATTCTTCTCCAAGCCTCAGCAGCTTAGAGTATTGATGGCTTGTCATCAGCTGTTTAAAAACAAAATAACTGAACCCTCCTTTTGGCCCTAGACTCTCGTGCTGCAGAAATATTACATTAAGAATGTTAAGAGAAGTATTATCACCCACCAATAGAAGCAAAGACATAGCTGAAGCATTGATTAGAAAATTTCAGATGCATATAACAGAACTAAGACCAAAATAACTCCAGATTGGCAATTTTAGATTTTATACAACTAGAAGCATCTTGTAACAAGATTATCCCGAAACTATATGTTACCTAAAGAAACATGTCCTGTATAATCCAAGTACATAAATATCAATGAATTTTGTTACATGTGTAAGACATGGCATGGCAATCCAGGTGGGCAGTTATAAAGGACTAGAAGCTTGTCCATACCATAAGAGTTCGGAGAAGTCCTGTATCACTAAGATCATAACACAGTTGCCACAGTGTTTGATAACCGTCATGTCTCCTTGCAATCAAGAGAAGAGGTTCAGTAAGCTCTCTAAATATGGCTTCTCTTCTCTCAAGATCCTCTTCACTCAAGTGTGACTCCTGAAGAGACAAAATAACAGCACCAAGTTACTTGTGTGAACAGGACTGATTGTTTATATTACACTCACTACATGGTAAAATAAAACTGGTCTCAAATCTTCAAGGCAACTACAATTTGATGAAGAAAATTTATAAGTAAATCTTCAAGCAGCAAGATTATTTCGATAACCAAAAGAAAGAAAAAATTAAACAGTACTGACTGCCTCAAATGCACTAGAAACTGAAAATGATGGTAATTGTTAAACTAATATACGAATTAAGGGATAACATACTTATAAAGCAATTACTTAAAAAATATCAATCAGATCAGTCTATCACTGGAAGAATACCAGTCTGTTAATCTTTTTCCTAGTTCATACCAGTAGGATCAGTACAAAGCAAACAAATGCACGTGATAAGCATCACCGGAACTCACCTGGTATTTCAATTCTGTCAATCTTTTTGCTAGGTCATAGAGTGAACCAAGAAGTTCATCTCTCCTCTGACAGTATTCCTCTAGTAGACCATGGTGTTCTTCTCCACATTCTATTTTCGCTGTAATTGAGCTAGTGTAAGCATCTAGCAAAACATCAGTAAGTCCTTCTAGTTGAGACCACATTTCTTGCTCAACAGACATATCCGTAGCCTGAACCTCTTTTAAGAGATGCATAATTAAAGATGCTAGGCTCCAGAGACCTGAGCGAACTACATGCTGACAGTTCCAAGATGATAATCCTTCCAGAGAAGGATACCAGTTCCTGTGTTCATCTCTGTAGTGCATAGCAGCCTGAATCAAAGTTGTGCAGGCATTTGAGAGTTCACAAGCTCGTTGCATCTGAATAATAAATGGTTGGCCTCCACCAATTACATATTCAAGATGATGAGATAAGCAATAAAAAAGCTCCTCTATATCAGAAACTTTAGTGTAAAATACTTCTGAATTATCACGATCCATAAGAAGAACAGTATTTCTACGAGCTTTCTCACCAACTAGCTGAATGAGGTTCCACAGAGATCCAGAGGCATCAGCTTGTGCATGAGAAGATGGAGAATCAGATAAGTATTTTCGATTCTGACTTAACAGATTCTGTAATTCCCTCAGCTGGATCATACTAGAAAGTTTTTCACCATGTTCCATGATAATTAGCGTTGAACGTCCTACAGAAAGGAAAAACAATTAATTTAACATAGCTAATGTTCCAGTGGAAATGGAAAAACAGAGTTAATACACAGCTTTCTCCACAAACTTGAACATAATAAAACAGCATAATCCCATTGTAATTATGAAAGCAAGGTCCAATAATGCCATACTAATTCACAAAGCAGCATTTAGTGGTCATCCATAATTTTGTGACTATGAATTTCCAAACTGTTTTTTTCCTTAGTATTAATGATAAAGCCAGGAGGCACCTATTACAGCATGGAAAGCAAAACTAATAAAGCAAATGACAGTAACTCTGACTTGCGAGTGAACCCACGGAAGGACCTGAAGATGATAGAGATGAATAGCCTCAAAATACAAAACCAAGTTATATCTCTCCACTTGCTGTATAACAAACTGAGAACAAAGCTAGACTCCTCACTAGGGACTTGAATTCCCTCAGATATGGTCAGTTTGGTACCCACTGAGACGTCAGCTAATCCACATATCTAGTAATCTCAGATTTCTTTTAAGTTTTAACTTCTAATGTGAAGTTTATAGTTAATTGTTGTTTTTAGATCTAGCTGTGCTTCCATGGCTTTAGTTGGTTTCTAAATATATGAAAACTTTATGAGCAAAATTTGAAAGCTTCATTTGTCCGAGACTAATTTAGGATGCATTAAATTGGTTGGTTTGTGTTGCAATTGTGAAAGTCTTCCGGTCCCTTTTATGCTAATAATTGGCTTCTTTAGAACTTTTTTCTCCTTTTTATGTTTGTAACTTAGTAACTTATAGATCTCTAGCCTCATTTGCAGTTCAGCCAACTAGCTCAGACATTTTGGATCAATATTTGCATATATTGAGTTTGGAAAATGGATCCTCTTACATCCAATATAGAGTTCTCAGACTGGATAGGGATCAACACTTAATCTGTTTGCAAACCTGATACATAGACCAGTTTGAAGTAGCAAGCTTTGGAGTTGTTAAAGTTCCAAGTAGACAATACTGTTAAGCTTAATAAACAGACCCAAAAAAATTATTACCAACTGATTAAAATAAAACAAGACAGCAATTAATCAATGCATTTTCCAGGTACAACACCCAAAATATCATTCTGGGAGCCTCACCAAATATTCATATAAGAAGCACTAAATTAAGGACATAGTGGCTCGATAATATGTAATATAAACTAATCTCCAATTTTATAAGACATCTTTAGTGAACTAAGTTAGGATACAAATCAGAAGCACTTTGTCTGGTTAAGAAAAACAAAGGATCAAACAAACTAATATCATAGTGATTATCAGAACTCAGAACCCTAATGGACATTAAAAGAAACAAATGTCATCCCAAACTGAAAAGACCCCATTATATTTCAACAAATTAACCAGTCCAAACCATTAAAAGAAACAAATGTAAAAAATTATATTGAAAAAATAGCCCAGACCTCCAGAAACTGAAAACAAATATCATACATTTCAAGAATGTCATGATCAATAACAAGATGCAGGACTCGGATCCTGGATTCTAAACAAAACATACTCTAACATGTACCCACAGACTGGATATGACAGGCACATGGCAGAAAGTCTATATAGAAGAGACCTCACAAAAAGGACTGACTTACTCTGTTTGGAAGAAAGTTCCTCGTGACACTTTGTTAAAGCAAGGAACTGGAGGTACTTCTGATGCTTCTGATGCTTATCCAGAAGTAGTGATGACACTACAGCTGAAGCCACCAACTCAGCTCCTCTGGTTGTTGTCCAATGTTTAGCTAATGTGTCAACAATAGATTTGCTCATGCGAGCAAAAACATTTGTTTCATCTTCTTTTAAAAATGCTCCTTTCTCTCTAAGTTTTTCAAATACACCTTGAACTTCACCAGAAAAAAGAAATTCATGAAATAAACGACTTAGCAAAGCCTCCGCTTCTTCATCTTGAGCAGTTTTGCCAACTAAAGCCAGTCTCTGTCTATCTCCAGATCCCCATGCTTCAGAACCAGGCCTTCCAGGAACAGTATTCCCTCCAGTTTTCTGGGTTTTTTTCTCTTCATCTACAACACTTTCATTTAAACTCCCCATCCGAGACAAACTCCGCTCTGGTGGCTCAACGCCACCAAGCAAAACAGCCTTTTCAGGTATTGCCCAAACCCCTGCTTTTTCAGTTAAGACAACCCATGCCCCTTCCTCACTGTCATCGATAGAAGGAAAAACAGAAGCATCAAGAACTTTTCCCCCATCCCATGGTAAATCGAACTGATAAAGCCGAGAGGAACCTTTCCAATAGCTTGTAACAGTAGCTGTTCCATCTCCAGATAATATAATCACAGAACCAGATGGCTTGCCACCAACACGTATCCTTGTAGAAAACAAGTAGCCCCTATCTTCAACTCTTGCTTTGGGAATTACAGTCTGAAGGGGAGCCTTTTTCTCTAGAAGCCTTTCATTCGTAGACCAACTGGTCTTTGTAGAACAACCTGGTTTATATTGCATTGTCAAAAGAGAATATTGTATGTAGTTTGAACTGCTCACTCGATCTTTACAGGAGGTGGCAACGAGAATAGTAAATTCTTTCCCACGGTCATCTAACTGCATATCCAAAAGCCAAATCTGCTTCTGTCCTGCTAGATCCTTCTTAATACCCAAATGACCATCATTACCAACAATTTCATGACTCCAGAGTTTTTTAACATTGATATTAGGTATAAAAACAATATTCCAACATTGAATCTCATGATCTGTCAGCAAGAAAAACTGACGACCAGAATCATCTGAGGAAGTATACTGAGGATGCCAGACCAGGGACCTAGCACACAGTTCATTCATCTGAGAAGAGCTATTAGAATTAACAGATAAAACATTGTGAAAAACCATTTGGCAATGTATTCCAGATGGTGAGAATTTAAATAGAAATAGGCCTCCAGTTGACTGACAAGCTACAGCAACACATTCTTGAGAACTACCGGGTATTGCAGAAACAATAAAAGAGTGATATCTTTCATGTCTAGCAGAAATATCACTTTCTTTTGATTGTGGTTCAGAAAGGCTAACAACTGGAACATTCAAACTTTCTGAGTAAATGTCAGGCCAATACACAACAGCTCCAGTCTCCTGGTTACAGAGGATGATGCCAGCAGAATTACACTGCTCAAATACTTTTTTTGAAGAAACATCCCATCTTACAGCACAAAGCATCCAATTTCGACCATTTGTGTATTTCACGCCGACAATCCTATCTCCAACCACAGAAGATGGCAACTCAAGCACAAAACAATTTTTTGGAACCGTGCCTGACAAATAGCTCCATATAAAGAGCTGAGTGTCACATATTATCCAAGCAAGTGATGTTTCTTTATCCATACCGCCAGCAACCAAACTGTTATCTGCAAGAAATAGGAAAAAATCAATTTCCTAAAGAGCATTTCTGAACATGCAAATATATACATATTCAACAATCTAAACTAGGAAACAAAATTAAGTTTACCAAAACCCTTCTTCAGAAGACTGGCTTGAGCATTACGAACAACCTGAGGAAATTCTCCCACATACACCGGTTGAATTTGTTTGCCACTCCCACCCTTCTCAGCTCCTTTTACAATTGGAATTCTAGGTGTAGAAGTATAAGATTATCAACTCGTAGAACAGGCCATTTAGCAGGATCAGAATCTCAGAAGCGAAACTATTATTTGCATATAAACTGTCTAACAAACTCAAAAGGGCTCAAATAACAGAAATATGAAACACACACGTATGTAAACAATCTAACATAATTATTGAGTCATTCAAGTAAAAAACTTTTAAATCATAAAAACTAAGCTAAAATAGGAGTACCACATTACATGAATAGCTTAACAGCAAAGGAAGGTAGCAAGTCACCGAATAATTTTTCACTAGTAGGTTCCGCATGAAGTACAGCATCACAGAAATGACAAGGAAACACAAAGTGATTGGCCAAGTCTTGGGATGGAACTATCTGAACAGTAATGATTTCTAAAACACTTCAAGACTTCGAACACAAAAGCTTGTACCTCTCCTCCATATGTATTTTTGCAAATGCTCCTTTGTAACAGTTCTCATAAACAACCAAAAGTTCCGATGTTTTTACTCGTGGACTTAAAAGAACATCGAATCGACTGATTGTGGGTGGTCAACAGATATTTATGTTCATAACCAAAATTCCTGCAATAGAATCCTTCATAAACGGGAAATATTCAGACATGAGTGAATCTCTACAAGCATCTATAGCATGTCACATTTTGCTTCTTTATATTACTACACTGACAACAATGCATGCAAAATAACTTGGACTAGATCATCTCTAATTTTCCATCTAGATGCACCTACAACCTCATTAATTTTAATGGTCATAGACAAGTGGCAAGCATATCCACAATGCAAGTATTCAACAAGCAACCCAAAGTGAGGAGTGAATGATGCACTTATGCACATTTCACTAAATAAGGTCCCAAAAAGAAGCTCCATATCAAAATAGCTATTGAAAAATGAATGTGCAAAAAATCTACCAGATTTAGGAAAGGATTAATAGCATGCCTCGTGTTCATCATATTACCAGTCTGACATATATGCCTTGTATCAGCTCATCAAGAACACGCACGAGAAACTATTGAAGTTGATAACAAAAAGATCAAAAAGTTACATGGAGGATTAGTAAACAAATCTCAAGCAGACTACCCAAAATCCTTGACCCCAATTAATAAGAAAGAGAAAGTATTGGATGATTCTCAAGGTTATGATAATTCAATAAAGATTTTGAGTGAGCATTGTGAGTGCAATGCATTGACGCCACACATTTTTGGTTTCATAAGCAGATTTCAAGGACCTAGGGAGCTGAACAAAAATACAAACACGGAGACAAATATCAAGTCATCGAGGTCACCATTTTTCCCGGTAAAATTTTGCATCCAGATGACGCAAAGTACCAGTAGCAAACAAGAAATCATAGTGTTTTTGCCAAAGCATATGGACTAGACCCACGGCACGGAGATCTGATGAAATGTTATGATATTACAGATCGTAATAAATGACATTACATAATCATGCAAACATGTACTAATATTACTAAAACAAGCCTGCTACACTCTTCTCTAATAAAAAAGGCCTTTTACAGTGCTAATGAATAAGAAGAATGAAGTTTTTTTATAGGATTATTAAAATAAAAAAGCAGAGGTGGAGATATCAAGGAAGAAGTAACTAATATCTCAGGGAACTAGCACACCCGGTCGGTGAAACATATCACATCAAAAGTAACTCCCACGAATCAATCTTCTGCAACTGTACATATCCTCGAAACATGCTTCGTAGTGAATGATTTACTTTAATATTAAGTAATAGCCTTCGCTTCATTTGAACAAAACTTTGTCATCATAATTCATCTTCTCTAGAAGTTTACAAATAAGAAAATTATTACAGCAGAGACAGGACAGGAGAAATATAAAACCTAATTCCACAGTCTCGCTCGTCTTAGAAGTTCGATGTGGCAGATTCAGAACTATGAAAAAATTTCTAGAAACTGGAACTAGAATGAACTTGGCATGTCTCGTCATCCGCTCATCAGGAAAACCCCAATGATCAAGAAATACCATAAGATCCTTAGAGAACATTCCGGAACAGGAAAATAAGTACGACATCTTGAAACCACAAGAACCACGAGGACCTAAACGAGGGATACCACAGCAACCCTAAGGGATGAATCAAAAGTGAGCCTACCTGGCGAGGACGGAAAGGCGAGAGGACCACGGCGCGGGGGTGCCGGTGGTCGGACGGCCAGGGACAGAGGCGGAGGAGAGGAAGGAAGGGCGCGTCTCGTCGAGAGGCGTCGACGGGGAATCCGGGTGGTTCCGGCCCTGACTGGGCGTGGCAGCCAAATGGGGTTTCCTTGCCGCGGGGGAGAACATCTCTAGCGACCGGGATGGCGAGCGAGAGAGCAAGCGTTTGTAGAAGAAGAAAGGGAGAGCGGTCAGGGTTTAGGGTTTCGAGGAGCCCCGCGACGAGAGGGGAGGGGAACCCGAAACGGGTGGGTTTCGGGCGGGGGCTTCGTTTCACTTTGAAATGGCGGACGCACGGAGGGCTCGACCAAAGACGGCCGGCGTGTCGCCAAATTGCGATCCCTATTGCAACCCGGACAATATTAAAGCCATCAAATTAATCCGTTCATTTTTTTTTGGGGAAAATTAAAATTAATTTAGTAATAATATATATATATATATATATTTGTATTAATTATTCTTTTATTATTTAAAAAAATATAATAAATGGATTTTATGATTCTACAATCGAAGCAAAACATATCTAATTGGACAAAGAATTAGTCAATGGATTTTATGGTTCCAATAAAAATAAATAAATGATTTACGTAAATTTTGTGAAATCAAAACTTATTGATGTCATGTGATAAACACTTCAACACAAATTGATTAGATCAAAGTTTATTATATCTCAGGATTATCGCATCACATTTTATATTACTTTAGTAATGGTACACAAAATCCACTGTAAAAGAGTTAGTACATTTTGAAACATATCTTTCTCTAAAAAAATATATATAAATTAAACCTCGTCAAAATAAAATGATTTATGGAACGATTCAAAACTCGTAACGATAACATGAACTCCGGATAAAGCCCGTCCACTAAATCGGACGGCTAGGACAGGTTTAATGTCCGAACCCGATCGAACTGTGTCCGTCCGATGCGAGCACTTCCTCCACCCTCAAGAAGGAAACGCTAACCGTACTGCGGACCGAAGCCCGCCTTTTGTCCCACAGTGTGTTGTCAACGTCTACAAACACGTGGCTTGGTTTAAACGGGTTTTATCAGTGGGCGCCACTAACTCGAAACAAATCCGGCTTCGTCTTGCCGTTCGGTCCGGGACAGGGTTCAGCTTCCCCCTTCACAGCGTAATTGGAAGGAAAGGTGGGGTCCGCTGTGGGTTTAACGAGGGATATGAACAAGGCAAAGATGGACCCTGTTGGAGTCGGGCCAGCCGAACCTTGCCCTAATAAAGTCCGGTTGAGATTGGATTTGAGGTCCGGAACTTTTCGAGTCGAACACGAAGGCGAAAATTAATATTTATTCTCTCAAAAGACAAAAAGAGAGCACCTTATTATACTATTTTCTGTATGAGTGAGAGGGAAGGAGGGACTGGGGGGACGAGTATGAAACCGGGCTGCCAAATTCCGGAGATTTAATCTCTCAAAGCACCGAGATCTTCCTCAGGTAGCTCCTTCCATAGGTTTTTCATCTCTCTATAGTTGAGATTTTTGGTGTTCTTGTCGTGATTGCTTGTTATTATGAACCACGCCAACTCGATCGATACAGCTAGGGTTTCGAAACTTTCTCAATAAGATGTCCTTCCGCCATATCTTCCTCTTTCCTATCCCTTCATTTCTTTAATTTTTGGTTTTTGGAAACTGAATAGTGCAGCAACAGGCGTTTCGAACTCCGTAATATATATGTTTTCTTTTTTTTTTTCCATTTGTTCCGACGAGTTGCTGTTTTGGAGCTTCATTGCTATTTGTGCTCTAACGAAGTTTGTTATATCTAATGCTGGTTTTCTTCTTGCAGTTGAGATAGCTTTACTTCTTTGTATTAAAGTTGCAATCTTGCTGTGGATTCTTGGTGACTAAGATTCTATTAATGATTTACTTGTTATTCTGCATCATAAAACTTGCCTTTTCTCCTCTCATCCTATAACCTGTACAAATGCCCTATATGGGAAATTTTTTATCAAGGCTTTGCAGTGAGCTGAGTCGATTGGTAGTTTCAGAAGCTGTCTCTATGTAATTTCTCTATAACTTTTTCCAGCTCGATAGCTACTGAATTTCTGTCATGCATGTTTCCAGGTCGTGTAGTGTGAAACACATTTGAATCGATAGTTACCTCTGTACACATCCTAGCTTCTGTACCGCCTGGGATGGCAGAACAGAACCCATCATCTGATGTGGAGGGAACCACAATGGCAAATGGATCTGGTTTGTCACCTGAAGGTAAGACTAGTGTTGTGGTTGATTCTGAAAAGAAGGAATGTGCAGGTAAAAACAAAGAAGTGGAAGAAACCACAATGATGAATGGGTCTGGTCCACCAACTGAAGATAAGAGTGTTGTGCCCAATTCTGGTGAGAATGGAAATGAAGGTGAAAGCATTGAAGAAGAGAAGCATCTTGAAGAAATGATGGATTCTGATGAAAAGAAGCAGGGTGAAGAAAATGGCATAGCAAAAGAAGTAGACATCGAAACTGCAGATGTGAATACTACTAAAGCTGAAGATGTGAAAATGGTTGACGCAGAAGCTGAGAATGCAATGGAGCTTGAGAATCTAAAGATGGTTGATGTAGAGGATTTCAAAGATGAGAAAGAAGTAGAAGGCAGGGAAGAGGAGGGAGGGGAAAAAGAAGCAAAAGAGGAGGAAGGAGGAGGAGAAGATGAGGAAGAGGAGGGAGGGGAAGAAGAAACAAAAGAGGATGAAGAAGGAAAAGAAGATGGGGACGAGGAGGGAGGGGAACAAGAAGCAAAAGAAGAGAAAGTGGGAAAAGAAGGAGAAGAGGGGGAAGGGGAGGAAGGATCAAAGGAGGAAGAAAATAACATGGAGGAAGGATACATTCAAAGTACTGAAAAGAAGATTGATGAGGACAAGGAAGAGGAAAAGTTGAATAAAAAAAGATCAAGGGGGCAAAAGGCTGATAAAAAAGGAGAAGGAAAGGAGGGTGTGACAAAGGCCAGAAATTCATTGAGTAGTCCAGTGACTTCATCTATTGAACGCCCTGTCCGCGAGAGAAAAACAGTAGAGAGGTTGGTAGAAGTTATTGAAAAAGAGCCATCAAGAGAGTTTCAAGTTGAAAAGGTACTTTATTCTTCATTTGATTACTTCGCACGCTTTTTGTGGTTTATATGAGTGTCATCACTATTTTACATGAATAATATCTTCTCTAAGATCTGTCTGGTTACAGGGCCGTGGCACTCCATTGAAGGACATACCTAATGGTACGCTAAATAATCCAAAATTCTTTTATGATGCACTTTATGGATCATATAATGCCATATTTAGAACTAAGTTGATTTTGTATGTAGTTTGCAAGTCAAGGACTTTATTTTTTCTCAAGTATTTATCTTCACTCTTTTGCATCTGGCATTTTCTTGTGTTAATTGAAGGACTTATTTGTGGCATGCTCTCATGATATTTTTTGTTTGTTGAACACAAGTTTATCTTCCCAGTGGGGACTGGACATTCTTGCTTATCATGGTAATTCAATTTATACTGAAAAGCTTGTCTGCAATGGGGCTTGATTCATGAATTGCTAGCGGTGTTTAGATCCTATGGAAGTCTGAATATTGGACAGGCGGTCTAATGCTGTGCTGATTGGTTGTCGAGTTATTATAATTTATTTTTTCTAGTTTCATTTGTTTTGCATCAACAATTGATAACCAACCATTGTACATGTAGTCAGGTTATGCCTTTTTGAAAACCCCTAGTGTGTAGTGGTAGAATCAAGTTTCATCCACATGAATGCAATTTGAAGAATTCTTACAAGATCAATATTGACTATCTTTAATTGTCATATCAACATTTTCAGATGAAACTAATTAAATTCCATAAGTAGAAGTGTAATAAAGATAGAAGAAATTGTCTTTATTTATAAAAAGTTCTTCAGATCTATAATTTTCTGTTAAGAAAACTGAAAACTTTGATGTGTTTACTAATCAGAAAATGAAAACTACCTTCTTAGACAACTAGTTATTCAATTTTCAAATATCTAATAGCCTTCAATTAGTTAGTTGAGCTAGCATTTTCACTCACAATCACAATCATCACTGCTACCACCACGACATCATCACTGCTACTACTATGGTCACTGTCATAGACCATTGACAACAACACCATCAGCATTGTAGTTCTGGTCGCCGTTGTCATTGTTTCCTCCACCATCACCATTTCACCACCATCAATTGTGACTGCCATTACTGTCAATGTTGCCATGGTTGTGATCATTGGTGGGGAAGACAATTTAGAGTCTACGAACAAAAATGAGGTGAGTGGTTGTTTTTTAGTTTAAATAGGTAACCGTGCTAGAACGTTTTTCGTGGGTGAATTAGAAAACATTAAAACTGGAGGTAAATAATATGCCCTAACAAATTCATTAAATCTAATCTGAAGGTCTCTAGAATGTCACACATGATTTTGGTCAAGTATTATAACTACTAAACTTTGCGTTTTTTACTATTAAATGTTGCTAATTATCAGTGTCCTGTTTTGATATGTCTAGATACAAAATGTTGAGACATGTGGCTTAACTTTGGAGCATTTTGTCAGTAGAAGCAAAATTGGAAGGGGGACGGTCTTCCATAATCATATAGCTCTAGATTAAAAAAAAGAAAATTCAAGTGCAAGAACGAATATATTATGCTAGTAGATGGTTTTGTGTTAATCCATCAGGGAGAGAGGATGAAGTTGGCGAATAGGAAAAGAAAAGGAAGTTTGGGAAAGAGGATCAAGTGAAGAGTGATTGGACTGGTCCCTTACTAAAACCTTTCATGTTGAATCTGCTGGAAGTGTCGTTCATGGTTAATTCAAGACAAATTGGTGATATCAATATCAAATTAATATAAATTTTCCGGATTGATCTAGTCTGAGCTTGAATCTTCCAAGTAGATTCAGTTTGGGCAACATTTGACAATTTTATTTTAGCAAGGACCAACAATGAAGATTGCCACATTTGAGAAATCAGCTAAAACAACTGATTGAACTGGGACTGGGTTGGTGCCTTGGTGGGCAATGAAAGCCATGATATAAAGTACAAACTAAATGATACCTTCATACTGCTATTCTCTTTGATTTATGCTTGCTAAAGTATATCATCATGTATACATTATTCATTATGCTCTTCATGTGAGCCATATATGATATGAACCGATAGATTTCATTGTTGTGCTTTATGATGAACAATTATGGTCTTGTGCTGCTTCTTTTTATAAACAGCTTACAACATTAGAAAGCAAATTCTTTTAGCAAACTGTAATGACTTATATTCTAACTCATGCAATCCAACTCAAGGATTCATGCGTGTATTAATGAGCAAGGTTCTGAATACCGTACTGTACCGATCAGTTGTTGGTATGATAAATATCAAGCTGTACCAAACGTATCGACACATGATATACTAAGGTGTACCGATGTACCACCCATACCGGTCCTTTATTAGGTTGGTATGTACTGCCCGTACCGAGCAGTATGATACGGTATTGCATACCATGCTAATGAGACAACAGGAAACCATGCAAGTATACTGAAATCTTAATAAACTTGGAGCGTTTTGGCTGGATAAAACATACATCTACTGTAAAAATAAAGTTCAGCAAGTTGACATGTTGCAGTAGTCCAAATCCTTTAATACAGATTAGTTCACAGATCTAGGAATTAATATTTGATAATGTGCATCAAGAAACCAAATTGGGATGTGAAGCGGTGAAACCATTGTTTTGATAATGTTTTCATGCCCTGATTTCACCATCAACTCAAATTGAAGTTGAACAAGCTGTCTGTAATCCTCGGCACCTTTAGGCAGTAAACAATTTATGATGGCTCTCAAGTAATTTTATCTGGAATGAAGAGAGTAATTAGAAGTTGGACCAGGAAGAAAAAGCTACAAGCTAGAAGAAATCTCCTGGGAAGACGAAAATATCTCACTACAAGAGAGTTCTCTGTTTCTGTTAATGATCACATCTTATAAGCCACATCTGGTCCTAACTTGATCCAATTGACTTTTTCAATTATGCAACAAATAGCTGATCTTGAATTAGATAAGTTGTGTTGATCCTAGAGATAATGGTTGTCTTTTCAAGCTATGGCTTGTCTTTGTCAAGAATGGATCTTGAAAGAAAGATTTCAAGTTGGATCCAGGTAAGCTAAAAAGGGAAGTGGCCAAGTAGGCGATGCCTAGATATAAAGGTCACTATTGACGATTTCTAGAAGTGCATAGCATGCCCCAAAGAAACAAATAGAAAGAATAAGTGCTAGCCAAGTAAAAGGAAACGGAGGAAGGCCCTCTAGACTCTATAAAGAACCATTTAGTGAGCACCCAAATGCTTCCATAAGTTTCCAAAACATAGTTAAGATGGGAATGATTTAGGCTATACTAACATCCGCACAGCTCGACAAATGACCTAAATGCTTGAAAGAACTATAGGAAGAACTCTGTATTCTGTAAGACCTTTGATGACTGGATTCTGTAAGGCTCCTTTTAACTTAAAAAAGAAAACTAAGCTCGCATAAGACTGATTTAGACAATGCTAAGACCTGCACAACTTGCAGTATGATATGGGCAATACCACATTTAGGGCAATTTATCTATATTTTCATAATTTCATCACAAGTTTAGGTTAGAAGCCCATGACTTGACTGTATATACTATATACAAACTATTTTCAGAAGGAAACCGATTCTTAGATATTTAGTGCATGTTCCAGATATATCTACCCACATTCTCATAATACCTGCTTCATGTTATGAAGTCTCGAGGTCTCAGTATATGCGAAACTAAAATATGCTGAATATTGTGAAATCCTTTTCACAGGCAGAAGCTTTAAAAAAGAAGGGTTGTTTTTGGTAGCGCACAACACTGTCAAACCTAGCTGTAATTTGTATCTCACTATCTCTAATTTCAACTTAGTCAGTGGCGAAAATGAATCCATGCTGCTGGACCCAAATAGTTGAAAATTTCTTTTGCTGCTGCTGCTGTTACTTGGTCTTTATTCTAATGCGTAAACTGTTGTTACTCTTCATCTTTGTTCTTGGTGTTGCATTGGTGATTTACACGTTGTTTAACTTAAAGCTATATTTTATTTTTATAATCTCGAAATTTTCTTTTCCTTATTTAGTAATGGAGATCCAACTAAGGTTTTAAAAGGACTTGTCCAAGATGCAAGTCATGTGGACTACGGAATAAGTCTTTTCCATAATCTGTGTTGGTCTCATACTTGCTATATGTTGAGTTACTGTTCTTGATCTTGGAACTTGTGTTTGACTTGTTGGATTTGTGGGTTGAGTTATTGTTTAGGAACTTAAGTTGGAGTTGTGGGTAAGTTATTGTCTTGGAACTTGTGGTTGACTTGATGTTAGTCTGGTTTTAGTTGGGATTATGTTGACTTGTGCCTATGATTGGTGGCTTTCCAACGTAATTCAGGAGGAATGATAATTTTAATGTTAATGTTCTCATAAATCTTTTCTCCTTTCTTCTCGTATCCTTTTTTTCTATTTGTGTTTTGGCTTCCCCTCTTCCTATTGGTTCTACATTATAACACCTTTTCTAAATATGATTTTAATATACTTCTCAATTTTTGTTCCAGTGGCCTACAAACTAGCAAGGAAGAAACCTGCGGATATAAAATTGATTCATCAGACTCTTTTTGGAAGGAGAGGAAAGGTGGATTAAGATGCTACATAAATTTGTTCTCCAGCTTTACATTGAGTTTTCAATGTTTCTTGTTTGTTTAATGATATAGGACAATACTGTTTCTGTTACTGTTGGTCCAGTGGTTGTGCAACTTTTCTGTTTGAATAGTAGCTAGGGCTGTATGCCAACTAGGTTGACTAGTTACATGCTCTCGCTAATTGCTCAAAATTATGATGGTTCATAGGTGAAAGATATGTATTTGTCTACAGTTATCTTAATTATTTTGTTACCTGCTCTTGTTGCTGTTGGTCCAGTGTTGGTGCAGATGATTTTTGTGTATAATTGTTATTCTCTTAATTATTATGTTGTCACTGTTTTTGTTACTGTTGGTCCAGGGTTGGTGCAATTCTTCTGCTCGAGTAGTAGCTAAGACTGTATACCAACAAGAGCGACTAATTTCATTTTCTTGCTAATTGCTCAAAACCATGATAGTTCTCAAATGAAAGATAGGTTTGTACTTTTGTTTATAGTTGAATTTTCTTTCTGAATTTTGCTAACCACTTAAGAAATCATAATTTATGTGGATTGTTGTTGGACAACAATCTTTTATTGGTTCATTGGAACCATTGTGGATTTTGTGGATCTTATAAACCAGGGAGTCTTCACTTTTCAGTCTGCAGCTTGGATCTGGTTGTATTTGTACATATAGAAGTCAGTTTATAAATCTGAAAGTTGTAAGAATCATTGTGTTATTATCTCGTGTGTACTTGAGGAATCCTGGAGAAGTGGTTCGAGAACTTATGGTATACACTTAATATACAGAATAGGATAGATTCTCGATTGCATATACTGCTATCATTTGTCTTTATATTTGTGCCTGCCTCCCCTCTATTTCTAGTATACTTATCACCATTCTCTCCTGGCTTTTTAAGTCTAAGTAATCAAAATCAGATTCAATTATGGGTTGGACTGTTATTATGGTACTGAATGGTATTTACTAATCCGACCAAGGACCAGTTGCAGCCCATATAGCTTTTCACCAATGATGATTTATTTATTATTATTTTTTAGTGATATCAGATAGTTAAGTTGGTATACCATTCAATAAATTGGTACCATATTGGTCTGACAAGGCGTTGATACCGGTATCAGATTAATCTTGATCGGAATCTTACGATGTCAGGCGTATCTAGAATCTCTCATGACCTTGCAGCTAATTGATGAAAAATGTTTTATCACTAACACCATGTGATCTCTCGTTACTTTGTAACAGTTTATTTAGTTGTATAATGATGAGAAAGTATGTTTTTTGAAGTGCATCCAAGGTGATTTTTTTTAATATTTACCATGAGTTGCTAATTAATATTTTTACTCGGCATAAACTTAAGGACTTTTTTGTTAACATTATTGTGGTGCTTGCTAGGTGTTTTTAAGGTCAGAACATGTATATGCTGTTTCGAAACTAAATAGCTTATTCATGTTCATAACAATGGATTAGGTGCCAATATTTCATCATGTCACCAGTGATGCCCATTGGTTAGAGAGCAGAATATGCTGTCTCTTCAGCTGGGATGCCCATTGAATCTACCATATATACTAGTTGGTTGAAGAGCAGATACATTGATTTTATATACAAGTAGTCCTATAGAAAGGATGATTGCAATATCAAAATTTTGAATATTACCTTATAAACATCATTTTCTTTTCGGTTGCTTATTGGCCTGGATGATGATGACAATACTGTCATGATTAATCCACTTTAAAAAAAGGTGTTAGTGACTATCAGGGATTACTTAATCTCTAAGTACAAGAGACCTGGATGAATCAAGTGCCTCTTCTCTTAGGACTACAAATTGTTATCTTGGGATTTTTCTGCAGTGCTAATGCTTATGCAAGTAATTGAGTGATCCATATTATGGGAGTTTATGTTTTTGTATTTTTTTCGGATTTCATATGAATTCGGCATTTTGTTTCCTGTTTTTAAGTAAAAAAACTTCTTTAAAAGAAGGCTGTAAGTCTGATTACCTCCCCCAGTCTTTAAAAGTTTAGACTGTTTCGCTATAGTTTCTGAGTAATCTCTGTTTTTCTGTATTTATAATTTTGGAGAATATCATGACAGCACCTCTATTATCTATTATGTATTAAATGATTATTGTTGTGTTTTTTGAGCAGGCTGTGAATTTCAAAAGTCATATTCTCCAGTTTTCTGGGTTTGTGTGGCATGAAAGTGATGTGAGTATTCTGATAATACCTGAGCAGGAATAAGTCACTGTTATTTTTCCCTTTTTTCTTTGTAATCTAAAATTTTATTTCATCCAGGAAAAACAGAGAGCTAAAATGAAGGAGAAACTTGACAAGTATGTAAAGGATACTCTGCTGGACCTGTGTGACTTGTTTGATTTACCTGTTTCCAAGGCCAACACCAGAAAGGTTCATTCATGGATTTTTCACTTTCAAGTTTGTAATATACATTTGTTGTTCGTGGTGGTCAGAATGACTTTTCTTGCAATTCTTTTTCTGATCATGTTATATTGATAATTTGGTTGATGTATAACAGGAAGACCTTGTGGCAAAGCTGCTGGACTTCTTGGTTGCCCCTCATCCTATAGATGAAGACGTACTTTCTGATGACAAGGTTTACCTTTACCGCTGTGCTGGATTTTTTTTTTTTCAGTAAAGTTCTTTTGAAGTGGTATTGACATTGGATGCTCATGTTGATGCTGTTCATGCACAAAGGGACTGCAATATTAGATTCTTGTGTATTTTTTACCACATTGCTATCATATATGCCTAACTGCTGAATCGTTATGTTTTAGTTCAATTGCACATGTTTATCTTTTTTCCCTTCATTTTGTAGCAATCAATGAAATCTAGAAAGCGGAAGAGGGTGGCCAAAGGAAGTGGATCAAAGAGTACGGAAGATACACACAGCAAGCAATCTAGGAAGGTTGGTATCAAAAGAAACAAATTCCAGAGTTGACACTGAGTTATCCTGTGCTGCTCTTTCTGCATTGTTTAATATTTATATAATTTATCTTAGTTCTTGTTGGCCCATTTACTTTTGTTATCTGTTGTGACTAAAAAGTTTACCACACTTTTTTTTTTCCAATTTTGATATTCAGAAACGGACCAGGCGTGAGGGCACACCGAGTGCAGAAGAAACGGATAGTGAAGATGATGATGTGGATGACATTAAGAATGGTCCTTACACTGGCAAAATAGGCAAGCATTCTGAGAATGAATGTAAGGTAAGTGAGTCTGAAGAAGCATCTGACGAAGATGAACGTGATGAAGAGGACTCAGGCGAGGACAAGCAGGATAAGAAGAAGACCCCCAAACAAGGTTCTGTTGGTAAGGAAAAGAAGGTGGGGAGCAGCTCCAGGAAGGTTCCAACTCCAGCAACTACGAAGAGTCCTACTAAATCATCATCTTCAAAACACTCAAAAGCTGAGAATGATGACATAGGTGCAAAGGTTTTCTCCAGGAAGAGGAGAACTGTCAGTTCACCTCAGAGGAAATCAACTCCTAGGTCAGAAAAAAAAGAAAAGGATACTGGTAATCTCTCAATCATGAACTCTTCATAATTTATTACATATTTTTGTGAGTTGCTTATGGTATCTGCTTAATATGATGTCTTCCCATGGTTCCAATGCTCTTGGATTAGTTGGATGACCTTTTCCATATGGGCACGTAAGCACTATTCCATTTATTTGACAAAATTTTCTCCTAGGCTAGTTATCTGACTATAAATCTAAAAGACAGTTTTTCACCAGAAGCTAATTTTGACCTTAATGCTTAACTAAAAGTCAGTAGATGTTGCTATTTATGTCAGTAGATGTGATTGATTAAAGCAACCTCGTGAGACCGATGTTTAAGATATCATTCATTATTCGAGCTCAGAAGTAACTCTACATGTAATCTAGGAGTTCTTTCTCTAGGTTTTGTCCATTGGTGGTGAGTTTTTTAGATTCTTTGATTTTGGAGTTTTTAATCATCAAATTTCTGGTTAGTTTGGTAACTGACGGTGTGTTATATTATTTTTACTTGTAAAATTTAATTTCGAACTAGTATTCTTTTGATACTTTTCTTTTTCTAATACCTAGTAACTCTGTCATTTGATGTGGCAGGAATTTACTTATAGCTCTTGACTTGTTTCCAGAATTTCTAACTGGATCATCTTTCTGATCATATTGCTGTTTGAGCTTCTAATTTGTGTTATTGTTTTGTTTTTTGAGGCCATACATAAGTGTCCATTTTTTACGTTTATTTTGATGCAAAGATTATTTGCTTTTGATCAAGGCAAAAAGGTTGCTAAAGGTAAAGCAAAATCAGAGGCAGAGCATCCAAGCAAAGAGGAACTGAGAAAGAAAATATGTGAAATTTTGAAGGAAGTTGACTTTAACACGGTGAGCCACTACTTTACAATATGTTTGACATATGAATCTTTTCCGTAAGTGTCTTAAAACTATTATGTACATTGGTCCTCCCTGGATCACACTATCTATCGTACGTACGGACTTTTAGGTGATATGATAAATTTTCTGTAAAATATTCCAACAATAAGAAAAGTTATTTGCTAGATGACTTCGAGATGTACCTTAGGATAGGCTTTGAGGCAGTACTAGGGAAGCTGTAATCTTCCAGCCTGTGATTGTTTTAGGGATGACTTAAGCACTCTCCTAAGTGTTGGCCTCTGTCACCGATGACCAGAATGAGTCGTTTCATGTAGTTTTTTCTGCATTGCAACACAAAATATGTCCTCTACAAATAGTGTGCAGCATTAGCCCATGGCTAATACCCGCTTAGAGTTGATCATGCTGTTGTTATATTCAACGTTGCAGCAATCAAACGTGCTCCTACTTATCCATTTTCTACCGAATTTGATGATTTTTAGTGGTCTTGTTATTTGTTGAAGAACTAACTTGTATCCTCCTATTTTGATTCAGGCAACTTTTACTGACATTTTGAAGCAGCTAGGTATGCGCTTTCTGAATTATATTTTGTTTCCTTCCTCAAACTTTTCTCCATGTTCATACCATACGCAATTCACCTATCAGCCGGCCACTACAAACTGGATCTGACGCCAAGAAAAGCCTCTATAAAGCTCCTGATCCAAGAAGAGCTGACTAAACTAGCAGAGGCTGAAGAAGACGAGGACGACGAAGATGAAGAGGATGCCGAAAAGGAAGAAAATCCAGAACCTACAGGCAAAAAGGTGGAAGCTTGATTCAAGTGGACCTGGCATGTAGATGGGACTTGCCGGTTGGTTGGTTGGCTTTTAGGTTAGGTCACTTTTATATCCTTCTCTGCAGTTCAGTTCGGCATGAATTTTAATGCACCTTCTTTGATGCTGGACCTCTGTTCTACTCTTAGTTATATACCCATGTATTTATGTCCGAGGTGTAGGTAGTCTCTTTCTGATAATGTGTGACTTCAGATTAGTTAACTGGTTATATTTACTGGGATTTGATTGTAAACTAGGCAATATTTATTAGTTTCCATCTGCATTAGGAACATAATATGGTTTAATGTTCACTTCAATTCTCTCCCACGATCAAAATCTCAGAGCCATGAACGACTGTTGTTTGCCATTTCTCTCTACTTACATTACAAACTGGCAAGCAGCCGTGCATGAGGATGTCAAACGAAGTGTGTGTTGTGGCTACTTTACCAACCACCTTCATCAGCAAAATAGAATAACAGCATTAAATGAAGGAAACATTTATAATATAAAAGAAAATAAAGGAATAGATCATTGTTTTCTTTGTTACACCCACAAAATAATATAATTTCTTTTATTTTCATATACCAATAAAATATCAATTATTGTGTTTTCTTTTCATATAGGAAAACTATAATGTAGGATGATAGTTTATTTGCACAGATGTCCTTCCATACCATAGTGCCAATGATCATCACCTTAACTTGAGTTAGATGCTTAAGTTGATCCAATCAATCACATAAGTATTATTTATTATAAGATCAAAAGTGCTCCTAATTGGATTTCTAATATGCTACATTGTGAAGGTGTTTATATGTAAACATATATTTTTGAGGGTACATATTAAAATAAAATAAAAACAATACTTGAGGTGGAAGATGGCTTATGGCTCACCCTTCTCTCCACCTGATTTAAGATTGGACACAAGCTATGGGAAAGCTTTGAAACATGAAATCTCGCAGAAGAGGGGGAAATCTTGCTGAGCTGAAATTACAAGTTTTGACAGTAGCAAATCGGTCGTATACCTTTTTGGTTTCTCTGTAATTCAATTGCACCGAAGTAGTTTAATTTTCTACGAATGTATTACACTTATTATGAAATCCCGAAGCATCTTTATATGTCAAAACTTCAACAATCAAATAATCCAAATTTTTTAATATGTTGTGTGTTTTTGAAGTTCAACAACTTACTGTGATGGGTGGCATGATGTGGCCTGAATTTGGAATTATGACACTCGACCTTCTTGCTTGTGCCAGAGTGCTGAGATGATTAATGTGTCAAGTGTTATTGTGGTAATAATTTTGGCTGTATGATCAAGATGACAACCGAAGAATGTTGTATGACTGTCTTGTTTTGTCAGGATCTAAGATGTTGAAATAGTTGGACGTTTCATGCTGCCCAATATACTCAGTCAAACTCGTATGCATCACAGAAAGATATTTGGTGAAATCATTGGGGATTGAGCTCATACATACTCGTTGCCACTGGAATTTATCTAACAGTGGGCTAAGTTGAAATGGGAACAAAGAGATGGGTATGTTAACTCGATTAGATTTATTCCACCTAAAATGTTTGAGATCATATTTGTTGTACCAAGTTGTGCATGTGATCAAAGAAAACTCATAGGGGTACCTTGATGCTGAAGCGACGCCCAACTGCTTCCAAAAGCAATATAGATCTTTTTATTGTCAAATCAAGTATGAAAAAGATTACAATCACCCAACTGCAAGAATGTATCTCAAGCTTGGCATGAAAGCCCAAAATATAATTAAGGGGAGGAAAATTGTATAAATTAGACTCACATCTAATAAGCATAAATCCATGACACTACTACTGAGAAAGCAAACATATGATATATGGCTAGCTTGCTATTCTACTTTCACTTGGCCGTGCCGTTGGCCACTCCGGCAGCAGCTCCGGATGGGTTGAGCTCATCCCAAGCCTCAATCCATGTAACCATTGCATCTGCAAGCTTGGTGAAGTAGGGGTCGATCTTCCCGAGCTTTTCTCTTACCTGCTTGGACAGCTCAATGTAGCACTTCTGCACACTGGTGCAATCCTTGGGCAGGGCAACAGATTGGAAGAAGGGGATCAGCTCCTCTTGCCAGAAGATCCCCTTGTACTCTTTCTTCAGGTTGACAAATGGGTTGCTGGCCTTGCTGTGCCAGATGTAGGGCAAGCCAGTCTTGACTCCCAGTCCCAAGTGATCACAGATCACCTGAAAATTCATGGATTTAGATGTCATTTGGACTGCTTGAATAATTGCAGTTCCTGAGCACAATAAGAGAGAGATCTTCACTTGTATAAAGAGAAATCAGAACTGAGAAATGCTGAAAACTCATATATGATGCTTCAGAGCAGCATAAAGCATGAAGGAAAGAAGAGAAACTGAGTGTACCAGAAGAAGAAAACAGAAAGGAAAATCGTTGATCTGAGAGTACAAGATGACAATTGATCTGTGCTTTATAACAGATTAGAAGGATGAATTTGAGCGGAGAGACTGACCTTGGTGCACCATCCGGCCCACATATCGTCGTAGCGCCCGATAGGCTGGCCATCACCCATCAGTCCAAAGTACATTGCAGGGCCGATGAGGTCACGGTCGAAGGCCAGATTCATTCCGCACATTGGAAACAATGTTCCCTTGGGGATTGTAAGAACTGCATCGACATACCTGATAAACCCAAGACAGCAGTTGCAGACTAAGTTTGTGGTAAAAATGTAGAGTCTTTAAGTCTAGTAACCACAGATATCACAGCATTTGTTACCTGGAGTTCCTCTCGCGAGGCTTGACAAGCTGTGTGGGAGCATCGTAGTCAGGAATGTTAAGCCAAAGGCCATGAGAAACAGCTGTCGGAGCACCTTCTCGGAGGCTGAAAGGATACCCACGAACAAAGTCTGCACCTACTCGGTAGGGATCATACAAGGTGTTGAAGAAGTATGGAGTGGATGGGGATAGCAGATTCTTGATGTGCTGTTCAAGTGCATTGATCTCTTTATCAGAGGGATCCTTAGCAACCTATTTAAGATGACAATTGACAGTGATTTAGGACCATGGGAGCTCAAATGCAGAAGCAAAAGCAACTAAAGAACACGAAGAGGTCAGATCTTTCAAAAACAATCCAAACTTTTCATGCATAAAACACCTGCTAATTGTATTATTATGACACAAAAATATCAGATGTGCTCAATTTCACCAACCTGAGATCACAAACCAGGGAAGGCATGTAGAAGAGAACCTTATTATCATGTTCTCCAGAGGCCAATTGTAAAATTAAAAAAGATTATCTGTTTCTTATTTCACATATCACATTGGTATCTGAGTGGCCAATTGTAAAATTAAAAAGATGACAACTAGAGGCTTGAAAGATCATCTGATACCTGAAGCCTAAGAAACAGATGATCATTATAACATTTGATTACAAACTGTGCAAAGGAAATGATTACATGAGACAAAGAAAATCAAAGTCCATGAGCTATACTAATAAATTGAAAGTAATTTTGCCGGAATACCAGTGGTATAAATCAAGCAAGTAAATCCTGCTACAACCCACATGGAATGGTGAAAAGAAAAGATAAAAGAAGGATCAACAGTCTTATGATGATATATACATGAAACTAAAATATATCAAGAGAGTGTAAATAAAACAACTATTGGATACCTCACATTAACTTTTCCACACTAATATACCCAGATCCATATGCTATTGTATCACTACGCTAATAACTAGATCTACTTTGGGTTATGCATTTCAAAGTTGAGGTCAATGCTGATCACCGACACATCCTCCTCTCAGAGATTCTGAGAAATCAACCGCAGATGGTCAGATCTATCCAAAACACAGCCATATAATTCAGTGCACAAGCGGGTTCTGAGTCAAAAAAGCCAAATTTGTATACTTGAATTAAATTGTAAGTGCGCAAGCCAAGTCTAAAATCGCGCCGTTCTTTCACGGACGCCTAGATCTCTTAAGAGAACGACTCGCAAAGTCCAGATCTGTAAGAAGAAGATAAGAAGAGTTGTTTCCTGATGGATTTAACGATGACTTACGAAGCAGTCGTCGTCGATGGTGTAGATGTACTTCTTCTTGGACACCATGTAGCCGAAGCAGCGGCAGGCGGAGTCCTTGAAGGAGATGCAGTTAGCCTTGGGCCCCAAGATGCGGTTGATGTCGTTGCGGTTGTAGAGCTCGTAGTCGAACCCCTCCGGCACCTTAATCTCCTTGCTCGGGTCCCCGTCCTGCACGATGATGAGGTGGTACGGCTGGAAGAAGGGCCGCCACATCTCCAAGAAATCCAGGTTACGTATCGTCGGGATCACGATGTCGAGTTCATCCTTCAGCAGAGGCGTGCTCGGGACCGACGACGATTCCTTCCCCGCCATCTCTCTCCTCTCCCCCTTCTCCTATCAGATCTAATCAATCGATCTCGATCCAAGAAGCACAAGGAGGAAACTCACGGAAGAGGAAAAAGATGCGTTTTTTATCCTCCCTTGCCCTTTGGGATCGAAGTGATCTCACTCTCGATCGGGTTATATAAACCGCTGGGCATGTGTCGGCACGTGCGGGACCATCGGAGACGAATCGATCGCCGATCCGTGCGGCGAGGAGAGAGACCACGACGAAATACATGGACCGACAGAGGCGTCTTCTTGAATGTCACGACTCAGGCTACGATTGTTAGGAGAGTCGTGTCGCGAGAGGTAAGTGGTGAGTCCAGGAGAAGGCACTATGGGTCGCGACTTTAGTCACACGTCAGGTCCGTACAGGACGCCCTCCGGGAAGTGCGGTGGGCGAACGAAGACAAATGTTATTTATTGGGCAAGTTTGGGGGAAAAATATGTTACATGTTTCCTTCCGCTTAAGATTCCATATTAATGTTTCTCATCTCCATAATTTCTATACAAAATGTTTAATACAATTATTATTGTTGCATATCCTCCACGATTTCTATATGAATTGTTTAATATTAAAGTAGACGAAATTATAATTATATTGTCACTGTATTTGCCTTGTAAAAGGAACAACCACAGCCTCATCTCCTACTCTTTCTCCATCTGTTCTCATGGTGGGAGGAAGAAGACATGCCTAACTTGGACTTGGTCAGGAGAGGATGGCTGTGCGAGGAGGTGCATCTGTTTCCAATGATTCACTGTACAAATCAACCTAAACCAACCACATGCATCCTGTCTTCTTTCTCTTTCTCTTCTCCTTGTGGAAGGAAGAAGATACACCGAACATGGCCTCGGTGAAGAGGCAATGGAGGCTGATCAAGTCGACTGCAGACCTTCGCCATCACCATTTACTTCTGCCTACCTCGTTTACTTTTATAACCAGTATGATGTGACGTGAGAGGCGATATTACTTTGTTAAGGCGTGCTGTGTTGCCAGTCTTGACTGAGTCACGAGGAGACACTGCAAGGAATCAATGAACGGAGAAGGAAGACGGTGACATGAAGATGAAGATGATAGTCTGCGACGGGGACTCCTGGATGCAGAGCGCCTGTTTTGACTCACACAGCGGACATGACTTCCTCGCCCACACGGTGTTTGTGGCGGTGACATGTTTCGTTACGAGTGGAACAAATCATGTTTCCTGTCTCGGCCGGTACATTAAAGAAAATAAAAGGTAATTAACTAATGGATCTCTCTTTGCATGGCTTCAAAGAAGGAAGCTTGCTTTGCATGTTGTCACACCAACCATCTGAGTTAACACAGAAAAGAAAGGGGACAAATAGTAAGTTTGGTAGTGAAGGAAAAAGGAGATGCTTTGCATGTTGAGGAACACTAGGGTGGAAGGAGTGGCCAAAATGGGCTATCACAGCTGGAGGAGTGAGCTAAAGACAAGTGAAATGTCAATGGAAGGTGGAAGGCAGTGTCATGGGTGGCCACCGCGTTCTTCCCTCGGTCCTGATCGGTGATGGCCAGCTACAAGCTTCAATGCAGCACCGCAAAGGTTGGAAGCTTCTTCTTCCACATCCAGCATTTCATACAGAGATATACTTGAGAGAGATGAGGATATTATACATGTAACAAACATAGACTGTAAGATGAAGAACATGAGAGTTGGTTGGAGGTGAATTAGCTGTGGGCATGAAGAGTCAAAGAGATTGGATTATATTGTAGTCAAGCCATGATTTTTAGTGAATGGCTAAGTATATTGTCATGGCCATTTTGACATAAGCTTATGTTAAACTCTGTATCTAATAGAGTTGTTTAGTCAGAATATTTATTATTGGTTCTTGAAATGTAGGTTCTGAGAACAAATCTGCATGAAAAATGAATTGATGGTGGTCAAACCATGGCATGATAGGTCAAAATGGACTTGCAAGGAGATATGATATATATATAAAAGATAGGTCAAAATCAAGTGACAGACAATGCTTTTGATTTGTGAACAGAGAGAAAACAGAAGATGAATCCAATATAATATAGCATAAGAGGTGTCAATATAAAAATTGGGAAGAATCAATATACACAGTTTTATTCTCTATAAGAAATTGACTATTCTCATGACTCTACCATTGCAATATTTCCATCTCTTGCTATGAACACTTATTTCAAGAAAAAAAAAAAGTAATCAAGTACTAAATAAAATCACATCTTTTGTAAAACCCTAAAGCCAATTATCATTAATGAGGGAATATTGTTCAAATTAATAATCGTGGGCTGGCCCATAATAACTGGGCCGAGCCTATTTTGTGGGCCTCAAACTCTTGGCTTGCTTATTATTATTAACAATAATAATATATATTTTTATTTTTTTTAAATTTTAAATAATTTAAGTTAAGAGTGACTTTCCTAAAAATAATACAACATTATTTCATGTTACTTTGGTCGAATCTACTATTAGCTGATAGATGATTATTACCTGAAATGTAAGTCACAAAAAGATTTAAAGTAAGAAACCAGAAGCTTCTTTCTCGTTCATTATAACAACGAAGAAAATTACAAGCTTTTTACTCATCTTTTATGATAAGAATATAAGCCTAACTTAAGAGGAAACTTGAGAGGAAGGTAATTACAAATTCTTTTATTATCCTTGAGGTATAAAAATATATCCAAAACAAGAAAATAATAAAGATATCCCCTTTATTGAATGACTCGGACTAATATTTTGGAACATAGGAAGGTAATTATAAATTCTCTGGTTATCCTCGAGGTATAAAAATATATTCAAAACAAGAAAATAGTAGAGCTCTCTTGAACTACTCAAACTTATATTTTGGAATATTAAAAAACCCCTCCCGATTTCGATCTTCGTGTATGTGGTATCTTAAGAGTACTATATTTTCACACCAAGAGTATAATATTTTCACATTGGAAATACGATATTTTTATCTAAAGAACACATATTTTTATCTTAGAGACATCTCGGACATTCTTACGCATACAAGTTTAAACCACATCAAATTGATCAAGACGTTAATGATATTTTCTCCTAATAATCGTTATTGTTTATATATTATTATAATATAATATTTTAGACTTATAATTAATTTGATTAAGGTTTAAGTTTTTTAATTATTTATAATATTTTTTAAAAAATATAGTATTATTTATCGTGATGGTAAAAGTATTATACCAGACAAAAAAATATTATAATAGATAAAATATTATAACAAATAGAAACTTTTTTAAGGGATAATTTATATATTTTTAAATTTACAGATACTATTTAAAAAATGAGAATATCGATTAAAAAAATCAAAAAAATATAGATATTTTCTAAAAAAATCGCCCTTAAGTTAATGGACTCGATAGAGGATTCAATTCGATCGCTCAGGTTTGCTCTCGGGAGTGCCTCGACTCGATATCTCCAACGCACGTCTCATTTGACCTCCTCGCACGTATGTATGTAATCGTCGACGGGGAACTCGTAACGCCCGCTATTTATTATAGTGGGCTCAGCGTTTGTGATTTCAGAATTACAAAAACGTTTTCCCAAAAAATGTTTTTGGTTTGAAAGAGGGTCAGCAAAGTTTCGTTCGTTCTTCTGGTAACGAAGTCGGTCCCACCAACTCAGGCGGGCCCCACCCAACACACTCTGTGTCTATCCGGACGAGCGCGAGTTAGGGTTCGCTACCCGCGGAGGGTTTGGAAGTCTCGGTGGAGAAGAGAATTAGGGTTCTAGAAAATGAGACTTCTCGACGGACGCTTTCGATTAAAACTTGGATCCTTAGAAGGTGAGATATTGATATAGATGTGAAGCATAGTGCAGTTGCTGGTGCGGCTTCGACGATTTGACTTCCAAAGGCTCAAGGAATCGGGGTATTTATAGGCAGACGCGAAACTCCTGCTTCCAGTTGTAGAGCAAGCATAACATTAGATGGCAAAAAATTGGATTTTGACAATGAAATCGATCTTTTAGCCCGTGGGAGGCTTGGATTTCGAGAATAGAGACCTTGCTTCGCGGTAGCTTGTGCGGCTTTCAGGGAAATGGAAGCGAGCCTGGATCAGACGCTTCAGGAGGGTAACCTCGTCCGTCAGGTCAACGCCTTCATCGTTGCCTATCTTCGTGACAACAATCTGCATCAGGCAATGCTCCTTTCCTTCTTCGTCGATCTTGGCCACACTTTTGACACCTTCCTGTTAACTGCTTGAAATGGTTTAATTCGTGTATCAGGCTGCAATGGCGGTTGCTTCAGCCACGATGACCCCGTTGGCCACAGACGCACCTGCAAACAGGCTTCTTGAACTGGTTACTAAGGTATGAGTTTTACGTCGCCCATCGTGCTTCCCTCCACATCAGGAAGATTTAGGAGTCTGATGTATCAACAGGGTCTTGCAGTTGAGAGGGACGAGGCTTCAAGGGGAGTTTCAGCTGCGTCTGCTGCAGGGATACCGGTTTTACTTGGCTCGATGCCTGTTCCAACCCAAGCCATAGATTTCAGGTGACTATTTTTATGCTGCCCTTTGCTTATGACATTTGCATACAACAATGAAAATTACTGCTGATTTTATTCACAAATGAATAATTTAGCTCATGTTTGTGTCTGGTTTGTGGTCTGCAACTCTGGCTCAACCTGTAGTTTCCTTGTTTACCATCAGGAATGCCTTTATCATACTGTGGTTACTGATATAAATGTTTCTGTTTACTCAGTACCATGCCTGAGACAAAAGGTTCATCCAAGACTTTCCCAAAGCATGAGACAAGACATGTTTCAGAGCATAAGGTATGGGGCTGATACTTGATGATACGAAGACAAGTTCTTTGATGTTGAATTTGTTAATACTGACAGCGTAGTAAGTAGATATACTGTGTCATTATATTAGAAGTAATGAAAGATTGAACAGTACTTGAGAGAAAGACCACATGGTTCTCTCGTATAGACAATTACGTGAATGGAGATGTAGGCATGGATAATGACAGACTGCTTTCTTCTTTGATCATTAATATATACTTGAATACATGACATGGTTTATTGTGATTATGGTGTCTTACCTCTCTTGATTTTTTAATACACTTCTAGGAACAGAAATATGGTTACATGCATGACCATTCCTAGTATTATGTTTTTGACTATAGAACCATCACATGGTGTATCCTATTGTAGGCTGGCTCAATTTGTCTTGTATTGTTGCCTGCCTGAATTGAGGGCTACATGCTATGTAAGTAACCCATCCTCACTTCCATGTTTGTCGTACCTTCTCCTTCATTCTCCTTTTCCTTCAGACTCAAATTCAGTCTGCACTTCTTACCATAGTGTAGATCATGTGGCCTTGACTGTACAACAGCTTACCAATCATACAGCTATGTATTTTTTTCTTTTGGTGGCCAATTTTTAAACTTTCCCTTGTGCGCTCCCTCAAACATTAATTATTTGTTCTATTGTCACAGATTTGCGTAAGCTTTCTTGTCTTAGTCTGTGGCCTTGTTTCATGATCGTCATGTCTTTAGGTCATAACATGTTGTGTCTCAGTACTATCCTGTTTTTGCATTCCTACATGTAGGAAGAACCTTGGCAATTTCTTTTAGTCGACATGTTTGGTCACTTATTTTCTTGTTTATTATTGTTTGGGAACTTTATGACTATTTTAAATGGACATAATGAAGGAGACAGTGTGCTGTGTTTTGTCTTTGTAGAATTTTGCTAGATGTGCAAGGTTTAGTCCTGATGGGCGATTTGTTGCAACTGGAAGTTCAGACACATCTATTAAGCTATTTGAGGTTCACCCCTCCTCTTTGAATAATTGCATGGTTTGCTAGATTCCATTAGTCTGTCATTTCATACAGATTTTAAGATTAGGCAAATGTTACTTGCAGTTGAGCTTTTATTTTATTTGATGCTTGCCTTCTGACTTCATTAAGCTATCATTTTTTACAGGTTTCGAAAATGAAGCAAGCGGTGCTTGCAGATTCCAGGGATGGTCCGGTGAGGCCTGTTATTCGGACATTCTATGATCATTCACAGGTTACACCAGTTGACTCTATTTTAGAAGTTTGTCTCTTAGTTACATTGTTAACGGTTAGGGCAAGATTTAAATCTTGGTGTGTTGTCAATATAAGTAGGTGGCCTGATCAATACAGTACTCATATGGATTGGTACAACCCATACCAAAATAGTCCCTTGTTGATTTTCAGAGCAGCAAATATCGACCCTATCTATTAATACAGGCAGTATTTTAAATCTTGATTTAGGACGTTTTATTCCATTTGAAATAACATTACTAATAGACTGTTTTTTTCTTTTTATGATAACTTAAAGGGGACAAATGAAAATAAAATTACTTGCAAGATTCTGTACAAGCATCTTTTAATTATTCTAAATGATTTTTTTCTATTAAGATCCACCACACTAATTTTGTAAGAAAATGAGTAAAAAAAAAGGCAAACCTAGTGCATGTAGCTCCCATCAATGTAGGATCTGGGAAGCATCCACATTATCCCTATAGGTGGAAATGTTATTTCTGTGACAATTTTTATTACCCAGATCACAAAGGAGCAGAAGAGATAGAAAACAAATATTTTCTCCTTTTTTTAGTTACTTGGAGCTGATTCCCGTCTGCTGGACATGCTCTGCTCCTAGGTCTCTGGCATGTTGTTTAGCTGACCATACAGATCTAAGTACCATCATAATCCAAGTACCTTTATAAGCTTCAGGTGATATCAGCATGTAGGCAGTACCTCTGAGCCTATAGCATTCTTTGCTTCATGTGTATATAATGAGACTGAATAGGTTGAAAACTAGCCAGACAATAAACTGGGAATTCTGGTATAAGTTCTTTGTTTAGCAAACGTTAAACAGATATATTTGTTCCAGTGACTAGATTTTTATTACTTTATGATATTACCAAATCACTAGGCCTTTCTTAGTTTTATTTTCCTTTCCTGTTTTCACATTTTAAACTAGAAGCCTTGCAAATTATTTTTTAAAAAAACACATTTATAGGAGTAACATAACTACTGTATTTGTGTGCATTATGGACTTGCATATATAATGCTTGTACAATCATATTGGCGCAACAATCATGTTGTTAATTGTGCTGATTCTCTTTTGTGTTCATAGATATCACCACAGGTCAAATAATGATTTATGTCTCTCTTTTCTGGTCCAATCATTGTGAATTACTCCACAAAAAATATGCTCAATAATATGATTATTTAAGGTTATTTCAAATGCATAGTTGGCATTTGCTAAAGATGATGGACATGTAGAAAGGTATCTAATGTTCTTGATTGAAATGTCTTTTCCTGATATGTTAATTGTCAAAGAGATTGAAGCTTACTGATGCTTTGCAGCCAATTAATGATCTAGATTTCCATCCACAAAGTACAGTATTAATATCAGGGGCAAAGGACAACACAATAAAGTATGTATTTTGCTAGTAGTTTGTTGGATTCATATACATATGCATGAATATGCATCAGCATATCTGTACCTTGTGTAATCATTAATGCATGAATGGATTTCTATGCTAGTTAATTTTCTTATTCCAAAACCTTCGTGGGCATCTTTTCAAATCATGGCTGGTTAACAATAATCTTGTTTCGATTGGTGTCAAGTGACAATTCCTGAACTTTTCGGATAAAAAGAGTCATTATGGTGTCACACTATAATTAGTATGCATTAAAGAAGACAAGATACGTTGGTTGTTTTTCTCTTGTAAGCATTCAACTTTCGAGAACCTTGGGCAACAACAATTGTAATGTCCCAACTATTTAGGGTCAGCCACATGGATCTTTTCTCATAATTTAGTTCTAATTACAACGATGTTAATAATCACTCTTCAGGTTTGTTGTCTCTTTTAAATTTTCTTTTATACCCCTTTGCACCATTTATTGTCATTGACACCTCATTTAATGGGTCATCTATATGTCTCCTTTATATCCATATCAACTTTAATGGTTTTCCCATATTTCTTTCTCTAATAGAACTATACCTAATTGTCCACACATAAATTTATTATTTTATCATTTCTAGTGACCTCACTTATGGTTTTCTCCCATTTTCTTCTATATTGCAGTTATACCTAATTGTTTACACATGTAATATTTATTGTTTTATCATACATGATAATCTCACACATCCATCTCAGTTTTTTTTCATTTTGGCTAAACTTTACTCCTCCAGTATTCCAAATCATAAACATGTCTAACCTTATAACCGTCTTGCAGTATTTATTGGTGTACCGAGCCATAAACCTATCACATGCCACCTACACCAGAACTTTGGATAGCTGTGAGACAACCATCTTCTTTTTTTCTTTTCTACTTTCTTTTGCACAATCTCTCTCAAGCGATCTCTTTCTCCCTTCAGCCTCCTCCTTACCTTGTCATTACCACCTTCTCCTATTTACCCGTAGCATTCTCCTCCTCTCCACTGTGTCACTATCGCCTTCTTCTCCTCTCCATCACATCACCATATCATTTCCTTCTGGTATGCATCGCCACCATATTCTTCTGGTATGTGCCGACACTTCCTCCTTCTCTACCATCTCTTCTGGTATGTGTCGACACTTCCACCATATTCTTTTGGTCGGCATGGGGCAATACTGACATATGCTATGCCCCATCTTATTTGTATCAGAGTGCTCCGCCCAGTGACCACTGACCAGTAATGGTTGTGGATCGAATTTTAGAACTTTGATTTGAAGAACCCTAATCCAACGCATTAGGTGACTTCTTTCTTTTTCTTTTTTTGTTCTCTTGATTTTTTTTATTGATGTTAAAACTTTGAATAAGATGAGAGAAAATCGTTTAGGATGGTATGAGCATGTTCTTAGGAGACCTTTAAATACAGTATACAGGAGAGGTGAAATGATTAATGTTAATGGTACTAGGAGAGGTATAGTAAGATTAAAGGACTTTAATAGAAACTATAAATAAAGACTTAAGTACTCCAAACATAACTAAATATATGACTTTTTACAAATCTGAATAGCGGCAAAAGGTCTTACCCGAAATAGTTGAAACTTACGGCCTTATTGTTGTTGTTGTTGTTAAAACTTTGGAGGGCTCAATATACAACTTTGAGCAACTGATATTGGGAATGATAGGAATTGATTGCATCTAAATGTTAGAAAGGTATGGTTGTTCATGAGAATTTTCTGTAGGTAATTTCATAAAGCTCATTTTTCGCCATTAGAGTCACCTGAAATTCATTATTTTGGTTTTGTGTCTTTTGTCTATACAATGAAGAATTGCAGCAACATCTTAACCTTGCACCTATTGATAGAAAGGACTTCTATAGATGGGAAAGTAGAATACCTAATATTTGGACTGTTAAGCATGCAAGTCCCGGGTATGAGCACATAGAATTCTGCATCTTGACATGGCACCTTTAAGCAAGATTCTAAATCTTGTTCCAGTATTGGTTTCAGTGAAACCAGTGATCTACTGGACGAGTATGGTACCACTATACTGAAGGTATACACCCTGTACCATCGGTTACCAACTGAAAATAATGACAAAAAAATTATACCACTTGTTAATGGACCATATGATTGGATCTAAGTACTGGTCAGTATGCTCCATACTGACCGGTATTCGAAACCTTGTTTTAGGGTTCATGGAGCACACTCTGTAAGAAATAAACTGTTGAGAGAAGCTTCAATATGCGTCTTTATTTCCATATTTATTTCTTTTATGGTCTCCAAGTGTTATATGTATAATAATGCAGCGTATAATCTTTTTTTAGGTTTTTTGATTTCTCCAAAACAGTTGCAAGGAGAGCTTTTAGAGTTATCCAGGTTCTGTTCTTTTTCCCACACTTCTAAGTTCTCTAGCAATTTGGCATTTAAGATTCTATCTTCTTCAGTTGCTTGAAGTCAGTGACATGAATTAGTCCTCTTTTGTATCATTGTGCGCACAGGACACTCACAATGTGAGATCTGTTTCTTTTCATCCTTCTGGGGAATATCTATTGGCAGGTTCTTATTCTATTTTTCTAATGTTTAGCTATGCATTTCTTGGATATCTTTTTGCTGATTAGCATTGAAATCATATGGTGGTTGTTATGTCTTATAGTTATAATTTGCTTAGATGCTAGTATGTCTTAACAAAGTTCACTACATTTTTGCTAGTTTTTTTTCCTGTCTATAATCTAGGAATAGACCTTCATTTTTCTGTGATATATTTATCTGAAGCTTAAAAACTAAAAAATTGAACCATCTCTATGGATCTAGGAATGCCTTATTGAGAAGGCATTATTATAATCAAGAGATTATAGAAAAGGATGCCACTGGTAAGAAACTTATATGAATAAGGAAACAAAAAAGTAGTATGTTTCGCATGATGTTTTGATCAATGAAGATAAGTTTCTTACCAGTGGCATCCTTTTGTTTATCTACTTCACCTATACTCATGGATAAAAATCTATGCCAACTTATATGGACAACTATCTCTTCTAGGAAATTCATAGTTGTACGAAACCAACTTTCTTTTAGTTTCTTTACCATGTAACTGTTTGTTTGTCTACTTCACCTAGATTCATAGACAAAAATCTAAGCCAACTTTTGTGGACAAGTGTTTTCTTTACTAGGAAATTCACTCTTTACCCACAATAGGAATTAAGTATTACAGGACCCAGAAGTAATGGGTACTAAATACAAATCATTTTTAAAAATTAATTTAATTTACAGGACCTAGAAGTAATGGACTCAGAATCTGATTCTGACCAAGACTTGATCTAAACCTGGAGATATCCATTCTTCATCACAACTTATTCATAGACACAAGAAGTTGTTCTGAATTGCATCTTTTCTGTTTGTACTTTTTGTGTCCATAGACAGTGACTGTCTCCTTTGCACAGTATGGAAGCCGAACTTAAGTATTACAGGACCCAGATGTAATGGCCACTAAATACAAATCATTTAATTTATCTTTTTGTAGTTGTTCTGAATTGCATCTTTTCTGTTTGTACTTTTGTGTCCATAGACAGTGACTGTCTCCTTTGCACAGTATGGAAGCCGAACTTGATTCTCTCACTGGATGAATGGTGTGCTTGATTACAAGAAGTTGCAATAGGTGTTTCTGTTCTAATTTACACTCATGTAGAAAATTGCACGTGTTATCTTTATATGTGAACATGCTTGATTCCAAGATGGAGTTACAATGAATGTTTCTGTTCTTATTTAGTCATGTAGAAAGGTGCATGTCTTATCTTTATATGTGAACATGCTTGATTCTAAAATGAAGTTATAGTAGCTGTTTCTGTTCTTCTTATGCTCATGTAGAGAACTGCACTATAATATTTCTGTATCTCGTTTTTTTTATGCTCCACTTTGCGCTTTGTGGAAAATCAAGCTTTCTATATAAGTTCCAATTAAATCAAACATGGGTGTAATTACCACGTGTGACAAATCGGAATCTGTTGAATTCCACAGGGACTGATCATCCAATTCCTCATTTGTATGATATCAATACTTTCAAGTGTTACTTAACAGCAAATGCTCATGACCTAAATGCTAAAGCTGCTATCAACCAGGCATGGGTGTTTCTGGCTTGAGTCATCTAAGGAAGTGGTCTTCTATTTTTGCCTGAATAATATATACGTTGTTGTGTAGGTCCGATACTCGTCAACTGGCAGTATGTATGTGACAGCATCAAAAGATGGTTCTATTCGTGTATGGGATGGGGTTACTGCACAATGTGTCCGACCCATAGTTGGTGCACATGGGTTAATGGAGGCTACAAGTGCAAGTTTTACAAAAGATCAAAGGTGTAGAATGTCATGCCCATGTGCCCGTGCTCATTTAAATCGACTTGTATCTTCCATTTATGTTTCTAGTTCTAAAAAGTTCGTGCCTTCAATAAATTGAATTTTTTAATATGCATGTTATTTTTACTAAATAATATACAAAACATTTGATATTTGGGAAGAATATCTTGGAGTGATTGCTTATTCACATTTTTATGTAGAGATCTAATATGAAGACTTAATGCAGACTTAACCTAAATTTTATGTAGCAATGAGAGTTCTGTACATGAGTAAGCTGGATTATTCGGTCCACCTTACATGAAAGAATAACTCTCTGTCATCTAAGCTTCTCCTCCTCTCTTGTCATTCACTTCACCGTGTTATTCTACTAGGTTCATTCTCTCTTGTGGAAAGGACTCTACCATTAAATTGTGGGAAGTAGGCACTGGAAGACTACTCAAGCAATACGTGGGAGCGGTGCACACGCAGTTTCGTTGTCAGGTTGGCTAAATTTCTGTTGCATCTTTATTTTGGGTACTGCATGAAAATCTGGATGCTTCAATTTGTAGAGAGATGTGTTACATCTATCAAATTTGGAAGCTCTATAAACACCAATACTGTGTTCCAGATTCTAGTGACCTTTTTCCTGCAAGATACGTATATTGTCTTCTGTTGCCAGAAATTTTTGGTATGCATCAATTGTGCTAAAACAATACTGAAGGGAAAACTGAGCGTTCAAACTTTTTCCTCTATCTTTTCACCTTTTGAAGGCTTTGAATAGTGTTCTTTTAAGTGGCTATAGAAATAGCACTTTGATGAGCATTTGTGGGTATTTATTGTCTTTTTTTTACAATTGACTTAATCTCCAATTTATAATTGTAGTGAAGTATGATTATGTTAAAGATTCTCCTGGTAGAGTTTGTATAGTGACTAAATATTGTTCACAGCTGAAAACAAAGTTTGTGCCGTGTCAATTTTTTTGTTGAAAAGACATTTGCTGTGTTACTTTTGCCTTTTGCTTGTTTAACAACATGAAAGTATCCAATGATTATCATGATCCAATGGCTGATATTAAAAACCAAAAAGTTGGTAAGTGTCATAAGAATGAACAGCTCTCTCATAACTCCATTCTACACTAAGAAGACTAATATTTCTATATAACATAATATAGTCTAGAAATAATCTAGTCCATTATCTGTTTGCAGGCTGTCTTCAATGGCACTGAAGAGTTCATTCTATCCATTGATGAATCAAGCAATGAGGTCAGTTGTCTTTTTCACCAAGATTGCATCTTGTTTCATATTTGATAAATTTATCGAAATAAGATTTTGTACAGGTGGTTATTTGGGATGCGCTCACTGCTGAGAAGGTTGCGATCTGGCCATCTAATCATGTAGCTGCCCCCCGGTGGATCGAGCACTCTCCAACAGAGGCAGCCTTTGTTACCTGCGGTAATGACAGGTCTGTCAGGTTCTGGAAGGAAATCCCTTGAGAAACATGAAATTATTGACATGGAAGCATATCGATTTGTTATGTAAACTATTGAACTGGGGATCCAAAACCAGGATATATAATACTGGTTACAAATAACAAGGGGCATGGCACATTACTTTCTCTGTTCTAATTATTCTCCTTCATGAAACATGCTGAATCGCCTGTGTTGTAAACTGCTTTCCACTTGATAAGTTTCTACACTATAGTTGCAGCTTTTTGTCCAAATAAGTGGACTGATCGTGATGATTCATATCATGCTGAGTTGTGATGTTCTTCAAATATCGGTGTTCTTCATCCCAAAAAGCTATTTCACTTGCTTGAAAGATCATGGAGATGCAATTTTTTTGCAATCTTACATCATGGTGTGTTGTTAAACTGTTTCTAGCCTTTTTGGAATCTCATCATGCATTGCATCCAACACAAACCCGTTAGTTATTTACATCCTACATAAAAAACCTCAGATGTTTCAGAAATATCTTAAAAAGGTAGATTGTTAGATATTTTGATAACATCAATTGTGGCTGCATCTTTTGTCCTTTCAGAAGATCCAATTGCTTGACTTTAAAGATGCAGATTAAGGTTTCAGATGTTAGCCATGTGATACATAAGATTGAATGATGAAATCATGAAACAATAACACTGTATTGACCACTCAGATGTGTAATGATCTATAAAGGTCATGTCTGACATTTCTCAGATGTGTAATGATGCAGGCAAATTCTTTAACATTTATAGAAGAGGTAGTAAAACAATCTTCAGCTTCTTCAACATCCTAATGCGTGCATACAACAAATATATCAGTACAAACAAAATTTTTCTATATCTGGAAGCAGTTATAAAGTGATAGTTTATTGGTGAACAAAATCGACAAAAATGTAAGAATTCACTGGTTACAGTTACTCCTGTGATGCAACTCAGTAAGCTTCAGCTGATGTCAAACTCCAGTTTCATAATTTTGTAGGATTCAGTCTGATGTCAATCACATTTTAGCCTCGTCCTCGTCCTCGTCCTCATCCTCATTCCAGTCATTTTCCTCATCCTCGACCTCATAACCATCCACTTCCTTATCCTCGCATTTGTCCTCATCTTCATCCTCATCATTATTTTTATCATGATGTCTTGTAAGTTCAGCATACTCATCAATTGTTTTAACAGGAAACAAATCTCCCTCTCTACTTCTGTCTCCAATTTTTGGAATCGTTGTCCCAGCTCCAGTCCTATTTTTGTTCATCTGGTAGCAGTAAAAGACAGTACTTAGCATGCAATTATTATGGACTGTCTGAAGGGAAGAAATAAGTCATATGTAAAAAGCATAAAGACTGATAAAGTAGGAACAATTAAGTATAATGACTATGGTATATTAGTTCAAGTTAAGCAAATTATTTCTTTTGACAATAAAATCAGAACTGATGAAAAAGAAGGAAAGCCTTAATGTAGATATAGATCCATGTTCAGGAAAGAGGGTCATGAACAAACTCTCTATCTCTATACGGATGAAATAAATGATGAAAAAGGTTTTCCAACTTTTTGAAACTACTAATAGAAGGAAAACCTTAATGTAGAGAGTTTCTATAGTAGAACATTCAAACAGTATCAGCACAATTCATAATGCTGAAAAATGAAAATATAGGTTAAAATTTAAACCCTCATAGTGTCAAAACATGAAGTTCAATTCAAATTAAGATTGTTTTCTTTCTTTCCACACCATTTGGTTTACACTACATTTCTTTGCTTCTCAGTTGACCACCCTAATTTATATTCCATTTAACATAGAGAAATAAAATTGATCAATTACAACTCAATTCCCGATGCTGGAGACAGCAGGTTATACAAACAAAAATAGTGCTGTTGGAGTTAACCTGATCTTTCCTTCTTTAAGTTCCGTTTAGTTTTGGGCCAACATTTGAATATTGACAAATGTGGACTCTCCTGCCATATGAAATGTTCTAATCCAATGATTTGCTATGGTTTGTCCACAGGGAAAAATCCTGAAGACAGGTAACGATAGCTTATGGGATTTGCAAGTGTCAAACCTTAAAGGGATGTAGAAAGTATGTGGTACCTGGAAAGATAAATTATGTTGAGTTTTGCATTCTCAACCCCTTATCTTTAACAACAGTCAGTATGTATCACCATTCACAGGCAAATCAAATGGGAAACAAAAAGGTAACAATTAAGCTCTATGCAAGCAGACATATCATGGTTCCATGTAATAAAACAGAAAAAAGGAATGCAAATTAAATGTGTGTTCGAATAGAAGACTAAAGAATGAAGTTGAGAGGTTATGAATCTTTTCAATTTACAAGCTGATGCATCCAATAGCATTCTCATGCCTAACGGACATCTCATAGTTCATTCTGGACCAAGTAAGACACACATGTTGTGATCCATTCTTTCTTCAGTAAGCTCATTTTAACACAAAGCACAACAACTGATGTGTTCCTATAGCTGAGTAAGACTTTTATGTACCAAGGAGAAAGAGTAAAACATACAACCTATGAAGGGTATGCATGCTATTAATTACAGAGTGAAGTCCTTACAGCGCGAAGAAGAGTCCTTCGATCTCTTTCCCGAGAATTCTTAATAGCCTGAAATATATACACCAAACTTAATTTATTTCAAATCATGCATTAAAACAAGAATGGAATTTTTTCTTTGATTTATGAAAAGGACCTCCTCCAGTGCCTTGCGTTCAGACTCCACTTCTAAGACATCCCTACAGTTCAGTGATCCATAATGAGTTCCATAAATGAAAATCTTAGGTAAAGAGACAATGAAACAAATGTTGGGTATTAATAGAAGGATGACCTTCCTATGATCTCATTGGTGCTACCGCAACATTTTGCACATATCCCAAGATCCTTCGAGCACGCTGCACATAAATTAGAATCAAACAACATTGCACTAAAATCATTCAAAAACAGAATAAAAAGGAAAATACAGAAATGTGAACTACTAACCGGAGCAGACATTATGGTAAGCCTGCCGGACGGTCCGTTTCCCACATTTTTGACTATTTCACCGCCACAAAGCAACTTAGCAGATCACATGCAACAAGGAAAAAGAAGAGGAATATTTCACAAAGTGAAGAGAAAAATACCACTTTGCGGGCTCCAAAATAGGCTTATACTTGCCATATCTGCAAAAACAAGAACAACAATGATTTCAAGAAATCTCTTTTAATAAAGAAATAATTCCATCAGATAAAACCACATATAAACCCTAGTCCAAGGGTATAACAGAGGAAACTTCGAAGAAGAAGGAAACAAACAGGGACCTTCGCTTCCAATCGATCTGCTCTTTGCAGCGGGGGCAGACCCCGCTTACGGCCGAGTAGGGGCGAAGCCTTCCTCCCAATTCCTGTCACATCAACCGCCATCCGTAGAACTCGTGCTTTTATGCAAAAAAAAAAAAATGAAAAGAAGACTCTTTGTTACGAGATTATGGAGCTTAGGAGAAGAGAAGGGCGGGGACCGTTTCGTTGATCTTGCAGCCGGCGTTGGGCTTCCATGCGTATTTGTTCTGGTGCTTGGGCGGCCCCTGCCGCTTCGACGACGACGACATGCTCGACCTCTCCTCCGCCGCCGCCAAGCCTAACGAGGACTCGAACTGGTGGCGTTTTGGAGGCCCATCTTCTGAAGCCTCTTTAAATAGCTTTCTTATTGGGCCTAATCTTGGGCTTTGTTATCAACCAAATTGGGCCCCAATCCGAAGCAAAGCGCTTTTAATTTTTATTTTTTTAAAAAATATATTTTTCATGTGTATTTTACATTTTGGTCTGCAAGCTTTAGCTTAATTTTTAGATGGTTTTAGTGGAATAATATTGACAGTTTAATTTATATTATGTGACTCTTCCAACTCTTTTATATGATGCAATCCTTGTCAAATTCATAAAATCGTGAAAATACATGGTTTTATTTTAATGATGAGCAATTAATATTGGTTTTCAATCAACACCTGTTTTTTTTTAGCGGAGGTCCAAATAAGATTATTATCAATATTGTTGATGTTGTCGGTAATATCACTAATTTTATTTATTAGTATTATTATATTTTTCATGTGACTGACACTGACACATGTCCACCATCTCGATGTCATCATGACAATCCGATGATATTTTAAAACTAGATCGATTATGATTATTATCGTATCCTAGATTTAACATGTCACGATGTCATGATCATAATTAAGACTTAGAGCAATATAAAATCGTTCCTCATAATTAGTGTTGATCACAAGAATATATTATAACAGGATTCCTGATTGGAGACCCTTAGGATCGGACAAGTCGGATTCAAACAACATGAAGAAAAAGTACCTCGGTTGATTGTTTACACAGTCGGGCACGAATGATTTCAATTCAGTGGGCTGCCATTTGAAGCTTAACCCGTCCTTGTGATCGTATATAAAATTGAGTAGATCCTGTTTGTGTCGGTTGTTGTAATGTCACCACTTAGATTTTATTGATTCGTATTGTCAAGCTGACATATATTCAACTTAGAATCTGACAAACCAGCAACATCACAAACATTTTGATCGAAGCAATTGTTGCAGTTTGATGGCTTTGGTCTTCCATGGTGTCATTGATACAGCCTTTGAAGATTCAGGTCTTTAGAGAGACTTTTCTTTGGAGAACAAAAAGAAGAGAAGACCTTTAGGCAAATCCAAATTCACTTTATCTTGTTACTTCATTTCATTCAAGCTAATGTTTTATGAGTCTGAGATCTTCAGTTTTATATATATGTGTGTTGACTTGAAGAAGATCTACTGGATACTGAAGAGTAATAAGAAATGATATCAAGTAGATTTGATGCAAACAATAAAAAATGAGTATTATGGTACTGTCAATGGATAATGCTATCCACACTGTCACCCATAGAAGATCACGATCAACTTTGGTGAAAGCTATGCAATGAACTTGGACTCGAGCCCCACATTCAACGCCGGTCGATGCTTAAAAGACAGTAGCTTGCTACGTCAAACAATGGATAGAAGCCCATTGGAAAATACAACGGGAAGCTAATGTTCCACCTTCTCTCTCGCATGGTTTCAGTCGGAAACTTGATGATGATGATGATAGGTTGGAACATTTTTAGTGTGGCACTTTGATGAGAATCACAGGCAAGTCTGAAAGAAAACTAGTGGAATTTCTTTGAGCCTACTCTACCTGAAATGTGATTCTGCAATGGAAAGTTCATGTCAGCCAAGATTCAGTGGCACGATTTGTGGACACTCCAACTGCCATGTTTATTATTGGAGTTGTTTATCCGACACTCTTGGTGGTCAAGAAAAGGTTAGTTAATGGTGAGCATGCTGGATCGGAGCATTCTGCTAGGTATGCATGACTGAGGCCTAACTAAGCCTGAGACCTGAGTCAACAAGATCTTCGTATCTTTTCCTTTCCTGATCTTATGCTCGCTTAGCTCCATGGCTTTCGAACATGATGAATGGTCAGAAACAGTGGAGATTCTCGGGTCTTGTGTTGCTCTTTCGTTTCTACCCACACAAGCAAGAACCTGACGGGAGTGGAGAAGCACATACGTTGGAGATAAGGGTGATGATCCAAGGATGACAAGTTGATTTTGTTTATTTAGGCTGCAGAAGAATAATTAGGGTGCTCGCAGATATCGTTGAAGAAAGGAAGCGAGCTTCTCAGGTGCTGCAAATATTCTGTGGGGATATGACACTAGAAAAAGTGGTATCTTGAGATCATATTATTGGGTGCGGCTGTACATCGAAGGTCAAACTAAGGAAACCCTATGTTGTCTCTTTGCATGCATAGGGAAACAACATGTGCAAGTGTTTAAAGAGATGGACAAGAACTGCACCATGGGCAGATAATATTGCTGAGACTTCAGTCGTGCTTATCGAAGTTTAATCTCACATGAGAGGTAGCATGTCTTTTCTGAATCCTATAATTGTGAGAACTCTTTCGGAAAACTTGCCCGATCTTGTAGGAAAGATTTGCTTCTTCTATAGATTGTGCAAGTGGAAAAGGCAGCACAGGAAAAATGGCCAGCATTAAATGAGGTGGAATGTTTATCATGAATGAGTCATGGATGAGCAGTCACATCCTTTTTGGATTGATGAAGAACACAACTGTTCTGCAATCAGTTGCCTCTACATATATCCAAACAACCAGTGATCTGATAACTCGAGGAGTTCCAACATGGAAATGCAAACCAATAATCTGACAACTCGAGGAGTTCAACATGGAATTGGTTGCCTTTCAACAAAGAAAAGCAAAGGAAAATATGCATTCCAAGAGTAAAGATCCAAGAGAAACCTGAGATAGAGACTCCATTCCCCACATATGAAGCTATATATTTATGTACATTACACCAAATATAAATATATATAACACAAACTTTCTGAGACTAACTCAAAGGACACGACAAACAGTTCCAGCTTCTGCAAACTACACTGCAGATGATAACCACAGACACCAAGCTCCACCAGATCCAAACTCGTTCAGTATCTTGGGAAGGCCTTGCACACCAGAGAATTCTGCATCTCAAGAGACATCTTTAAGCACTCGGACAGGTCCACTCCAGTCTCCACAGGAACCCATTTGAACTGCTGCAGCAGCTGCGCCAGCCATAGGTGAACGGTAGCCAAGGCTACGGCTTTGCCAGGGCACACCCTTCTTCCAGACCCGAAAGGTGCAAGCCGGAGGTCGGAACCCAGAACGCTCACGTCCTCCTCCATGAACCTCTCCGGCTCGAAGCTTTCGGGGTTCGGCCAGATGCGCTCGTCGTGGGTTATCGCCCACATGTTCACCATCGCTGTAGTCCCTGCAGGGATGAAGCTATCGCCGACATGAACGTCATGGATGGCGAGGCGCGCCCAGGAGAGAAGGGGGCCGGGTGGGTGCAACCGGAGGGTTTCCTTGACTATGGATTGCAGGTAGGGCAGGTTGGGGATGTCGCCGTCTGCGACGGCGCGCGAGTTCCCGACGACGGCGTCGAGCTCCGACTGTGCTCTCCTCTGTATCTCCTGGTGCACCACCAGTCTTGCCATGATCCATTCCAGGAGGATAGCAACAGTGTCCGTTCCTCTAAAGATCATTTCCTGACAGAACGCCGTCCATGGTTGGGAGTTTAGCTCTAATCAAACCGTAATGGAGGCCTCAAGATATAACACATACTATACACATCAAGAAAAGAACAAGTAGAATCCATAAGATGGTTGCTACTACGACGATACGCTAACTCATACGATGGAATCTGGTTTGAACATGTCAACTCTCAGATCTTTAGCAGGATTCACTGGTTACAGTGCATAAGATGGAGATGTGAGCTTCTAAGATGCGAGAGGATAAGGACACATTTAAGCCTTCAGATAAGTATCCGAACCAGCTAATCCAACAGAAGTCCCTTGACCTACCAAGACAACTACAACACAACTAAAAAGCACAGGAATATGATATGAAACCCAATCATTAAACTACAAGAATGTAGAACGAAGAAGAATGTCATGAGTGTTAATAATAATGGAAATCATGGAAGGGGAGCTCACCCACAGAACAGCAACCATGTCCGAATCAGAAAGCCTTTCTTCCTTCTCTAGATCTAACAGCACATCGACAAAGTCACCATCGACCGACTCTCCACCAGATCTCCTCCGCCTGTGCTCGCCTATGATGCCCCCCACGAACACATTAACCCTGGACACCAGTCCCCTGCACCTCTTTCTGATGCCCTGAGGATCCAACCAACTTAACAGAGGGACGTGATCGCTCCAGTTGAACTCACCGAGTAGCTCGTACCCTTCCGTGACCAGCTCTTCCAACTCCATGCCCTCGCCCTTCCCAAAATCGAATCTTTTGCCGAAAACAGTCGCCATCACGTTGCTCAGAGACCCAAAGTGCAGGACTTTCTTCACCTCCACCGCCCCATTCTTCTCCATGCTCGCCATTACGTCCCGGATCATTTGTTGTGCAATGGTCCGGCGGTGTTCTCCCGAAGCGGCGATCCTCTTGGGGCTAAACAAATGGGTGGCGGACATCCTCCGTAGGTTGCGCCAGTACTCGCCGAAGGGCGCGAAGCCCATTGCTCGATGGAAGAGGAGCTCGTAGGCGGATTCCTTGATGGGGCGATCGGCGAAGGCCGAGCTGTTGAGGATCTCCCGGGCGGTGTCGGGGCGGCTGGACACGACGAAGCGGGTGAGGCCGACGGAAAAGGCCATCAAGCCGGTGGCTTTGAGGGTTTCGGCGAGCGTGGCGAGGGACCGGTGCGCGGCAGCGCCGGACAAGGCGAGGACCATGCCCCGAGGGCCGGGGATCGAGCGTCCTGCCCTCGAGAGCGCCCATGCGAGCCCGCCGGGGTAGAACCAGAGAACCGAGAGGGCGGCGAGGAGGAAGGCCACGATCGAAGGCAGCGCCTCCGTCTTCGGGAGGAAGAGAAGGAACAGAGCGGACTCCACAGCCGAGGAGGAGGAATCCATCGTCGAAGTTTGAAGCAGCGGACGCAAGAAAAGCGAGACCTTTACTGGTCTGGCGAGGGTCGGTAGGGAACAAGAGAGGTTTTGGAGGGAGCAACGCCGTCGGAGACCGAGAGAGCGGTCACCTTATATAGAACTCGGAACGCGAAGCGAGTCCCTCGCTCTCGCTGTAGCTTTACTACATAAAATTACTGATTTGCTCATGGTCCTGTGGAAATTAATTGTGGATCAGGAGCTGATAATAGACTTTCGAAGGAGGGCTATATGGTCCTTTCGGTTTGACAGATCGGAGCACAGGGAGGTGGGGTTACCTAAAGGATGCGACGGGAAGAGAAGACATGTGCCGAGATGGGACATTGGGCCATGGATCGGCAGATTCCCGCCGCCTGTCTCAGCTTCGCCGCCGGCCCACCGCACGAATTGGAAAACCCGCCTCTTTTTTCTCGTACCCACTACTCTCTCCAGTACAATATTTGTACACACGAATCGGGACCCACAATATTTGCAATTCTCTTCTCTCTCCCAATGCCTCTGCTCATGCAGGTTTCAGTTCCACCCATATTTATCTCCAACCTGCAACTCCGCTTTGCCCTGGTCCGATCTGATGGCTGCTCGTCTCTAACGCCACCACTTCTGCACTTCGTGATACCCCAGGTTGTGCAAGCGGCCGCAAGGGATCTTTCATGATGACTTTCCTGCGAGCGAGTGATCTGAAGGAACTTGATATGACATGGTGTTGCAGGTCAGCCGTCAGCGAGCTGCCATGGCATCCTCTGCTTCTCCTCATCTGGAATGCTGTCAATTTGTCACATCCAGCTCACGGTTTGTACGATCACAATTGCAAGGCCACTGCAACGTCATTTCCAATGTGCATTACACTATCGAGAAACGTAGCGAGACACAGTTGGAGATAAGCGAGAAAATTCACCAGCCAATCAACAAAGAATGGCAAAACTAGCAGCTTCCAAGACACCCAAATCTCCACTCTCAGTGAATATAAACTGGATTTCTACCAAATTTGATGCAGCAAATGCTGCTGATCCACCAACAACTCTCAGACCAAATCACCTCCCATGGATACAGCTAAGGCACAATATATATACACAGTAATCCTGCTTTCTCTTCTCCAAGTCTGTCAAAAGCTTTGCAGGTGGTTAACCATGGTTGCTCAATTGTTGCAGGCTTTCTCCCATAAATTCATATGACAGATGGTAGCATTTCGAACCATCAAGTCAAGAATCTAGGTGAAGGCATAGTGAGCTAGGGAACAAAGTTCAGTAGGACAAGAAACCATCCTTAGAACTTTTGTTCTCCCCTTTGGGATGATTGAGATGCTCATGTTCCTGGCTTCTGGGTGATTAGAACATAATTGTGTTGCTGGAATCCTGTTTGGAAAACAAATTATATATAAAATATATTTTTCAAATAACTATAGCATATGAGACTCCATGGCCCAATGGATAAGGCGCTGGTCTACGAAACCAGAGATTCTGGGTTCGATCCCCAGTGGAGTCGTTTAGTTATATACCGCGGTTGTAGGTTGTCTTAAGAACTAGTAATAGTAATCATTAATCTATAGTTCAACCAATCAGCACATTGGACTCCATGGCCCAATGGATAAGGTGCTGGTCTACGGAACCAGAGATTCTGGGTTCGATCCCCAGTGGAGTCGTTCTGAATGCTTGTTTTTAGCTCGTCTCGGAAGCACTGATCTTGACGCAAATTGGATATCTTTAAGGTGGGACCCACGTCGGTCGCCGTGGCCACACTTCCCTGCTTGTGATTGGGCGATCCAGTGGAGCCCACCTAAACAGAACATACCATGCTCGGTGATGGGGTTGGCAGTGCGTGGGTGCAAATTGTCACCACGTAGCGGTACCCACTCTCGCTCTCGGTAAAATGCGGTGGGGCCAATGGATCCCTCGATGGTGGGCGAGGGTGGTAACGGCACAAGTGTATAGCAAGTGATGCTCTAACGATACAGTGCATACCCACACTCATCGCCGCTACTCTCACGGAACCACCGTTTTTTTTAACGTACTTCTTAAAACGCCCCGAGATCAGACTGATGGACCCACATGATTAACTGTTAATCGTCGGGACCCACAAAAAAAGACACGTACGCCGATCTCCGGACAAAGTGTTGGTCGACGCCATCTTTGGTGTGATTGAACGTGTACGGCTATCCTTTATAAACACCTGGTGTGGGGCCGCCCGCTGTTCCATCGCCGACGCCGTTCCCCATAACAAAAAGTAAAATTCCTCCACTACGCGGAGGCTCCTACTAACTCTTCTACCTTTGCTATCTTTGCGGTGATGACCCCACAGCCACTTATTGTGGCCCCAAAATATTGACGAGTTACCACGAAGGTTGAAGATCGGGTGCGTCGAAGACACCAAGTCCGGGGAATAACTCCTCGAACCAGTGAAGTGTGCCCGACACGTGTCCCGATAAACCGGATACGTCGCGCCTAATTACTTCGTAGGATGTAAAAGACGGATGCGGGGTCGTCACTCTATTCGACACGTGTCTTGGTTGGTACCACCCGCCTCGGCGGCGGGCTCCATCGCTCCACTCCCTGCGTCCGTCCCGGCCGATTGTACTTGGATCGCACCTGATGTCTTCTCTCTGATTCATCCGACTCCATTCTTTCCGTATGAGAGGTTTTGGGGCTGGATTATTCTTTCACCCTCTGAAAGTGATTTTTTTCTCACCATTCTTCCTTCCTCTCATGGCTTACCGCACCCTTCTCCGAGTTCTTCCGCAAATTTTTGGAGGTTATCGCCGGCGATAGCAAGATACCGTCGTCTCAATGCGATAAAAATTGTTTCTTGGCAGCGTTTTTGTGTGGTTCGGCAATGGAAAAGGAGCTCTCTTCCTTTTAGGAGACATTTTGAGCTGAATGATCCTTCCGCCTTCCAAATATCCAGTTCTTTTTACCTTCCCTCTTCCCTCCCCTGACATCTGCATGTTTTGCTCATAAATTTTGACCATAGATAAAATTTTGCAAGCGTTTCGTGTGGCTTGGCAATGGAAGAGGAGCTCTCTGCGCGTGCACCGGGCTGCCAGAAGGATTTCTTGACGCGATTTGGAGCTGGCGGCGGGGAACAGGGGGAGAAGAGGACGCCTTGGGGGGATGGAGAGTCGGGAGAGACGGAGCTCAGCCTCGGTCTTTCCTTAGGCGGACGTGTTGGGCTGGAACCCAAGGAGAAGAGGCTTGTCCGGCCCTCTTCCTTCTCGACGTTTCCCACGGAGCGCGACTTCTCCGCGAATCATCCGGTCGCGAGAACGTGCTCCCTGCAGGCGGAGGATGAGGTAGAGCACCGAAAGAGCAAGGAGTTGCAGGGCTTGAAGCGATTGGAGGTCAATGGTACTGTAGGCCGGAAAAACAAGATCTTTGACAAGGAATTCGCAAGGTTTCGGAACGGGGTCGTCCTTCACAGGCCACCGGCGTGGGCTGACACGGCCGGCAGAGTGGACGCATCGAAACGCTTCGGGCTGGCATCGCCCGTCTCGATTGGATCTGAGGGAAGCAGCTGCTCCAGCTTGTATGACATCGACAGCCAGCCAAATCAAGGTAAAAAAATTCGACATTAATGCTTGTCTCCTCATTTGCTTTCTGGAATGACTCATTAGCTTGTTTAATAAGCCTTTTGGATTGGTTTGGACATAAACTGGTCTTGGGAGGAGATCTAAGAGTTAGTAGCTTGGCATTCAATTCCTCACAGAAGTTATCTTTGTATGTTCTCTAAAATGATGGGATTATTAGGTTCCTGTAGTACATGGCAGACTAGTTTTTCCCTGGAGGTTCTAAATCTTCATCATATTGCCAGTTTTTGAAAGTCATCATGGTTCAACACTTTGGAATTTGGATCTGCTCTAGCAAATTGCAAGATATCAGCAATTTTTGTTGTTAATTGTTTGAGTGATGTTCCAGTGGCTGGCCACATAAACACCTCACACTGATAGGGAACTTTATAACTGGCTGCACAATTTGATTTCTGCTCATTATCTTCTGCTTAACCAGCACTAAGCAGTCAGAATGTCAAAATTGTAGAAGACAGTAGCTCCTTATGATTTCTTCTCTGATTATTCTATTACCAAAATAGACCTTTGCTAGACTGCAATATATTTCAACATTAAAATGAAATAAGTGGATGAGTTTGACCATGATCAGACAATACTCCAAACTATGCTTAGCATCACATTTCACAAAAATCTGGTGTTCAGGTTTAACCTGTTGCAGAGATTGATTTTGTTGTGTAAACTCTCTGAAATGGAGAAAATAAGTTGGTTTGGACTTGGTGGTTTGCACCATTACATGGGAAATCCAAGTGACTAAACTAAAATGAGAAATACACAAATACATTACTCATTGATATCCATTTTGACCTTTGTATCATAAGTGGAAGAGATTGATCATGGATAAAGCCTGTCATGTAGCCTTGCAATTTTTTATCTCACTATCAAGAAGGATTGTGTTTTAAAAGAGTTCAGGATTGTACTGATGGGATTGGTGTGTTGATCCAAGTGCATGACAATTATGTAAGCCAAAAGTTGATGTGTTGCAAATCCAATGTTTCAAATGTTGGTCCAGTTCTGTAACCGGCCCTCGGGCAGATGAGTATGGTTGGATGTATCTTATGCCGGTACACCCCATGCCTATTAGAATGCCAGAACAGGTTCAGCTGGAGGGGAGGGGAGAATTGAGAGAGAGAGGATGAGGAGGTGGCAACACATAGTAGAAAGAGAAAGAGAGAGAAGTGTCTTTATTTATCTTAGTGTTAAAGGTAACCTTTTTGATGTCGCTTAATCCAATTATCATTTTAGCTGTGAGAATATCACTAAAAAATAATTTGAACTGAGATTACTTTAGTTGATCCTCCTATCTATGTCTTTGTCTCGAACACATTTACAATCTGTGACTTCACTGTCATTACTGATAAGAGTTTATTATCTCAGGATTAAGCAACATCTCGGAGGTCAGGAGCTCCTTGACTGCTACAGCATTGTCTGATCAAAGCATTTGTAAGCCAAAAGCTACAGTATTAGGACAACATGTTACCTGTGTCACCGAGGACGATGACCGACCAAGGAAGGCTGCACGAGGAGGACCCCAAACCAAGGTACTAGAAAAGGTGGGAAAGAAAATGATCCAAGACATGCCTTGTGTTTCCACCATAGGAGATGGACCGAACGGAAGAAGAATCGAAGGGTTGCTCTACAAATACGGGAAGGGGGAGGAAGTCAAGATTGTGTGCGTGTGCCATGGCAGCTTCTTCAGCCCTGCTGAGTTTGTCAAGCATGCAGGCAGCGGTGATGTGGCTCACCCACTGAGGCACATTGTTGTCAGTACATTGCCAGCAAAATTCTTGTGATGGCTTGCCTCATCACATGTTAGAACCATTTGGGTTACTTAAGAATGGTAAATCCCTGTAACTGGGAAGAAGCTATCAGAAAGAACAGCGTTTCTTTGTCTTCCTCTTGCGATTGAGTGAATGATGCATCTCTTGTGGAAATTGTGAGGATTTCTTCTTTTAATTCTGGTTTGCTCAGAATGTTATTAATGAGTGTCATTTTTATGTTATCTTGCACATGAATGTTTCACTGGCACAGCTTTGTGGTTTTTTTTTCCTTCTTCTGAGGAACTTTGTTTGGATTCAGTTGATTCTATATGCAAGTTGTAATCAGAACATAGCATCATACTTATTTGGATTCTTTAAGCAATATGTGAAGCATGTGGTCTGTGATACCATCCATTGGCAGATCCATCATGTTCTTTGTTATTGTCTTCTCAATTTAAGTTATGTAATATTATATTTGAGTTTTCAACCTAATATAGTAAATATAAGGATTTATTCATATTTTTACCTATAAAAACAAATAAAAAATGATTATTTTTTTGGCATTACCTTATTATAATATTTGGTGAAGTGTTATTTTATCTATTATTATTATTTTCTAAAACAATTAATTTGGCCTTTGTATTACAAATTGTAGTAGGTATGCAGAGGCTTCTTCATATGGGTCCAAAGGATGACTTGGGACGGTCTCTGCTCAACCACCACTGGCCTCCAGCTTTACCAAGTCCAAGTCGGCCTGCCATTGACCCTCGCGCTCCCGTGGAATCAACGCGCGCGACTGCAATGGAAGGCAACCATTGCCCGCTGCTCGAGGGAATCCACCACCGCAGGTCTTCTCTGAAACTTTCAACCTTCTCCACTCCGCCGAGTCGTTTTCAGTCGTTGGTTTCTCGTCGCCGTCGTCGTCGTAGTCGATGCTTTTGTGACGGGGTCGAGCTCTGTTCCATCGTCCGCAAACGCGTTAAGAAATGTGTCCAATTTAGGAGGCACAAGGAGCGCAGGCTCGTCGTCGCCCAACTCCGGCAAGCCTGATGTCTTAACTCCATAGTCTATGTGTTCTATAGATCTGGCAGGCTGAAGGACGCGCGGAAATCGTTCGATGAAATGCTTATTAAAAGGGATTGGGCCGCGTGGAACAGGGCAGATAATTTATTGGGTATCGTCCGTCAGGCGTGCCGCCCCCACAAAAAAAAAGACCCACCCGTCAGCACGCGACTCGCGAGTTAAATGCCTCGAAAGCCACAAAATTATTTAAATACTCGTTTACTCTCGAATAGAATTCGTCAGAATGGTGGGTTCCACTTGATATCGGCAGTGACAGTTCACGTACGTCGCCGCGTGATCCTTAATCGGCTACGAAGGATGTTTCTGCCAGATAAATAAATATCGTTTTGACTTCGTGCCGTTTCGGATCCATTTGACACGCCAATCAACTGCGATCAATACTAATTAAAGAAGACGGGCAAATTCTGTCGTTTTCTCTTCTTTCTCGCTTTTCAAACCCATTAATTGAATCCGACCCAAAATTTAAATTCGTTCAAAATAAATAATAGTTAATAAATTAAATAATATTGTAAAAATATATAAATATTTGAAATTTTTTGAAAATTATGGAATGTGAGTTAAAAGTTTAAAATTTTTATTTTGTTAATTTTGTTATCAATTTAAGCTGAAATTATAAGATATTTATTGTTCAATTTTTTTATATTTTTAGTTTTATTTTTATTTTTATTAATATAAAATGTATATTAATATTATTTAATCTATTAGCCGCTTTCTTTATATTTTGGGGGGGTTTTGGTTTATATTTTAGATCGGTTCAATTCAATTAGGGGGAAAAAATCGAAAACAAAAAGGATAAAAGTAAAGAATTTTTTAGGGAATTTGCTCGAGAAGTAACGCATCCCTCTCAGCTGCCAGTAGCAATCCAATCTGGGGATGTATCCCCTCACCAAACCTGAATCAACGATCCATCGCCTCACCAGGAAGTCCGTGCGATCGTCGCTTTTGCTTGGAGGTATTATTCCATGTTCAATCACTGTATTTATTCTAATCGAGTGTGAATTCATCAACGATCCCATTGCCTCCTATTATTCCGCCGAATATTCTTTTTTCGCCCCTCTATATTTATCGATTTCATTTCCCCACAATTAGTCCAGTGCGGGCTTCGCCCCGGTTGAGGTTAGATTGGGAGAAGAGGCGCGGAGTGGGGGAGAGGGGAGGAAGCGAGGAGGATATCATGGCATCCCTCTGTGAGCTCTCTTTCCCTGCTACTCTTGCTCTCGTCTCTAATTGAATGGATTCGTGTTTTCGACTCGTGTCGTGTGTTTCCTCCCTCCTCGTGCCCTGCGTTTGATGAGATCTCCGCGATCTTTTCTTCAATTGACGATTTGGGGTGGAGTTGTTTCGAAGGATCAAGAAAATTTGCTTTTTTTCATGTTCTCAAGTGGAAAGATATTTTCTTCATGGCAATAAATGATGGTTGATGTTCAGTATATATGAACCAAACGTCGGCAATGTAGGAGGGTTGTTTATAGGTGATCGTTTGCCATCTTGAGTAACCATGCTATGTATACTTCTGCTCTTGTCATGCATCTGTTTCTTGTTATACTTTTGGTTACTCCAGTGATGATTGTATTTACTAATTCTATTTTGGTCGCCTGTCGGCTTTATATTGCTTATTCATTTGCATTTCTTCTGATATATGGACTTAAGATGGTGTGTGAAATGAGTAATTTTGCTATGTTTACTTCTGCTTCTGTCATGCGGCTGTGTCGTTCTGTTCTTCATTTAGGTGAGTTACTCGTAAATTTGATCATTTTGAAAATGTTGTTATGGGTCATCACATTTGTTAAGATTTGAAATTTGTGTTGCTTGTTCATTTGTATTGCTAGTGTCAGTCGAACTCCTGAGTCCTATTGCAGACGTCCACTTTCTTCTGCTTTTTTTACTAAGACATGTTGTCGATTTTATCATCCTGAAATAATAAATATCTACTAAGTTCTCAATTTGGCCAAGTGCTGGCTTCTGGATCCAAGATGGTGCTCAAACCGAGAGTTTTTTCTATCTATATTTTCTTTTGCTTTTCTCATGCATTCGTGCCTTCTTTTTTGTTTCATAAACATATGTTCCATTTTATGGTATTGTGAAAATTGATGATCATTTCTACTAGTTTCTATTGCCTTGTGATATTTTGACTCAAGATGGTGCTCAACATGTTTCTTTCTTCTTTTGGCAGGGATTGCCTCTTTGCTTCTTTTCTCCTTGTTTAACTTGACCGTCGGGAGGCCAATCTACCCGCTGCCAAGCAAACAAGACAACAAAGTCAAACAGCCCCTGCAGACATCGAGACCATATAACATTGCTCATCGGGGTTCGAATGGAGAGATTCCCGAAGAAACAGTTGCTGCCTATATGGTAACTATAATCCAACTTGAGTTGCAAGATCAGAGGACCATAGAATATTTTCTGTGATCTGCCATTATGATTATTTACTTCATTCTGATTTTCAATTGACAAATGTTCCATGTTTTACTGTATGAGAATTGATTTGCACATGATTTTTTGAGCAATATCTACTTGAGTTTGTGTTCTCTGAGGACCACATGTAATAATATACTGAATAAGAGTTCAGATCAAGCAGGCAAGCAACTGGATTATTTGTCTTATGATCCTGTTTGAAGCACGACAGAATCATTTGAATTTTTGTCATCAATAAAAGTCCATGAATGGATCCTAGCTATGACCTCAGCCATCTGATATCTGCATTTCTGAAATTACTTATTTTGATGTTTGTTCTTCTCACCTACAATCACCAATGGCAATCTTGATTTCTAATTTTATTACCTGATGTTGGTTATTAGGAAACCTTGTGATAAGGCAACTCTTGATGGTCAAGTAAGCATCAACATAAAAAGAAAGGGCATAGTCTTAGAAAATTTTAAGCTATCTATTTGTTTCAGGAGATGAGTCCTCACAGAAAAAGTATTATTTTGGAACCTTCATGAAGCCCAAAGATGCTATGAAAAGTCAAACTATGTGTAGTGAAGTGATAATGCTTCCTTGATTATTCCAAATCTAAAATAGTATTTGGTTGTTCTTGCAGAGAGCCATCGAAGAAGGTGCCGACTTCATAGAGACTGATATCCTTGCAAGTAAAGATGGCTCGTTAATTTGCTTTCATGATGTAATACTTGATGATACAACTGATATTGCCAAACATAAGGAGTTTGCCGATCGCAAAAGAACCTATGAAGTTCAAGGGTCTAACATGACTGGGTACTTTGTAGGTATGTGTTCTTACAATTAATTTTTCTATTGGTTTTGTTTGTAGGTATGTGTTCCTACAATTAATTGTTCTACTGGTCTTGTTCCCAAATAGTTTTATCAACACACGTTGGATGGTTTGAAACTTTTTAGACTGCTTTTGTTGGTCAACTCTGCAAATCTTAAGATGTCTTGTTACTAAAATGGTCCTAACAATTGGATGACAAATGTAAAATATTTGACTGCTGTAGTTAAATTCTGTTTGGTTGATATTGGAAAACCGAGGATTAAGCAGTCTGTGGTTACAATTGGTGTTAATTCATATCAGATAACCAAGATGTACTGGAGCTCTTAGAAGATAAATTAATTACTTGCTTGTAGGTTCTTTCCGGAAAGCAGGTTCCAGCTGTCTCGAAAGTGATTGTGTGGATCACTGTATCTTTTGATTTCTCGTGTCTTATAAACTGCATCAGCACCGTTGCAACTGACATCATACTGTTTGGCTTATTTACAGTGGATTTTACACTTGATGAACTTAAATCACTTAGAGTGAAGCAGAGGTATCCATTCCGAGATCAACAGTATAACGGTATGCTTATTTGGGTTTAATTTTGATGAATTTTTCAATGATACGTACATTTAATTTAGTTTGCATTGTTCTTTCTTGTAATACTTTTTCCTTTTGTTTCAATTTACTTGTTTTATTCATTTAATATCAACTCAATTATTTTGTCACTTATCTTTCCTTCATCTATATTATAAATAAATTAATGCTTTGGCATGACCTGCCAATAGTTCTCCCCTTAGTTTAGCTGAGTCCCTAGAACAGTTCTTGAGCACAAATATTTCAGGCTGAAAATATTTCAGTCTTAGGCTTGGACAGTAATCCTGCTGGATTTGGCTTTTGGATACCCAGTTTCTACGTGGTTTTTGCCAAGCAAGTAAATAATTTAACATTAACAATGATAGCGTAGGTTTCTGAACCTGATCGGTTGACTTCTTTAGTCTATCGAAACGAGGTACAATGGCCTAAGTGATTGAATTGGATGAAAATTTAACAGGTAGCTGAATGGTTTCATGTATTTATCTTGACTAGACCTTGAAAGTACATCTGGAATAGTCCTGGGAAATTGGCACTTTATAGTTGGAATTTTATAATGTTGACCTTTTGATGATGACTAATAGATGAATTGGCTTGTTTAACATTACATTGCTACAACACTAATTCTTGTTCCAATCTGTTAATCAGGTAAATTTTCAATTATCACGTTTGAGGAGTTCATTGCCATTGCTCTTGATGCCAACAGAATTGTTGGAATATACCCAGAGATCAAAAATCCAGTTTTCATCAATCAGCATGTGAGTGATCTGTATTTGTCCTGACTCCTGAGAATGTATCTGCATCACCAATAAATCAAATTATAGATTTTTAACGAGAAGTAACATTTCGATGTAAAAAAATTTGGAGAGACAATTTTCCTGTAATGTTTCTTCAAACAACATAGTGACCTCTTAATTATCTTATGTGCTTCTGTCATTAAACTCTTAGGAGGATTTTCATAGCTATTCCATTTTCGCAGGTCAAATGGCCCCATGGGAAGAAATTTGAGGACAAGTTTGTTGGGTTGCTACTGAAGTATGGGTATAAAGGCGCATACATGTCGGAGGATTGGCTGAAGCAACCAGTGTTCATACAGTCTTTTGCTCCAACTTCTTTAATATACATTTCAAACCTGACAGATTCTCCAAAAATATTTTTAATTGATGACTTCACCATGCCAACGCAAGACACAAATCAGGTTTGCTTGTGCCCAAACGAGGATATTCTGCTATATTTTTTAATTAAACTAAATTTGGAGTGTTGAATTATGTATCAGTGACCGCATAAATACATTTATGTTGATTGAAGAATATCTTAGCAATGACTTTTATATTTGATTTGACATAATTAGTTTGGTCACTATCTTCTGCAATTTTCTATGGTTCACTACGCATACTAATTTTTATTTGTTTGTTGCAGTCATATTGGGAAATTACTTCAGATAGTTTTCTTGAATACATCAGAAGCTATGTGGTTGGAATCGGACCCTGGAAGGACACGATTGTTCCCCCAGAAAATAACCACTTGACTACACCCTCTGATCTTGTTGATAGAGCACATGCACATAATCTTCAGGTAGCTGTTTGTTTTCATTCTCGTGCCTCCTCTCTGTTAGTTCCATCTATCATCTGCCTTTAATTGGTTTTCTTTATGTTTTTGCATCCGTATTGTTGGTTGTGCTTTGTTTATGCTGCAGATGCACATAATGAGCTTTGCAATAATCATGTTAGTGATTGTTTTACTGTCTTCAGTTTACGATGATCATTTGTATAGGCAATTTATTGCTTGGAAGTACAACCAAGGTCATAATAAACACCTTGAGAGTTGTATAGTCATAATAAACACCTTGAGAGTTGTATAGTCATAAGTATCAGGAGTTTCAGTTCCAACCTAATGTATGATACCCAGAACTAATTTCTTTTACATGTTGCCATTGATTAGTTGTTTGCTGACAGCTTATCGTTTGCTTTTGTTCAGCATTTCACATGCTTAGATGGTTTAGAAGTTTATCCTTGATATCTCCTCGCTTTGTACTTGACAAATGTATTATCTGAAAAATGCTGATATCGATTGTTTTACACTTTTACATTAATTGTAGGTACATCCATACACCTACAGGAATGAGAATTCGTTCTTACACTTTGATTTCCATCAAGACCCATATTCTGAGTACGAGTACTGGCTAAACAAAATTGGGGTCGATGGATTATTCACCGACTTCACTGGAAGTCTTCACAAGTATCAGGAGTGGGCAGCTGCAGCTGGCACGGATGAGAAGAGCGCATACGGCCTACTGCACAAGATTGCGCTTATGATCTCCTCTTATGATTGAGAATGAACATTTTTAGCCAGTGTAAAATGTATCCATTGCCAAACGTGCAACGTTGGTGTTTAGTTCTCGACTTTCATTGAAAGATTTATCATGCGAACAATCTATTTGGATCTTGATATGTATGATACGGAGTAACTATGAAGCTTAATATGTTTTTATGTGCATATTTTGATTTATATATGTGGAGATCAAATTTTATATATTTGGATCTTGATATGTGGGTGTCATTATTTATTATATTATTATACATAATTAGTATTAAAATTATTTGTGTGTATGGTTGGTTTATGATCGACGGTAAGAAACTAAGAATATCCATCTTTTGGAGTCATCATTTATGAGAATTTGTTGTGATGTGAAAAATATTAGCGTAAGTTTTTTTATATTTCTATATATTTTTTTTAATTAAAAAGGATTAATGTTAATATGGCAGGAAGTGATTGAATTAAATTTAAAAGGGGGCAAATATGACATGTGAAGGATTTTAATATATGTTAATTAAATGATGATATCTTACGATATGTCGTCGTAATATGATAATATGACATTACAACATGATGTCGAATGCGACTCATCATCCATTGGACATTATCTTCACGCGAGCTCTCGTTATCCTCCCTCCCGCGCCGGGCTTCATCCGGACCTCTCATTCTTCCACGAAGAAGAATGAATGCTTCGGGGTAGAAACGGTGGGACTCGCGACGGATGAGAGTTATAATGGCTTGCAGGATGTATCCTCTCAGGCATGGGTTTCGGACGATTCCTGGTATGTCTTTCTCTGTCTCGAGATTTCTTTCTTTTCTTCCCTTGTGCTGCATATATGAGATGATGGATTAGGAGGAATTAATGCAAGCAGAGAAGAGTTTATTCGGTGAATCGTGAATGGCGTATGGGTGGAAACATGAACTGTTTCTGCCACTCTGTTGCTACAACTCAGGAGTGAGTTTGGGCCAAGCTGATGATTGTTTAGGTTGGATTCCTTTTGTTAGATCTGTGAGGAGCGAGTATTTAAGATGTGTTGTGCTTCTTCTGTTGGTCGGTCGGAGAGTAAAGGAAATGGAGATGAAGACAGGATGTTTGAGGAAATGATCGAAAGAGCCAAGAAGTCCTGCAAGATCACCCCATATGCAGAGCTGGTGGTACCCAAATCGACCATTACGAAAGCATTCATATTGCTGATTTATACTACTCTAGTCTAGCATCGGTGATCAAAAGAGAGGATGAACTAAATGATGATACGCCATAATAATCTTCATATTTATTTGGTTGGATTTCCATCAAACTATAGAAATTTCAGGTGGTGTTGTGTTTGCAGAAGCCTACACTCGGGTTTCCTTCCAAAGACACAAGTATGTATACTCCCATGTTTGTTTGCTTGAGCCTTCAAACCCTCTCTTTGATGTATGACATCACAGTTGTACCTAGGCAGGCTAGCTAGAGACCGGTATCATGTTGGAGAATACTCCTGGCTTTATTACAACCATTATTTTCTGATCTAATTGGACAATAAATATGTCTATGCTTAGGGGTTAGCTCGAGGCTGATTTCGACTAGTAGCGTACAACATGACACTCACATATATATACATATTCGAACCTAAGACCTACTATCACTTGTGCAACAAGCACGAATAAAGTTGGATGTCTCATTCTCAACAGAGGAGGCAGACTCGACTCATAGAGTTTTACTTGATGTTGCATGATTAGAACCAAGGTCCGTCATACTGTATCGTACCGGAGTTTTGATCCGGGCTTGGTACGGTACGGTACCGATGTATCGGGCGATAACATATCGAGCGGTACACCAGGGCGTACCGAGTGATACACCTTTGTGTACTGATACTGTAGCAGTGCTACAGTGTAATACTGTAGCACTGTAGCGGTACAAGACGATCCACGTACCGAGTACCTGGCGGACCGGTACGTACCGCCCGATACGACCGGTACACTTTGATACGACAGACACCGATTAGAACTTGATTAGAACTTAGAAAAGGGGCAACATGTATGGAAAATTTACTCAAAATGTATGACTTGCCCTCGATCACATAGTTCAAAATTTTAATTTCTGGTTTTACAAATAATTGTTGTGAATAATCTCAATGTTGTACGGTGCAATTATGAAATTTAACCAATTTTTTATACCTAATTATTTTATACCTTATATAAGGGAGAATTTTTTATACCTAATAATCTCAATGTTTTACAAATAATTTTTTATACCTTATAAACTGTATACCTAATTATTTTAATTAAAAGGGAGAATTCTCATGCGTTGCCTTTTCTGTAGATAATCATCTTTCAAGATTACACAGGCGATCTTCATACAACAGCAGGAAAGGGTCGGTCATCACTGGTGGCAGTGTGTTTTCTCTGCCTAATTCGGAACCACCAAACAGTCTGATGCATGACAAGCTTCACGTGAAGGTTAGCTTCGACACAAACTTTGCCCGTTCTCTCTCTCTCTCTCTCTCTCTCTCTTTCTAGATATGTATATGCTGTAAAGAAGTGAGCAGAAGTATGAATTTTAAGACTTTGAACTCTCTCTGACGTAATTTTAGTGAGGATATTGATAAGGGATCATTTGATCGGTACACCATTGGTGTGGTCGGTGTGGCCCGTAGGCTCATGGGCGTATCTGTATTATTTTATCTTTTTCGGAGCATATGAGTTCAAAAGAAGCTTATGAGGATAAGGAAGATCCGATGGACTTATGAGCCTTTGGTTCCTATACTCCTCAACGGAACCATACTCTTCAACCAATGTGAGATTAAATGATCTTATCAGTATTCTCCCCCTCCCCTCCTAAAGGGAGCTTGGGAGCGAGTTTGTTCGGCCGAGGTGCAGGCCTCGAGCCCTCCTTCTAGTACCAATCTGATAAGAGATTATTTGATCGATCGACCATTGGTGTGACCCGTAAGCTCACGAGAAATTATCCTTTTTTGAGCGATGGACATACCCGTATGATTTTGTTATTTTCGGAACAGCACGTGAGTTTTAAAAAACGCCTATATGGGTAAAAGAGATCCGACGGACTTATGAGTTCTTAGTTTCATTCTCCTCAACTAATATGAGACTAAATAAATATGAGATCTATCGTTACCATGAACTGACATATCATGCTATTGCTTTTCTTCGTTCCTTTTTTCGATGGATTTCGATGTTAGGAAATCCAAAGCTTGTCTAATCGACTGGGAAATCGTGATCAGGTTTCTGCAGTAAGAAGGAGAAGAGCACATCTACAGTCGGACACTTACGTCCTTTTGGAGCCCGGCAAAAGCGAAGAGTTTGTAACAGAGGAAGAACTCCGGCTGAGGTTGAAGGGTTGGCTGGAGAACTGGCCTGCCAATGCATTGCCACCGGATCTTGCCGGGTTCAACACTGTTGATGATGCTGTTTCTCACCTCGTCAGGTCTGTATGCGAGCTAGAGATCGATGGCCAGCTTGGCTCCATACAGTGGTACCAAGTGCAACTAGAATGAGGGGCCTGCAACAAATACCACCATATAATTAATTAATTAATTATATGACTTGTTTGATATGTCCTCTTGCAGTAATAATCATGATTTACATTATACTGATATAACGATCAATTATCGATACAATACATATCTACCGAGTTATACTGAACATACTAATACAAGATACATTGATATCGATCCTTTGTCAAACCGATACATACCGCTCATACAACTCACTTTTCTTCTTTAACCTTAATTTTGCCACCAGCTGTTCCTCTTTGATATCATGTTACAGAAAAAATGACATGCATCGAGCAACTTGTCCTAGAAGATCAAAAAGGAGCAAAAGAACAAAGACATGTACTGAAATATCAAATATGTAATAAGACTCATATAGTTGCTGAATTTGTATTTTTAAACACAATTGCGATGCACTTATTTACAAAGGTGACAGAGTGACGATATAACCTATCCGACTGACATACTAATCCCAATCGTCATCGAAGAAACCAGCATCTTTCATCTCGGAGTAGTACACGTTCTCTAAGCGCAAATCTTCTTCCTGTACACAAATTCATACAGCAAGTCGTTGTAGAATATCAAGCTTAAAAAAATACACTAGCCAAACCAGAGAAATTTCGGCAAGGGAACAGGGAAGCAGACCTGGAAAAAATCTGCCAGGAAGATCACATAGAGAAGCGGAAGATAGAGAGAGTGGTAGCATACGGTTATAAGATTGGACAACCTGCAACAAGAAGCAAGATTAGCTTTTGGCAGCAAAACCTCTAACATCTGTAGGATCGAAAAGACTATAATTGATACCAGATCCCGAATCCAGCTCCATTTCCCGCAAGCAGACAACCAAACAGGGACATTGTATTTAATAACAGCATAACACAAACATAATTGTAGAATGCTGGTCTTGCTGCTAACAGGAAAGACAAAAATTAAAAGATTCCAAGAGAACATACAACACAACGTTTAAACATAATAGCCGTACCAAAATGAGGATCACCTGGCAACCTCTCTCTCCACTTTGAGTGGTGCATGAAAAAAATGGAGCCATAGACTGCAGTAAGCAACAACTTGTGGACAATCCACAAACCCCATCTTGCTTGATGTGCTGTTTCATTGTTGTCTGCAAATAATGGTACCCCGAAACCAAATATATAGATTGCCTGAAAAAGAAAATGAAACTTCATGTCAGCTATTTTATTGCTAGAACCACAATAACAGTCTATCCACAACCAAAAACAAAATACCTATCGAAGATGCATGCACAAGAACACATGCATATATAAAGTACTCATGAAATACATATTTTTATAAGCACAAGTGCAGAACATACATAAACATACGTAAATGTTACATATGAAATACACATTCATACGCAAAGTAGTCAATCGTAGAAGCATTAATGAACCATATATGCTTTACATACATACAAGAAAAACATCAACAACAAAAATACACTACATACATATGTACATATATAGGCTGTGCACACAAAATCAAATAACTGGTGAAGCTGGGAATATAAAAAAGAAGTATCAGATGCAATAATCTGCCTAGATATAAAAATGATCTACCTAGATAGAGGAAGGGGGAGGAGCTGGGAGAAGTATACCATCACCATCAACATATTCCTAGACATATAAAATACATTAACTTTGTTATGATCATAAGAATCTCCTTGATGTTCTATGCACAAGTTTGAAGTAACTTTGTGAATGTAATGTGTTCTGTTGAGCATGGAATATCTAATTGTACAAAGTGCATCTTCATTTCATATATAAGATTACAACAACATATTGAAAACACATTTGACAATTGCTATTTCCTACTGAGTCATATTATACTGTTTAAGATTTCCCTCGTTGGCATATCCATAGTGCATTTTGATTGTCTTATGTCTGTATCTGTTCTTCGTAATTTATTTTTAACCGTATCTCATTCCATTCAGTTTTTCTTATTGCTACCATTCATACTTCTTCCATCTCTCTCACAACTACAACTAATAATTAGCATTTCTGATGGTGTTACCTAGAGTGTTCAAACTGGTTCGAACCGAATCATTAAGAGCCAAACTGAACCAAACCATTTTTTTTATTCGGTTTGCCTAAAGTAAGATAGTGTGAACCAGAATTGATCAGGATCTACCTAACCGAACTGATTCAAAACCGGTTAATCTGGTTCGGCTAATCAATTTATAATTTCAAGTAATTTAAAATTTTTTTTTTTTTCAAATGAACCAGTTCAATTCAATTGAACCAAACCGGAATCTTAGTCCAATTGGGCAACATTACAATATTTGTAAAATTGAGGTCACGTTATTTGTAAAATTGGGCATTTGGGCCAGTTTGATTAATCAGTTTGAACCAGTTAAGGTCTTAGGGTAGTGAACTCAACCGGATTAATCTTTTACTCGCACCGGTTAATTGAGCCAAAAAAGGATACCCTCAGACCAGAACTGTTTATAGCCTTCAAAACCGAACCATTGGTGAACCGGTTCTGACCGAACTGATTTTGAACCGGTTAGGTTTCGCTTTGGTTTCAGTTTTTGGTTCGATTTCCCTGTTCAATTTGAACACCCCTAGACTGTTACCAGTAATAGATAGTGTTTTCTCTCTTTACTGTTGTGAATCACTCTCAGCGACCTCTGCTGTCCAGATATGATCTAGCCTCCCCTTGGGCATATTCACCCGGCATCCTCATAAATACCATTGTTAGTCAGTTAATGGTGCTCCTTTCCTAATTGTCATAAGATTAAAAACCTCTCTTCCGATCATACAACTAGGGATGATCTTGAATTCTGACATATTGTATGTCAATTTACTCACAGTAATGTCTATTTTATCTATTATGGGTCTCTTCACTAAAACTGTCACAATTCACATACCATGACTTTAAGTTCCTCTCAATTCACATTCTCATAAACAAGACAAAGTAACTTTTACCAATCACATACCAACAAGGATGGCCATTAACAGAAGCAGAATAAAGGAACTGGAGAAGCAACTCTGTCTAAAACATTAATTGCTAAAGTATTGATCATTAACAAACGTTTAACATCATTAATTACCTTCAATAATGTATCAGCAGCAACAATTACTCCTGATATTACAAATGTACGTGTTAAAACGTCCAATCCACCTGCATGATTTCCTTGAAGTAGAAAGGCCAACAAGCTAACTTCTAAAAATAACATCCCAGATTCTGTGAACAATGACAACATATTCCAAGATAATTCTTTCTCAGGCGAACATTGCCATGCCTGCATCCAAATAAACAGGTGAGAGAACATTGAGATAGACTCACATTACTTGATTGGCTTGCTACGAGTAAGGGTTCAAAAATCATAAATCACTTGTATTAATCAGCTTCCTGCAAGTAATTTCCCTTTAAACATACTAAACACATAATGGTTCCAAACATTTAATGTATTTCTACAGCACATGGTTTCACACTCTGCTTTTAGTTTTACTTGTTTCCCAATAAATAATAGGGACATTTGTGGTCCTACAATGATTCCTAATGTCCATATACAGCAGTGACTATTGTCATAGTTCATGATCAGCATCTATCTGTCATCAGAATTGGTAATCTATGATATTAATTTCCATTAGAAGTTTGCTCGCATGCCAATGTTCGACAAAACCCAGAAACCAGCAACTATCCTCCATTTTGCTCCTTATGCATGCAAAATTGTGAATAAGCAAAACAAGATTGCAGTAAGCAAGAAGTTTTTACAGGCCCAACGCGGAAGTCCCTGCCTTTGATGAACCTATGACACTATAGAATCATGTGAGTGATATGATTCAAGTTATTTATCAGGGAATAGATAGTAATCTATCTAATATTCAATACAAATAAAAACTAATTACAAACTTCATAAGAATCAACGTTCGCAGAAGGGTACCAGGAAACAAACAATAGTTGATACTAAGCTATGATATTCTCCGGATTGTAGGTTGAGTTGTCATCAATGGATAAAAGTGGTGTCTCCTGCATTTTTTTACCTGATATTGAAACATGTTGAGGACAACACCCACCTAAGTTTGAGTACATCGAACACATGCACTAGGGTAACTTGTAATAACCAATCTTCTATGAGTGCATGCGAGACCCAAAGAGCAATTACTGAACCATCGATATTCATAAACAATTGAAACAAGTTTTTACCACAGGCGACTCAATTACCACTTAAAATATCCGGAGAACTAAAGAAGAGCTAAAATGCCGTACCTGGACAAGGCACCATAGAAGATTGAGAACGCTGATGAGCCAGAGGAGGGCGTAATAGGCAATCATGACATAAGAGTAGCCATTCGTGAGCTTGGCGAAGCTCTTCCGCGCCAGAGACGCGAGGTAGGCGACAAAGATCACCGAGGGGACGATCAATGCGAGATTGTACAGGAGCCCATGGCAACCCACGAGCCACGACGGGGAGACCAACGCGCTCCCGTCTGCGGGTCCCGGAAGCACAACCGTCTCCGCTTCCGTCCCCGCCGGCGCGGCCGCGAGGGAGACCGCGGTGAGGAGGTCCTCTAACGGTCTCATCTCAGCGGATCCGAGGCAGAGATCATCGGCGCCGAGGACTACCCTCGAACCCAACCCGATGCAAGTCGAGATGGAAGCACAACGAAACGGGAGAATTGGGAGCTCGAAGGGGGAATTCCCGAAACCCTAATTCCGCTTTCCTCTGCGAACCGATTCCTGATGTGCAGACCTTCATGCACTCTCGATGAACGCAGAAGGGTCGATCACGAAGAGCTAAAACTTCTTACACGGCCAAGTCACGCCGGTCCCACTTACCCGGATGGCTATTTCTTGGTGAAATGAAGAGTGAAACAAGCGGGACCCGCATAAACCCCACAGATTTGCTATTCATGCCAATGACAAAGCAGGTACACGCGCAGGGCAAATCACGCAGGTGCGGAAAAAGCACGACACGTTAACCTATTGGTTTAGGCCGGTTCGCTCACCCATGTTAATTGCCGACCGGTTCGCGCGTTAAGCAGACCGGTACCCTACACCGATGGGCCGACACTTCCATTATATACACACATAAATATCAATACCATGCAGAATTCAGCTAAGAAAAAGAAATTGTGATAGTTTGAACACGATGTATATGTTGACAAGAGGGAATGTTCTAACTGCAACAAGAAAAGAAAGAACCTGCATCAATTTGTCTCCAAGAATTCCTGCCATTGAAGCGTGACAAGAATAATGCATTAGGTAGTATCAGAAATGAACTCAAAGTCTTACAAGCATCATATACTGGAAAAATATGCAAGTTTGTGAAGATTCTTTTGTGTGTCAGTGTAGATACTGTAAGTGGTAAAGCTGCCTCCATGCAATCTCTCTTCTGAGCCAAAATCATCCTGGTGCAACTTTGTAGCACGAATGTGCACTTATGCTAGCATGTCTTTTTCCTAGGAAAAAGATCGGAGAGGCACCACCAGTCACAGAAAAGTTAGTCTTCGTCGCTATCAAACACAACTGCCTTTCTCCGATGAACTGTTGTCTTTCTGGGAGGAGATTCCTCGTCAGAGTCGATCTCCTTGCGTTTCAGAGAGCTGCTTCCGGTTTCCTTCGTCTTGCCCCTTGGCTCCTAAAGCAGGTAAAGAGACCAGCATAAGTTTCAGAATATAGGAAACAGCAGATAGTATCAGTCAACTGAAACTGGACAATATCTAAGTTTATTCAAACTTAGATATAGTCCAGTTTTACTTGTTCAGAGGAAGTACATCTCTGCACCACTTAGCCATATAGTCATCTCAGGCACCAGTCCAACATCTCAATTTAAGTTAGCTTAAACTAGGTTATGGCATCACAAAGTTAAATCAACACAAATATTTCTAAACCGTACAACTCATGTTTTTTATTAGCTTATTTATATTCTAGAAGTGATCATCATTACAAGACTATATTTCTAAACTAGGTTATGGCATCACAAAGTTAAATCAACACAAATATTTCTAAACCGTACAACTCATGTTTTTTATTAGCTTATTTATATTCTAGAAGTGATCATCATTACAAGACTATAAGCATGCAAATTTGATATATTTACTGGTGTGATCAAGCAATTAAAAATTTTCAATTGAATTGAGTTACCGGCTAACAAGCAACCACGTCCATCCTTTGTGAGTATTGATTGTTATAAAAACAGAAAGCTTCTTCATATTCTTCCGACAGAGAGATTGAGAGATTGCTATATAATTTATTCAGATATATCTTACCTCATCTTCATCTCCTTCCGATGGAGAGATTGCATCAGCAGCTTCTTCATCTGCCTCTTCTTCATATTCATCTTCGTGGTCTGGCTCATCTCTTGCATGCGGTGGAGACCGATCAACCTCCGCACCATCACTTTCATATTCAGATTCCTCCCTTTCACTCTCTGAATATTCATCAAGCGGGCGCCTTGATTGACGAGCAGCAGACACTGATGGCTTTCGTTGGGCATTCATATGTACATTTGACTGATGAACAATATATTTTGTTGGAAACATCAGGATAAAGAGAAACAAAATGATAAATATACTTAACCATAAAATCATTACTGGATTCATGGTTTAAAGAAACCAATTGGACCCAGTTCCAATAATCCACCAAACAACGACACCAACTGGTATCAACTTCATTTCAGTGACATTGGGAGATACAGCTTGGTATCTCTGTGCGGTACAAGTTCAACATGTTGTCAAAACTAGTATTGAACCAGATTTTGAAACTTTGATTGGACTAACCTTCTTAGCGTTGATTATGCGTCTCTCAGCCCTTGCTTCTGCCTCCAAATCTTCCTCAAAATGACTATGAGCTGAAGTCCGATGAGAACTGTAATAGTCATCTGCCTCATCTTCCTGCAGTCAAGAAATGTTAAGCATAAAACTACTGTTTATTGCAGTAAATGACAACACGTAATCAAGATTCAACCAACCAAATTGTATATAAACCATGAAACAAATGACTGCTAACATAACTAAGAACCAATTTGTTATCACTTTCGCTTTTGATGTTTCAAAATTGAGAAGAAAAGCTGTAACCAATTCATTTTAGTTTCCCATACTTACAAATTTAGTGGCATGTCACCAGCTAGAAGATTGAAAGATCAAAGTCATCATGTCAGGATCATTGGTCAGTCATAAAGGCCCAAAGGAGCCAGACTTGTTCCCAAAGATGGGTAAGAGTTGCTACTTTTGGAAATTATAAAGTACATAAGTAATTGTAAAGTACAAAAATAGAAATGAAGATATTTGTAAACAATTTCTCCAATGGTTCTCAAATTCAACATTTTCTTACTTCTATTAAAAGAAGTAAATATCAAATAACACCAAAAACTGGCCCCAAGTGATTCATAATTTACCAAAGCCAATGAGCAAAACCATGACAAATCCATAACCACCTAATATCTATCTAGCAACGCCAGCAAAGGCCACAACACAAGCTCCAAGAGCAAAAGACAAGTGCACACAAGCAGCAACTACTGATGAATCGTAGATCCATGTCTAACATGACAAAAAGCTTACATAAATAGACACCAGCTTAAAAATCAAAGATAACACAGCACATTTACCAACTAAACAATCAAGAGATAATGCATTTTATTCAACAATCCTCACGAAACAGTGTCTAGGAACAAATCCTTTCGAGGTTCGAGCGTTTGAAAATTGAGAAGGAATTAATTATTGAATCAGAACTTATAACAAGATAGTATATCAATAATATAATCAAGCAAATGAAACAAAATAACCAACTCGCCTAATTTGGAAATACTTTTGCAAAAGCACCTTCAATATAACTTCCAATAGTGTTGTTAATGTTGATGTGTTGTCATATATAAATTGGCTTTCCAACTAAGCTAAATAATTTTTGTAATGGAACACAGACCTCATCAAGTGCATCCTCCAAAAACCCTGGAGAAAGTTGCTGCCGCCCTCTATGGACGGGTTGTGCATACTTGCGGTTCACTTTTTCCCTTTTCCTGTGAAGAAGTTCATTGGCTCTAATAGTTTGGCCTTCAACCTGCAATTATTTTATTTATCATAATGGGATCACAAGTCTAGGAGGAGGGCAAAAGCAGATAAGATATATCCAGCTGTAAATTGTGCATTAGTTATTAATGTAACTAATCAAGTCATTCTAAGAGTACTTTTAGATACTAGAAGGTAACGGCTTCAGTTCATCTACTCAGGATCAGTTAAAAGTAATATAAGTATAAAAAAGATTAATTTTATTAACAAATAAAATATATGGATGCTGAGTTCTTTACCCGTTCTTTTTGTTCCTTTTCTTTCTCTGGATCGATCTCTGTAATACAGTTCTTCACCTTATAAACCTTCTTATGACGTGAATCAACAAGAGCAGTCAACAAACGATGGGACTTTGAAGATAATGAAGATGGCATAAACTTCATCTTTTGTAAAAGCCTCCCTTGAGATTGCAGAATTCCCTGCATTACTCATATATGATTTAACTAGCTTAAAGATTTGTTGTTAAGAATTGAAAAAAATATAAACCTAAATCATAGGTGCATATGAAATGACCCTAAACTGGTCTAGCAAATCACTAAAACCAGTATTGGACCAGTATTTAGATCTTAATGAAAAGCTTAATACAAACAACTATCTGCAGATTCTGCACCTTTCCATGCCTAAGAAATAGGTGGCTCTGGTCCTGATGTGCATCATGCACTGATATATCAAGAACCTCATTCCCAATTAATAATTGTAGGCTTCCATCTTTCCATCTCACAAACCGTGCATTGCTTTCATACTGCAATACAAAATTCATTACTTATAGTATACCCACTTAATTTCTGAAAAGTTAAAAGGCAATGATTAACAGTTTTCCAGATTTGATATTATGGATTAGGACTAAAATCATTACTTACAGAGACTGTGCCATCACGATTCTTGACTCTTCTCCAGCGCACAATATTGTCCTCTAGGCGAATCCGCTTCTTTGCACCAGATTCATCTGTCACATAAACATCTTCTTCTACATATGTCTTAGGATCAAAGGGTTTTGGTTCAATACCCATGATGTTAGAGACTTTAATAGCGTTCATCTGAAAAGAAAAGTATTACCTTAGAAAAGACATGAGGTTAATGCAAAAAGATTTACAAAACTAGAGAAGCGTACACAAACCGATCATGCACAATTGGCATAACAACAAAATTATTTTTTATTTAGATAAATACATGTGGCTCTATTCAAGAAAGACATACTAGTAACTTCCGTTTAGCCAACAACTCCATAAGGTAAGATAAGTTACTGGCTTTAACTGTCAATTTCTTAAGAAGTGTATAAGTTGACAATGCAGGGCTGCGAAGACAATACATCAACAAGTGTTATTTTTGCGAAGAATAAAGTGAAATAGTTCTCACGAATTAACATAGACAATGAGACGAGCAAAGTTCCATAAATGACACGGCTAGTGAGTAAATTACAGAGATGCTTTTTGACCACAAACTCTAGTACGGACACAGGAACAAGAGACTAAAGGTCTGAGTAAGTACAGAAGGATCAATCATAATCATTTTAGTTAACCAGTATTTTTTTCCCCTGTATTCCAGAGCTATTGCATATAATATGCTGTACAATCTTAGGAGGCATTTAGCAAAAGTTGAAAAAATGGGAAGAAGGAACTCACCTTATCAGGTCGCCCTGGTGGTTCTTGTGATGAAAACTCCAAATCCAGTGGTGGGCCAACTGGTTTATCTTTAGGTTTCTCTTCAAAATTATCATCCTCTGAAGCATACTGCATATCATCATCAGGGACTACATCTTCTGGTCTTATCTCTCTCTCATAGTTTGTTTCTTCCTCCATAGGAGATCTCTGGCACAAAGAAAAACGAAAAATATGTATACAAATGGAATCTCTTTGACAATAAAGAACAAAAATAAACCAAAACGAGTAACTATATATTTTAAAAAATTTCATGTGAAGCAGCTCATGCACCGAAATAGATGTACATGCATTGGCTTCCATAAAGACGTACAATCATTCATGGATATTTGATATGTAATATGAAGAACATAAAAATTACATATATAATTACATTAAAACACAGAAATCCTAACAATGTACTAGGGGACTCTAGAAAACCAATTTCAATCAATCAAATATGACAACATCAAAAAAAGCATTTTCTTTTTCAGAATAAAAAGCAAATAGCAATGAGTTTAGCAGTCACACATGTAATTCTTGCTCAATTTCATCTTGACCACCATATTCAGCTGGTTCATCCTCATCAGAATCCCCAAATACATTACGAACAACTTCATGGTCCTTTTGCTCACTCATTAACCTGCCATAGGTCCACAAGAAATTATTAGCACAAGCAAAAGAAAAGTTGAAAACAGGGTGATGCATAGTAAACGAGCTAATCAACACTAAAGAACAAAAGTAAACTGGAATAGAGCACATGATGTATAAACAAGTATGATTTCCCCTTCTACTGCAAAATTGAATACAATCGTGAGACTCTTTCCTTGAAATTCAACTGTAACACCTCAAAGCAGAGGCCCCGAGCAACAGTTAGCACTAGTTCCTGTGAGATCAGGCACATAGGATCCACTTTAGATACTTGGCTCAGAAACCTACCAAGTGATTGCCCTAAATGTCAAGCAACAAAGCATTCAGAATGAACTAAAAAAAGTCATAGTTACCCTTGAGATATTATCAAATCTTATTTGCCAAGTCATGCATTCAACAGAATCAAGTTAAAAACTAGAAATAAACATGTACTTCGGAAATCTGGTGGAGATTTTTGTTCAAAAAGAATTATAAAAATAGGAGTTACTTCAACAAGCGTGTCATTTGTTGACTAAGAACTTGGATATAGTCATAGAAGTGAAAAACCATAACAACATCTAATTGAGTGGACAAACATGTGACTCATTGACATTTCACCTGGGTTGCCTGTGTTGATCAGAGTCCATCTCTTCATCTTCACGATCACCTTCAGACTCACTGGCCACCACTTCTCTTCTCCTGCTAGTCACTACCCTTTGTCCATAGCCTTCCTCTTCACTTTCAGCATCTTTTGGTTCACTTTCCATCTTCGGGTCACTGACTTCTCTTTCTGGAGAACTCTGAACCCTTTCCCCCTCACTCTCTCCCTGCTCAAGATCAACATTATATGCTTCAGCTTCACTTTCAACTTCAACCTCCTCTTGCCCCTCAATTTCACCTTCACCTTCACCTTCACCATCATCATCCTCAGCCTCACCTTCCCCTTCATCCTAAAATGAAGACAGAAGAAGTTTATGAGAAAATTCTTGATTTACCCAGCAAGATTCTTAAGTAAAAAAATTAACTATAACGGTAAACAAAACAAAGGTCATAAAATGACATCACTGTATAACAGCTTCAATTTGGTTGCAATTATGATACCTAAAACTCAATCCAGGTCCAATGGTTGATTAGTAAAGTCTGCAGAGCATACAGCACACTACATTATGGTAATCTCAACAAGATGTTTGCCGGACACACCCTTGAATAATCACCATCTGAGGCCACTGCTTAATTTTTATATGGTCATCATCTTAAGCTACCGTGCACTTTTTACTAATATATAGTTCAACAAAGAAGACATGCTAGTATGCTACATAAAGAAAGCTGAGTGTATATTTCCATTTATTCCACAAAGAGGTACATATCAGAGGGTCTCAGTGTCGTATCATGAATAGAGAATTTGCAAGTAACTGTCCACGAATGTCATGTATGTTACCACATTAGCATAAATTATTTTATGCAGACACCGATAAGCATAGGTACGTAAAATAGACAGCTGATTTTGTTTAACCATAAAAACACAAATTCTTATGCATACTTGTGCAAGTCATACTTAGACCTGAAACATGGATAATTTAAACAAATTGTGGCATCCATAATGGACAGAGTATACATGGGATACTTCCTGGACACGACATATTGGATGATATCTCAAAGTATCCATCTCTATTTTAATATCTATGAGAATGATTAAATACTTGGTTATTAAAGAGAAATGGATATTTCGAGAAAGCATCCAATACACCATGTGTAGAGCAAACAAAAGAGCAAGTAGTCATTATTAATAGCTAGCACTGACATTCTTTTTTTATCAAATTTTGATTCTTGATATCAAGTGACTGTTTAATCATAAAGAAAAGTTCCACCGTACGAAGACATTCACCCAATTGTTCTTTATATCTTCTTTCAAAACCAAAAGAATCCAGAATAAAATAGAAGATATCAATCTTACAAAGACCATACATTTTTTTTATCAATTTTTAATTCTTGACATCAAGTCGCTGTTTAATCATAAAGAAAAGTTCCATCGTACAAAGACATTCACCCAATTGTTCTTTATATCTTCTTTCAAAACCAAAAGAATCCAGATTAAAATAGAAGATATCAATCTTACAAAGACCATAGAAACCATCACTTTATATATATATATATATAATTACGTTATTTCTACAATCGAGACTTGCATGAACGAAACAAATTTCTTCAACAATCCAACATGTCAGAAACAAATATCAGAAACATCACCTTGCATTGATAACCGTAATTCCTTTACCACGACAAAGAAGATCAAGAAGACACCTTTGACGATTATACATCTGGTTCACACTCTAAATTCTGACAAAAAATTATGCCAGCATGAACTCCGAAACAACAACAAATAGGGCAACGCAAAAGAGTCGAAGAATATAACCCAATTTAATAGAAACATCCAGCTCCTTGTTCTTTTGGGCGGTTAATTGATATAGAGTGATACCGATTGGTAATCAGAACGGTTGGCGGCGGCGACGGCGTGGTGGTGGTGCTCGGAGTCGACCTCCTCCTCTTCCTCCTCCTCCTCCTCCGACTGATCGCCGAAGAGGTTCTGCATCATCTGGTTCCTCGTCTCGTCCACCATCTCTCTCCCCTCCGAATCACCACTCCTTTGTTCCCTCTCAATCTGCCCTTGGCCGATCGATCGATCGATCCTCCTTGACTCCCGTTCGTTCTTCGAAGCAGCGATGCGAATTCGCTTGTGCGTCTCTCTCTTCGCCCTTCTCGTGGGTCGCTTTTTGCTTCCGTCACGCGTTAGATTTACGCGTTCGGGTCTCACGTGATCGTATGGTACCATTGTTAGCCTCTGGATATCGAACTCTGTGACATACAACGTATGTTTTGCACGTAATGGATTATTATTATTATTATTATTATTATTATTATTATTATTATTATTATTATTATTGCACGTAATGGATTGTTAATCTCCATATATTTTGTGCCAAAATAAAACCCTAATTTTGAGCAGGCAAAATTTTAGATATGTTATTATCTTCATTTATTCACAGTTTGTATAACAACATGAAGAGTTAAATGTCATTATCTTTTACCAAACCAAATAAAAATCTTTCGATTCATTTCGCTCTCACGCTTAATTATTTTATTTTATTTATGATATAAATATTTTTTTAATATATTTTTTTTCATATAATGAATCTGTTTTCATTTAACTTTTATCTGTTTGTATTCAAAGATATCAAAACTGATAAATACCATGTTGACTAGATTAGACATGAATCTAGAATTATCAACAAAATTGTTTCCTTAATTGTAGATTAATTTTATTGATCTTTCCTTTATCATTTTCATTTTTATAAATCAATATTTTTCATTTTTTTAAAAAAATATTAAGAATAATAATGCTGATATTGAATTCATCGAGTCCAATAATGACTCTATTTTAATAGTATAGATAGGTCGTCATTTCGATATTATATTAAAAAAAGGATAATATGCTAATTTTCTAATAAATGATTTAAATTTCTTTTTCGATGAAAAGTATTCTATATCAAATATAAGAAATTACCTATTATTTTTTAAATAAATGTAGAAAGAGTACCATGTTTTACTTGGACTTTAAACAATTAAGCCTTAACCCTATTAATGGTCTCACATTATTGGTTGATAGAGAATGAAAGTATATTTATCATAAGTCACAAAATGCTATGGTTCTAACATATGAGATTCTTATTCAATTTATAAAGAAGTAATTTACACCTTTTCCATACTACTACTACAATATAAAGAAAGGGCTTAAAGAAATACACACTCCTTTAGCTAGAGAAACCAATACACCAAGTATTATACTATGATTTCATCAATACACCAAGCATGATACTAAGATTTCATAAAACATCCAACACTACACTTAGATTTATTACTAAAATAAAGAATAAATCTCATTTTTTTATTAGTCTCATTTCCACTTTATTTAATGACAATAGAGAAAAAATAGTAATTGAATTTGTTTGAAATTTTCAAGAAGTTTTCAATAAGATAAGAAAACTTATTTTCCAATAATATAATAAGCAAAGGGTAATTTTATGTTCAAGTTAATAAAATAAGAAAGAAAGAAAGTATGTAAGGTATATTTTTCTATTTATTTTACTTATAAGGAGTAAACAAAAGGATTCGTAAATAAAAACACTAACGTCATGACTAGTTCGTAAATTGTTAAGACTTCCTTTCGGAAAAGTTGGACCGACCAATAAGTTTAAGTTAATAATAATATACCCATCGTATCCTTATATATTCATTATAAATTTTATCTAATTTAAAAGTATGATTAAACTAGATTGAACTTGTTGGATCGTTTTCGAATACTAATATATGCTTAAACTAATAAAAAAAATTAAATATCAAATGTTATCATTCAAAGATAAATAATAATATAATATAATATATAGCAATCTATAGATAAAAAAAAATCAAGAATGTAAAAAAATAAAAGTGTAAATGTAATAATACAAGTAAAATGTAAATATAAACAAAGGATTTCAGAATAAAAGAGTATAACCTAATATAGATATAAAAATAATATATATGGAACAATTAATATTAAAAAATGTAAAACATTTTAAAAACACACATAAACATATCATATGAAAATTTTAAGATTAATTATAATTTTTTTTTATAATTAACTATCTTTAATATTTCGATTCCTATACTTTCAATAATTATATTATGATATTTATACTTACGAAAGTAAAATATTGAGATTAGAAATTAAAACCGACGGACAAATTTTATTAAAATAATGATGTTAAATATAAAGATTTTAATGTAATTTTTAAAAAATATAATAATTAGGCTGTTAAAAATAATTAATTATAAAGAGGATAATAATCCAAAATTTTGCTTTCACTGTAACCAATAAAACGAACCCAGTGATCGCTTCGGTGCAGAGAATATGACGCAGTGGATGTGTCGGTGAGTATAAATAACACCCCATCGTCCCTTTAAAACGTTTGGATCACGTATGGCTTGGGGGACAGCTAGGCTATCATAATACACGTGTCATCCATCCGACGCCCGTACGCTCCTCTCCGTAGATCCCAACCGTTCCCCTGCCTCCACACTCCCCGCTATGTAAACCTCTCATCCCCTCCTGCGCGCAGGTGATAAAGGCGTCCCCTTCTTCCGTCCGATTAGGGTTTCAGTCGCTTGTCTCTTCTCGTCGATTCCGTCGCCGATTCCCCACACGATAGACGCCGATTCTTCGATCGGGTTTTTCTCTTCTTCCCATAGCTCTTGGTTCCTTCTTTATCCCCAACGAGATGCCGAAGCCGAACAAATCGAAGAAGAAGGGAGCTGCCTCCCTCACCCCGTTTAAGAAGATCAAGAAGAAGGAGATAAAGAAGGAGGAGCTGCCTAAGGTGAGCGACGCCACCACGGCGGTGGTGGACGCAGCAGCGACTTCTGCTGCCAACAGCAGCAGGGAGGCGGACGGCGGGAAGCACAAGGAGCCTGCCGTACAGGAGAAGAGCTCGGGGTTCATCTTCATGTGCAGCAGCAAGACGAAGCCCGAGTGCTTCCGGTACCACGTCTTTGGGCTCCCCAAGGGTAGGAAGGAGGCTGTCGAGAAGATTAAGCTAGGCGCAAAACTGTTCTTGTACGATTACGATCTGAAGCTTCTGTATGGTGTCTACAAGGCCACCTGCCAGGGTGGGATGGACCTAGATCGAGGTGCCTTCAGAGGAGCTTACCCGGCTCAGGTAATTGATGTTCTGGGATATGTTGCTTATAGATATGCCTTCATATTGTTGTTTTTCTCAGTTTTAACAAACTTGATGTCTGCTTATATTGGAAGACAGTATGATTAACATTTTTGGTTCTACTCTATCTTAGATTATGATTATTGGTTTTCATTGCTTGCAAAGATATGCTATTTCTTATTGTAATTGGAAGACCTACATTAGGTTGGAGAGCAGAAGGTCTTTGATGACATGATGATATCATACAAGCTAGTCTTTTGATTACCTTGGCATATGTTATCTAAAATAGTAGGGCACAATAAAGAAATCCTAGTTGAGCATGTGAAGCCGTGGTATGCTGGCTGGTATGTCAACGACTCATGTTTCTTAGTGTGTGCATATCCCTGCTACTTAGATTTCAGCTATACATCATTTGATTCAACCTAGATCTGAAAGACCCATGCGGATCAGCCAACATTCATGTAGAATAGCATAGATTTACGTTAGATCCGACCAAATCTAACCTAGAACTACATAGATGTAGTTTAGATCCATATAGTGCTAATGAAAATTGATGTATTTCTTGGTTATTATCATGCAGATCTAGGTTAGATTGATGCAGATTAGTATAGATATGAGTATCATGTACATTCTTTTAAACATGTATAGAAATTTTTACTTCGATATATGGTACATAATAGGTCGAAGAGTGTTTGGAAGGGTTTGGAACATTCAGTCATTGCCATCACATGCCAAATGTTGATGAATTATTGTATAGGTACCATACCCATTCAACCAAGGATCAATGTTGTTACTGGGTCAAGATTTAAAACCTTGGTTTATAGCTTTTAAGTCTCAAGCAAAAGAGCTAAATAGTTGAAAAGAAATCAACAAGTTTATAGCTTTTAACTCTTACCATTGTTTTAATATGATAGATGTGTAATATGATAGATCAATCTTTCTTACGTGTAAGCAATATGAGTCGGTGACCTAATGTGCACCATGATCCAAACTAATTGCTGAATAATTCTAACCCATGGAATGATGTTTTGCTCGGACCGGTATGAATCAGATGGTACATACCTGTGTTGGCAGTCTGGTTTAAACCATTAAAAAAGTGGAAAAAACTTTTAAGTTTTCCCTCAATTCGTGCTGGCCCCTGATGTGCAAGCACAGAATTGCCACTGTTATCCGATGCCACGTACCTCCCTGTCATTGCCTTTCGGCAGTGCCTACCTCCCCACCGCCCACTGCATGCAGCCAATCGTGAGTACTCTTCCTCCTCTTCTTCCATCGCTTCCTTTTTTTCCTTTTTCTTCCTCCTCTTTCTCCATCGTTTCTTCCTCTTTGAACTCCACTTACTAATGTACCGTGTGTCAGGACCCTGGTGTTGATTGGTATGCACCAGTCCAGTATCCAAAATGACATTCCTTGTTCTAACCTATTATAAACCATGATCAAGCTAAATGTTGACCACCTAGGCCATTTTGCATTCGTGGTAGTGGTTATAGAGAACACAGTAATAGCGGCTAATTTATAATGTATTTTAGAAAAGCAGTTCATTGTACTAATTTTATTGAGCGAGGTATGACAGTCTTGTGATTGTGCTCTGTGATCCACTCTTGATATGCAATGCATATGTATGAATAATGGAATATTTGCATCTTAGATTCGTACTATTAGCCTTTGTTCCACCCAAAAGACTACAAAGTAGTAATGAACTGAAAACATTTTTTTTTTTTTGTCTCAAGGATCTTTCTCATTTTGACCTTTGTTGTTGGATTTATTGTTATGGTTGACCACGAAGATGATTGGTGCCCTTAACATTTTTGGTGATGCCAACGTCTATATTGGCTTTTATTTTTTGCATCAACAATTTTGGTAGCTCATGGAAGCATAGTTTCTTTATAATGATATTTTGCCGACAATTATGCTCAAAATGACTTGACATTTGTTGAATAAAGTTCTTAACTATCACCAGCATGTGACCAAAGTTTAATTGCATTATAAAAGAGGTTCCCCCTTGTTTACTTGGATCAAAAAGAGAAAAGTTCAGTTATTGTCTTTATAACTTTGAATTTTTTATTTTTTGTGTTATAGGCCATGCATTGTATGTTGATTATCTTTTATTTTTGTTCCTAGGTGCCAATTAAACATTATTATTTGTCCAAATACGTATTATTGACGGTTGAATGACTTTGGAAGTTAGCTTTTGCTTGTTATTTTTCCTTCATAATTGCATCATAGTCATTTAGATGGACAACATTATCCTGTAGTTTGGTGGTTCTACTTGAGGAATTATAGTACTTCCATATTTCAATTGTAACTTGAATCTAGTTTGTAGAATGAACTTTAGAGAAGAACATTGGCACACTGAAAAGCAAGGCAAAACTTTTAGTTGTTTATGCATCACTAGATAGTATGAATAGATGCAACTTGCTTAAATTGTTAAAGATATTTTCTAGTTTTGGATGAAATACAAATGTCCATTTATGTTTGGCTGAATATGTAATTGTTATTTACTTTTACTTTTTTCCTTTTCATGAGTGTTTTATGTGTTCAAGATTATCATATATATATATATATATATATGTGTGTGTGTGTGTGTGTGTGTGTGTGTGTGTATATATATATATATATATATATATATATATTGAATATGCATTTTCAAGGAACTTAGACGGATATCATCTTAACCTCAACTTTTTATCTAATATAGGTTAGTTTTTAGGGATCAAGATATTACCTACTATAGTTAGTGTCACATTGAGTAAGATTTAAGTTTAGTATTTAACGAGGAACATGTCACATTTATATATTTTCTTGTGCATAGGTGAAATTCAAGGTTTTCATGGATTGCCTACCACTACCGGAGACTACCTTTAGACATGCTATTCAAGAAAATTACTACACAAGGATCAAATTTAGTCCAGAGCTTAACTCAAAACAGGTATTTCAAGATTGTTTATTCGTGGCTCTTTTTATATAGGAGTTTCACCTATAGTGCATTGTAGTTTGATCGAATGTTGGGTTTCTCTATTTGTCTTCTTTTACTTTATTACTACTTGATATGAAGCGCAGGTTCGCAAGTTGTTGTCATTGTTTCGTCCGGCAGGTCAGATGCCTCAACAGGCACCTCCTCAACAGGCTCCTTCGGTTACTTACGTTGAGGAGCAATATCACCCATCTCCTCATTTGCCTCCCGAGGAGCAATATAGGTCGGATCATATGTCACACGTGACACCTCTAGAGTTGAGATATATTCGTCAAGCCCATGTAAGTGATTCCTATGCAATAGAACCTAGAAAGGTTCCACCACCTGGTGTGTCTGCTAGTGGTCCATACTATCAGGCATCCGTAGTTGATCCATATCAAGCGGAGACTATGCGAGCTTACTATCCTGAAAACCCTGTTCGAACTGAGCGGTATGTGATTAATTCTAGCACCATGCTTTGAGTATGTGCTTTAGAGTTGTTAGTCATATCATTTTCTATCTTATTCTTCTACATCAAGTATTTTGTTATGGTATTATTGTAACTTATTAGATATTATTATATAATGTGTTTTATGTAAGGTTATTGTAACATTTGATTAAATTAACTTGACGGTTGAAGATTTGAATTCTTTAGTTTAAGGGCATTATCTCATAATTCTAATTTTTTTTTGTATCCGAAGTGCACATTTTAGTAAACCCGAGGTGATAAAGTTGATTTGATTTAGCTTTTTTTTTTTTTTTTGCATTTGGACCTGAGAGAGGGTCGCTCTGGGATGGAGTGTGACTGACAGTTTGTCTAGGAAGCTCGACTTGACACTTGTTGGGTGAGATGGTTGGAGGTGAGTCCTAAGTTCGAAAAGAGTTAGGTCATCACGGGTCCAAAATTTGCATTGCGTGCATGGCAAGTCCCCTCCGTCGCTTAAGTCAGCATTTGTTTGTGCGGTGAAAAAGGCTTGTGGAGGGTTTATGAGTTTAGAATGAGGTTTGAGAGTTTGAGATATGGAATGTAGTTAGAGAGGTCCTCGTTTATAGTCTTGGTTATGAAATCATTGTTGGTTACAAAAGATTAAATGCACTAACAAGGAAAAATTCTCTTTAGATGTCATATTGACGTGACATGTCTATTTGACATGTCATTATTTCTTAGTTGCTTGGGCTCCACGTGTTGAGTCTTGATATGTCATGGATAACTAACATATAATTTGTTCTCCTTGCTTTTCGGGTAAGGGCTTGTTCATGCCAGAGCACAATGTTGGCATTAGATTTTTTTAAAAAATTATTACATCAAATGATGTGCATTAGACTTGAACTTGAGGCCTATCACTTGTGCAACAATACACTGACCAATTTCGGCGTCTCAACTAAGATGTTGGGATTTCAATAGTTCTTTTGTGCAAAAAGACGATTAAGGGGTGCCTTGGGTACTTTTGTCTGGGCTAGAACATTAGGCATGGATGGATGTTTTTCTTGGTTAGGACATAGTGTGATAGACTTTTCTATGCTTTTGTTCAAGGTGGATGCATCACGTGCAAGAAATGCATAACTTAGTTAAGGTATCTTGACGCACTGCGTACAAGAGATGATTCACCTTTTTAAGGCATGTTTGGGGATTTGGATGCTTCTATCATATGCCAAAGATGCTTTGCTTGGTCAAGGCATGTTTGGATGCCTTAAATGGATGCTTCTATCTTGGGTGGATGCATCATATGCCAAAGATGTTTTGCTTGGTTAAGACATGTTTGAATGCCTTAAATGCTTCAGTCGTAGTGGACTAGTGATTTAAAAAGCGCTAGGCGCCAAGGTCCCAAAATGCCCAAGGCGCTAGGCGTTTTAAAATATTAAAATATATAATATAATTAATAAATATAATTATTTAAATAAAAGGGATAAAAAATATCACAGAGTGAAATCAACAGTGAAAAGTCGGAAGAGAAGCAACAGTGAGAAGCAGTAGCAGTGGATGATTAGTTTAAGACAGTTGCGACAACACTGCGAACGACAACAACAGTAGCAACGAAAGCAGCGAACAACAGCAGTAGTAGCAGGCAACAGTCGGATAGCGGTAGTGGACAACAGCAGCAGGAGAAAGACTCGGTCGGCGACAGAGGAAGACTCTGTTCGCTACGTCCGCGGCAGAAAGCATCAGCGGCGGAGGCAACGAGAGAAAGCATCAGTGGTAGAGGTATAGGAGAAAACACACGCTAGGGTTGGCTCAAGGAGTTGGGGTCGCGCGTGAAGGGTAGCTTTTGAGGTAAGGAATTGCGTTAGTTGGTTCAATCGAACCAACTAACTGCTCTTAAACTGAACCACTTAGGCGCCTGGTTGCCTTATATGAATTGGGCGCTCGCCTGAAGCACCTGGCGTCTAGGCTTAGGCGCTCGCCTCATTGAAGTGCATCGGCTAGTCCTCATAGTGGACACATCATGTATGCTTCGCCTGGTTAAAGTGAATTAGACACTTCTAACCACTTATGCTTCGCTTGGTTAAAGTGTGTTGGACACTTTTCGTCCTAAGTGGATGCTTCGGAAGCTTTTGTCCTTGTGCTTCAAATGCCTCTTTTCCAAGTGTGTTAGGTGCTTTGGAAGCTTTTGTCCTTGGTAGATATATCCCGTATTGGAGACATGCTTTTCCTAGTTAGCGTGCTTTAGCCTCTTCAATTTAAACCATAGTGATTCTTGATTATTTTGGTATTGTAATATTGATAAATCGCTTTCTAATCTGTTCTGTTGCTAAAATTAGCATATTTTTAACAGTTTGATATGACACTAGAATTTCTTGAGTAGAACTTGAGGATATTTTAGCATTTGATGGAATGGTTAATCAAAGTAGGGGCTGAAGATATGATGTTTGCAGCTGAGGATGGTACATCAGAAGCACCAAAACTTTGGCTCTCAAAATCAATTTGGTGCAACTGAATTTCATAATTGTTTTGGTATTACAAAATTTATGAGCTGCGAACTTGTTCTTTTCACAACCACTAGCTCTTTCTTTTTCTTCGGCTTTTGTCACAAGAGTCCAATGACTATATTATAAATGGCTATTCTCTCATATTTATATTGTTTCTTGGCTGTTACTGGGAATTGCTTTACATTCTTTTCGTTATGGGGACCGAATTAAAGTTTTTTTTTTTTTTTCCCGTCTCCAGTCTCACTTATAGGTTAGTTCCTGAGATAATTCCGAGGGATCCACTGCTCTCGAGGGACTACCACACTGTAACAGCGAGGGAGGGAGAAATTATTCCACATGCTGAGAGGATGGAGGGGATCTACAACTCGGAACGGCCAGTCATCACCGCACAACCTAGCTACCTACCAGGAGGATACGAAGATCCAAACCGGGCTTATTCTGGTATCTCACAGAGGCCAATCTCAAGCAGGCATGCTATGTCAAATGCACCTGTTTCTTCGCGCTACTCATTTGCTGGTGCACCACGTGCCTATCGTTGATTTGGTTGGCATCTTAAAATATTTTGATGCTGTCTCGTCATGACTGATCACTGTTCACTTACCCTTATATGTTTGAAGACATTGTGTTCAAATATGAGGATAAGCTAGGAGGAATTTGCTGTGCTGATGCATCGAAGCTTAGTTTAAACATCTTCACAATCGCATTTAATAGTCTGCCAGATTACATTTGCTTTACCTGCCCTTTTCTTCATTTTTCTTGGGTTCTCAGCTTTCTGGACTGCAAACAATCTTGCTTCCGGTTAATTGTTCAATGTGGTTGTGCGCTTGTGACGGATGTTCACCGGAGATGCATCTTTTATTTTCCATCTGTATGTACAATTTAGGAATTCAAGAGAGTGGAAGGTGATCTGGATGTGATGTTTTACCCAGGAATTGAGGTGTTTGTTGTGCGATAGGATTAAATGCCATTTATATCTCTCTTTAGTGTCTAAAGGGGTAATACATATCCTATTAAGTATCCTGGTTTTTTTATTTAAAAAATTTATATTAATTTTTTTATATTTTTAAAATAAAATAAATAATTTTATTTGTGTTAATGTCGTCGGTTGTATTAATGGAAAATTAATACAACCATCATATTATCTTATATAGATATCAATTAGCATAACAGATAGCATCTATTAACATAATAATTAATTATCGGAGGATATGGATAGCATATACCTGCCATTCCCACATTAAGTAAACAACCATCATATTTCTAGAATATCGATGTTTCTAAGCAGATCCCTGACACCGATGGAAGAACACATAGCTTATGGTCTATTCATGGTTGATGTATTAACACAATCATTTGAGCATGCATCGGATGATATATGATATATATGATGATCGTATTAAAAGAATATTGATAGCAAGAAAAAAAATTTGCCGATACCAAAATTAATATGCTGGAGATATAACGTACACATCGTATAATTGAATAATCGAAAATACTTTCAAAAATTAGTTATTTTTAGGATCTCAATTCTTATACTTTCAAAAATTATATTATGATTCTTATATTTACGAAAGTAAAATAATATTATTTTAATAAAATTTTTTTCTTGATTTTAAATTTTATAAAATTATCTTTTCAATAATAAGTTTTACTTTCGTAAACATAAAAATCTCAATATAAATTTTAAAAATATAAAAAATCAAAATGTTAAAAATAACTAATTAATAGCCAAAGTGGTTAGTCTTTTATGCCCCTGCCCGGACTCGGGGCATTTTGTGTAATTACATACTACACCATTTCCTGCTATAAAAGGGGCGGATCATCCTCCGTGCTTAACCCTAGTTTGCTTGGATCGCCGACCCTCTCTCTCTCGCGCACGCGCAAGCGCAAAGAGGCCCGAAGCAGCGGAAGAGGAGACTGCACCCGCGCACCATGGAGAACGACGTGGCCAAGACCGTTAAGGACGTCTCGCCCCACGAGTTCGTCAAGGCCTACTCCGCCCACCTCAAGCGATCCGGCAAGGTCCGATCAATCCTCTTCTCTTTTTGTGTTTGTTTTCTGAATCCATCCGCAAAGTCGTGTTTATTTTTCCTTTTCTGAAATCTTTTCTCCCGAAAGTTAATAGTGTTTAGATTTGAGGCTTTGTTGTCCCTCCATCTAGTTTTGGTTTCTATGCGGCGGACCTTACGTGAGGGTTCCATCCACAAGTCGTCATTTGTTGCTACGATGGTGCATGATTTGTTGAGTTTGACCTCGACAAAAGGGTAGATGATGGCGTAGCTTTTTCTCGTGATCGAGCAGCGTGATTCCGGAGTGCTGGCTTCTTGATTTTAAAGGCCCACCTTGTTATGCGAGCCACAATTGTTTTAATTGGGAATGTTGATTAAACCTTTTTTACTTTTAATGTGCTGAATACCTGTTTGTTTTTGAGCTGATTATGTAAGAACTTCATCTAAGGTAGGTGATCTGAGTGGATGCAGATGATCTGAAATGACTTTAGTGTATGGCTTTGATGCATGAAGGATGATATTGTTTCTTGGAGTCTCGAGTTCAATTAGACATCAGACTTTCTTGGGACGAGCTTGATAGCAATGCTATTTTATAGTAGAGGATCTCTTAGTTTATTGATCCTAAATGGCTTATAGATATATGCGTTTTTTTTTCACTTCAGATTTGAATCAGTTAAGAGTTGCATTGGCACTTTTCATCATATTCCTAAGTTGTCACTTTTTAACCGTCACGAGGAATGTTCTCAAGTAGAGAAACCTGATGGTATCTTTATATATTGCCTCAAGTTGGTTACCTGCCTTTTTTCCTATCTTAGTCAAATTTTTCACCGGAACAATGTTATTCTTCACCCGACAATATTAATTGCAATCAAGGTTTCGGGATTCATAGGCTGATTTTGTTTATAGTGGATTCTTATATGTTTGTTATCTTGGTTTCTTGATGCTGAATAAAGAGGAATGATACATTGTATAGCGTGTGAAGTGTTTTCTCAAGTGCCATCTAGAGTAACCACCTGTTATCTCTCACTGGTGGTGTAAGTTGCATCATCCAACTTCCCGCTAGAGGTTCCTTCTTCCAAGAAAGATGCAAGAGGTATTATCGTGTATGTATATTACTCGTTGTTGTGGAGAAATTTTTGACTTCGTCATTTATCATCTTGTGCTAGCCTTACGTGATTGGTTGAGCGTAAACTCTCTTGGTTGTGTAATTCCCCATTTGTGGTGTGAGCCCTCATCCACTTTTGGACTTCCTTTATGACCACCTTTTCCCATTAGTAAAATTCAGCTCGATATCCACTTTTTCATGTTCTATATGATAATTTTTCAAATGTGATTCATGTTGGTTTTTTGCAGTTTAAAATAAGTTCTTGTATTAGAGTAAGAGATGCTTTAGATTCGCATTAGCTACCGGTGGTGCATTTTGGTCCACCTGAAGTCAATGGAATCTGCCATTGACTATCTAATAACAAAATGATGTAAAGTTAACTGGTAAATTCACAAATGCCAGATGCTGTCATATTTGTTATTGTAAGTGAATTCCCTGGCATTGGTTATTAGGTTAGTAGGATTGAGAATTTGAGAAACTCTAGGATTAACAGTCTTGTAGGCACTAATTTAAAGCCAAATGGATTGGTCAGTCGCACTGGCATGTTTTTGATATCACATGAAAGAAGCACAGATATTTATTTTTTGCACTTTGGATGATCTTGATATAATGTTATTCTGATTCCACTTGTCGCACTAATTTTATGAATAGATGGAACTTCCTGAGTGGACAGACATTGTGAAGACCGGAAGGTTCAAGGAACTTGCTCCTTATGATCCTGATTGGTACTACATTAGAGCTGGTAATATCACACAGAATAGTACTTGCAACATTTCTAGATTTGTTTTTTCTGGGATGACTATTAACTGCAGCAGTTCTCATATAGTCTTGGCCCTACTGCAGCTTCGATGGCAAGAAAGATATATTTGAGGCAGGGTATTGGAGTAGGTGGCTTTCAGAAGATTTATGGAGGCCGCAAGAGGAATGGAAGTCGTCCACCACATTTCTGCAAGAGCAGCGGAGCCATTGCTCGCCACATTTTGCAGCAGTTGCAGAGGATGAATATCATCGAAATCGAACCTAAAGGGTAAGAATTTCATGCATCTTACAGTTCTCACTTTGTGAATAGCACTTCCGGTATGTTCACCCATGTCTTATGTTCTTAGTCCAATACCTTGTGTAGTGTCTCTTGGCAACATTAACACCTAGTGTAGTGTCTCTTGGCAACATTAACATCATCTTTTTGTACGGTTCAGATTTCCTATTATATATGAGATGATTGATTCAGATTACTAACTGGAAATTTGTAGACATCTCAGTGCACCTGTAGACAGTGCATATGTGATATGACGGTCCACAAATCAGAAACTTGACGGATTAGAGCATGATTAACTTTTTTTCTCACCATCATTGTATCATTTGTGTTATGTCCAATACTACTTTTATATATGACAATGGATCAGACTAGTAGTTTCAAGTTTATGCATTTCAAGTAAGACAATGTTGACAAGATATAACACCACAAATGTGAGAAATCTCGTAAGCTCTTTCAACTTTTTCGTTTTGATGTTCCAGCGGAAGGAGGATTACTTCTCAAGGGCAGCGAGATCTTGATCAAGTTGCCGGACGTGTCTAAGTGCAACCTCGATCTTTTAGTTCCAGGACATCAATTCGGAAAGATTTTGCTCAGAGCTTTAGTAGCGGAGTTGTTTTAATCAAAAGTCGGACATGTTTGGGCATTTGACATGATTTATTTCTTCTGTTGGACAATCTTTCTGCTTGAGATAAATGTAGGGTTTACTTTGAACATATTATTTCAGTGGAATGTTCCTTACAATCCTTTTGCTGGTGTGAACCATTTTGTTGATTCTTTCACCCAATAACTGCGCTCGGCTGTGATGGCAAAGTACAAAATTACGGACATTGTGACTACGTTTTGCAATGATTTTGTTACAGCCAAATGTTTCGGCTCCAACAGATCTACTCAACATTAAGAGCTGCAATCTCCGACCCAAAATGCAAGTGTGATAGAGCATAATTTGGTGCTCAAGGTGTCATGAGCCACCCACCTCTTCCCTTCTCTCGATGTTGTCTTCCTCTGCTTTTGTTGGTGAAGGTAGGAGATGTAGTCAATCTCAAATGGATATGTCATCAATGTGCTAAGATACTTGCATGATTCTTACAGCGAATGACATCTGAACTGGTGATCACATCATGTTGCTGGTTCAGTGACATAGTTTCAATGTTCATGAATTTATTTATTAAGATCATGATCAACTTCTTTTGCTCAAGCCTTGTATGAGTTAGATCTGTAAAAGCTTCTTAAGCATTATCATGTCATCATTATAAGCAAAAACATGGACACCACTGTGAGCAAAGAGGGCAGATGAGACTTCCTCAAGTATCTCATCAATTAAACATAATTATCATTGCACTAAAGCTTCAATTACACATAAGAAGGATAGCCAGTCCAAGGAGGAACAATCTGCCCGGTTTCCATGAGTTGGAATCCTGGTGTGACACAAGAAAAATTAAATAGGGAAAAAGGTTTCATATGGACAATTGATACATCATAAGGTACCCGCAGACAGGTATAATGATGATGTTGCCCTCTATCGATTGCACAGAGCAAACAAATAAATCCTCAAGGAAGCCACACCAAGTATCAGTTGTTAATCTTCTAACAGCAACTGGAAAGCCACACCAATTTGTTCTTAGATTCAAGCCTTGTGTTGCCTCCTATACAGATGAATCACCATCACACATCACATGTAGTCTGCACATTCTAAATATCGGATATTATCTCCCATATTCTGTGGAGAGCATTTGTCGGTATATCTTCTGACAAACTATGTCGATTGATCGTCCAAGAAAACCAGAACAAAGTAATGAAGCTACACATTCTTTATGGACCAAATGTGTTCCGAGGAACATAAGCAGCACACGCTTATGGTTCCTTCAGGTGGTGAATATGAAACCTTGGCTCCTTTGGAACTGTCTGGGGTTTTGCTGATCTTTGTCATGCAAACAATGGTTGATTAGAAACAGAATGTCACAATTAAATGCAAATAAAGCTTAGTGTTCGGCAAAAGGATCGGTAGCTGGATTTAGTTTAGAGTCTAAAACTTATTGTATACCATGAAACAATATGAGTGAGCTACTTACTTTCTCGGGATGAAGGGACGATCAAAGTAAGGCATGGGTTGAGCTTTCGGCACAAGCTCTTTTCGGAGTCTTCTTATTTCCTCTTCTTCTTCCAGCTAATTAGAGAGAAAAGCCATTTTTCAGTGACAAGGAATAGGTGTAGCAACAAATGATGGTGAAAAAATTAAGTACTTTTATGTATAGATTTTATTAATCCATCTATTGTGAATCAAGGTTTTGTACCTTTTGCTGCCTTTCTCTATCCAGTTTTATTTGCTCAACGAAGCTCATACGCTCAGCAACCTGACAAAATAGTTCCCCAGATAGCGTCGATTAGATGGTATACTGTGAACTATCAAGAAAACAATGAAATACTCACATTAAAGTTTTGATGTAAAAGGTAAATTTTAGTTAACTTAGATGATGAGCTTGTAGAAAGCTTACATGAAGATCAAACTCAGATCGTTCTACAGCACGTACATCGCTGTGAAGAATAAGTTCAATTGGTTCTGTTGGCTCCTTTATGGGAGGCTTTATCAGAATCTAATACATGAATTTCAAAGGGTCAGGTTTTGATCCACAAAAATATATTCAGTTTATTCAAAGCAAGCATGTTTCTAGATGAAAAAGAAAATATAATCCCAATCAGAATGAAAGCAAGCAACCGCCAAACCGGTTCCACTTCACGGTCTGATTGCAATCACAAACACATTTCTTTGATAACTTCGAAAATGAAGTTTAATTGATCTGAACATGTATCTTCGGAAGAATAAGATCTAGACTAGTCACAAGAGATTTAGACATATACCAGGACTTCTATGTGATGCTTTCTCTGTTGGTCATACAGAATCTCAATAATATAATGTTGGATATGAGCAACTATTTTCTGGCATATGTTCCATTTATTGAAATTAACATATATCAAGTAGAACAGTAACGATTGACTGCAAAATTTCCATTGACAGAAAGCCTTGACAAACAAAATATTGATTGATTACTGTAAAATCTTTATTTATAGTTTTTTCAAGTTTGTGCCAGATCAAATATAGACCATGACTTGGTATCAAGTCTTAGTACATCAGACACTTCTTTCGCAAAATATTCTCATCGGTGCGTTTCACTATATATATATATATATATATATTCAGGAAAGAAAAAAATTTAATAATTGTATCTTCGTTTTTGTGAAGTTTTACTATATCATGTGTTATCGATATTTCTATCAAAGTGAAATTCAAAGATATCTATGTAGCTTTCCTAAGCTGTAATAAACATAACCCAAGGAAAAACGACTAGCTTTCTTGTGATAGTCCTCTGGTATAATGAATTACATTTTCTTTTCCCTCCGGTTCTGTGTTAAAGATTATATTTTGCACAATGAAAGAAATTTGTTTTGCAGAGTGGGAATATTTGTTAATATCAAGCTAGATAAAATGACAGAATGTATATGCTTTGTAAGTAGCACACCTCAGGTTCATCTGTAGTCCAGGGAAGGCCTTTTGCAATTGGTGTTCGTTTCCTCTCCTCCTCCAAAAGCATTTCGTTCACTTTCTTGATGAATTGCTCTTCCTTGAACCTTCCTCTTTGCTGTAAAAAAAGAAAGGGAAACTGATGATTCATTCACAACATTGAGGATCTAATTCATCAATTATGTAATTCCATATTCATGACATCATGAAACTGAGGCTAAAAATTTTGTTAAAAGTTGCTTAAGATAGATTCTAACACAAAAAGGACATACATATGATCATGATATAAGGACAGGTAAGTAGTAGTTGCTTGGCATACAGTGAGTACCATCAAGAAGATGGCATGATATGCCCATATGTTTCATAAAATGGCTATCAGGATCTGGCTAAATTGGTTCTCTCCACATGGAGATGCCCTATTGGATTCACTACACAATTAAGACAGAATGCAGCTTAAGCAAGAACCAGAAGTAGTGATCATCCTCTTTGATTCCCTATAGGACTTGGATTGTAGAACAAGTGGCAGGTGAACACCAAATGATTAGCTTTTTCTTTTGATGCTGAACTGAGCAAGGGGATTCCTAAAGAAAAATTGAACTACTTAAATATTACCTCAGTCCTTAACTTGAAGGGTTGCAGGCTTTTCACTTTGAACTTCTTGATCCTGCTTCTTCCTGAGAAACCAGTGCTCTGGAATATGCAGATGGTTACTTTCGCAAAACCAAAAACAGCATGGCAGACATGAAGAGCTTCACTTCCAAGATATATCACCAAGGAAAAAATTCAGTATAAAATAACGAGATAAACATTATATATCTGCATACATTTCGTCTATTTCTTCGCCCTTCGTCCGATCCATTGATCCCATTGCTCAATCTGAAAGAACTAGATAAATGCTTAGAGACAACACTAGATAACAGAGACGAAGCAAAATAAGGCTGTTTCACATCGAATTTATCTGCTATCGCTGACCTTTTGTCCTTCTTGTTCACCGAAGAATGCTCGGCAGAATCTCCTTCGGAGTCCTCTATATGTGGGAAATCTGTCGAACACAAGACAGGCGAGCAAGAATTTTCGCTTACCTTAGCCTTCGGTGGCTGATGCAAGCCAGGCAAGGCCCAATTCATCACCTTTCTTTTGACTTCTCCTCCATCTTCACCCTTTGGCTCCTTTGAGATGGAAAGAAGTCTCTCAAATGCATTCACCAAGTACGTCACCCGCCCGGCCCCCGACTCCGGTAGACCGCTCATGGCTTCCTCCAGCAGCAATTGCTTCATCGCTCTCGCTCTCGAATCTGTAACCTCCATATCTTCCACCGCCAATGATTCACTTTTACTCGTATTCTCCTTGAGACGAGCCACCTCTTGATGACACTTCTCGGGGTCCAAGCTCTTGAGCGGAGTTACGGAACTCCTCTTGGGAGCAACCAAGCTGTTGTCTTTGGCAGGGGAAGGCGATGATGACGGAATCCGAACCGGGGTTTGGGATGCTGATTTCTTCGGCCTCGCCGAATTGGTTGCAGGAGATTTCGTCGATCGTCGGCAAGGAGTGGGAAGAAGATTGGGATCAAGGTTCTCGGAAAGCTTCGGTATTTCCGAGGTTTGGCGTCTCGGGGCTTGGGATCTCTTGGCAGGGGTCGCCATTCTTGCGGTTTTGCACTCAGAATTCAATCACCGAACGAAGGCGGAGGAGGAGGAGCAGAAGAAGAAGCAGGAGACGAAAGGTTTAGAGGAGAGAGGGAGAAAGAAAGGGAGAGGAGAAGCGCGTGTGCCGTGGGAATTCGAACGTTGCGATTCAACGGCTAGTTTTCACTAGTGAGACGAAAATAACTGAATTATTTGAAATCATGTTATTAGCCGTTGGATTATTCACTATCAACCAATCAATAAATAAGTAAATAAGATATTTCTGTTTTATTGAATTAATAAAAGAGAGAAAAACAATAATTATTCGTGCTATCAATTTTTTGGATATATTCTACAAATGATTTTTTGTAGAATTAATAAATTTTTATTATTTTCATTTTGGGCTTTGCGTTAAGTAATATATTATTTTTCTCTGATAGCATTATCCTCTACTACTATATTTAAAATCTAGTGTTATGTATATAATATATATATTTTATTTAAGTCAGGTTTGTTACGATATGATCTCATAAGTATAAACCCAATCGATTACTCGATTAATTTTAACTCGATTAGTTTTACAATTTTACTTGATGAGAAAAGTGAGAGTGGAAAAAGAAAATGAAAGAAGGAATATTTATAAATGATGGATCAGATGCAATCCAAATATATTTGATTTTTTTTATTAGTGAACAAGAAATCTTAATGTAATACAAACTATGTGACACCCAAGATATAAAAATCATAGTAAATTGATGAACATATTATTGAAAAGATTTGAGTATTGAGTTGATAAATAATTTCTAGAAGACTTGCATTAATTGGAAATATGACAGAAAAAGATAATTTCATCCAGAAAGTAAATATTAATGTCTCATAAAATAATTAAGAGCTTTTGATTTCTTTTAAGACTCTTTAAGTTCAAACATGTGTTTGAGTATCACATCTAGACATTGAGTTAAATGCCTAGTCAATGTTTTATCAAATAACTCTTTTAAGTCCTACCATTGTATATATGTTGAATCATTAAAAGTTTCTGCATCAAACACAGTGAACACCATTTTTATGCCAAAAAGCAAGCTTGACATTTCTGTAGGCAAATAACTGAAGACTGCTTGGATTGTCATTTATTCTCAATCAAAAGGAAAGAGAGAGAGAGAGAGAGAGAGAGAGAGAGGGAAAAAACACAAGTGAACAGATAAAGAGTAGCCAGACCTAAATGGTAGCAGACTTAGCATGCTTGATGTCATGCTTTAGTTTCAACAAAGAACAAAGTAGAGAGGAAGTTGGTGTTGCTCCCCAAAACCATCTCATCCACCATGGACAAGGAAAAGGATGGTGCCCCCAAGCAAAAATATTCAAGTCCCATTGACTCTTCTTGAGTATTTTCCAAGCATTGCTGGTGAGATCTTGCTCAGCAACACATGCTCCATCATTAGATGTACAAGAGGGACACATGCACCTCCATGTTTGGGACCTATAATTCTGCTATGTTTTAGCATTTTTAGGTAGGTATTTGCAGAGTAATACATGCACAAACTTTGCACTTTGTTTCAGTACTCTTGAGTGACAATTGTAAGGGAGTAAAGTGGAAATCCTGTTCATATATAATTTCTTTCTTTGCAATTATTTGTAATGTTTATTGCTAATTTCAACTTTACTAAATCATGCTCAAACTCTGTACTAACACAGAGAGGGTTTTCTCAGCAACTGAGCTGTTTCAGTTGATACACTTCTGGTTGGATATAGCTTTCTTCCAGAAAGTTTTGCTTTACTTCTTTTCTTGCACTTGAAGTGAAGAAAATAGATCTCTCCTGTCCCATCATCCAGTGAGCTTCCACTGAGGCATGGATCATAATCATAATGTAGCAAGACAAGGGTGGATAGAGTTGGTCAGACTTGAATATGTTAGCATAACTATATATGTATTCATAGAAAGAGAGTTGATCTAGAATCATACACAGAGGATTTATTTACCAGAGATATATTAGAGGTTAATTCGGTTCGAGTTATCGCTTCAACTGCAATTTAAGATGGACTAAAACCGAATATTTAACCAATGCTGGTTCTAACTTTTTAGGAAGAAAGCATGTGTATTACAAAGGTTATGTATCAAACAAATTAATGTCAAGCCTTTAATGGTTGATTCTATACCTCTGATATAACTATATAGAATATGCAGAGAGTTGCATTAGCCTGTGTAATGTATAGGAATTTTGCAAGGAAGGGAGCAGCACAGGGATGTGCTGGCCACATATTTATACAAATAATTGAAGAGAAATGAAGAGTCATTTGCTTTGGCAATAAGTGAGAACAATGTTTGGATTCCAGACATGTAGGAGATTTTAGAAGCTCTTTTAGGAGTTTGCAAGGCTGTAGTCTCTCACATTGATTTCTTTTTCTTTACTGTGAATACAACCATAGGAACTTGTTTGATTGCTTTGTGTTTTGACTGTGTTCAATTTGAAACTCATAGTTACCCTGATTCAGTGTGCTCTGACTCAAGGATTCAGCATATTGTTTATGTTACTACTTGAGAACCTTTTGCCCAGTTTAAGCTTCCATTAGAATAAAGAAAATTTGAAGCTTTTACTGACCAAAATTACATGTTGAAGCAGTTCCATGAAATGTGACACAACTGTTCCTTCACACACACTCTCTCTCTCTACTCAAATATGCACAGAACCAGTGCGAGTAATCTAATCCTTGTCGACAGAGGCACCACCAGAACAACACTTGAGACCCACCCACAGGATGCCTTCATCTGAGATCTTGGTTGACCTTTTCACCAGGAGAAGAACCCTTCATTAACTGAATTGCCTTGGATCGTGCACGAGTTCTCCTGGTGAGGTCCCACAGTTGACCTTTTCCAACTTCAACCATGCTTAAGTGCCATCAAGAATTCCAAACTAGGTGTGCACATGTAAGCAGTCCATTAGAAAGCAGAGTCTCAGGGGAAGAATGGTGGTGGTGGTGAACTCCTTTATCTCCCTTCTCTGTTGAGCACATCCACTCCCGGTTGTCGACACCATCGCCATCTGATGATTACTCTGCTCTCTCTCTCTCATTTTGCTCCCGTGCATGGATTCTACTCCTCTCCGCAAAGGTGAGAAGGCTCTAAAGAAGCAACCGCCACTCGCCTCTCTCTTTTCTCCCTCACCGGAAGCCAACACATCCTGAAGCTGCTACGAGAGGAAGAGGAACCACCAATCAGATCTTGTACTCAGTGATGGAGACGCCTCAGGGATCTAAGGGGGATTCTTGAACCCATTTGAGCTCATATGTTGTATTTTCTTGATCTTGGTCAGTGCCCGGGAGATGGAAGGAGATCGGTTGTTGCCGCCGCTGCCGCTGGCGTCGTCGAAGCATCGCTGCAAGGTGTGCCGCAAGTGCTTCCCGACCGGGAGATCTTTGGGTGGCCACATGAGGTCTCACTTCACCGTGGCCGCCAACTCCTCGTCGGAAGGCGACGAGCGGCAGCAGAGCAGCTATAGCCTGAGGGAGAACCCCAAGAAGACTTGGCGGCTATCGGATTCCGGCGACGGAGATGGAGAGATGCAGTGCGCGGAGTGCGGCAACGAGTTCCTGTCCTGGAGAGCGTTCTTTGGACACATGCGGTGCCACTCCGAGAAGCCTTCCGAGGAGCGAGGAGAGCAAGAAGGCCCCTGCAGCAATGTCGTCCATCGGAACGGCTTCGGCAGCCAACTTGGCACCGAGGCCGCGGCAGAAACCGTTGCAGAGAGGCGGATAAGATCGAAACGGACCGATCAAGCTTCTCCTGAGGACGAGGACGGCGCCATCAACCTCATGCTGCTCTCCAGGGGTGTCAGAAACTGGAGCCGCAGCTGCAGCGAGACGTCGGACAAGAACTCGGCGGAGGTTCTTGAGACTTGGGACTTCGTCTCGAATGGAAGCGAGAAGACGGGATCCAAGTCGAGCGATCCAAGAAACGGGTTCAAGAAGATGGAATCTCGTGGTGCTAATGATGGAATCGTCAGAGATGACATCGACGAAACCAAGAAACCCGTGGCCTACGCCTCCATCACCGACGACCTCAAGAACCCTGACCAAGAGCCGATGCCATGTCCTTCCAAGAACGAGGATCTGAGTTCTGTTGCAGGGGAAACAAGCATGAAGACTAGATTAGACGGAATCGATCACAAACTTGGGAGGAATTCTTCAAGCATGCTGGAGAGGTTTGATCCTGCCGATGATTCTCTCCGTCATGCTTCTTCGAATGATTGCTTGGCTAAGGCTACCAAGAAGAGAAGCCAGTTCGAATGCAAGTCCTGCAACAAGGTGTTCGACTCCCACCAAGCTCTCGGCGGCCACAGAGCAAGCCACAAGAGGATGAAAGGCTGCCGGGGCCACAGGACCCATGTCGCTGAGAACAGCACGGAAACCGATGCTTCGGCAGACGAAGCAGCGACGGAGGACACCGGCAGTGGATCGTCGAAGGCGAACAAGGGCCACCGGTGTCTCATCTGCAGCAGGTTCTTCAGCTCCGGCCAGGCTTTGGGCGGCCACAAGAGGTCTCACTTGGTGGCCACCGCTGGTTCCAAAAGACTTTGGGCGGCCATTCGGCAGCAGCCACTCGAGAAGCCCGGCGTGCTCGATCTCAATCTTCCAGCTGATGGAAGTGAAGACCTCAAGTCATGGTGGCTGGGAGGCAACCTCAAGCATGAGCCACTGCTGGGTGTGATCTCCAATTGATGGAAGAGTGAGAGGGGAGTGCAGGTTGCTCCAAAGGTTGCTGAGTTACTGTTCCATCCATCGTTGAGCTGCTGAGAGTCGAGCTTTGGAGCCGCAGTTCCTCGATTCCTTCTCCTTTTCAATGTGTTGTAGAATAAACCGATGTCGAGGTAATCGAATCATATGAACAGCTGATCCAAGATGAAAGCAATCTCGGTGCTCGACAGCACTGGGAAACACTGGTTTTGACATGCCATTCATTGTTCATGAGCGGAGTCCTGCTCTTTTCCATTGTTCATGATTTCTCTTGTCTGCAAGTGACATATTACACCTAAACAAGTCCTCACAATTAGTTCATACAGCAATCGCCATTCACTTCTTATGGATTCACATGATGAAGAAAGGCAAAGCACAGTAGGCCTGACTAAGATTGCCACCGTCCAACCAATGTTGTTCCACTGACCACACATAAAATAAGAACAAGGTCTTGTCAGTATCTCCCTTGACCTCTTGCAGATAGACACCAGCAAGAGCTTTTGATGTCTAATTGTATTATGGTTGTGTAAAAGCATGTCAGTCATTGGTCTGGTCAGAATCAATTCAGGATGGAAATGAGTAATTCCTTATTGACTGTAACAATAGAATAGTGATGGCATCTCAGGTTGGTTCACTTGTCATTGATCATCTCCTATAATTATTATAGGGTTTGTGCAAGAAAAATAAAAAGGTATGGGGACTTGAAGGTGCTAAAATGATGGTGGAGGATGATTACCTTTGGGAATTAATGCCATAGAAGGTGGAAGATTGACACATTCAAAGACTTGAATCTAATTGCACTGTCACTTTCTTTGCCCATTTACCCATAAGATAATCAACAAATATAATGCATTAAACACTGGTGGTCATGTTAATTTCATCTCATCATCGTATAAAAGACTAATGAAACAAGGAAAAAGAACAAGAAAAGACAATCTAGGGTTTGACATGAACATGCAGTACTCTCCCATTCTCTCTCCCCAGTAAATTCCATCAGCTTATTCTTTTTAGGACGATAGCTACACGTACAGCGCATGCAACTTTTTCTCACGTACGTGCATCTGCGAGACAATTGCAGGCAAGGAAACAAAGTTAGGCTTTTTCTTACCTCGAACTCAGCATTCCAGACCGCGAGTATAGTCGAAAGCTGGATCCATAAACAGCACTCTTAAATTAGGGTTGTTCTGAATCTGGTGTTACATGGAGGAGACAGTAAGCTAGCTTTTTAATGCTCCTGCACCGGAGAAATCTACAGTAGTTAATCGTGCTACAGAGTAGAGAAATGATACAGCTGATCGAAAGGACAACAAAAGAAACAGGAGTTGGCATCCATTAAAACCAGCCAAGTGTCAGAGAAGTCAACATCTGAACGGGCAATGCCTAGCTAGGGATGTTTCCACGCAGCCATAAACAATATCTCCATTCGTAAGCTGAGAGATGCATCCACTGTTTGCCACGGCTGCCTGCAAAGATTGTAAAAGCTGAGAGCAGTGACAACGTTTCATCCAAGTCAACACCAACAAAGAGAGAAGCGAAGGAAAAGGTTCGTCCGAGAACGATGAACTGACTACATGGAAGAGTAATTTTTGGTTGCTACGAGACATATTCTTCTCCATGTGAATATAAATGCATTGGAGAAACAAAGTCGGACGCCAAAAGAACCACATAAAGCACAAGCGGATTTGGCCACACAAACTCCTCCGAGTCTACATCATCATCATCATCATCACTACCCATTTTATGTGGAGAGAAGAATATTCTCATAATTAAGTTATTGTTCTATGATCAATCAAGTTATGCATGTGCCATCATTGAGGTGATATCATGATTCTGAGTTTTCACCTAATCTTTCCATTTATTTAAGCGTCTGCTCAACTTTATATCAACTGCTAATTGCTCATCTTCTGCTGCTAATGATAATACGCGTGAAGGAAAGCCATAAATGGTTTGTAAAACGTACCCAATTATTCATCTGTTCCTCGTCGCAGGCGAGACTATATCACCCAACAGACCCTCGTCGACGGCGGGAAGTGCTAGGGTTCGGTCAAGCAGGGACGGGGGTCGCTGTTCTTGCTGTGGATGGATCAGCGAAGGGCTCTGAGGGAACGGCGATGGTGGTGCATACAACTGCGGCGCCGATAGAGCTAGTTGTTGAGCTGCTGCGAGGGCTGCTGCGGTATGAAGGTGTGAGCCTCCACGAGGGTAAGACACGGTGTGGTGACAGTGCTGCCCTTCGTAGGTGGTGATCACGATGCTGGGATCTTCAGATGAACGCTCCACTCTCTTCTTCACCGTGCATTTGCTGTTGGTGCACCGATAGTAGCTCCTGCACAACTAGCCAGGAGTCGGTATACAATTTTTGCCTGAAATCTGGATTGAGTCTACTTTCTACTCTAATGGGGATGTGACATATAAGCTATTTTCGCATTCAAGATCACAGAAACTAAAATGCTACAGAAGACTTCAACCAAACAAGAAAAAGTAGCAGATTGGAAGATGATCGACATGAAAAAAATGCTGAAAACAAAGAGTAATAATGGAATTAGAGAGAAACTGACCTCGGAAATGGGCTGTTCTTCACGGCTTTCTGCCCATATTTTCTCCACCTATAGCCATCTTCAAGGTGATCTATCTCACTCTTGGTCATGAATGCAAACCTGGGTTGTCGAGTGCGCTTGATTCCCTTCTTACAGGTTTTATTCCTACAAGCAGAATGGCAGGCGATGCCCTATAAGCAAATACAGAATCATCTAAAGAAAGAGGCTCAAGGATTTGCAATCGGAAAAGAAAAGCCGAACTAAGATCAACAACCACAATGAGGATTTCACAGAGTAGGAGCCAAGCATTTCAAGAGTCCGAATTAATCATCTATTAGCATCAAAAATAAAGATGATTTTTAATCTCTTATCGACACCACGTCGAATAGCTGCTTTGTTTCAAACACCATATTATTCAGATCTTAATGATTTATCATATGATCAACATCGACAATATCACTAGACATGATATTGTCGTTGTGTCGAATAAGATCAAATAAAAAGCACATATATATATATTGTTTGTTCACAAAAGAAAACAACAACATTGGTGGAATCGAGACACCAAATGTGCATAACATACAACAGAACAAATAAATGCTAATGCGATATTACTGCTAACAACACCATACATACCAACGAAGATTATGCCATGTACTACAATATGTACTACTTAAAGCAATCGGAATCACCTAATACTACCATTAATCATCTTAGAGATAAACACCAAGAAATTAGGGGGAGAGAGAGAGAGAGAGAGAGGAAACCGCGTAATCCTCGAAGGATCGAAAGGAACGCGGGCTGCAAGTTGCACTCCCCTCCCCCCTCGCAAACATTTTACCCCCAGAGACGCCCCTTATTTACGTAATTACCATCGTTGTAGGCAGAATTCCACCGTCTCGATTTCTTTCCGTGGCGACATTTTCTCCATATTTTTGCTTCAAAATGTGCTTATTTGGTATAATTATTTAGTAAACAAAGAATAAAGAAGAGTCAAAATTTCTCTCTCGCGTCCCCAATTCACCCCTACGAGATGGCAGCTAATTACGTGAGTGCCACTGGCCGAAGGAGAAGACTGTAGGTATAGATAGAACTCACGCGGTATCGGCCGCCTTCTCGTCGCTCTCAGGCGGCGGCTCCTCGCTCGAGACCGAAGACGCGGCATCGCCAGAGGCCGCGGGAGGATCCGATCGCTCCTCCCTGGTTGCTTTTGCCGCCGCTGCCGCGGGGGCGGATCCGGACGAGGACTCCGGTACTTCGAGAAGCGGGGGGAACACACCTTCCTCCCCGACGCAGGGAGGACCCAGCGGCAGGCCCCAACCGATCTCCCCTTCGCCGTCGCCGCCGCCACCGCCGCCGTAGAGGTCCTCGAGGGAGGCGATCGCGGCGGCGGCACCGTCGCCAGAGAACGCCCAGCTGGATCCCCCGGAGGCGTCGGGTTCCAGCGCGGGCCGCTCTTCCTCCATCGATCCGATCGGAATTGGCGCGTCGGCGGCTTCTGAGATCAAAGAAGGGTAAGAGGAGGAAGAGTACCGGAGAGAGAGAGCGCTAGGGTTTCGGGTTTCGATCTCCTTCGCGTCGTCTTCTTCCGCTTCTAATTCCGAGTCTTCTCTTCTTCTACCCGAAGCACTTCGCTTTTGTTAAGCATGTCTTTTATCACTGCAATTAAGCAAAATTACACTTATATCCCTGAAAAGGCCCTAATTTTATATTTATTTTAAAATAAAATAAATTTATTTTTAAAATCAAACTCAAATTATTTTTATTTTAAATAAAATACATTAAACAATTAAAAAATTTCAATAGAAATAATTTTATTTTTAATGTATAAAAAACTTATATCTTACATGTATATATATTTTTGTAAATTAAATATTAACCCAAAATTTTAATTTATTTTAATACTATAACTATCTAGGTTTGTTTGACCCAAATTATTTGTCAAAATATTTAAGTTAAAATTGATAATAATAAATTAATTTTAATCTTATTCATTTTTACACTATTTATAAGTACTTACGACATATTATAAATTTATAGACTTCCATCTTTTGCTCTTTATCTATCTACTCACATCATATTTCTCCATGAAGAAAAGAATAATATAGGTTAAGAAACAAATCAAACAATTCAACTAGTGGATTTGTCACTATCTTGCTCTAAGTTTGTTTTATTTGATTAAATTATTATATATATTTCAAATAATCTATTTAAAGAAACAAATATGATAATATTTTTTCCTCACGTAATAATTCGATTGAAATATCGAACACCTATTAATATTATCAGCATACTCAAATCATAATTATGTGAAATATAATTTCACTGGTTCATCAACTCTCGGTGTCATCCCAATCTAATAAAAATAATTACTCAGCCTTACTTCGATCATGTTATAGTAAGTAAGAAAGATTAAATCAAAATCGAACTTAATGCAATTAGAAAAACTAAATAATTGATTTTGCTATTTCTTTTTAACCAATAAGGCTTGAATGTGTGTATTGTGTATAGCTCCTTCAGACTGTCGGAAGCCATACTCGATAGTAGGATTGTGTATGGAGACATGTCTTTGCTTTGTGTTAATCGCGGATTAGGTAGGATTTGGGCCACATCTTAATGATGGAGACATTATTTTGGAGGGGACGGCGGAAGATAAGGGTGTGGGACCCCACCTCGAATCTTTGCGAACCTAACTTGGTTTGCACGAAATCACGTTGGAGAAATTTATATTTCCCCACACCCACACCAACACGCAAACCCCCCCTCGAAGCATTGAGCTTCGCCGACACCTTTGATTCTTCTTCTTCTAATAGGTGATCACTTTTATTTTTTTTCTCTTTGTTTTTATTTGAATTTTGAATAATAACATCAAATATACTATTTTTATTATTTTTTACATATATTCTATCAGGTCAACCGATGACTCAGAAGAGTTCTAATAATTATGGGTGATAGAAATCATACATCAGCATCCACAAGATCATCGAATCCCTTCAGCAATTTGTGTTGAGCTGAGAACCAGCAGTGCACTCAAGCTGTGTGTGATAGGTGGGTGCTTCTCGAGGGATGTTGATGTCCTGCTTCCGAGCCAATATGTGGTTCTTGGATTACTGTTATCCTTATCAAGTTTGAAGGATGCATCTCTCTCTCTCTCTCTCTCTTTCCTTCCTTTTGTTTTTCTCTTAGCGACTTCTCTTTCCAACTCAGCCAATCACTAGTGCGACTATAAGAACTCACTATATCTCCACCAGCAAATTGAGCCTCTCTCTTTTTCTCGAAGAAAAGTGAGAGCGGCACCTTTGTTATCGTCATGGAAAGATTCAGAAGGTTGTATAAATAGAAGAAAGCAATTAGAGTTGACTTGCCACTTATCATACCACAACTCTTCCTGCACATTAGGGTTTGACAGAGATCTTACGGATACCAATGGTTCGTTCATCTACTGGGACAAAGGATCGAAGCAGTTGTTCCAAAGTATGCTGCTGTATAGATAGATACATACGTACGTACGTATGTACAGGAATACATACGAGTAGGATAATTTTGGCTCTCCATACTGTTGTCTCCGTGGTTGTGCCGATTATTTATCTCCGGCCACTGTTGTTAGTGGGGAGACTATTCAGCCGTATACTGGTGATTTCTTGTTCCTTTGTGGAGCTCCAGAATGGATTCGTGAGCTCTTTTAGCGCATGTAGTAGTATCTTGACAAACCTTTCAACTGTTCATCAATGTGATGGAATGAAAGCCTCGTTGAGATCATATCTAAATGCAGTACTTGACCACAAACAAATGGCGATCTCTGAGGGACCGAGATGGCCCACTGATCTCGCTGTGGCTTTTGGGAAAGGTAAAAGGACTTGTGTCTGCTGGTGGATCCAATGGAAGCCCCACTGATCTCCAAAACTGGATGCAGTCCTGTCGGCAAAGGTCTCAGGCTGTGGCGATCATCACCACCCTTCCTGGGTTCCATGGTGATCTGTTCTTTACATGAGATAAAAATTAGTCCCAAAATCATGGTAGGGTTGACTAATATTTTTGCTTTCTTTTGTTAGGATCTCAAGTCAACAGGAGAAGAACAATGTGTGATTCATCAGTCTATGTTGGTTATCGAGCTTGAATTGGTTGCCCTTTGATGCTTAATGTGATTGTGTTGTTCTTTTGAAGGCATTCATTCGACCTATATGTTGGATTACAATCTCTGAAGTTGGGGGGGTGGGGCAAAAAAACCTCTTACATACCAACCATTCGATCTGTTTGGATGGTGGCTCGACAGGTGATAACTGTTTGCAAGCAACTTTAGCTGGGAAAGATAAGATTGAGATGACATCTGAAAGGGACTGATTCAGAGGTAGACATAATCTAGTTGGGAGTATTCTCAATCCTTTGTGCGATTAAATAGAGGACCTTTTGTCCACTACAGTCTTTGTTTGCAGTATCACCTTCATGCTGGTCCAACCAGATATCTGTCGACATCCCCCACACAGAAGAGTCATGGCCAAGGATGTGTCCTGTAGAATGATCATGTCTTAACTACCACACTGTAGTAAATTTACCTCCAGTAGTAACACAAGAAGTTCAACACACAGATAAAGAGATTAAGAGAGAGAGAGAGAGAGAGAGAGAAGAGTCGTAGCCAAGGATGTGTCGTTTAGAATGATTATGTCTTATCCACCACCACTATGATTGCTCATTCGACAGTACTAGTTTTTGAATAATTCTATCATTGAGGTTATATTTAATTTTCATCAGTGTAGCTACACAAACCAAACAACAATCATCCTGCAACCACTACAATAATGTCCTTAATTCTCAGGAATTTGAGTACGTAAATACAAGTTCATGCAGAACACCTCAGTGAAGTCTCATCTTCACATCAAGATGTGTGTGGAGCCAAATTGATAGTGATAAAAGTATGTACCACATGATTCGAGCTGGTATTAAATACCTTATGAACTACTTTGTCCTCAGAATGGCTTGCAGGGTAGCACAAAACTGCTTAATTTATTGTACCTGCAAAACCAGCATGTTTACCGTAAGCCGACTCAAATACCAAACAACAATATGTAGATACATGTCAAAGTGTTATTGCTTTTTAAAGTTCTTTTTCCAGCAGACCAGTGGTTGTTACCTGCATCAGTATGTAAGGTACGGCTAGAATCATAGTATAGAGGAACCAGAGGTCAATACATTATCAAAACCATAGCTTGCTTATTTTACAGAAGCAAGGAAAGATACACTTCCAAGTAACCGGAAGTTTAATATTGCACCAATATTTCAAGTCTTGGAGATAATAAGATATCCAGCAATCATCCTTTGCGCGGTCTCCCAGTCAGGAATTGAATTCTATGCTAGTATGCAAGGCTTGTCTCATGACTTGATCCCAATGGCAACAGAAAAGTCAACAAATGGAAGGAAGACCCCGATCAATTTATCCTCACATTGTAGTTTGTCTTAGATAATCACAGGTCATAAAAGGGATGAATTAACCAGTCTAAGATCATTAAAATTTAATATCTTTGTATGGATATTTGAAAATTGTCTTTGTATTTGTCTATATCAAATTTCACCTACAGATTCTTTCGATTATCAAAATTGTGCTAAAGAGTATCCCTCAATTCAAAGAATTCATCTCAAGCTTTCAGATACTTTCTTTATCTTTCATTTGAGCCAATTATTCCTTCAATTAAAACATTTCAGATATCAGTGTGTATGTCGCAATCACGTACAAGATGTGTGATCTTATAGCATTCATGTATGAGAAGTGTTATCTAAATTATCAAAAAAAATACTTGTTAGACAACAATGTCTACGTCAGTGCAGTCATTTGTAACAACCCTACACAAAACTTTGATCTATAGTCCTTATGGTCATTACTCAGCAGGCTGATGTAGCAAAATATCTAGGCTCCACTTTGAACTATAGTTTTCAATCATTTCTGTAGAAACAATATTCATGATAGATGTGGAGTTATGGAAAATATTAATAGATTAATGTTTGTTTGGTTTGGATTCCAACTATGCTAAAAGGTAGATGAAGATGACTGTGAATCATTTGCAGAATGGTTATTTAGATGATGGAATGTGTTTCATGATGCTCAGAAGGTTTTAACGATCCTATGGTTTCTGTGGAGACACAGAACAAATTAATATATACATGTAAGAACTCATTGCCTCACCACCAGGTAATCAACAAAGGTGTTTTTTTGTTGCAAGAGTATCAAAGGTTGAATGAGGCAAACAAAGCACCAACTGCTGGCAACATAGTTTCTCAGGAGTAAACTTGCAGCAGGATTTTATAAAATTAATGCAGATGAAACATTATTTAATGATGCGTGATCATGATATAAAGCAGTTTGTCGTGATATGAATGGAGTGCTTATGTTACATACAGAAAAGTTTATTGTAACTCATGCAGAGGAGGCAGAAGCCGTAGCCTTGAGGTGTATTGTACATTTTGCACTGGAAATTAGTCTGAGATACATCAAAGTATGATCTGAAAGGGCACAAAGATCACATCTGCTGTAGATGTTATTCCCAATAAAATTACTAATAAGAGGTGTGGATGATGTGATTATGGATATAAGTGTAATCTTGCTGCAAATTAAGATGTGAAACTGTCCAAGACTGCAACGTAGGATGTCATTTCAAGATCAATAGATTCAGTTGACCTCAAAAAGACTCCTGTACGTGATGATGCATCATATTAAAGAATTCTGCTTCCATAGAAGAAAAGTATTCGCGATTGACAATCAATAGTTGCACTACATAGTTTTTGCGCAAGCAGCCACAGTTTTGAAATAATTTCATGTGGACCTTAGACAGGTCTTTCTGAAATAAAGAAAGAATAGGGCATCCTGCGCCACAGATCCTCTTATAAACAAAACACCAGCATGCAGTACTTCCTAAATCGATACAGTTTATAGAAAATTATGTCCTATTCAAAGATGGAATTTTTAATATCACAAACAATTAACTAATGTTTCGGATAAGTTTACGAACTTCATCGAACAGAATCCAATCTGTTCACTCTCTATCAGACATGGAAGCTACCCAACTTCCGGCTACTTCATGAAACCAAAATCAATCCTTCTATAGCGAATTGAGCGTATCCAGCAATAAATCGACAAAAAAAAGTAACTGGAGCTTAAATCTTTCCCCAAAATTATAACGATTAAATTCATCGAAACCCCATCAAATTTCACACAGATTCAGTACCTTTGGATCGGAGGCGTCATAAGCTCCTCACCTCCATGACGCTCTTTGCACTGGGAGCGTACAAGGTGTACACAGACGCCTGCCGCTTCGCGACCTCGAGCTGAGACGTCCCCTCGGCGAAAGCCGCGGCGATCGCGGACGGATCTGAGAGCCCCTTGTTCTCGCGGAACCCGTCGACCGCCCTCCTCCTCGCGTACTCCCTGATGTTGTAGTCACCGAACTTCCTCGCCGTTTTCAGGAGCGATCGGAGCAAGGAGAGTACTTCCGCCCTCAATGGAACCGACGCCACCGCCATGGAAGCCAAAACCGTTCCAATTTAGAGCTCGAATCGGGGAAGCTCTAATCGGCAGAAATTAGGGGAAAAAGATTGTAACGGTATCTTATGCCGTTATAATCATTATAACAAATCGGTATAAATTCTCGACCTGACACGAACCGAACTCGAGTTTAACAGACATTAGCTAAAACCATATGGATTTGGGTTTGATTTGAGCTTATACGCTTGACACAATTGGGGCCCAATTGACCCAAATAGCAACCGAGTTAGGCATGTTGAGTACATATCATTGCGGATTAAGATGTCAATAACATCATGTTTGAGGCTTATTGTATTATCTATCACTACTAAATTTATTAGATTCTATACCATCAAATAAATCAGTAGTACCAAAGAAATAAAAATGGTAGCAAAAATTAGCATGGAAACTTAATCTGATAAAGTAATGAATTGACTTAGATATGATCCCATCCAATTTGAGCATGCTTGAATTCTACATCTCTTGTTTGATCCCTATGTATGGTTTCATGCTTGTTATTAGTAATTTTGTTCCTTGCATATATACACAGAAAAGGTAAAGAATTCATGCACTAGCTGATATCAAAATTCTTACATCTCACTGACACAGAGAGGTGGCAAAAAGAAAGCAATTTATTTGTTTCACATCTCTGAGAGTTTTTGGGACCATCAAAACATATTAAGATAGACACAAACAGCAATCAAATATGTGCCCAACACAATCTGTACCACTGACACATCTTCCTCATGCAAAATCTGTAAGCCTTGCAAGCCAAATCCATCTATCTAAAGTGTTTTTCCATCTCCATACTACACCTGTACATAAACTTCACCAGGATCCTCAAAACAAAGCCATTTAACTAAATTGGAAAGGAAAGAATGGAGGGTGATAGCATCATGAACACTTTTTGACCAAGTATCAGAAAGTAATCAGGGAACTGCAACTAGTGGAGCTACTTTGGTTTCTTGAAGAGAGATAATGGTTTCGAAAGCACCAACTAAGGCCTTAACTTTGCTCTTCCTAGACTCAACAAGCTTGCTTGCAGTTTCCTCGATCACATTATTGAACAAACCTTGGGTGTCTTTCTTATCATTGACATCTTGATGTCTCAAGACAACGTTAATAGCATCCGAGAGAGAAGCACTTGGTCCTGCGCCATCTGATTCCATCCTGTTTCTAAAGCTCTCTGTCGCTATTTCTTTAGCCTTCCGATTGTCACCTACAGTCTGAACCTGCCTGAATCTGAGTCTCCTCGGAGGATTATTATTGTTTTCAGGCTGAAGGTTAACCATCTTACTTCTGCTGAAGTTTGACTTACGAGATGTGCCAATTTTATATTCTGAGTTAACACCAGTATTCCTTTCAGGAGCACTTTTTATTTCACTTTCACAAACATCTCTGTAGGTTCTCTGAGATGCCTCTCTGTGCAAAACAGTTTCACTAGATCCGCCCAACTGAGATCCAGATTCCTTGAGCTCTTCATTCCTGTCTGGATGTGATCTGTGTTTTCGGAGTTTTTGCCTCAAGGCTTTCAGGTCAATTTTCTCCAAATTAGGCTCAAATGCACGGATAGTTTTATCCTTGAGACCAAAATTTCCAGCTTTTGCTTGATAATTCGTGGTGAAAGAAGGGATTACTTTCCTGTATTTTCTCAGCTTCATGCTTGATACCCTAGAAAGCCGAGACTTGGTGGATGGAAGGGTTGACAGTGATTCAAATGCTTTTTCTTTGCCCCCATTAGACTTGTCTCCAACCTTGATTATCTTCTCCCGGTACCTTGGATCAAATAGTCCTGTTGAAGAAATGGATGCAGGTGAAGATTTTACCAAGACCTTCAACTTTAAAGATGTCCCACCTACAAATGATCTATCAACCAGACTCTTGGAAGGGGGTAAGGTTGCCTTCTTCATTACTCTGGGTGTGGCAGATAAAATGTTGCTCTTGAAACATGATGGATGCTCTTGCTCAGACTCCAACCTGATTGATTTCATTGTTTTCCTTGCTGCAAAATTCTTCTTGACACATTTTGGTCCAACGGATATATCACATTGTTCCTCCTTTATTTCTTTATGTCCATTAGAGCCTCCAGTTTCCTCGTTTCTCTTCAGCATGTTCAACTCTCTCTTTGTTTTGTCACCTATTCTTGAACTCCTCACCTGAATCTGTTTCTTGGCGAATCCTGCTTGATCAATTGGTGTGTTCATGGTAGATGTGGAGCTTTTTTGAGATGGAGGAGTCTTTAGCTTCATGCTCAAAGCTTCCTTAGGTAATGCTTCTGTTCGATAGGCAGGTCTGCACTTAGCAGATGCCTTGCTCTTATGATTCAGCAATTTCAGACTTGATGGCCCCTCAGATGATCCAGGAAGAGCCTTCACCCCAATGTTCATTGATTTATTAGATGATTCATCTACTCCATTGGCCATTTGATACTCAGCAAATGCAATATCATCTATGATGGGAGATGCAATCCTCAACTCCATGCTTATCTGCTCCAACGATGATCCTTCTGTTGCTTTTTCTGCTTTATGCTCAGAAGAAGCAAAGTTGTCCTGAATTGTTGACGAAATCATAAACTTCATACTTACAGGTTCCTCGGATGAACCTTCTACCTTAGTTATGGGTATGCACTCTTCAACAGCAACACCGTTCTGCAAGGTTGTTCTATCGAGTTTCGTGATTACAGATTCACAGGATAATCTTCTGGATTCATGCTCATCAGATGCAACATCCATAAATTCCTCTGATAATTTTTCATTTTGATTTGCAGCTGAATGCTCAAAAGATGCATTATTTTCTCGGTCATGTACTGTAGAAATATGCTTCAAGCTTGAGGATTCGTGAACAAATCCTGCTGCTAGACTGGTAAGGGAACTGGAAGTCTGAATTATCATCTCAGGTGGAAGATCCATCTGCTCACTGAGTCTAGTCTTATCAGTGAGTTCATCTTTTGTGTTAGTTGTCCTTGGCTTGAGCTCTGATTTGTGCTTTCTCTGATTTACAGTCATGAAATGTGATTGATTGTGTTCGCCATCAGGCATCTGGCTGTTGGTTGAAGCCCCTAGGAAAAAGTGATGCCTTTTCTTTTCTTCGTATTCATGCTTAAGTCCATATTTACAGAAATCATGGCAAGAACCTGTAGAAGGTCTTAAGTAGCGAGAAAGAATCTTCCCATCAGTATTTAAAGGATATGGTGTAGTAATGCTATCTGTTTCCACTGTTGCAGTTGTCCATTCTGCTCTTTTAGGCTTTACTACTTCAGGAATTACTGAACTAAATTCTGTCACTTGACTCATTTGAATTATAAATATAATGTGACTTGTGTCTTGACTTCTGCAACAAATAGGCAGGATTATGAGCACATAATAAGACAGACTAAGAAACATACCCAAGGAAGAATTATAGCGGCCAGACGAATTATAGAGTCACTTATGTTGCATTGGATACTACACTAAGACACAGGGCAAAACTTCACAGCAATAAATAATCTATTCTGGGAAGATGATCATGCAAGAGACTCAGTGCATCGTCAGTGATAAAGGAAAAAGCTATTAGTTTACAAAGAAACAACTTAATAAATTTGACAGAAAGTTGCATAAAAAATGATAACTATGCTTTGAGTGCAAGAAGCATGTTCTTCGGTTTATTGTAAAATTATTATGCATTACCATACATCCCTAAGGAAGGAACCCTTTCCTTTCATACCTTCCGGTTGAGACCTATTAGTTATATAAAATATCAAACTCAAACAGAACTAAACTTACAACTTAACATATACATATTAAAACTCCATTTTCCACTAACAATTGCATGACTTGTTTTTGTAAGATGACCGAAAAAAATAGTAAGTGCTTGTAGAACTAAAGAAACAAGCATTAGCATTAATCATATGTATTGCATGTAATAGGAATAAGCCTGAATAAATTTAACCCTTCCTAAACCTCACATTGGAAGAAGTTTCATGCATTGAGCAATTCTTTTTCCTATTAAATGTACTCTCCAGACCTAAAGGCATTTAAAATGATAGCTACAGGCGGCCACGGATCATCTTACATCTTCTACTCATGCCATTTCCAGACTTCTTTTTAAAAGAAAATAAAAAATCGCTTAGATAGAAGTACTAACACAATTGGAGCATAAAGGAAAAGAGGCATATTTCTCCATCTTGGAGAAAATTAGTGCCCCAAATTTGGCTCCAGCCAGTATCTGATGAGAGCTCCATTTGGATTCATAAAAAGTATAGGTCCTCTAAGCCGATAATTGATGCATACATGAAGTTTGCCATGTTGCTAACTCTAAATCTGAAGGCTAACATGAGTATCGATATCTCTCAGGACTCTTCATCACCCAGAAGTATAATTCCACGCAGTTGGCACCAAGAGAGATGGCCATAATATAAAAAAGATCGAGTACTCGCCCGAAAAGCAAAGAAGAACAAATGGCTGCAACGTATTATAAATTTTAGATATTTCATGGTCATAGTCGAAAGCTTTTGGTTAGCATTTGATATTCCCACAACGATATCAACACTTCCATCCAAATCCATTAAAGCAACAACAGAACGATAGGAAATCGAACAGAACGTCGACAACCAAGCAAGAGACTCACTCAGAACCAATGCGATCAAGAACAAGAACGACGAGGAACCTCGGAAAAGCAGGAAAAGCGAATCAAATACGCGCCTTTTCAATCGTACGAGAAACGGGCAGGTGAGAGACCGCAGCTAAAAAGCCGAGAGATGGGCACCGATATCGCACCCTATGAGGATTCCCGGCCACCAGAAAGCGAGTAGAAGAGGATCCGGTCTCCCCTCTGGTGGATCTTGTGTGGGGCGACGGCGATTTCGGCGGATTCTGCAGGACGCGTGGTTTCTCTTCTGGAGAAACACGGTGAGACAGAGCGAGGGACGGCGAAGAGGAGGCCACCGACCCCACTTGACAGGGTCCCACGAGTGAGGAAGGTATTTTTGATGTTTACCGCGTTCTAATTAGGGACAGGCAAAACCATATGATACCCCAAACCAAACGGCCGATGATGACACAGTGGTTCGGTGAAAGGTTGCGGTTGAATATTCTCAACATATATATATATATATATATATATATATATATATATATATATATATATATATATATATGGTTGTGTGATCATTAGATTCTAGATAGATGCTACTGTGTTATCAGTTGTACGTTCCAAAATTTACCTTACTACTAAATGATTGTTAACTAGTTAAAGTGTTAGATAATAATATAAAAAAAATAAAAAAGGCTAATGTAAACAAATAATCTAAAAGCTACTCAATGAAGTGATTCCGCAATAATGCTAGTTTTGGCCACTAAATATTCCATATCGATCGATTCATAGTGTCTCGGACCATTTAACCATCACAATTAGAAGATCTATTAGCACTCTTAATGTATACATATTAATTATATTCTACTATAATAATAATAATATATTTTTTTAAGGACTAAAAAGAGGGAAAAAAAGAAGAGGGTTTCTTTAAAAAGCACACGCCACCTTGTCCATCGTACCTACAAGATTACCCGCCACTTGTGCCCTCTTGTCAGCTTGCGGGCCCCACGGAAGTGGCGAAGTTAGAATTCGTGGACGTACGGAATATGTTCTGATATACGACTCTATAACAATTATAAATAATTGTTAATGGGAGCTTATTTTTTCACTTAATAGAAGAAGGGCGAAAGAAAGCAGCGCGACGGCGGCTTTGGGTTGCGCCGCGCCCAAAACTTGGGACTTTTGATGTCGAGGCGGACTGCCTTCCTCCACCTGAAGCGCCTACTGGGAGCGTCGAGGTCGCCCCTTCCTCCGCCGCCGCGCTCCGTTCTTAGGTCTCCCGCGCCCCCTCCGCTTCTGCAGAGGCGCAGCTGTTCCTCCTCGCCCCTCCTGAGCTTTTTCTCCGGAAACACGGCGGTTTCTGATGCGTACGAAAGCAATCTTTTTCCCGTGCATCAGGGGCACGGAGAAAGACGCCTAGGGGAGTCGCAGGCGGAGGAGGAGGTGGCGAAGTACATCCCGGTCAAGGCCTTCTTCCTCTCTACTAGGTGTCCCTTTAATCTTTCCAATCTCGTTCTTTCTTTTGTTACTTTTAGTTCTTTTCATCTGCAATTTCTTATCTGCTTTAGTGCTCATGGACTTTTTTGCTTGAAAAGAACTGATCTTGTTGTGTAATTTGTTGTTTAGGTTCTACTATTTTTCCTTTTCCTCTCTTCTTTGGTATGGAATTCTTATTTACTGCCAATATTCCAGAACTTAATGATAATGTCATGCTTTACAATTTCTTAACATGTTGGTAATTATTTAGGACGCTCTGCTATTTTGTATGTGTCAACTATTGTAGAGGTTTCTGAGAATGATTTGTTTTGGCAGCATTGATCTGAAGAGCCTGCAGACCGAGAATTCAAGTGATGTAATTCCTCCGACTTCTAGATCATCTAACTGTGTTGCTCTGCGCTACAATGATTTCCAGCCTGAAACATCAGTAAGATCGATTGTCTAATCTGCTTACATGTATCTTACATTGCGTAATCATTCTTGAAGAAGCACTTTATTGATTCTTGGCATTATGATATTCCCTCAATGTTTCATTCAAGATGTTATTCAACAGAAGTTTGTGATGCTTTATGGTGATCTGCATACTTGACACTAGTTTAATGGGTAACTTCTGTATTATTTTCTCACATCTCTGATTTATACCACAATCTTCCTATGATTTCTGATGCAACCATCTATGTAACACCGTGGGTTAGTCTCATGCATATATCATGTATGAATTTTTAAGGTTTTTGTTCGTTGATTATCTTTTTGACATGCTCAAAGTGATACTGCAAGGGAAAAATGCTCACCCGTGGCCTTTTTTTGTATTATATCCTCAAGTCTCAAAATGATGGTCGTATGCAGACTTCCGCCAATATGTGACCTGCAGAGGGTCCATGCAAACAACCTCATTCCTGCAAGCAAAGAGGTTATTTTTGTGACTTGGTTCCTAGTCACTTGGATGGCGTAAGAGCTATCTTACTGCAGCCCCAAAGCTGGTTCTGTTAAAATTTTAAATCTGCAAACAACAATCGTACTTATAATTTGGGTTATTTTAGGCAGTTTGTGTCCTTGTGCCTACAATATGCTAATATTACACTATATATTTTATTATATGCAATATGTGATACATCACTAAAAATCTATTATTCAAGTTATGCACCCTTAGCATATAAGTCATACATACTATGGTTTGTCTTACCGGTCCGTATTAGTGTACTGACCTGTCACATACTTAGTTGGTTTTGTCTAGGTCGTGCGGCACCTTTGTGTGTCCATTCGCTAAGGGTCAGCCTCCCTGAAACCTCTCATGGTCCCTTAAGTACTTGTAAAAAAGAAGACGGGTTAGAAGAAGCGTTTAACTTAGGATCCCACAAGCAATCATTTCAGCAAACACTTGATAAGCAATGCAAATTACAAACATAGACTTCGCAAGCTCTGAATGGTCATGTGACAAATGGTCCAAGGTGATTCACCGTGGCCAAAAGTCATCACAAATGCCCATATAATACTGTTTTGGAACAAGACAGCGAACCAACCCTAGACACTATCTCAAAGGCCTATTTAGTCATGTGCCACCCGGGTAGCTCCCGGGCGTTGTGCTGGCTGACACTTCGCACCACTCTGCGGAGCTAGAAAACCCTCAAAATTACTGCTTGGATGGCCTGTTTCTTGATAGTTTTGCCTCTGTACGACGACTGCACACTACCTATGTTTACAAGCCTCAAACGGCCAACAAGCCAACCAAAATGAGACTATCAAATCTAGTGCAAGCCCTCTACATGCTGTGCAAAGCATGAACAAAACCGAAAGACACGGACATACACAAACATTACATCGAACACCCTGCTTACAGCTTTGTTCGTGACAAACCGACCGTCGGTATGATACGTACCAATGTACCGACACATGATACAGTAGGTTATACCGATGTATTGGTATGTATCGCTTATAATGATCCCCTATTGGGCCGGTACATACCACTTGTACTGATCGATATACCGTGGTATGACAAACCTTGATACATAACATATAAATTTTATATCATATGTTGTAAAATATGATTCATATTTAGCATGATCTAATAAATTATAGTCTGGTTGGTATGTCCTGGTCTGAACAGTAAAGTTATGGTATATTTTTTAGTTCTTAATTCTTATAAATTTATTTCTTTGCAGGACAGCGTGGTCAAAGAAAGTGTACATTATCGCCATGTGATTGTATTCCAATATGGTTCTGCCGTGTTGTTCAACATTGCAGATCATGAAGCTGAGCGGTACCTAGATATAATCCGGAAGCATGCATCTGGATTGGTACCAGAGATGAGAAAGGATGGTAAACTTATACAAGAAATCATCAGTCTTTCATTTTCATGAATGTTTGAACTTATAACTAGTAAGTTAATTGTTGTCATTGGTTGATTGTCATTCGACCTGCATTTTCGATGCCCTCCAGTTACATATATAGTATTTTCCTAGAAAAAATGATTAGCCTTGATTGAAGCTAAAAAGGTGATCAAGTATAGTGGTTGATTTTAGATGTTTGTGGAAAGCAATGGGAGGACAAATATTTAAGGTCATTCAGTTATAGGCTTATGTTCATATATGGGTTGAGAAATAGTGTAGACTCACAACCTGTTAGACTTGTAGAAGTTGAGTGTAGCTCATGAGATGAACACTGTTAGGGCTTTAGACAAATTGCACTGCATAAGTATGGAAAGGTGGGAAATTTGGTTTGAGTTGGTTACTGAGCCATCTTAATGAGACATCAAAAGTTATTATTATATTAATAGTAAGAAAAAACACATGACACCTTTCAATATAGCTTGGCATCACATCTTTCAGCTCCATCTGCAGTTGACGTATACTCTTCTTTGGTAGATTTGATTCTGGGTATTTTACTGTGCATATTTTGTAAATGACTTTTAATCTTGTTAGATTATTCCCTTCTTCACTTTTTTCTCTTATGTCCATTTTGGTTGGAAACAATTTCCCTAGAAGTGCAAATATCTATAGAATTACATCTTCAATAGAATCTGAAAAAGAATTTTCAGCTTATAAAGTTAAGCCACTTTATGTTGCATGATCAGATTATGCTGTAGTTGAGAAGCCATCATTGGAAGCATGGATGGAAGGAGGTCTGGACTATATAACTCTAAAATGTTTGGATATTGATGGAATACGCATAATTGGAAGTGTACTAGGTCAAAGCATTGCTCTCGATCATTATGTACGACAGGTACTCATGAATCACAAGCCCCTTAAGTCTTTCGGACATCTATTTTCTACTAATTTTAGAATGATGTCTTGCTCAAGTAAGTTAGGTAAATTCATTTCTTGATTGAGCGAAGAAAGTATGGTGTGAAGATTTTGATGTTATATGTCTTCTTTGTTTTTGCAGGTCGATGATATGGTTGAGGAATTTACAGACATTAATCGTGGCATGGAGAAGACTGGAACTTTTAACATGAACAGGAATAAACTGTTCCAACTTGTTGGAAGGGCAAATTCTAGTCTTGCTGATGTGATTTTAAAGCTGGGCCTTTTTGATAGGTAAGTGCATTCCAATTGAAGGAACTTTAATGCAACTTATTCATCATGGATATTGTGCAAATATCATAAGATACAGATACACATGCAGAAGTTGCAATATAGATACAATATCATGGATATAAAATGTTGTACATATTGTAATTCAACATAAGTATATTTTTGGAATAGATAGTTCACGGCAAGTAATAAGTAATTAATTAGTGTTCCTACAATTTTCATTATTAAAGTTAGAATTTACTAATATTATGTCTTAAATGTAGAAGAGATAGCAAGAACATAAGATAAGTGAATTTCATTGTTTTAGTTATATTAATAATTGATACAAACACCATATAAATAATTTGTTTAATCATACACCCTTCTCCATGATAAAAGAAATCAACATTAAAGCAAGACAGTATTTTCAGGAAGTATTCATGAGTATGCTTGAAGTATCTAATATTTTTTTATAATAATGTAGTAAACTAGATACATTTTTCAAGTATCTGAAAATTATAATGGAAATATTCAATCTGAAAAATGTACCCGATATGGAGATGGCAAGGAATTTGAAGACTATCTGTGTTACATAGGATGCAACATTGAGATTTGGTATAGCATTTTAATTGCTAGATCTCATGGAGGAAATAGCATGACAGATAATAAGTTCTGCTAATTTAGTTTCATTGTATTATTGTATTTAAACAAGCAACATGATGTGCATGTGGATGTATCTCGATATATCGGTTTTCAGTACCATGTACATGTATCTACATCTCTGAGAATTTTACATATATGACTGAAACATATCCAGATCTTTTAAAGTCAGTTCGATGGTTTTTCGGTCTCTATTTTTGCATATGACACCTTAAGCCGAAATGAAGACAATCCTTGGTATCAATATTCCTTTTACGTGTGAACTGGGATTTATTTCTTATTGTCATGTTGGAGTTGCATGTTGGTGTTATATATATATATATATATGTACATATATATATATGTACATATTTATATATGTACATATTTATATATGTACATGCATGTATGCATGTATGTATGTATGTATGTATATTGCCCTCTCAATCATGAAATTTGCTCTATATATATATATATATATGTATATATATATATATGTATATATATATGTATTCTTATTGTCATGTTGGAATTGCATGCTGGTGTCTAGCAATCTTTTAGCAAATTTCATTTTCAGATTGAGAGGGCAATATTTGTTTTTAAAATTTTAGGGAAAATGAATGGCAGATCTAATTACCTTTGCATTTCAAACCCTTAGTTGATCACCTATAATCAGTAAACTAAGTTAAACATGTAGGTTGCCGAATTGGTTGCTTCAGTGCCGGTTCAGTATACTTATTTTTCTTATGTGGTAGTATTACATGACCCTTTTTTTTTCAGGTCCGAAATTGCTTGGAAAAATGCGAATTATGCCCAAATTCTGGAGTATCTGAGAGAAGAATATGAACTGGCACAACGTATCGGAAACCTCGATTTTAAACTGAAATTTGTGGAGGTACCATCTTTTCTACTTTCTATACCATCTATTCTGGTTTTAATTGGAAGAACTCATCTCCTACTCAAGTGTCTGGGCGAGATGACTGCTCCAATCAAATTGTCGTGGCATGTGCCCTGATCATTTTAATGTTTGTTTTCAACCGATTCACATTCCATTTTTCAGACTAATCAGATCCCGCTATTGTCGAATGTGCACTTTTACTAATAATCTCTGGTTGTCTTTGCAGCACAACATCCATTTCCTTCAAGAAGTCCTCCAGAACAGAAAAAGTGATCACATGGAATGGTTAATCATTATATTGCTATTAGTGGAAAACATCCTTTCATTTTACGACCTCGCAATGAAGGTTTAGAGGCAGTTTTCCATCTAAGAAGCCTGGATTGCCTGACTAGGGCGACCATTTCATGAAAATGCATGGTGATGCAACTTCTGGAACCACAACCTTGTGCTCCCTTCCCAAAATGCTGACCATGTCTCCCTCCTTCTTGGAGTTGGATGCAAAAAATCATTCATTCCATGTAGAACATCATTCATTATTTACACATTTCTTTTGGTCAGATCCTACTTCTTGTGGGGTGATGAAGAGGCAAAAAGCACCAATATCTCTCATAGCCGATAAATTATTATACTGGCAATTTTTACCTGAACCAGTTTACATAATCTTTGAGATAACCACTTACAAGTGGGTTATATGTATACATGTTTATCTCATTTTACATCATCTCTTTTTGCTTGTTATACAGCATATGAAAACAGAAGCACGCAAATAACATTTTTTGCTCTCTGCTATTCAAATTCTTGGTTGGATGGATGTTGAATTACTGCATATTTATGTGATTGATTCAACTGCACAAGGCATGCAGTGATGAATGTTCTGAACATAGAGATGGATGATTTCGATCTTCACGTGCATGCAGTGATTAGCTTGTTTTCCGTCAAACATATTGTTGGACTACAAGAACGGAGAAGCAGGAATCGGTGAATTCCGAGGAGGCTAACATATCCCCCACCATCCCCAGCTCCGGCGACTCGATCCACTCGTCCATTACTTCACCCAACCACGAACTAGACCCCTGCCGCCGCCCCACCAGCACGAGGTCGTACGCCTTATCGATGGACTTGATGAGGCCGATGGTCTCTTCCACGTTGCTCACCACCACCTCCTCGATCGCCACCCGCTCATTGTCGGCGTTGTTGATCTGGAACTCCCGGAGGAGCTCCTCGTCGCAGATGACGTCCTTGTCTCTGTTGCGCTCCGTCGGCGGGAGGACCCGGGTGACGTCGACGCTGACGCCGGCGTGCAGTGCCATGCGCGCGCCGCACGACAGAGCTTCCCGGTCGTCGGCGCCGCCCCAGAACAGGATCTTGACGTGGTACTGGAACTGCCCCGGCACGATTTGCCCGAAGCCGGCGAGGGCGTGGTGGACGAGGATGCCGACGGAGCAGGGAGCCTGCAGGTGCAAATCACGAATCATCATCATGCTCCGGCCAGAACTTGCAGCTCATCAGACAAACCATCGATCGAAAGGTTTGCGCCCACCTGAGTGAGGACATTGGAGATGATGCTGCGAGTGGCTTGATAGAGTTCCGCATTGGCCCCCAACTCCTTCCTCGGATACGGGACAACAACAAAGTGAACGTTCTTTTCCACGGAGAGCGAGCAGATGTCGTGCTGCATGCTCTTGTAGGGGGAGACCGCGGTGAACGGCTGGACGGCGACGATCCCCTTCTTCGTCTGCTCGTAGTTGATGAAGACGTTGTGGAGGCGGTCCATCTGGTGCGCGTCCAGCTGCCCCTTGCGGTTCTTGTGAGCGATGATGGTGGAGGTGGCCCGGCCCATGAGCTCCACGAGGTGGAGGACGTAGACGCAGATGGGGGTCTGCTCGTCGGCGGAGGACGCCTCCAGGAGGTTGAGAATGTGCGGGACGGGCTCCTCGTTGAGCACCGGCGCCACCAGGCGAAGCTCCGCCTGCGGCATGAGGTGCTGCACCGTTCGACAGCCCATGACGTGGTCGGAGCTCAAGGGGTCGTAGAAGATGGCCACCAACGACGAGCTTATCGCCGTTATACAGACACCAGAAACGATGAGAACCGCATAAGCCTGCTGATTCATAATCTGCGGTACACAGGCACAGCCGCATCAGCCAAGAGGAGGTGAGGTGAGCGATGATGAGCTCGTAGATCGTGCAGAAAGTAGGTCGTGAGCAGAACAGAGGGCAGTCAAGTCGAAGAGATGAGCAACGAGGGAGGTTTGTGGACGTACGGGAGTGCCGCTGTATGCGTCTGCTAAACCCATGTAGTTGGCGATCTGGACGAGGCCGGTGAAGTTGAGCATGAGGCCCATCAGGGCAGCATTGCGAATCGGCATGTTGAAGTATATGGCCGGCACCATTGCGGACAGGGTCTTGACGGTGTAGCCTGCAAACATGTACAGCAGCAGCGCCACAGACATCTTGGGCTGTGTGACGGTGGTAAAATCGATCCACCTGCCTGCGATGAGGTAGGTGAGGGGTATGAGCAACTCGGCGGGGATGAACTCCCCTCGTTCGATGAGCGCCGTCCCCAGCGGTGGCCCGTCGGGCACCAACAGCCCCAAGTAGACGGACGCTTCCCAGTGGGATGACAGGTAGGAGTCGCTGAAGGCGCCCATGGCGATCACGGCGAGAATCACCATTATGACGTGGCCCTCCCAGACGCGGCCACCCTTGGGGGTCCGACGTACGATCCACCGTATCCATGGCTGGAACACAAAGAAAAGGAAAGCTACCAAGATGACATAGCCGACCATCTTGCTCGCTGCTTCCAGCACACCCATGCTCAGGTTTCTGGACACCGTCACTATGGTGTAGACGACGATGTAGAAACTGCTGCCCAGGTCAGCGATCAGGGACGCCGACATGGTGAGGCGACCGAGCTCGGTATTGAGCAGTCGGAGCTCCGCCAGGATGCTGCCCACCACAGGGAACGAGCTGATGGAAGTGATCATGTTGATGTAGTCAAGGCATGTATAATAGCCGATGCCCTCTATCATGTAGTCCTCTTGGATCTTGAACACCTTTTTTAGCTCGTTAAGGAGGAGGTAGGGCACGACCACACTGGAGATGGCGATGGCGAAGGCCTTCTTCCCGCACCGCTTCAGGTGGCCGGGTTTCATCTTCACACAGACAAAGAAGAAGTGCATCTGGATGCCGAAACTTGCTGCCGTGCGCATCAACGAAAGCCCTTCCGCCCGGAAAACCGTACCCAGGTACTGCTGTCTGATGTGCTCGTAGTCGGGTGCCGCACCGCCCAAGCCGAAGAGATAATGGAAGAAGGTAAGCACTCGAGTCACTACGTACGGAAGAGTCGGCCCTAAAAGAGCACCGCTCTGCAACAACGACACCAGTCGACGTACGTACGTAAGCCAAACATTAAACGCCGCCTGCATCGCTAATCATTCGAGGAGAGAAAGTGAAGGGTGGCAGGGTTTTACGATCATGTCAGACACGACGCGGGGTTGGTTGTAGCGGCGGAGGAAGAAGTAGATGGCGTACGATGTGAAGACCATGATGACTATCTGGAGCAAGAAGAGGGGCAACGCATGGGACAGGGGTCGCTCGTTATAGAAGACGCCGTCGGAGAAAGGGTCGGCTGGCCGTGTACAGGCTTCATAACTGGGCAAGGAGTTATTCGCCATGCCCTCCCCTTCCCTTCTTCTCCTGCTCCTCTAAACTCCAAGCTTTTGCTAGTTTCTGAATCCCATACAAAGGGAAAACAAGAGACGGAAGAGAGAAAGACAAGAGGGAAAGAATTGGAAGACTAAGACATGAGAGGAGAGGAGGAAAACTCGGCCTCCAGCCTGACAAAAGATCCTTCAAACTATATTGGTCTGATAATAATGATAACAATAACCACAACAACAACAAAATAATAATTGTTTGATGATGACAAGATTACACCAAAATGGGACAAGATGATCTTTATTGCAGCCACATTTTTGTCTTTTTTCCTAAAAGAAATATAGGAAGATGGGATAGATATTGTCATGTGTCCAACTTATGGCTTTCACCTGCATACACAAATCCAGATTGCTACATGGATCTTTCAACTTTATGCAAGACAAATACTTGTCTAGCTAAATGAAGACAAAAAAAAACTGAGAGTTGGTCTTCACTTTTCACTAGATAATATCAGGAGTACTACTCATCTCCTCAACAAGATTGATTATCAACACATGTTTACGATGGACTTGTGGCTTCTATCAGATATAAATCTCATCATAAACCATTCCTTTGAAGGTTTTGTTAGACCACATCTTTGGCTCTCTTTCTTTTTCCAAGCATGAATGCCATTGGCCAGTGTGAATCAGTTGATGCCAATGCAACTCTTGTGTTTGGGCTCTCAATTAATTGGCCAGCCATTGCACAGCACTAATGTTTTTGCAGAGGTCATTTGACTTGTTAGATTTCTTTCTCGGCTAGGCAACTGGCTTCCAAGGTTGACCCACATCCTCAAACCAGCTACATGTCGTGGTCGACCGTCATGAGTGCTGGAATCTGCCCATGGTTGACGAAATCGATTCTGTTCAACCTCACACAACACAGGAGATGCTCTGGTAGTTCCTCCTGTTTCTGTGCCTGCATCAATTTCTTTGATCAGATGAACTCACTGAAAACCCTCATTTGCTGAAATTTTTTCAGAAATCCCAACATCTTGATGCTCGAACTAGCGATTTTACATTGGTAAAGTCGTTTGACATATTCAGAGCTAAATGTAGAAACATGGCATGCAATGTACTATGGTAAGTCGCATCACTATTTCACGTATATTCTAGAGTGTCATCAGATTTGAAGTTTCCGCCTCTCTATTTCGTGATTACCTCTCCGTTTCATAAAACTAAATGATACATTTGTAGTTCCAAATTGATTTTTTGCCAATGAGTGCAGCAATAAATTTATACTACAGCAAGAGTGACATGAAGCGATGAGCTAAAAATATGAATATGTAACCTGCAATTTCACAAGAACACAAGTCAATGCGATAAACAAGGTAAAATTCATGATCGTGGTTAGCCAAACTAGCTAACAAGTTGGAGCAACAAACAGGAGAAAGACCCCATACGGTGAGTGAAGGATAAAGATTTCAAGAGCATCATTGCAACAACAGCATCAAAGGAAGGCCAATATCAAAGCAGGACAAGTAGGGAAAAACTGAGTATTCATTCGTACCTGAATCGTTAAACCCAGATCAAGTATTCCATGTTTCAATCGTTCTCTAAATGCTTCAAATCCCTTTCTTGATATGTAGCTAAACCGGTGAACATCTAGGTCAATTTCAAAGTAATTCGAACCCTGTATACAGAAAAAGAAAATCCATAACCATGCAACCATAATATGACTAGATCATGGTCGAAAAAGTTTGACCCAATATTACTAGATAATTATAAATCTTGATGACATAGCTACAGAAAATTGTTCACTTTCAACTAGGAGATACACTTGACATCAGGAATCTAGCCAAGGACTTCAATTTCATCCGGACCAGTTGGTACCATCCAGCCATGAATAGGAAGGCAGGCCACCCCATTTTGGGTGATTCATCCTTTTTTTTTTCCCTGTTTTTCTAAACTCCAAGCTTAAAAGCCCCGAAAGCACTCATGAGCGCTCCCTGGTCCTCCTGCGGTCTCTATCGCCCTCCCCGCTTCATCCTCCATCACCCACCCGCTGCCAGCCTCCCACCTGCCGCCATCTCCTCCTCCTCCACTTCTTCTGCTCTAACTCCTTTCCTCCTCCTCGTTCTACCAGTATGTGCTGGCATACCATGTACCGGTATGCTGATATGATTCTAGTACCAATTGCATTCCTCGATTCTAACATTAGCATGTGACGTGTAATGTAAAAGAAAGGCTAGTATGTCATCCTGCACCTGATAAAAATTGTGTTGAGGGCGTGAAAGCACCGGCTTCGCATTGTAAGCATGGACAAGTTTCTTTTCCGCACTATTCAACTGGAGATCCTCAGGGTTGGCTAACCCAGCCAATATTTTAAGTCTTTCTCTGTAAGGAGTGGTTGAGTCCATCGGAAACCCTTTAACCTTCTCTATTTCATCATTTACAAATCGCTGCAGAGGATCGTGTAGCATGAGCACAACTGGAATCTAATGAACATTGACTAGCAGTGATACTACTGTAAGAAAAAATGTTGAAGCAACTTACTCTAATGCTATCCTGGAACTGGGGAGAAATTTCTTCGTCGAAATTGTCAGATATCTTGAAGTACAGTACAAGACTCATCCCTTCACCATCGCCATCACCGAGGAACATAGCAGCAGGATAAGTAGGAAGCTGTCAAGTTTGAGGAAAGTTTTAAGATGAAACCAAACAAGTTAGCCATAAGAAATGTGAAAGATACCTGAATATTGACAACCAGCAGAGAGGGCACTTTCTCCTGTGCCTTAATAGAGGGAAGCTCAATGTGCTGAGCAATGTGATTTACTTTACGTTGGCATGAAAACAAATCTATACCGATTGGAGTGTATGGGGTATGATGTGGAGCAGGCGATTTTTTCTTATCTCTGAGTAAGAACATTATATAGCTTACCAAAACCAACAACAATAAAAAAAAGGAAAAAAGTTTTAGACTGAATTATAAGCATTCAAAAATACATGAACTATTCATGCCTGAAATAGCTCTCCCCACGAAGCTTAAAAGATGAAGGTTCAAGAGTAGACCAGCATCCTTGCGCTGGTTTTTCGCTGGTTGAACATGGAACTGACAAGCCTGCTATTGGCCGATATAGGTATTTCTTTGAAGCACCTATTCCAAAAGTCGCCATATCTATCATCATTTTGAATTTTATAGAGTTGTAAAGCACAAAGCACACTAAATATGAAACCAAGATTAGAAAATGAAATTGTCACAGTTGGTAATTGAAAATGGAGTTATCTATCACAAGTGTTGTACGCTGTCATGAACTTATTTAATACATCTACATGAAAATTTTAAGGGAATGAGAATAAAATCTCAAAGTAAGTAGTGCTTTGAAGTAGTAGAGTCAGGAGATATCAAGTATCACAAAATAAAATTCTGATGGTTACAGAATTGTCACAAACACAATGAACAGTGAAGTATAATCTTGAAGGATGTTGTGTATACTGTAATGAGCTATATTTAGTGCAGCTACATTTATATTACTTGAGAACAGAAAAATAGGAACTTAATGCAAAGAAGTGATTTAAGAAACAGACTGATGCGGACAAATTATATATAGAACTCTCAACAGAAGGTCTAGTTAACTTGCATAAAATAAATGATCCATGTCGTAAACTGTTGTCACTTAAAGACAGAGATTACAAACTTCAGCCTTAAGACATCAATTTAGATTAAAAATCCTAAGTTGATATATCCATACATCTACATGTGTCTATAAGATACTATGATAGGTGACAAGATTAGATGAAAAAAAGATGAGTAGCGCAGAGGTTTCTAGGAATGCAGGGAGCAATCCTGTTCTCATGCATCAAAAGGAAAACTCATGAAGCATAGGTCCTTACTCTGACATTAGATGACAACCATGGGAAACTAAATAGCAACATAAGAATAGACAGTGTACAGGCAGTTTCATATTGGCAATCTGACAGTTCCATAGGAATGAAGGTATTCAACATGTGATTTTTCTGCCAAAAGAAATTCCATGATCATTATGCAGTAAAGTAGCTGCAGCATTTTGATCAGCTTGAATATTAGCCAGTAATAATAGTAAGATTTAATAATAAAATCAAATGAACAAAAAGAGACAAAATAAGTTTACTTACAAAATTCAGTAGTTTCATCTCCATCTTTGGATTTTCGCTTAACTGAAACCCTGATCACTGCTGACCTCCTCTTTTGACATTGTGGGCTAGTAGGAGGAAACTGTTGAATTTTATCGTTAAAGCTGATGGAAGGAACTAAATGAGGTGCACATGATGAAGACAATTGCTTCAATGTGCTGTCACGAAAATTTTCCTCTGTGTCATGTCTTATTTCCTTTAAACCTTTAAAGCTACCGCAGATATCCTCTAAGACCTTTTTCATTTTGGTACAACTTTCGGTCTGGTTTCTAAGTTTTGCTTCATCAACCTTTTCCAACAGAATATCAGACCCTTGTGGATTTACAATCTCAAGTCTATCTGCATCTTCACATTCATCATTGCTCAAAAGCTTTCCAGTTTTGCCCTCATCTGTTTCAATGTGTTGTTCAACTGCCAAAGCAATTGGGGTGGGATCAAGAAGTTCCTCAAACTTGCATACAGCATCCACTAAGAGTGAAGCATTTTCATATTGCAGCGTTTGGGTCCCAATCGAACCATTTATTGAGGAAAGACAATCTACAGAAAATATAAGCACCAAGAGATATTGCTCATTTGAAGTCACCATTGTATGATTGAGATGAAGAAATTAATTCCATACCTCCACAAACACTACTGAAGTCATCATCAGATTCAGACTCTAAAATGCTGACACAATCAAACCATACTTCTTCTTGGCATAACACTGCAAGTATATATCATCATCCAGTTATTTAGTGTTCCCAATTATTCCCTTTCGAGAAGAGGGAGTAAAGAGTGAAATTAGAAATAAGGTGAAAACTGTACTAACAAAAGCATGACAGGCTGAAGCCATCTGAAGGAATCCCATACCATTTCTCTCCATCGGGCTGTGATGCCATTGCAATTGAGTAAGATGGAATGCAAGATTTGAGACCTCAGATTTCCGGCGAGTTGTTGCAGCAGTCTTAACATGAACAATCTGACTGCAAGCGAAATGATTTGGTAAATCATTTTTCCTAGGGGCAGGTGCATCGGGGGCTGATGTAGAAATCTTCCTACAGCATTTTCTTGATCGGAGAGAATACTTCCGAGATCTAGGTCTTCTGTTTAATGTTGACACACAGGTACCCATGATAATGCCGAATAACAGAAAGTGTTCACTGAATCACGCCAACCTCTTTAAAAGAAATGGACACAAATTTTATGCACGCTAAGAAAAAAAGGCAAATCTGCCATATGGATGCTCGAGAATCTCAGAATTGGAAACTGCAGTATCCTGTAAAATGTGATACATAAAACTTATTATCTTAATTCAGATACTTTTAGCAGTACGTATTAACTTGCACCAGTAAATGCTAAGCAGAATATATCAGGTTAAAATATACCTTAGTAAGCGCAATAATATATGGTCCTTGTACCATTGAACACATATGTTAATCAACAAAAGAGATACTGATGCATTAAGATGCTGTTTCAATAATGAAAACGTCATATAGACATAGAAACTGTGCTAATTCTGTTAGTGGACTACTCACCCTCATCGTTGTGAGAACCTTTTTCTTGACAGATGCCATGAAACAATACTCTCACCTTCAATCATCACATAGAATGGACTACACAATGAAAGATGCTCCTAACTAATAGCCCACATTACCATTCAAAGCCCTGTCCTCTAGATAGGAAGATGACACAGTATGTTAAAATGATGTGGTTAACCCTCAGTCAAATTTCCAGTATCAAAAGCCAAAATATGCCAATGTCAAAACCAAACTCCAAAAAGGCTGCAGATCATATCTCAAGTTAGCAATATTATCTAGAGAAATCTCATTGAAATTGAGTTATTCAATATCTTTTACCAGCAAAACCATCTAAATGATGCAAAATAATCCTGTGGCACTGCCAAAGACAAATCTTAATTTAATATATGCAGAGAACAGTAGCACATTATCAGATCTTGTATGCAAGACTAGCAAAAAACTTACCTTGCAATCAGGAGAAGCAACCAGGAAACTGAATTGAGATAGTCTGAGAGGAGATCTAATGCAATGTCCCAAGAGCCAGAGAAGCTGCAAGTTTTGGCCTCAGAGTCAGTCTGTTCTATAGAAAAGATACGGACTTCAACGGCAAACATCATCAAGTAAAGAAAAAGAATAAGAAAACACTTGATGTGATGCTTGTCAACAACCGAGTAGATGCGATGTCCGCGTGAAGAGGCAGAATCCTAATAAAATGCACAATAATTTGGAAAATAGCGGCACCAAAGATTTGGAAAATATCCTAATAAAATTCACAATAATTTGGAAAATAGTGGCACCAAAGATTTGGAAAATATCCTAATAAGATGCACAATAATTTGGAAAATAGCGGCAACAAAGATTTGGAAACTATCCTAATAAAATGCACAATAATTTGGAAAATAGCGATACCAAAGATTTGAAAAAGATCCTAATAAAATGCACAATGGATAGCAAAAAATACAAGAAGACCAGACAAACACAAACCAAGTCAAGATCCAATTTTTAGGCCACTGAATTTTCAAACACATTAGTTGGTAAGAATAAAAAAAAAACATGTGTTTGATCAACAAGTTGACTTGGCATTGCCATTGTACTAATTTTTGACCCATCAGAACCGCAAGCCAATTTGACAAGTTGTCTCTTGATTAAGATAGGAGATAGCAATTGGAAAAGAAGAAAAGACGGCAGAAATGCGAAGCAAGTATATGACTTGAGCAACAAAATCACACATCAAGAACACCAAACACAATCGAAGGACAAGAAAGAACCCCAGGAGGAGCCACCGGTAAAAAAGACGAGATTTTGATGCAAAACACGGATCGGCATCAGATATTCCACCGGAAACAACCATTTGGAAGGAAAGAAGGGGAGATTTTGAAACCGATGATGATATTCTAAGACCGCCAATGATCAGACCTCGAAGCATTTCGATTCCAGGTCACGCTCTGCCACCTAACAGGGAAGAAATCCCCCGCCTGAAGCCCGCCGCCGCAGTTTACTGCCCGCCGCCATTGGCGTCTTCCGCGTCACGTGGGGAGAATCGAAAAGACGAAGAAAGCTTCCACCTTATTGCTTATCTAGTCTTGTACCACAAAAGAAGCAAGCGTTGGCGATGAACAAGGAAGGGTTTACTGTTACAACCCATCACAATCAGTAAACCTACCCATTTCAAGAGGGGACAAGGAAGGAGATTAGCTTGCTCCAGCGTGGTGATGGATCCCAAACTCCCGCTGCAACGCTCCTTCCTCCGTTTCAGTCTTCACCGAGTTCCATTGAAGTCTTATCTAAAACAATACAAGTTTATATAAATCGATAACCCTAAGTTAAAGGCATACAATTATAATTATCAAGCTCGTCTAAGAAACCATGATAGCCAGGTTACTGCGAAAAGAGCAAAAGAGGATGTGAGGTAAGAGCTCAGTTACTTGAGAAGGTGGAAGCCGAGCTGAGTTCTCGTCATCAGTTGTTACTTGAGAAGGTGGAAGAGCACGCAAGGTCCCATCGAGAGACCAATCAATGCATGGTGGGCATGTTTGCGTTGGGGGAGGTGATGATGATGATGATGACCGGCTTTAATGGAGTGCATGCCGTGAATCCAACTTCTCCTTCTTTTTCCCCCCAAAAGGACTGCAAGTGCAGGTCCCATGCAACTCTCAAAAGGTGGCAAGTGCAGGAATCCCATGCATCCAAACCTCTGCTTTTCTCTCAGGAGCTGCAACGGGTGCAGGTCTCATGATATTATCGATTGCTGTGGTTACGCTGTTCTTTTCTGGACTCCCGAGAGGAAGACGAGTCGGTGCACGCCCACCTCCCTCCCTGGAAAGCTAAACTACGACTGCCTGAGCTGTGAACTCGATCGGTGGAAGTGGGACTTTTGTGTTGTTGTACCGTTCTGTGCAATGGAAGTGACGAGTCAGTGGGGATTCTGAGTTGCTGTACTGGTTTTTCTTTTTCTTCTTCTTCTTCTTCTTCCTCTCTCTCTCCACTTGATCTATGGAGTACTGAAGCAACTTGTCATGGAAAAAGAGGACAATGTTAACCATACTTCCGAAGGGATCACTGACTTCCAAGTGAGGTGGTTGACATCAACAACCCATCCAAAGAAACCACCTAATCCAAGTCTAACTGGTTGACCTGCTTCAAGAGCATACATGCAAGATGGGCATTAAAACATGGAGGCACACATGAAACTGGTAGAATTCATCTACCGTAAGGTTCTATCGAGATATAAACTTTTCTAAACTCTTAATGTTATAATTCGAATCGATGTATCGATTAATTATCGATACAATACATACCGAGTACATAAAAGATATACCAATATACCACATGTATCGATCTACATGAGGATATACCGATATACCACATGTATCAATCTCTTGTCAGGCCAATACATATCATGCATACCAAGTGATGACGATGAACCTTACTTAGTGCTAAATATAATATTTTACTTATTAAAGCTCGATTATAATTGAGTGGGGAGTAAGTAAATACAAATACTTATTACAAGTTATCAGAGAATTAAGCATCAAATGGAATCTTCCTTTTGTTTTGGTTGTTTTGACACCTGCCTCAACCAATACTTGCTAATGGCATTTATGGAGCATATATAGATAAGTCCTCAAAACCTTTTCTGCAAGCTGTGCCTTCTGTAAGAATTGAAATCTTGATGAATTCAATTCCATTAATTATGGACCTAAATAACAATGATGTTAAAGATTAAGGCCTAATTGTGTACTCTTTCTTCATCATCCTCCCATTTACCACATGCTCAGAATAACTTTCTTCAAGTTCCTGAGCTGATGTGGATCAGCTAGCCCAGATTTGCAATAAAGACAACTAAAAAAGATGACCATTATTACGATAAACACCAGCAGCAGTAACAAGAACAACAATCTATTTGGAAAGGGGATCATATGACATATAAACAATAGAAGGTATCAACTGAGCCAATCAGGTAATGAACACTGAAAAGTCCATATTACAACAAAAGCAAAAGGAAGATTGCAACCATTCCTAGTTTACATTTCACCTTCCTTGTCAACCAGCACCCGAAACCCTGGTGGATGACTTATAACGCGCAACAACCAGCAAGAAAGAGATCCTATCTGATTTTTAAACTTTAGAAAGCAAGGGGGAATTGTGGTCGTTCGAGTTTGTCGAGTGACGAATTGGCATTAGAGCTGGATCACGGTATGCAGTGACGAGTTTGTCGAAAAATTCTTCCATTGCTGGATCATTCTGATCTTCTCGATCTTTCTTTATCAAAGTCTAGAAGCAAACCAACCGAAAGTATCAGTCAGGTTGAGTTCTATAAATAGAAGCAGTTGCAGGTAAAAGATCTCCCATATATTCTACTTAAACAATAGCCCTATTATCTAATTAATTGTACAGGAGAGTAACAAACAATTAAGACCACAATGAGAGCAATAACCCACAAACTTCTATTACATCTTCGAACTTGAAACATCAAGTATTATCAACATATGGTCACATTTCAAAGTTAACAAGTGGTGTTGCAAGAATCTCAATCAAGGACAAAACAAGTCCATGGTACAATAACTAAAATAAGGAATACCTCACTAATTGTGCAAACTCAGTTAACTCATCCAATCTTAACGAGCAGCAAATAAAAAGATAGGTAACTCACGAAAAGAAAAAACAATTAGCAGATTCACAAGTTGTGTAATACACAAAAAAAGATTAAACAGGTGGACATTATTCTTGATCACATTGAGAGTGTCTGCATCATTCAATACAAAAACAAGTAGGGAGAAGAAATACATTTGATTTGATAGTGACACACCTCAGCTGCAAAATCATGAAAAATAGGAAGAAAGCGCTTTCGGCAATAATCATTAAAAAGAAGGGTAAGCGCTGGAAGTGGTAAAATTAAGGATGATGCAAGAGGAAGCTTCTTAAGCCCAAATATTCCAACTGCAATTATCTGCATAAGTACAAGAGAGAATATCGTGGTGTTGTGAACAATAGGCCAAAACCTTCCACCAGTGTCATACTTTGGCTGATACACATTTAGTAGCTGCATAAAATTCCAACTACAGTTAGTTCATATCACTTAAAATAATGGTGCATCAAAATCATTGTGGCCGCAGAGCTATGGTGAGTGCAACTGTAAGAAGTACGGTTCATATTAAATAAAGTGCAGAACTTAGTTCATAGCTTAGTAGAATTATTTTGAATGTACACGTACAAGTATTACATTCATATTAAGTAAAGTATAAAAAAAGGGTTCATAACTGCTGACTTGCCACCCTTGTGCCGACCTTTATTTTTTACATCATTGTTTAAAACTGGTGTAGGAAGTTCGAGAACATGTACATAATAGAATGAGAAAAGGCAAGAACCAGATAGTGAATAAGATAATTAAATAATTAGATTGTAGGTAGACTAATCATAGATTTTATTCAAAAAAATAAAACATTGGACATCCTACAAGCAGAAGAGGTACATATAATTTGAATTGAGGCATATTTAACAACTTGTTAATATTATCCAAATATCCATGTAGTGTTAATTCACTTAACCCAGAGTTTCAAACGTACAGCAAAACACACATCAAACAGAGTTTATCCTCTCAATACATGCAGCACATGTCATTTATTCTTACAATTTTTTAACCAAATTTGTACAAAGGAGAGCTGTCACATTGTGTTACCACTAGAGTACAAGAGATAGTGATATTAATCCCCACCATTATAGGTAATTTATCAGGAAAAGCACTGAAATATCCACTTCGGTTGTCCATGAATGTAATTATTGGGAACTAACCAAACATGCCAAATAACCTCAAGCAGATCAGTAACAAGTAAACATATGCCAAAACCTGAATTTTTTTTAAAAAATTTATGCTTCTTTTAGACTCTGTTGGAGTAGAAACTCTTCCAGAATCCAGATTGAGGATTGAAGCCCAATCATGGGACAAAACATCCTCAAGATGCAAACCATCAGTCATATTTGACAAAAACGTAAGGTTTCTTCTATCTTCAACAATGAAATTTAGTTTATCAGCAGTTCATAGCTGATGGCAAATAGTTAGCACTTCGAGGCTTCTTTACTTTGCAGTTGTCTCTATCCACTTCGATCTCTACAACGAAAACCATTTGTTGTCTATATAAATCATGAACAGGTCTTAGAACTGTGTAACAGAGTAGATTATGGACGGCACCAATACATTTATAAATTATTTTGCCTAAATGGTCCTCTGCTAGTGTGACCAAAGAGTCTACAGACAACAGTATCTATGATCTGAAAGGAAAACAAAGAAATAACAAAATACCAAATTCTATGGCATGGGAAACCAAATGAAACAAAAAGAATAAGAAAAACTAAAAAAGGAATTATTTTAGTTCTTATGACTGATGGACCAAGAAGTTGCAAAATCAAGATTGTTGTGCACATGGATAAATCTCATAGTAATCTAGATTCCTAAAGTTTTCTGCTCAATGTATTCTCATTGTATTCCTGACCAAAAACAGTATCAGCAAAAAAGGACCCCCAGTCTTTAGAAGATTAGGGGAGCAACAGATGACCACATTGGTAATCACATTCAAGTGTTATTCCACAGTCCATAATGGAAAGAACTACAAACCATTAATTTGTGAAGCTAAAAGTTGGGACACTCAGCATCAAAGAGGTTGAGTTGATATTCCAAAAGAAAACACAAACAATGGCTCTAGAAATGCCAGTAAATATTACCTCTTTCTGCCAGTAAAAAACACCAAGAAACAACAAATACTGGATGTGACATAAAGGAAACAGAAAGCAAAGACGTGAAGTGTTTTACTGACCTGATTCCGGTAGATAATGTACCCAATGCAGAAGAACACCAATATGAATGGCAGAATTAGTGGAGCTAAAAGAAAGTAAGTAAACCCAAGGAGCCCAAATAATAGAACTCTAGGTATTTCACTATAGTATGGGATAGATGGTATCTGGAACTCATCATCATTGGTCTTAGAACAACGTCTGCTTATTAGATCACCAATAAAAGCGATTGTGCGATTAAGCTCCCAAGATAAGCTAGTCCATGATGTTACCACATATGCAATGAAAAATGAAGCCTAAAAGATGAAACAATTTAGTAATTTTCATCGTCAACGAAATTTCATGATCCAACAGATTCCCATATTTGTAAGTTACAACAAAGACTAAAACATAAAGCAAGAAGTTGTTGTAATCAGAAATACTTGTTTGAATATATTTAACCAGTAGTATTGAAAGACAACACAAGAAGTTACAATATCATAGGCATTATGCAAGTTTTCTGATAGCCATGTGTACAACCAAATAGTCCAAAGTTATGCAGCTGGATAAGCTACCTACCTACAAAATCAATGCTGTCTGATTCCATATTAGGAATCTTTATTTGGCAGGCAAAATTGTCATAGTTTAAATTTAATATATAAAATTGTAACATTCTGAACTTTAATAACAATAAAATGTTGCATTGTTGTGCAATCCTGCACACCATACCGTATGACATTGCCATTAACAGTGATTTATTGTGTATCTATCATGATGTCATCAATAGTTTGGAACCAGAAATAGAAAGTAGGGTTCTAGCATTAGTGAGGTCAAAGGTTGCATTGTGTTATGAATGAATGATCAATCACCTTTTTTTGCTAATTATTCAACCATGATGTTGCTCTAGAGGCATTTGTTTCAAGAGGCTTCTAGCACTTTAGTGAGAACCTTCTAGCAACTCAAAATTCTACACATCATTACTTCAAATGCAATGCAAAACAATCAGGGTGAATTCTTCAACAAATGCAAGAGTACAGACTACAATTTACAACTGTCTCTTATTAGATGTTTAACAATAGCTGGACGATCTTACCTGCGCTGGCACAGCAACAGCTAGTCTTTCAGGAATAGTTTTTGGATCAAGGAATATCTGAAATTGACTTGTAACTGATCCAGTGAGCACGTTTGCAAAGAAGAGGAACCATATCGTAAATAAGAGCATCTTATTGCAAGCACTTTTCTCAATCTCACTAATGGCAATATAGCCTTGCATGGCAGAGAAAAGCTTCATGATAGGAGGCACAAGAGATGCAACAAGATGAAGAAGAAGGCTGGGAAGATAGCCTGTTACTATTTGACTGACAACGGCTCTGCAAGCATATATATTCCCAGAAATTAGTATTCAGCGAATATATCTAAATTCAATTATACATTTCAAAAAGCATCGTACAATTAATTAATTGGTTATTCATCTCTTCATTTTAATTGTGTTATACCCACCTAAATTAGTCAAGGAGAAGAAAAAGAAAATGAACGAAGTTAAAGATGGAAGGAATCAAAATCTACTTTGATTGAAGATTTCATCTCTATAAAGAAGTTTCCCCTAACTACAGCAATGGAAGATTATCATTCACATATTCTATCAAAAGAGAAGAGTATTTGCCAAGACATATCTAGTAATTTATCTTATCCAATGAATGAAAAGATAAATGATTGATTAGCCTTGATGTAATTGCATTTATTTTGTTAATCATCTTCACTTTCTTCTTGTAACTGGGGCATTAGTTACTTAGTGTGTGAGGCATGGTAACTGGGGCATTAGTTACTTAGTGAATGAACGAAGAAATTTTTTCTTCCATGATATGTGGGAGTGTGTGAGGCCATAATCTCTCCCTGATGTGAGTTCGGAGGACTGAGTGGATCCAAAAAGTTATTTATTCCTATCCTTCTCTCTTTCCCTAAATATCCAACCACCTATCTTCCGACATTGCAAAGTTCTCAAATCCTGAACTTCTAAAAGCCTAAAGTTGTTGAAGCTACCCAGTGATGGACCCTCGTAAATGAACTTTACAACCAAGTCAAGCTAGTCAAGAAGGATGGATTAATGTCTTTAACAATATTTTATCCTAATATCTATTAAAATAAATCTAATCTACATTATCATAAAGATGACTAGATGAAAATATATGCTAATCACAAATGTGATCACCGATTTTTATATGCTACATGAAGGCATTAGCTATCTAACATGCAAGACTGCAAAGCGAGGAATCTAGATTTCACGATCATGAAGGCTCCTACAGCTCCATAAAAGGATCATTGCACAAGATGGATTTTGTCAACAAATAGAGGAAACAATGAAGAAAGCAGAGTTTAAAGAAACCTATGGTACTGACAGATGGCAGAGAATACAGTAGACAGATCAATTGCCACTGAAGCTAAAAAAAATAGTTATTAATTTCACAGACAAGAGAGAGAGAGAGAGAGAGAGAGAGAGAGAGAGAGAGAGAGAGATCTATTCTGTTAATAGCTTCAATAGAAAATAGATAATCAATAAACAAGATAGACTGAAAAGAAATTCAGTTATTGTTTTAACAAAGAGAATAATGAGAAGTTTCTCTAACTTGAAGTACCTACATTTTCAGTATGTTCTTCAAGAAAGGCAATAATGCCTCCAACTGTTCCAAGTATGTCAAACCTTGAACAAATGCAACGACTAGAAGAAACAAAACTATCAACAGAACAGATGCTGCAACGACCACTGACTTGGAAATCCATCTTTGTGTGAATGATGTAGAGAAAAAGGGCCAGTAGACATCATGAGGTTCAGGAGCGTGTTCTGTTACCCATTCAGTGGGATTAGTAGATTGTCGGATATGAAGAGCCTTCGCAGCACCATACCGAGATCTGAAGCAAACAAAGGCAGCACGGACTTCCTAAATTTTTAAATAGAAAATGAGATTAGAACAAAAGCATCCAGTAGCATAAAGCTAATATTTAAAATCAATTCTTGTGGTGGGAGTATAATTGAATCAAATTTTGGCTTCTATTATTAGGTCATGTAAGAAAACAAGACCAGCAAAGGAATTAATTTTAGTGTAGAAAAGCTCAATTTGAAGGATCACTAAATGGGCATTTCATGAATGCCTGAAAAATGAAGAAGTCCTCATCAGAACTGGTAATAGAAGTCAAAAGATATCAGAAAAAGACCTCGTACTGGACTAGTTCATTTTGATTACTTGTCAATATGTACTTGTAGGGAATAATAGGCACACCGAGGCTCCTGCCAATGCGGATCTGGGAAGGGTCAACGTATTTGTGGGCACACAAATTCTTTTAGGATCTTGTGCCAACTATTATCAATATCATATACAGATATGCTGTCAGATCTTAATAACAATTTGTAAAAGCAAAGCCCTATATAGGATCATAATGAGTGTTACCCAACAATTCAAGAAGATGAGAGTTGCATGAAATACAACCTGCTATCTCAGAGTTCCCAATCGAAATATTTTTCAAGATAAAGGAAAGGCAGAATACTTATCCTTAAAGTTCCTTTCAAAATTCAGCATAGTTTCTTTTGGTTTTTCAAAGTTCAACAGATCAAGCCACAGCTTTCAAAATCATAATTATTTATACATTCAAATATTTCAATCTGACCTCACAGTATGTTCACATTATCCTGTTATTTCAAAAATAAGCAACACGACCAAGAAAAAAATCACAAAAAGAAAATGTATCACTGAAACATCTCATTTGATATAATAAGAAAGTTCTTTTGTTATTTACTTGAAAAAGAGTTCAAATTCCATGTATTTTATACTGGGGAAAAACAAACAAAGCTGGAAAACAATTTATGACCAAACAAACAAGTTAATTGGATGAAATGCATGAAATTGTTGATTTGATAAATCCTTTTTGCACTTTGGTTCTCATTCACATAAATCTAAATTGTTGATTGGATAAGAAAAGAAAAAGGGCAACCTTTGATTAAAAGAAACTAAGAAGTTGTTGAAAGTTAACCCAAGCTTAGTACTTCTAACCTATTGTTGCTTAAATAATCCAGGGCTATTAACATCTTAAACTATCTAAACAATTGTTGCTTAACCAATTTAGCATTTCTATTAACCTATCTAAACAATGTCAGGTTCACCTATTGTTGCTTAAACAATTTAGTACTTCTAACCCATTACACTATCGAAACAATATGTAAACAATATCAGCCTTGATACCTGATGGAACACAAATTAAGTCAATGTTGGGACCATGGTTTGCCGTACCGAACAGTACCGCCCGGTACGGGCGGTACGTACCGGTCCGACAGACTTTCGGTACGCGGATCGCCTCTTACCGTCCCGTACTGTATCAGTACTGTAGCACTGCTACAGTGATCGGCACACCCGGGTGTACCTCTCGGTACACCTCGGTATACCGGTCGGTACACCCATACCGTACCGTACCGAGCGCGGGTCGAAACGCCGGTACGGTACGGCGAACCTTGGTTGGGACATCGGGTTCACCTCTAGTTTGGATCCAGGTTGAAATTGTCTGGTTGATGCTTAATATTGATTGCACTTTTTATCTTCCACACACGGATTTTGATCATTATTTTTATTGAACTAGTTGATGGTCAAAAAACACTCAATTTTGTTAAAGGGATTACCAGAACCAACTATTTTCACTAATCAACCTCTTAATCAATCACTCTGAAAGCCTCTTTGCCAATTAGATTGACATCCAAGGCTCCTTTTATGACCTTTCATGTAACCTGTCCTCTATGAATATCAATTTTATGTTCAAATTCAACAAAAAATTCTAATGGGAAAATAGCAATAAATGCATGCTTGCCTGAGGTTACTAAAAGTTAACAATAGATTTTCAAATGGCAGCCATGAGGGCGGGCCTTCATACATTGCAGGGCCCATTGTGACCTAAGTCAGAACCACCACAAAAATAATAGAATATCATGAAATCTGTTTGCACGTGGGTTACAGATAAATGCATCTGAATCTAACAAGACTGCAAAATTTGGTTGCCCTTTCTATTATGAGGCAAACCATGTTTCTTGTATTGTCAAAGTACCTATAGTTATGAACTGTGAAGTCAAAAAATGCTTCACTTTTATTAAGAATATAAAGTGAAAAAAAAAACATCCATAAGCAGAATAGATAAAGGAATATTAAGATACACAAACTAACCAGATGTGCATCAGTCCAAGACAATCATAAGACAAAAAGAAAATGCAGCTCCTCTAGGTTTCAGCTGATCAAAGAAATATACCACCCATGCCAGGCAAGAACAAAGACAATGATAACAAGCTTCATAAGCAGTACATTGAAACCCATTAAATCAAAAACCATGGATATACCTCTCTTCCAGCAGAAATATCTGACTGCTCTAATCTGACATTCTGCTCTAAATCTTCCAATTTTTTTGCATAGTGGCCCATAAGGTCGCCGTTTTTCCTGAACAATCCTAGAAAGCCAGTGTGACTTTGGTTTTGCGAGGAACTTGGTATGGATTTTAGGTGGGTAATTCTCCTATAGAGATTCTCAGTGTCTGTCTGGACAGCAATTTATGCAATGTCATTATGACAGATATGAGTATTAGAATCAAACATATAAAACATAAGTGCGGTAGATTACATTCAATTGTAGAAGCACAAAGAAAACTTTTTAAAGTGTTTTTGTCTTAACATTCAGCAACACCAGCATCTCAGCAGGGTTATTGCTGATTGGGAACCAAACATCAGAAGATATTTTACAACAGTAAAATAAAATGCATGATAAATAACCTAAAAACAACAGCAAACTATGAAATGTATACCCCATTATCTTGTGATTTTTGTGGCATTACTCCAATACAATTTGCACCAAAGTTCTTGCACTGCTCAGAAGTGCAAAAACCAGACAATCTAGTTATTATCATATGCCCCAATAAATATATACTTAAAAAAGCATAGAGAAAATGGCCTTTTTACCACAACTAGCAAACATCATTTTATGGCACTAAGTGCTCCCTTTCCTCCTCGTAGATAGAACTCTTTCAATTTATATTGTAAAAAACAAGAACTAAGTGAATGAATGGTTAATATTGGTTCCGCACAGACTAACTTTGGACCTTCAAGCCAAAGTTAGCATCCTTCATAAATCTCCTCTTCTCGCTTCAAATTTTTTTCATTAAAACATAATATCTCCATATTCAGGTTATTTGCAAATGGTAAACACCACTAAGATCTCATCAAGCAGACAAAGACAAGCAGGAGAAGACACATGATTCAAAATTCATAATGGTTTTTCCTAGATTACTACTTTACTATGAGCACTATCATTCTATCTGTATCATTTTTTGATATAGAGCATCTTTTCCAAAACCAAAATTTTGCAAAGAAGCAAAAAACTTGTAAATATCAGCTAGATTTAAAATTTGTTTCCTGTTCTTACAATTAGACCTCGGAGCTTGCTCGTCCGGCGAACCACGGTACTGGCCAAGTAGTCTGATGGATGATAATCCATGAAAAAAGTCTCCACAGTATTGCTTAAGGAACTCATACCATGTAAAGGGATATCACGAACAAGAATGGTGAAATGATGCGGTTGTGGTTTGGAAGAACTAAAGTGAGAAATCCTCTTATTAGAGATATATTTGTACTCCTGTAAAAGAAAAACATCATATGAGTCAATTGAGCAATCCTCTTATTTACACTCCTGCAAAAGAAAATGCTACAAATAGCGAAACTAGTGAAACAATAAGCATGCTCAGTCTACACATCTCATGATGAAATTGTATCAATGACTTACTTATGGACTAGACCAAATTAACATCTTTAACAAGTTCAGATATATCAACTAATACAACCTACCAATCACAGTTAAACTTGGTGATACTTCAAGGAAATAATTAGAAAAAGCACCTGAAATGGAAGAGTTGCTACAAGCAAACATAATGTTTATCATATAAAGAAATTGGGATAGGACAGTGAAATAATTCAGAGACAGCGACACTTACAGCATACAACAGATAGCACACTACTCCTGTGATGAAATATGCAGCAGAAAAATGAACCCACAACCTGCCAATAAATTCTTAAACTTCTGAATAACAATCACAGATTCAATAAACAATAAGAACAGAGACTACTGTTTCTCCTGTAATGATAGCAAAAAATGACACCATAACCTGCCAATAAATTCTTAAACTTCTGAATAACAATCACAGATTCAATAAACAATAAGAACAGAGACTACTGTTTCTCCTGTAATGATAGCAAAAATTGACACCATAACCTGCCAATAAATTCTTAAACTTCTGAATAACAATCACAGTTTCAACAAAAAAAACTACTTTAGACAGATTAAATTAATATGTAAACCTTAGGCAACCAGTCTCTGTGACAAAATAAAACTAGCAACTTGATAATATTGAGCATTTTTGTTGACAAGACAAACATACAAGATAACCAACCATCCAGAGATCTCACTTGAATGGAAAGACTGCCTCAAACTGCCATGTACTGCCACTAAATTGCCAATTTAACATCCATGCAAACTCACATGGTCGAAATGATACTATGTATTAAGAAAAATTCTTAGATATCAAGAAGCTAACAAAGAATAAAACAACAAATAAGAGTTGACGTATTATATCATATACATATATTGTTTTGTGTATCTAATTTATTAATAAAAAAATTCTTCTTTCTTATTATTCTCTCTAGATAGGCCTTTTATCATTCTTGAAGTGGAGACTGCCTTGATAGCAAAGTCATATCCTATAAGCTCTCTATCTTTACAGAGCTTGCAGTTGCTAGAATTTAAATGAGCATGTGCCACTAAAAAAAACACTTAGAGAAGTACTAAGTACAAGAAGGCAAAAAAGAGCTTCTAAGGGCATAGGTTCAATATCTTGTTTTAACTCAGTATGAGTATCATGTTTCTACTTTCTACTGTCTAGAAAGGCCATCCTTCTAACTAACAACATAGGGACATGGTCAAAATGAATATAAATTTCATATATGGATACAGGGATATGCAACAAATAAATATATAATGTTTAAAGACAAGTTTTCAAGTGATCATAATATTTAGGTTTACTAACTCTTTTCTGTGTTTCAGAAAAAAATCATGATTTTTATTTTTGATATTATTTTAAAGGATGAACCAAGTCCCTAATCTTCTCAAGTCTCAACTTTGAGGAAGAGGAGGAGAATGAGGAAGTTATTTTCCTTTTCTCCACGCTGACCATGTTAGATGCAAAGAGAAGAGAAGAAAACCTCTCTTGTACACCTCACAAAACAAGACTCAACCATGGTTTAGAGTGGAAAAAGCAGCAAATGCAGCTGTGTCCACCCTATTATCTTTTTCTTTTGCTTCACTTTTATTTTTTCCTAGTGAAATCCAATGTCAATGCACCTGGAATCCTGATCCATACAGCATTATCATACCAGTTTGTCAGTAGGCCAAAACTCAGTGTAAACCAACATCAGCAATCATTGGTCTTTGCAGAGTAGGAATAGACCGGATTTTATGACCAAACCTCCAGTTCATGATCATAATAGATACGAGTCACATTTAAACAACCCATGAGATTACCAGATCTCAGTGGATTTCATGCACCTTAGATCCAATCCTTCTAACAGCCTCATAGTAATCAAGGAAACTTGGTAAATCATGACATGGAGTGGACATGTTTTGGACCATCAAAGAAAGAGATTGGTCAGGAAATTGATAGAATTAGCCAAAACAAAAAATAATGAATACTAAATGCAAATACTTTATTCCAGGATTTATATTATCTTCAATAACTTATCACTTTCCGAATATATTTTCAGAGATATCTCAGTTATTATCCAAGGAATTTTAACCATAAGAATTGTCCGTATTTGCAATCTGCACTGAGCAGGCTACCTAGTTTCAAGAGAAACTAACTAATTTCATCATGCAAAAATCAACCAATTATTTTATTATTTTTCATCTAAGCTTGCTTGGTTCAGATTCAACCACATGTTCACCTGAAATTGGGTTTGGGTCCTCTTAAGTCTCAACTTCAAGGAGGAGGAGGAGAACACAATTTCCTTATCGCACTAATCACATGAGACATGAGGAGCAGATGAGATGAGACCACTCTCTTGTAACCTTGAACATGCAAGACACTAGAGACGAGGTGGAGAAGAAGGAAATATTAAGAAGAACCTATTTAAGTTCAGTGGAAAAGCAGAAGTATCTGTCAATGCACGTGGAATCTTGAATCATAATGGTGCCATCATACTAGTCTGCAGCCAGTCAAAATCAGTATAGATCAGCATTGGCAAACTTGGCCTTAGTCTAATCGAAGTTCCGGATCATGATCATATTGACAAACAATCTATCAGATTATCAGGTCTCATTTGGTTTCCTGCACCTTGAATCTGAACTTAACAATGATAATGACATGGAGTGGAGATGTTTTGAACCTTAAAGTAATAAATTGGATGGAACTAGATACAAAACGTAAAAAATTAAGTCTAATTGCTTTATTTAAGGACTCGTATTATCCTCTAGAGCATATTAGCTCTGGAATAAAATTCAGATCATATATGGGACTTAACTTCGAGTTACTTGTAAGCAACCACAGGAATAAGTGAAGATGGGACAAATTAACCGAGAAGCAATTGTTAAGGTAGTGCTAGTGTCTCCTTTTCATCAGTGTACTCATAGACGACGATCGAATCTGCATTCAACTCACGTTTGGAACATGATACTATGCAACAACAGAAAAGCAGCAATCTTTTTTCGTGCAAACAGTTTTGCTTACCAATTAGAGCTGTCTTTTACATTTGAGATGGTGAACAAATCAAGAGACTTGTTTGGAAGATCAGAAAAGTCAATATCCCGAAGATGATCTCCCAAATAATTAACGGGGAGAAGAACAAATATCCCTATGATCGCAGCGACAGAAAACACCCTCAGACTGCACCAGAATCAAAGAGACAACAATCAAACAAGAACAAAACTGAAACAATCAAGTCCAGAAACCCTTGTATCGTCAAAACAATATCTAGGGGATATCCGGATAAGTAGGAAATAATAAGAAAAAGGCAGCCACCTGAAGATGAAGATACGATTGAAGACGACACCGTCGAGACCGCATGAGTTAAGGAGCTCATCCTCAGACGGCTGCCACGCCCTACGTACCCAACCTGCGGAGGGAAGGAGGGCCTCGATGTTGAAGTGGCTGCGCTGGCCGGCGCGTCCCTCCGCGACGAGGCGCGGGGCGTAGACCTTGAGATTGCACGGCTGCTTCCGGAGGACGGAGTAGAGAGCAAAGAAGAGGACGCAAAGGCCAAGATTGATCCCCACCGACGTTAGCAGAGCCGAGACGATCATCTCATCACCCAAGAACGGACCTCGATTTTCTTCACTTCACTCGATTCCCTACCTTGAGCACGAAGAAACCTCCGGAAAAGGAACCCTACAGGGATCTTTGGAGAGGAGATTTGTGGGTGTGGGAGAGCCGCGTGGGAGAGCCGAACGGAAGCTTTGGGAAGAAGAGAGCAGTATCGTCCTCGTGGGCGCTACTTCACACCACGAGGGTACGACTTCAGCAACGACTCAGTTCCAGTCTAACTGGGGGTTCGTGACTGAAGTCGCTAAAAAGTGGGGCCTCCGCTCTTCAAGTGGGGCCCGGACTGCGATTGGATTAGGATTATCTCAGCCGCATTGGCTAAATTTTTCATCGTCGACCCGAGAAAATACCCGACCATTCCCCACGAAGGAGTACCGCGGGACCCGTTTCTGGGACCTCCATTCTCCTCGTTTAAGTCGGCAAATGTGTTTGTATTGTGGCTGTGACGGGACGCATATGAAGAAAGGAAAACGTGGAAGTTGAGCGCTCTATGAGAGCCACGTGGACGGCGCATGTGAATGGGTAAGGGATCGTGTCGGTTGACGTCGATATTTTCTGAGCAATCAACGCATCACGTCGTCTACATATATTTCGATACAGCCATTCTTCCCATCATACAGCCACCACGGAGAAGCTTTTGGGACAACGAATCATCGGCGCTTCAGCTCGACATGTACGGGCACAATGAAGTGAAGCTCATGTACGTGTGTTTAGGAAGCGGAGAGTTGATAGCTCGGCACGTATCGACCATGAGACCCAACTCGGGTGCAAGAGAACACGAGAAGAAACAGATGGAAGAGAGCACAGCGAGTTGGAAGGTAGGATGAGGCACGGCTTCTCGTTCTACCAGCTTTGACCGTCGGGTTTGACCAGCTCGGCTCACGCAAAGAACGGAAGAAACAAAAAGCGAGCAGAGCATGCGATGGCATGGTGAGGTGATGCCAAAAGAAGGTGCAGAAGCCAACAAAAGAAGGCCAAGGCTCGGAGCGCTCTCTCTCTCTCTCTCTCTCTCTCTCTTTCTACCTCCGCATACTTTCCACCACCTGCAGGCGCTCAGAGCTGCAGATCAAGCGTGTGAAAGGAACGAAGCAAGAGAGTGAGAGGAAGAGTGCTGACTTGATGACACTTTATTTGACTGACCCTTTCTTACCTACTACTGCTGCTGCTCTCCTCCTCCCCAAGTGTTGTACACAATGGAGGAAGAGAGCTTCATGGACGTGTTGCGGACCGGAGAGGAAGAGGACTACTTGCTCTCTCGCTACTCCTCTCTCTCTCCGACAGGGATGCTTTGTTTTGGCGAGGAGGAAGACGCAGTTTCAGCACTCCGTAGGGCTCCTCGCAAAGCAAACGACTCTTCTCCACCTCCCACCACCATCGATATATCCAAATCTCCGATCAAGGTGAGCCTGTCCCTCTTCTGTAGTTAGTTAGTCCTACTCGAGTCTAAGCAATGACCCAAGTCTTTGGTGCACGGTATTGCTTCCATCGATCACCTGAGAAGAGGGTGGGAAGCAGCTGCGGTGGAAGAGGGAGGAGGCGGAGAAGCGGTGTGACTGCAAGTGCTACTCCTGCCACCATCACGGTATGCTGCTTGATGAGTCATTACCCATCAAATTAATACAGCTTTGTGAAATGAAGCAATAAATAAATGCATGTGAGAGCAGGCGAGGAAGGAGAAGGTGGGGGAAAGAATCATGGCCCTGCAGCGGCTGGTCTCCCCCTTCGGCAAGGTAACGGCGATGGATGTCCTCCATCTCCTCTTCGTTTAATGGGGCGTCAAAGTCAAAACTCGGGATCTAATTTGACTTTGACTCTCTGCATTGGGCAGTCTGATACGGCCTCCGTTCTGCATGAAGCTCTGGAATACATCCGATTCCTGCACGAACAAGTCCAGGTGGGTGGGTTGAGGGTGTGTGATCTCCTCTCCAATTAATCGATGGATTCTTATCTCATGATGATTAATCGGGGTTCATTTGCAGGTTCTGAGCTCTCCTTACCTGCGAAGCCTGCCATCCTCCGCTGACTTGCATGTATGATACTAACAACAGGCACCATCTCTTATGTTAATGAATGAGGTTAGTACGCTAAATGGTTGTTTATATGTGGTGGTGGTGGTGGCGAAGGACGGGAGAGGGAGCGCAGACCTGAGGAGCCGGGGGCTGTGCCTGGTTCCGGTCGCGTGCACGGAGGACGTGACGAGAAGCAACGGCGCCGATCTCTGGTCCCCCGCCACGGGAAGTGGCAGCAGAGGCTCCTCCTCCTCTTCCTCCAAGCACTAAGCGGCAGCCTTTTGCGTCTTGAGCGGCTCTCCTGATATGTTTTGATTGATCCTTAGGCTGACAGTAGCAGCAGAAAAGGTTGTGTTTCTGTAACAGAGGTTAAGTAGCAGATAAGAAGCGTAAAAGGAGTTGCCGAGGAAAAAGGAAGTCATGCAATACATCAATGTTCTGTTGAGATGTCAATGAATTCAAATATCAGAAACATATCTTTCGAATGAGTACTTGAATGTCTACATCTTGTTTTCACTCCAATTCAAACAAAACGATGATAAAATATCTCCAATTTAATGACACATTGAAACAAAAAGAAAATATAAATTCTGATGAATGATATCGTAAACAATAATCGAAACGCGGTAATATCCAATTAAGACCAGAAATGAGGAAACTAACAATGTTGCAAGAAGATGACAAACTGGTGGAAGCCAAATGCTTCGTGTAGTTGAGCAGGAAGAGAAGACACTGCAGTTGCACATCCATTAGTCCATTGCAGCAAAAGTGTACAACACACACCACTTTAAAGAGTTCTCAAATGCAATTAGATGGCTGTCCAACAATATAACATTAGAACCACAGTGATAATTTGCGATCCCTTGTGATGCTACATGAACTAGTCGGCTTGTTCTAGATTCCTAAGTTTTGTTTGGAATTTACAGCAATCTAGCAATTCCAAGCTTTCGACAGGACCACACGTAACCACATTAAAGATGAGGCTAGCAAGAGAAACTATACGTGATCCTGGTGCGTTAAACACATGGGACTAAAAGCCTATATGACCTACTACTCACCCTAACAGATCTACAGTCATGAAACATGATAGCCTAATACTTGACATAATGCTTCCCTCTCCTTACATCCTGAAGTCCATAACACAAATGCTGCTGTTGGCAAAGCATGCTGCTATCTTGTCGCCTTCCCTGTTCCAGCATACTTCAAAAATGCCACCACGACCCTTGTACGTCTTCAGTATTCTCCCTTCTTTCACAGACCATATGTGCAGGGATTGATCCAGCGATCCGCTTGCCAGATACTCGCCGTTTGGGCTAAATGCAACCGAATATACAGGTTGTCTGACATTTACAGAGCCAAGAGTTCACGTAACATCAAATTCGGCTTGCCTTGATTAAATTACAGTTTTAGAATACAAAGTGTGCTCAAGGAGCTGCAGACTTACCTATGGCCATTCAGGCTGCACAGAAGGCGTCCTTGCTCTGCATCCCACAATTTAATTGTCGAGTCAAACGATGCACTGCAGAAGTTCCATGGTCACTGATAGAAGATATTCAACACATACTTTTCGAAAGAACTTGTACAGGAAAGCATAGTGTATAATATCTTTCAAAACCAATAAAATGGCTTTGGAGATGCTTGCCAAGCAATCTTTGTGAATTAAAGTTTTTCAAAAGCATTTGAAAATTGAAAATAACTTGTGAAGACACCATGAGACAGGTTTAAGTAATGAAGAATAGGCACATATGAAATATTATAGACCCAAAAAAGAGGTTGTGAAATGGTCAATTGTCCAAACAGCCAATAATCCTCCTCTGCAGCTCTGGCAGCTACTTGCTTGCTGCTTCATTGGTGTACCTTGACGTGCCCCTGTGGAAGCAACTGACTTCCTATTCTTAACAAAGGAGGGAGGAGATTGGTTTACAATATTGAAGGTAGGTGAGAAGAAGATCGTAATCCAGAGAGTTCTGATGTAGAAATGAATGACTAGATCCAATGTTTCAGTCATCTGGAAATAGCTCACCCACACCATAATCATTAAGAAACACTATGATGAATTTTTCTGTCCTCGTGCATTCAATCAACAATCCAACAAGTTTTGCTTCACCTTTGCTGGCAACAACTGTGCCATACCCGAATTATGATTTTCCTACAATCCATGTAAATTTTTAGAATTTATGGATAATGCCGATCAATCTGACAAATTCTCCAGATGCTCTCATGCAATGTTTGCAGATATTCTCCTAACATGATACCACCCTTGGAAATCTTTATTATCATCCTCTGTTGTGATAATGCGCCCGCTTGAACTACCCTCTAAATCAACAATGTCTTCATTTTTTTTTTCCAAGGCATCAACATATTGCTACACCACCTTTGGCTGCAGTATGTGGTTTTCTAGCCTTCATCACCATCAAACCTCTTGCATCCTGCATCTACCAGTCCTTGTATCTAAGAGAGTATCTTTCCTGTTATAAGTTGCAGATGGTGCATTCAAGAAGAGTCATCTTTTGAATAGTTATGTGACAAGATGAAGCAGCTTCACATTTGGCTGGAAAAGCTTAAAAAACCTGGTGCATCAGACCAAACAACAAAATGAAAGATTGGTTGATGAGAATGATGTCCCTTTTGGATTATCAGAGCAACCTACAGTTCCTATTCCTTTACCTTCTCCATGTTCTAAAGAATTTACTGGAGATCCAAATATCCCCCAACTCACCTCAGCCTGCTAGAAGTTAACAGTGAAACACCGAACTAGTTCAGTTCAGACTTTGCCGGTACGTATATCATTTTCAGTTACTAAAAAACACTACAAATGAACAAAAACCTTAAAGATCACAACACCCTCATGTTTTAGTGTGATCAGGGCTCAGTTTGACTGCTAAATCAAAACTCTCAGCTCTAAAGAACTGTGATGTACCCATACTCGATATGGATTTGTATCATCTGAACTGGAGAGAAGAGGAGATGCAGAGGAAACAACAGCAATACGACGAGGAGGATGACAAGGCAGCAGTGATGGAGGTGACAGCGATAAAACAGTTTTTTTTAGGACTATAAGATTATCATAAAAGGAAAGTTTTCTTTTATTTCTTGGTAGGGAACATATATATATATATATATATATATGTGTGTGTGTGTGTGTGTGTGTGTGTGTGTGTGTGTGTGTGTGAGAGCCATTAGGCATGCTTGTGAGATTGATTATTTACCTTATGCAATTAAAATTGATTAGTAAAGACTAATCAGCCACTTTCTTTCTAAATGGAGACCTTTTATCCTTGAAATGGAAAAAGCCTTGATTCAATTCATATCCTGTCAGAGTAAACCTAACCAAACATGAAAGTGTTCTGTGAGTGAATGTGATAGAAGAGATACCAATGCAAAGTTGATACCATCTTAATGCAAACAAATCTATAACAGGTAACCATCCTACCCAGAAGAATACTAATGCAAAGTTGATACCATCTTAATGCAAACAAATCTCTTACCTTGCAAGAACCAATTGTTGATTTGGGTTGTTTGTCCCCTGACCAGTCGGCCTCCATCTAATCGTATATATTTCCTGAAAATAGTTTGTCAATATTTCTGCATGACAACATAGAAAAAATGCCACAATTTAATAAATAAAAGATCAACCTTGCTATGGTCCTTGAAATCATGCAGACACTTATCCTGCTTCAGACTCCATATCTGCAAAAATTTTATGGAATTCACATAATCTCCTTTATGGTAATAATGCATCAATTCTTAAATTAATGTTTCATGGAATTCAACATGATAAACCTATTAACAAATGGTGGGGACACTAAATGCAAACTCCTAGGCATTAAGTTTCTGAATACAGATCCTTCATGGCTCAAGTAAATGTTCAATAGCTCGCGATAGTCTGACAACCATAGTGAGGCCATCAGAAAGTGATAAATATATTGGACAAAGAACAATCAGTTCAGCTAGTAATTTACAAAAAGAAAAGAAATGGGAGTTTTCAATAAGGATTCTCAAGTATGTAAGTAGAAAGGAACAACTATGCAACCGATACTGGAAAGGAAATAAAACATAACTGTTAAAATGACACCTTATAGCTTCTTAGATAAAGCTGCACAAGACTTTATAGAAAGAGAATGGAGAAATGACATGTGCAAAGTAAATTATGACAACCCAAATAGCCAAGAGACTACAGTCCATAAGAGGATAAACTTCTTTGCACAACTGACAAATATTTACAAGTGAGATTATGCTACAGAAAAGGATCCTTTCCTAACATGCTAAGTTACCTTTGCAGTCCCATCATCAGAGCATGAAGCCAACAATGAACCAGTCGGATCCCACTTGATAGCATTTACTTCTGCCTGAAATGGAAAGAAAGACAGATTGATTTCACCCAGAAAGAAGGAATTATAATGTATCACATGAGAATAACGGAACTTTCATAGTAGGTATATACATTGTCATAGTATGGTGAACTTAGAGGAGAAACTGAAAATAGTTATTGAGAGAGCATGGAAGTTATTTGTACAGGTAAAAACAGCTAGATAGGAAAAGAGAGAACCAATCTAGCTAGGTGTTATCTACAACAGTTCAGACAGAATTTGATATGGAGGATCTCTACACCATTATAGCATTAGCATAGTACCTCATCTGGTTGAAGCAAACAGATGGCTTAACTGCTTAGGTAGTTCGCAAAAACAAAGCTGACCCCAAAGCAGGTGCTAATTTGCATGACAACCTTCCGTTTGTACTCTTACATAAACATGTTCTATGACTACAACCCAATGACACTCAGTTTTAGGAGAAAAGTGCTAGGATCAAAGAAAAATAGCTTCATAATTAGCTGTATTGCCAAGAAAGCAAATAAAATATAGAATTCCAGTGAACTAAGCCTCCAAAATCTAAAATGAGCACTGAAGATTAAACAAATTGGACAGATCAATGCAACAAAAACAAATGTGAATGAAAAATTGCATAAATGGTCTTGGTTCTTATGACTAACTTCAACCTCAAAAATAAACCTTATCATACAGGTAACTGATTGTGACATAATACATGCAAAAAACTGAAAGGATTCAAACAGTAAGAGCAGTACAGTGGTATTCCAGACAATTTATCGACCTATACTGCCTGGTAGCACCAAAATAAATAAAAATTCCATGGTTAGACCAGTATATACTGGTTCATACATACTGCTCCGACCACACTTTGAAACCTCGCATGCACATAACAAACCTTGCATTTGAAAAGCTCAAAATGAGTGTTAAGAGTCTCGAAGATATTGCTTCGTGAAATAAATGGTCATTTAGTTGTACCAAATGAGCCAAAAGAAAGTTTATTAAAAATCAATATTACAACTTATTTATGCTTGTAAGGAATGGTAGTAATATTTCCTTTCCAACAAAATGAAATGTTCATGCCAGTAACACAACCGTAGCTACTGAATTTTGGGTATCATGCACCAACTCTAAAAGTTCCAGCTGAACTGTTTAGCATTTATTTTCTTCAACTCATAATGGAAGGGTCAAACCATAAATTCCATCATTCTAAGGTGTTTGGCACAATAAACAGACAGCGCACAATTAAGATGCACTTACCACTATTATTAAAGACAAGTGCAGAGGACAGACCATAAAAGGTAAAGTTATGACTATAGGACTGACCTTATGCCCAGAGAAAGCTTTAACAGGGTGAGTCTCGCCAATCTTGCAAACATAGATCATAGTGTCCGTAGAGCACGTTGCAAAACTATAATTATTTCTCCAATCAACATCAAGTGTTGGAGCTGGAAAATAAAAAGAGATGAAGTATGTCAGTATGATCTTGTTTAGATGGTGTTACTTCAAAGGTCTATGCAAAGTGGAGTCCAGTTAAGCAACAAATACCTGAATGATATTCAAATTGTTGCTTACATTCCCAAGTCTTTGTATCCCACACAATAGCAGTTTTGTCAACACTTCCACTGAGGAGAAAATCACCCTTCTTGTTCCATTTTAGCGAAAAAATTGGTCCCCTATGTTTAACTAAGGTGTTCCTCAGTTCTCCTGTTATCATCCACAAATCAAAATCCTAAAATTTTATATAAAATCCAAATATGGCTTAACACAGTTATAAAATATTCAGCATGATAATTAAGAATATTATTTTAATGATTTCTTTTGATTCAATTAACCTTTACTCATATTAAATAGCACATCCTCATGCCAACAAATCAAGAATGACACTTATAGAAGTCTCGGAAACCATACCTTTGAATTTATTATTTAAAGAACTGGAGGAAGAAAGAGTTTATCTCGTCACCCCACAAAGCCCGAGTAAAAGAGGCATTTACAGCTTCCAAATTACAAATCTTAATAAATAATAATAATTTGTCCGACCTGTATTACACCCATGTAGGATTCTAGGACACTAATTAAACTGGAAACAGGTCTCTTTTGACCTACTAATTAGCTACTCAAATTCAATCGAAAAATAATAATCTGCTAGCGCTAGGACTCAGCAACCCTTTTCAGTCGTATCCTTTCCTCTCAGAATTTTACTTTGGATAGTTGGATAGATCTTTCCCACTCAAATTATTAGGCTGACCTTTGCTTTCACCCTTTTCTATATCAAGAACTCTTTATTGAGCCAGAAAAGATTTCTACAAGCTGGACCAGGCCTTTGCCTTGCTTGAACAAAGTCCCCGCTGAACTGGGATACCATGAACTGTGCAGTGTAGTGTTTCTACAGCTGACAAATAGGGTTGTACCAAAGTTATCCGAGCCTCCATAAGTAGTTGGCCAGTGTGATTTTTGGCCAGAATTGAACAAAAGAGGTCAGGGACTGATCATATGGAAGTTGATTGCCCAATCAACTTCATATTGAAGAAGAGAGTAATTTGGACTCCATCTGGCACCTAATTTGGTTGCCCAATCAACTTCCACAACAATTAGAAGGTGAGATGAAAAGCATAACCTTAGAACTTAAGCAGAAAAGATCAATAAGATAAAGATACATGATTAAAGAGCATATAAATACTCACCATCTGGACTCCATATTCTTGCTTGCCCATCATAGGAACCAGTAGCAAGTAATGTACCTTCACCCTGTGTCAAAAAAAAAGATCTTAGAACTGCAGCATTCCTCAAAGTGAACCTTTATGATCAAAGAACAATGAACTGTTCATGATAGAAGAGAAAAAATGAGTGTAACTGCCTGAAGTGAAATGCCAAATAATATTGAGTTCTACAAGAAGTGAATCTCACATTCCAATCTAGAGTGGTGACATCCTTGCTCTTCTCATTAGTTCTGCCCTTAAAATGCTTCAGGACATGTACATTTGGAGGTAAAACCTGCACATCTTTACCGCAAGGACCATCAGGAATTTTCCAAATTCTTGCAGTTGAATCTCCAGACCTACCATTTCAAATAACACTATCATATAAGATGTATAAGACCTTTGTATAACTCAAAAAAAGACCAAACAAAAGAGTTAAGTGACGTCATAAGGTGATATGACGAGATGGTCCATGTATAGTTAATAGTCAGATTTAGTTCAAGCCTAACTCAATATGATGAAAATTGGGTGTACTGTATCCCATTTTCAGTGAAGTGCTCATTCTTGCTACTTGAGCCAATTAATTAAATCTATAATTCTGATTTGAGGCACTTAATTCTTCAATTTTCCAGGATTTTTAACAAGGATAAAATAGTAAATAAAATGTATTAGCTGAGTGGCATTTAACTATTGACTACCTAATACTAATGGTTAGGCACTTAGTATTCTATTTTAAGTAGCTTGCTCCAAAATTTGAGTCCAAATCAAAATTGCCAATTACCAGGGTTTGTCATACGACCTGTACCACCCTCTACCGGGGGATATCATAACCTAACCTCGTATTGGGTGATACGAGGTCTATACCAGGCAATAACAATCAAAATCAAACCATTACCAACCTGTACCGATCATTAACGCTCGGATTTCAATCGTTACCGATCAAGGGCAAAGATCGCCCTATTTCAAATGGTCAAATTGAACATTTGAACCATAGGAAAAGGTTTTTAAACCCTTCCCTCCCCCCTCTTTCAACTCATATCACTCTCTCGATCTCTTCAACTCTCTCGAACTTATTCTCACTCACATCTCTCTCATTTTCACATTTTCATTCTTCTAAACTCAACAAAGCTACAATTTGTGGATTTGATCAAATTTGGAAAGATTAAAAAGGAAGATCCCCCTCGGTTAAAACATGGCGAAAGGAGTTGCACAACATCGAGTCAAACTGCTTGAGGAACTAAAGACACCCAACCGTCACGATCATCCATCCAAAGTGCAAAAGCAAAGGCAAAGGGTAAGGCAGTAGCATCAGTCGCACCATTGGAAATAATCGAGTCGGACGACGAAACACCTTCTCAATCGCATTCAACAACCCGCTCAGTCCAGAGACATGACAATGACGTGGATAACAGTGCCTCAACCGATGATAGTGACGATGTCGAGGAGTCGATGGTTCCATCTACATAATTTGAGTGCGATGCATGGACCGAAGAGTAGCATTTCACACATGCCACCCAAGATTCAGATCATGGAACTCGACGAGGTACTAATCAAGTTTATACACGGAAGGAGAAGAGGAAAGGAATAGATGATTTTGAGCAGATGCAACGAAGTCTACACGACATAGACACAGAGCGAAACTCATCCAATTCATAGTCGTTGTGTGATAGAGAATCTTGTGACCAACAATAGTACGGTGATAGTTCGTCATACTTTTCTGAGCAGTAGTACGGTGATCGATTTTATGATACAGAACAATAAATTAGTGGTGAAAGTAGAAGTTCTAACATTCTCTATGCTCCGCACCAATACTTGCCACATTCGTCCTTGTCTCAGGAGCTACCTTGGACATATGTGATTTACGACAATCAAATTACAACCATCACCACATTGATGAACCAATGACATATGGTGCATCAGTATACTATACCGTGGGATCAATTTCATAATTGGGTGTGACAAACACATCATATTAATATACAGATACATAGGATCGAGGACCCCGATCCACCGCCAGTGGAGTTCATTCGTTCTTTTTACTGGTAGAACAAGGTATATCTATCGATTGATTATATAATTCGTTTGAATCTTAAAGTTTAAGTTGTTTAAAAAATAATCTAACAATTCAAATCATTTCTTTGTAGATAATTCAATATTAACGAAAGGACGATCCGAAATGTACCACAAAGCTACTCCTCAAAAATATATGTATCACTATTCTTTCCTAATTTACATTATTTATACTAAAATTATACTAAATTTATATTTATTTTCAACTTAAAAACCCTAATCTAATTTTTTTTCTATTTTCAGATATTTTTGGAGCTATTTTCGATGATTTTAGGCGTACCGTACTGACGCATGGTCGTTATATCGATATGGATCGAAATTGCAAACCTGTCTAATTAGTTATACAATCGCAGCAAACCAATGGATTAGAAAATGAGTGAGTTACCTAATTACATTTCCCTTTTTTGTTATTTTGAGTCCCAATTAAGGTAGCAACAGAACTGGGTTCTATATGTCACAAGTGGGAGTACTTGATGATAAAACAAAACAGTTCTCCTCTGTTTCTCTACTTTCCTCTCTTGTCCTAGTCACTCTCTAATGTTCATTGCCTCTTTCCCTCCACTGTCTACCTTAAACAGTCACTAATGATGTTGTTTTCTTCTTAATAGCAAGGCTAATTCTTCAGATTTCTTGGACAACAGATCAGAAATGGCAGGTTTAGAGTGCCCTTTATTTTGTTTACATCCAAATCTCAGATCATGTAGATCAGCATCCAAATGTACCTTGGCCATATCAAAATGATTGAATCTGCAGAATGACAAATCATTATATCAATAACTTTTTCCGCATATTGATGGATTTCAGAACCATGGTAATGTAAAATCAGGAGTTTATGTTAGACTTCATAAGCAATTAGCTCTAGTAACAATTCAATTCCAAATAATGACTACTTTCTCTAGACAACACTGGACAAAAAAATAGTTTGCTCTAAGAGATGCATTATGGCAAAAACATAACAATTTAGGGCAAAGAATCATGGCAAGATATTGCGATTAACAAGGAACACCATTTCTGTAGACATCACTGGTTGGACCGATATGTACTGGCCAGTACCGGTGTAAATACACATGGTACACCAATAAGTAATGGTGACTCGAAGATGAAGAAGAAGAAGGCAAAGAGGAAGGGGCAGTGGGGGAAGAGAAGGAAGGGGGAGAAAGAGAAGAGAAAGAAGAGGAGGCAATGGAGGAAGAGAAAGAAAGAAGAGGAGATAGTGGAGGAAGAGGCGGAAGGAGAGGAGGTGGTGGAGGAAGAAGGAGAGGAGGTGATGGAGGAAGGAGGAAGAGGAGAAGGAGAAGAAGAAGAAAAGGAAGCACATCCATTGGTGGTGTACGACAAGTGGCAGGTGGCGACAACAAGCAAAACGCATGAAGAGGGCTCACGACCACAAGCCCTAAAGAGTCTTAATTAATTTTTTTTTAATATATCTTTAATGGGTTGGAGCGGACTAGCCGCAATGAGGGTGATCCGTGTACCAGTTCATGCCCAAACCGGCACATACCCCTCATTTTGTACCAGTCCGGACGAAGAACATCCTATGGGGATTAAGAATATGGGATAGAGATAAAATATTTATCCTAGTATATACCATAATCAAATACAATTTCTAGCTCCATGCAGTCATTATAACCATTACAATGGTGTGACTGAAAATTTTATAGCAAGCTCATCTCTATGAGATAAAGATCAAATCTTTACCCAGACGCTAGGAGAGAACCTGCTGGGCTCCATGCACAAGCAAAGACCTAAAAGAAAATATAAATGGCTCGATTAACAGAGGTTAACATGATAACAAATTAAAAAATACAGAATGCTAATTATATCTATGTGACCAGACCTCAGAACTATGTCCTTCCAAAATGGTCACCTCAGAGCGTGAGATCTCACAAGCCAAAGATTGAGAGCTAGGGGTGATATCCATTTGCTCAGGTCCTACTAGGATAAGAAAGCAAATTAGTTAGTAGTATAAGAAAATGCAAGTCACTGATTTGCCAACAAATATATATACATATCTAAACATGAACACATATAAAATGCTGCCAAAAGACATCCATCAATAACAACCATTACATCCAAAACACAATGTCCCAAATATTTGCCATCAGCTACATGGATTCTTTCCTACTAATGAGCCCTACTTAGGAAATATCATTTGACAAAGTAAGAGTACTTTAAGCTTTTTTTGATTATTTCTAATAATATTTTTATATATCTCCCTCTACCTCGCCTCACACCATTAATCATAAGATTCACCTTGTGTAACTGGAGCATCTAGAAGTCTCCTTTTGGATATTGACCATGTCGATAATATCTTGATTGGTTTTCCCTCATTTTTTTCTTCTATCTAAACTATATCTAATTGTCACCAAATGCAGTACCAAAAAACTATGTGATGCTTTCCATTTTGGCTTTCGGTCATTCAGCTCTATGCGATCCTCTCCGGAATCAGATAACTTGTATATGCCTGTTTTTAGTTATTTTTGTGTACACAACTTGTAAGGGGTGTGAAGTAGTGTTGTCAGCCCCACTTTGCTTTTGGTGGCATTTTTGTTGTGTTTCTGTTTTATAAAACTTGCAAACAATGTAGGCTATGCCGGCATCGCTTGGCATCACAAATCTCAGGAACCATTTTTACAGGGTAATTGTGAGGTACATGAACATCTTACTAAAAAGCAAGGTGAATGAATAAACAAACATTTAATAATATCCAAATGCTAAATAACATGTAAGTTTGGTGCAATACTATGAATACAACTATTTGATTTATGTTGTTCATATGGTCATATGTCAACTCAAAGAAATATCAAATATAGATTACCTCTAGAAACTTCATGCTCATCAAGCTTAGTCTTATCTTTGGACTCCACGTGTTGCTTTTCCTTTTCCTCCTCCTTCTCCTTCTCTCTCTCTTGTTCATTATCCACTTCCATCATTTCTTTTTCCTTCTCTTGAGCTGCATCTCTGTCTTGCCTTTCTCTCACTCTCTCGCTTTCAAATTGTTGGTCTCGATCTTGAGCAATCATGCTATCTTTATTTTTGTCCTTATCACATTCCTTCTGAACTTTCTCTTTCTTCTTTGCTTTTATGATTTGCTGTAGTTCGTTGACATCCTTTGTGATGAGATCCAAAGGTTGTAGAAAAGAGAAGTCATCGTCGGCATCTACATCAGTCTAGCAAATTTCAAGAAGCAGAAAGACTAATGAGAAGATTCTTATGCATATGTATTAAAAAATTAATGATGCAAGATAGAAAAGGGAAAGCAAAAGGCAGATTGTGGCGAAGGAAATATTTACATTATCCAGGTTAGCTTCCAGCTCTATATACTGTAGACCTTTCTGTACAAGTGTAATAAGAGCACCTGGTGGAACTTGATTCCCATCAATGGCACATTTGTTAATCCCAGCCTCATATCCTAAAGCAAATGCTGAATGAGTCAACCCTGGTACAGTTCATACAGACCCATATTAGCAGTTGCATACAAATCAGTCGTTCTTACAAACATGAAGTTTAGAACCCAAAAAGGGCAGCACTCATTAAAGAAGGTAAAATGTGAAACACAACTGCTAATAGGATGTAGACCAAATGAAACTTCCGTTATAAAAAACAAGCAATATAATCAGACACTATATCAACTAAGTTAGACCAGAAGTAAGCATCTCTCATAATGAAAAATGAACTTTCCTATCAGGATATCAATATAACAGGTGTGATTTTCCTGAAAAATTCCGGTCATCAGACGGAATTTTCTCTTAAGATTAGCAGTTAGTTGCCAATGGTGGTAAATACGACATGCTGCTTCCAAGTTATCATGGATGGGAAGAATGGGAGTGGGAATCTGACACAAAACTTGGCTCTCCTGGACGGAAAACCCCAAATGGGCATCTAGGTCACTTCGATTATGAGTTACGCATATATGAAACAGCAAAACAACTGTTTCCATAAGCACGAAAAGATCACGAACCACCATGCCCTAATGGCCAAAATCTACATCGAATAAGAGGTTTCCAAAGCACCAACTTTTTCCGTTTTCCGCACTCAGCGGAAACATGTCCTAGCAAAGAAAACCCACAAAAAAAGGCACCCCGAACTCTGGTAGCACCAATAGGGACAGGAAAAGAAATCAAGAATGGATCCAAGGTAGCAAGGGAAGAGAAACAACGACCAATCCCGGCGAACGAAGAAGACGGAGATCGAGGGGGAAGGGGAAGGAGGGGGTGACCTGATTCCTGGAGGTACCGGAAGACGAGGTAATTGAGCTCGGTGGAGGTGATCGTCGAATGCGTCATGGAAATCTCCCCCGCGCTCGCACGGCCACGGACGGACGACGGAACCTCTTCGGTCGAGAACACGGGCGTTGGGGTTTATTTACTGCGGCCACGGCGTGACTCGGGTTCGGGGTCGCTCCTTTTATATTTACCGGGTTCAAGGCAGTAAGTAATCGGGCTGAAACCCGAATCCGTAATCGGGAAAACCGGATGGTCAGATGGTCATATATATATCTTTAGATGGTCGGTGATACGTTACATTTTTCTGCTGAGTTAAAATGTTGTTTGTTTGGTGTCGTTGATCGAAAAGCCAACACGGCCTATTTGTTTTGAGCAGCATCATCACTATGTGATGGGTCTTGTAGGCTAAGTTCGTGATGTCGGGATGTTGGTGAACGAGTTATCCCGAGCGAACGAGGGTTTCCAGGCCAGGATCGTCAAGTTAGAGAAGAGAATTCCCTCGATGACTGATGATACCATGGTCGCTAAGACGATCGGTCTACTAGGGCAGGCCTGACAGTAGCGGGAAGATGTTGAATAGTTTTTCTTGAAGAGTTCTAGTTTCTCTGGAAGAGTTCCTACGATAGAGATTAGTGGATGCCCATGATAGGGGAGACCAATTGGAAGACAATACGGAGATGTGATTTGACGAGTTGATGGCCATTAGGATGGAGGCCTAGGACATTAAAGAGCTCTTGGAGAAGAAGTGATGACAAGCTCACAATTTAGAGAGGGGGGCAATTACAACATATAAGGAGTTAGAGGGGTTCCAATGAGGCCTGTTGAGATCGGGAAGGGAGTTGTATCGATATGGGTACCTCGTTGCTTTGGGGTGTTTCAAGATCAAGTACCAGGGAATGAGTGTCGAGGGGATCTTTTAACTCTGCGGCTCAAAAATTCCGATGTCCCCAAATCGCAAGCCCCTTTCAACAACAGCCCTAACCCATCCTCCTCTTTTGATTGAATGCTTTGGTCTCTTCTCTCATTTTCTTTTCCTTTTTTTTATCCCTTATGAAGGGTTTCAGTTTGTGTCTTTTGATCGTGAGCCCTCGATTGTAAGCGCCACACTAGTGTAATCCTCTCGCTTTTAATAAAATTTTCTTTCATGTGTCGTTCTATTGTGGCTTTTTGGTTGAGGTGATGCTTTAAGGAGAGAATCCTTTTTATTAATATGTTGTGCTCAAGGTAGAGCTTTGTCTTCCATAATCTTGAGGTGATGAGTTCCCTCTTGAGTGTGGCCTCGTCGAAGAGTTCTTTTTTTTAGAGTTGGAAGAGCAGCCTTGGGTGGAAGGCCCTGCCCGAGCTAACTTTGGGAGTGGCTTTGTGCTTAGTTATGGTACCTTGAGTCAGTGTTATCTCCTCTCAAAGTGATCCTGGAGTTTACACTGAGGTGGAGACACCTTCCTACTGAAGAGGTGGAGGGAAGGTGTCCTTCTTATTTGAAGGAGTTGAGTTAAGGTGTCCTTCTTATTTGCTGGGGTGCTTGTTGAGAGGAGTCGTAAATGGACGTTCTCGCGACATTTGAGTCCTCGTTCTAACACCAATCTAATAGGTCATATATTATCTTGAGTCAAAATGTTGTTGCATTGGTGTCGTTGACTAGGGATCCAACACAATCTGGTCTAGTTCCGAAAGTGAAAATTCGTCCGAGAGGCCTCATTAGGGCGAGGGTGAGACCGATCGTAGCGGGGAGCTAAGATAGCAAGTGGACTCCTGATATATTGCTAATTCATGGTGACAATCTTATGATCACCTCGAGGTGTGGCTTGCCTATTGAAGGGAGCTTGGGATCATCCTGAGATGCTCTTTAGACACATTAGAGTCTTACACAAGCGATCCGAGGGGAGGGGGGCTTCTCGCCCAAACCCCTCCGACACTCAAGTTAATATCTGAAATATCCAAATATGAATTTAAGTATTTCAAAGGGAGTGAGTAGTTTACGATTATCTTCCTTGTTATAAAATAAGAAAAAAAAATTTTATAATTGTCTTCCTTGTCATAATATAAGAAAACTTTAAAAAAGATGACTACATGTCAATAAATACCCTATCAATCGATGATTCTTCGTATTCGTCGTCGAAAAGAGTTAGAGTTTGATCATTCTTTTATTGTTGGTAAGGGAATTTATATATCTATTTAAAAGCTTAACGATTAATAAATAATTCATTCCTCCAAAATCAATCAATTTTAAATTTAAGTCTAATAAAAATTAAAAATGACGTACATTATGTGCAAGACTTCAGCCAATGCCATAATGTCAATATAATTAATTTCAACCTAATAGAGAAGTGGTCATATTTTTAAAAAAATTATCATTTTTTATTTAAGTTTAGGAAATTAAAAAAAAAGGCATACAATATGTGCAAAACTTTCACCAATACCAAAAGTGTCATTGTATAATTAATTTCAATCTAATTGGAAAATTATTTCCGTAACTCAATGAAGAATCAAACAATCAATAAAAATATAAAAGACGTATTTAATATTTAACAATTTTCAACTATTGACTTCAGCTTATTTGGATGAATACACAACAGTATCATCATGCAAAGGGATTTAAATAGTTAAAGGGGTTTAAATGTTAATATCAAAATATGAGGATGACTGCTCTAAAATTTGATAGTGATCCAACAAATTAGCTAAGTGGCACAACACATCAAACTCTCACATCATTATTCTTTCTGTTTTTTAATGCTACCTTGATATTATCAGAGGAGTTTTTATTTATCAAGCACACACATGCTAATTTTATTGAACCAATAAAACAAGTTCCTTTTTTTTTTAAATGTAACCTACCATTTACAAGTAAAGCAACTCTATCATAGAACTAACACTCACCCTCTTTTCTTATCTATGATGCTAACATAAAAATGTTCTAATCATGAACATATTAAAGATCAGACATGGCAAGAAATCACAACAAACTCATGATTATACAAAAATGACAATGCAAGGGTAGCCACACCACCACCCAGATAGAACAAAAGCAACCTTCTGAAATCATGATATCTGTATAAAACAAGATTCTGAATTATAAAACAAAAGCATGTGCTTGGTAAAATCTCTGCACAATCCTGTGATTTAATTACTCAAAGCGCAATAACTTCTAACATTGTCCATTTCCTAGAATTTTATAAGCCTTTACATAATAGTGAGCCTGTAGACATTGAAGCATTTGAAGTATATCATTACAAGAGGAGGTGCAGTCCTAAACAGTGAATGATGCAATAGTGCAGGAAAAGAAAAGCATAATAGGATGATGGACGTGCACAGTACCACGGTGGCAAATCCAGAAATTGTCCTAAAATGAAGTTTCTTTTCTTTTTTACTGGTAGAGAAACATTGTATAGGTAGCAAACTTCAGAGCTGCTTCTCGGATACATTGAAATTCCCACCATCATGTTCTGATAAGGAACTGCAGTGAGAAAGATTTCATGAGACAGGCACAAGAATGATGTACAACAAATTCTACCGTCGGCAAAGTTTATGACATTCATGCTTCTGTCCGAGTTCACCATAGTACACATCATCCATAAGGAACAGGTAGCAACGGAAGTTATTGTAGCACATATGCAAACAACCATTGAATGATAACCATTATCTCTAGTAATATATTCGACTAGGCCCGTTTATGGGGAGTTTAAGCATGGGTCTGGAAGACAAAACAACATTAAAGTCCACCAAAAGTATATTTGACAATGGTCCCTCACATGTTAAAGTCAAGTAGGAGAGGATGGAAGTAGAAGTTACTAAGTTAATGATAAAAGAATGGTAGACGAAGAATTGTATATGTTGGTAGGTTAAAGAGTCCCACTTACAGGGGCTGTGGATGGCCAAGGAGTGGCTGACTATCTATTTCCAAAAGGATTGACAATATTAAACAGTGGAAGGAGGTTCCTTCTTTCCAGTGGACATCCTACATTCTACAAAAAAAAAAGGGAATCTACTTGAAAGAAAGGATCGCTGCTTAGGAAGCTGACCTAAGATGGAAGGAAACGGTTCCTATGCTATCCCATATTCTCCCATGGGTTTGTCAGCTCACAAATCAGCCACCATACTTTGATGTCCCTCTGCATCAAGTTTGAATTGAGACTCAAAGACCTTGATGGTACTCATTCCTAAAAAGTAGGGTGGTTCAAGAGAGACCCCAAATTGGATAATCCTCATTCTCACAAATGATGGTCTGCCCTAGCAAAAAGCACCTCCACTTCGGTGGGCAAGTTGCATTCCATAAGGACATCAGAAGTTGATGAATTTGGTCTCTATCTTCTCATCCAAAATGGCTCAAAAGGAGTGAGACTCGAACACAGACGACAATAATCAGCCATGACCTCAAACTGACCGCTGTAAGGTTAACTTTTCAAAGCTTAAGGCTATTTGATAGCTTTTTTAGGGGTAGACCACTAATGAAGCACAAAAACACAAATTTCCTCCCATCAATCAAAGAGAGTGAATTTAGGAAAAATATAATCCATCTCTATCGTCTCATCCAAAATGACTCGAAAGGAGCGAGACTCAATCCGATAGGACAATAATCAACAACCACCTCAAACTGACCGCTGCAAGGTTAACTTGTCAAAGCTTAAGGCTATCTGATCGCCTTTTAAGGGGGAGACCACTAATGAAGCACAAAAACACAAATGTCCTCCCATCAATCAAAGAGAGTGAATTTAAGAAAAACAGAATCCATCTAGCAAATAGTCTCCCTGAAACCACCAAACAAACCAGTATCCTTTGGAAGAATGAAGGCAAATAGAGGTTTCAATTTGCCAGATAACCCACTTGAATTGCATTACCTTAAAAAAAGAAGAGATCCAAAATCCAAAAGAGAGGAAGAGAGTGACAAAGGTAGAAAGAGAGTGACTAAGTGAGTGTGAGACAAGGGAAGTGGACACAGCCAAGAGTGGGTTAAATAATCCCTAAATGTGGGCCAACTGTCAAATTTGGGTCAAGCACCTTGTTACAGTCGAAATTGTACTCATTGGTACCAATCGGTAACATTTGGCCATACCACACTGTACTTGTGTAATGCCTGGTATGCTTTAAACCAGGCAAATTTCAGCCGAAATAGCATGGTCCATGAACCAGGAAGCAGTCAGACCACTAAATGCCGGTTGTACCATACCGTTTCAACCGAAATTGCAGTCTGATCGACCATGCTAATTGAGGAGTTGTTGAGACAAGCCCAACCATAAGAATGCATCACATCAAAAGTTGCATTGAAAAGAAATTGTAAGTGATATAAAGTTGACCATTCACAAAAGAAAGCACATGATTCAACAAAGAAATAAATTGGGAAAGTTGCCATCATCTAACTTCATCATCCAGAATTCGACAAGAGTCCTAGCTTTCAGGGTAGCATATTTGATGTAATTATGCTGAAAATGTTCTCACATAGGACCAGGAGAAGAAAAATATCGGCAGTCCATATAATGATTCCATCAAGTTATTGGCATATTCCAATCAACCTCCTGAAATGATGGATCTGAGTAAAACTTAAAAAATCAATTGAATGGAAAAATGATGAACATAAAGCTACCTAATAAGAGAAAAAGGAATCATATGACATAAAGATGAAGAAAACAAGAGAAGGGGGGAAGGAGATAGAAAGAGGGGAGAGAGAGAGAAAGATGGACATGGAAGGCTTGCAACCACTAAGAATTCCCTCATAATTTTTCGGAAAAATTGTAGAAGTCCTCCTTTTGAGGAAAGGGATCAAGGAAACATGCATCATAATGAATTAAATTTGTTAGCAAGTATTGTACCCTATCAAATGTAAGTATCTTTTTCCCCACAAATAGACCTCCTCTTCAAGTATCAGTCTATATGATCTTCATATCAGATCTAATCACTGACTCCATATTATCATAATGCCTAAACCATTTGTTTGCTTTTACTTTTTTATTTTTTTCTCTTAGGAAGCAGTGCATCATTGGACACCACCCTCAAACCTAATATTCTCTGATGCTCTTAAAAGACAGCAAGCAACTTCAACATGGACAGGCTGTGGATTTTCAAAAACGGATTTACTTATACAACCTATTGCTGATGGATATTTCATTAAAAATGGGATTTTTTTTTTTTTTTAAAAAGCATTCCGGTTATGCTTATGGAAAAAAAATTTCTGAAGCAACATTATGTCATTAAGAACATAAAATGGATTACCTGGGAATCTTCAGCCTTTGGGTTTTATTTTTGACTATAGGGAGATTTTGACTGATAAGATTTGGATCCGCATATGCTGCAGAACCAGAAGGAAAGCCTTGCTGCATAATTTAAAGCAACATAAAAATATTAGTAAGGTACATGTCTTCTTGTATTAATTAGGCAACTAAAAAGCAAAATTTAACAGGCTTCCAATCAGATAAGTATGCAATAGAACATGTATGTTAGTTTTAGAATAGTATGTAATCTGAATATGTCCAGATAAAAGGTAACCTTTTAGTAAGTCTACAAAGAAGAGATTGGGCTCATAAGCTTAAATATACAACAAAAAGTTCGAAGGCAAAAAGAACTGTTTGGTTATGCAGCAACGTCTAGTGAAAAGAAAAGAAAACCTTCCAATTCCATTTTGCAGCATTTAAGTACCCTGCCAACTAGATTATCTTACACTAGCTAGACAGATATTTGCGTGCAAAAATTGTCTTTAATGAGAATGCACAAGCTTACGACAGATAAACTTTCAATAGTTGCTTCTCTCCAGCAGTTCTCTCGAATGATGATAGGCTTCACTTTGTCATCGCTAGCAAAAGAACAATAAACTCGAGTATCCCTTAGTCTCATTAATACTCCATCAACTCTAAGCTGCAATGAAGATTGCTTTAGTAGCCGGAAGAAAAACCAAAATTTGGAAAAACAAGGTCCTAAAGTATCATTCATAAATACCAAAATGGACAACTAAAGTTTTCTCAAACTAAGGTTAACATGAAAATCTTCCTTAGATTTTCAGGTAGATATTTCACAAGAGCACTGCTTATGGGAGGATATGAAAGGAGGCTCATAGGCACTTACCCGTTCAATTTACTATCATATAATTCTTTCTAGCAAGAAATATCATATGGTCTTTAACAGAAACAATAGTCGGGGGGCATTGTTGCTTACTAAAATAAATATGCAAGCTTCAAAATGGGTGATATAATAACATTGTCTTGTGATCATTTACGAACACATCTATTCTTTACATTTGAAAAATTAACTTGACCAGATGCTCTGAAATGTAAGGATATAAAATATTTATTCCATAGGATACATTAAAGGAAATATTTCAGGGCATCTAAAATATGTGAAAGGTAAATAAATTCGTAAACTTACCCAGTAACGCAGAAGAAGAAACCAGCAACTAGGCATGACTCTCTACAAGTATGGGGAAAAATATTATATAAAAAGTGATATTCCAGTGTGCGTAAAACAAGGCCATTCACAAAATCTGATGACCAAAAGAATAGCCTTTACCACTTTTACAGTTAAGAGTGATACTCCATTATCAGCCAACTCATCCTCATAGAGAACTACCTAGAGAAGTTACAAATCAATTGTTAAAAAATCAGCACTATCCTCAAAAGGTAACATATATTTTCATATTCACCATATTTTAGTTACCAACCTCATCATAGAACAGGATTGGTTCTTTCATTGACAATACAGCCAGATCAATTCGCTCGTCACAGTCCTCCCAGTGAAGACTGCAGCAACCATCTTCTAGAATTGTCTGAGTTACAATATAAATACAATGAGGATGTTTTTTTTGTGTATTTGCAAACTTGTGGACCTTAAAATCCACAAAATCCCAAAAGAAATGCTACTATATATCCATATAGGAACTAATGCTTATACCTCCCTCAGTCAAAAGATAAGGTTAGATGCATACAAAAGAAATGTCAGAAGAAAATGGTCCTCAAGTAGCACTAGAATGACTATAAGTTTCAACTGAAAGCATTACATAAGGTCTCTAATTGAACTATAGAATAGATTTCCTTAATGATGAGAAAAAATAATTATTCTTTTACTCCAATTAAAAGAACTTGATGGACTAGGCTAAAGGGTTTCAACATAGAATAGGTTCCAGAAAATGAGACTTTTTTCAATTTTCTTTGGGTCAAAATATGATTGAAGGTTTACAGAAATGTATCAATAGAGGTCTTGACAGAAGGCGTACCACGAACCTCATAATGATATCATATGCCAGATAATCCTTAACTAAAAAGAACTTATTAATAGATGACAATTTTCTACAGATTAATTGCAAGATTATGGACCTTGAATCACTGTGATATTCCGGATCCATACAACTCTAAGAGGGGACCAATATAGTAACCAAGATTTGATTCCTTACTTGAATATCAGTTCCAAACAATGTACACGTAAAGGTCTTGACAGAAGGCGTACTACGAACCTCATAATAATATCATATGCCAGATACTCCTTAAATAAAAAGAACTTATTAATAGATGACAATTTTCTACAGATTAATTGCAAGATTATGGACCTTGAATCACTGTGATATTCTGGATACATACAACTCTAAGAGGGGACCAATAAAGTAACCAAGATTTGATTCCTTACTTGAAAATCAGTTCCAAACAATGCTTATTCATGTGAGTCACATAAGCACCATCTCGGTATATTGTTTGATGGACAACTTTTCATTAGTAACAGGTGTAAACTTTAATGAGCAGCAATTCTTCGAAGTACACTTGGGCCTTGAGTTGAGTTGACTAAGGAACGTCCTACACCTACCAAACCTAACACATTATTATCATGTCCCGAAAGCTCATCTTGCATTTAACCAAGATGACAAGCAATGGAGTCAGTCAAAAGATTATGAGATATTGTTGAAGACTGAAGGGCTTAGGCCCTAAGAAAGCTAATATCCAGTTGAACCTTGCCAATGTTAAGATGATCTATGTTTGCAAAACTAAAGAACATTTGAAACTATGAAGTCTACTTTAGAACTCTTTGCTCATAGTGTTCTCTTTTCCGATACCTTCAGTCCCTTTGTTTCAAAATTAAATTAAACAATACCAAACTAGTTTCGTGTTAACAGCTATTCCTTGTGTTACCACTTACTAGTTTCATGTTAATCGCTACGAATTGGGTTACCACTTTAAAGCCATCTCAAAATCATCCCAGACCAGTTTATACTCTAGTTAAATTTTAGAGACCCATATGAAACTCAAATGTAAAATCCTAAAAGATCTATTCATCACTACTTGTCATTCATGTAAAATCCTAAAACGCAAATGTATCAAAGTTGGAACATCACTACATGTTACTCATGAGTATATAGATTAAAATATATATATACAAAAGTCTCATCTTACCAATTAACTTCCTAGAAGTCCAAAATCTTGATACTAATCAAGTAGAAAGTGGTAACAAACATGAAATATATCCCTGTCCAAGACCAACCATGGAAGAATCTCCAGAATCACAGAAGAAGACACACCAACTTAGCTTGTTAATAGAAGCAACTTCACAAGAAAAAACTCAATGGCCAGAAGCATAATCCAACATTCTGGTAAAATTCTTAAAGCAAAAATAACCAAACCTTTTCTAATTCTGATTCTGATGTTTCACTGCCACAATATGGTGTTGTAAATGTGTAATCATAATCGAGAATCACTTGCTGTGAAGGTTTGCTGAGACCAAAGACCATAAGTAAGATTGATATCCAATATTTTACCATGAACATATATCAGGTAGAGATATACAATTTGCAAATTACATCAAGCCTTTTCTCCTAATTGGCAAATAGATTGACAAATGCTTCAGCGATTACATAAAACACCATTTGACACTATAAATGCCACACGATACGAAAATATCAAAAGAAAAAGAATATCTCCAGAATTAAAGATTTTAGCATCAAAACCTTTATAGATCGACAAAATGTTTTCTGAACATTGACAATGACATTTACTATTGAAGCAACAGTTGCATGAAGATAATGATGCCTTCTAATATAAAAAATTCATAATAAACCTGAAATTTTGCAGCCTGTCCAAGTGAAGTATTGAAGTAAACTGACCTTCTGAACTTCCATTTTGCAGCAGCAGGGACCTCAACCGGTGGCAGTGCTTCTTGCATCCAACCCATTAGAGCGTCAAATGCATTGAAGTGCAATTTAATACCAGTTCCCACATGTAAAAGAAATAAAGAACTATCTCCAAACACCATTTCAGGCAAGTGCGATGTTCCTAGCTTTTCTTCCAGCCTGAAGCAAAATTTAGCAGCAAAAGTTCAATCGTAAGTACACAATAGAAATTATCGATATCTCAAAAATGTATCTGAAGGTCATTATCCTGAAGTTACCAAACCACTATGAACTTTAGCAAAAAAAATTAACAAATTATTAACCCTTGAAAAGCTATTTCTTTTACTTTCATATTTTCTTTCTTTCAATAATGTTGATGAGAGGAGACATCCCACCAACTTACTGCCTGACAACAAGCTTGCCCATGTTTGAAAAGAATTATAGGATATAATGACAAAGAAAGGCAGCATGGAAACCATAGAATTCATGGCTGTGATAGCCTAGATAACAAAGGGTTAAATCAGTATATATAAATAGATAATTCAATTACTGAAAATTTATGCTTCAGAATATTGGTCCAAATGATGAAATTCATTGCATGCAAGTTAGGCATATCATCAGACCACCTAGGTTGCAATAAAATTGTATTAAGATTATGTGAACTAAGGTTTTTGATGGCAGTATTGGTAGTCCGGTAGTAGCTGTTCTAGAATCTTATCAAATTGGAAGGTACCAATTTGTCCAATATGCCTTCATGCACAACTAAAAATTGTTTAGTATGTCAGTTATAACCATTACATTCGGTGCACCAGTGTCTTGATACAATATGGCTGATAAGACTGATATATTATAGTACTTGGAAACCATGCTGTGAAAATTTCCATTTGAATTGGCATAAACCATGATCAGAGTACCTTGTGATCACAATGATGAGTGCTCACTCAAGTTAGTTCCACATGAAAACACAAAAGTACAGCAACAACAACAAATCCATAATATCCCAACTGACTACGGTCGGCTACATGAATCTTTTGTCGTCATTGAACATGATTTATGTTCATGAGATCTAACATAAGCTGGATATAACTTATCAACAACCTGATGCAACTCCTGAAACATGACCAACAATCAAATATCGATCCTAAGATCACAAGCTAATTTTCTAGACACACATTTTACTGAACCTTGGTGCTGTATAATGAAGTTACTACTTATTGACCTAGGTGACCACGGTTCCAAGTCATAGAAACAACCTCATTGCTTGCAAGGATAAGACCAGATACATCCCCAAAACCCTGCATTAGCAGGGAGTCTGGCACCAACCTACCTTTTTTATCCTTAATAAACACCAATACATATTTTCTAAGATTCCATTGCATAATACCTACCAATTTTCACTTCTTCCGTACGTATATTAGCTAAAACATTATCAGCTGAAATTACACCACTAAGCTTCCTCAGGCAGTAGCCAACATTCTGAAAAATCAAATGCATCATATTCTAAACGCAGCACTTTAACCGGTATAATTAGATATTAAGAGAAGACTCTTCGAGTTGTTCTTCATAAATCCAAGTAGATCATAGCCCAAGTTCATCCTTCACCGTATCTTCTTCCAGAGACCGCGTGTTCTTGTCTAATTTCTCGGTGTTCCTAAACATTTCGAACCATTACATGTACCTTTGTTCCCTCACAAGTAATCAAGAGTTACACATGTTTACATCATACCAAAGAGAAACCAGAATACATGAGTTGCAAGAACATGAACAATTCAGACTCGTACGAGGGTTCAGTGTGAGCGATCGACGTACTCTTGGCGGGCGAGCGAGCCGAGGATGGGGCGCTTGATGGACTCGATGTGCCAACCCTTGAGCCGCAGCCCGCGCCGCCCGTCAGAAAGCGGCTCCGCCCCCGCCGCCTTCAGATCGCTGTCCGAAGCGCCGTCCCAGTCCGCCATGTCGCCGCTCTCCCCCGACACCGCGACCACCGATCGATCAAACCTCGTAACCCTTTTCCCCCTTTATTCCTTTTTCGTTTTCCTTTTATCGAGCCCATAAACTCGAACCCAACCGTCAGCCATTTTTATGGCACGTGCATTGCGCGTGCAGTTTTTGGCCGTTGAAGCCACCTCGCCCTCTTTTATGTGTCATATATATATATATATATATATATATATATATATATATATATATATATATTATCACCTATTTTAGTAATTTATGTTGTGGCCCAAGAACCGATACAACTTGATCCCGATTGTGTAAGGTCGTTCACGTGATCGATTTGGGGGTTGAATAGAGAGGGAACGACAGATTGGGGAATTCATACACCAATCTCATAGCTTGGGGTTGATCGTATCTCATAGCCAACCGAAAATGGAGCTGAAGTTACCTTCGACGTCGAATTCATACACAATAAGTCGATGCCGAGAAGGAGAATTCTTGACTCGGTCCCTCCGAAGTTTAAGTTAGTTTTTTAGGAAGTGATTGATATCCCCTAGTGTATGCGTGAGAGTAATGTTGTATACCTCTCATTGAAAGTTAATCGTATGCGATCGTCGACATTCCGAGCAATCGGGTCATTTGCTTCGGATGGCATGGGCTGATTGTTGTGGTTTCACACCACTTGATTTTGGGTGATGCTTCATATGGTTCGGAGCTGCACGATTATTGTTGTTTTCAAGTTTATTATATCGTTTCGAGATTCCATCGGTTGTCCTACTTTTATATACGTGCGTTATATCAATTCGAATGTGCTACATTAGTTTCAAGGTAGTTATCGACTGTCATCATGCGGGTGATATCAAAATATCCCCTATCATCATCTATTGTTTTAATGAAATAGATTTGATAAATCTTCCTTTTTTTTTCTCCAACAATAATTACTCTCTTATTTAAGTGAGATGGATTCAATATATTCAGATATAAGAAAATTGGAGGAAGTGATAGGAATGATTAGATGGACATCTAAAGATCTTTTGACCTAAAGCCATCATGCATTTAGGTGCACTATATATTAGGCTATCCACATATTATTAATAAATTATTTCATATTAACAATATCATAATCCTGATGGGATAATTAATTTAATAACTTTATTTAATCTAAATCATTATTCTAAAATATTTAAACTTAAATTAATAATAAATACATTAATTAATTTCAGTCTTTGCCTATTTTCAATATGAGATTAAATGGAGATGTTGCTAGAAAATATAATATCACTAGAAACAAAACTCTAAAATACTTTTGTTCTAAAAAAGAAGACAAAAAGTATATGTATTTTTCATTTGAAAATTAATAATAGTAACCAATAGACATCATAATACAAGAATTAGAGAGAATACAAGAAGAATCTTCTAAATAAATGGACCACTTTAATTAGGTCAACTTGACCCATCTCTCTCGGTTTTCGAATGAAAAAAAATGATTTTTTTATAAAAAAAGATAAATAATAAAGGTATGTGATAAATCATCAAAATTCATAATATTTAAAATATATAGAATAATATTTCGAGTCTATAGACCAATATTTTATGTGTATTTATTGAGTGAGGTTGAATATTTTTTTTCAAGTTTCACTATCCTAAGAATTATTCTCTTTTCTAAATAGTAGGATTGAATATATTCACTACCCCAAAATCAACATTTAAGGTCCAAAATAAATCACCTGCATGAAAGAACACCATGGGAAACCAAGAAATTGCATGAACATTATAAGTATGTTAAGCTCATGAGAAACTACAATGATTTTTCTATTGTCCAAAGGAAGTCACAAAGTTCATCATCAAAATGATTATTTTGTCCCAATTCCAAACATGATTTTGCTATCAAACTCTGTTCTAGTCATCTTGATTGTTGAATCTTGCATTTAACAAGGAAGCTTTTTGCACCCACAAAATTCAAAAAAAAAAAAAGAATACTTGATAATTCAAATCATCTTCTATCCCACCACCTACCACATTAACACCATAATGATCACATTTTATGCTGTGTAAGCTCCTTTTGTGAGAATGTGAAGCATTTGGTTCAGATAAAGTCAGCTTTAGAAAAGTTTTGAATTTTAAATTCAATTTAAGAATTGAAAGGTGGTGATATAAGTAAGCCTCATGAAAAATTCCATGAAAAGGAACTTCAATTCTCCTTTTTAGCTACCTTCAGTCAGTTCAACAGAGAAAGGCCAAATCTTAAATCTTATATTATAAATTTGGAACACATGTAGTCATCATCACCATACACTCACAGACTTGGACCAGCTAATATATAATTACATGGATGTGCTGTTGGCCAACATTAGGATACTTTGAACACACAACAGGAATATATGCATACTCTGCTTGAAAAGTTCCTCAGCCCAGCAATAGTCATTATGAAGTCTGAAGGGGCACAATAAAGTTCATGCTACTGACTAAAGTCTGTACTGTCTCCATCATTATCCTGGAGAAGAACCCAGCTTTACTTGAGCAAGCATTTTCTTCTTTTATGAATCTTTCATAGTATATACATATTTAGCTGAAGTTATATATACCCAAAAAAATTATGCTACATTTTCCAACCATGTGAGCACATTAAATTACAAGTCTATGTGACAAATCAAGCTTTATCCAATACATGTTTTAAATCATTTTTTGTCATAATATAATTTATACATTTCTTACCAACCATTACCTTTTTTTTGGCTCTTCCCAATTTCTGGTTGTTCCACCCAACTTAAATTAGCAGCAATGACAATAATAATAGGAATAATCGAAGCATCAGAAGCAGCAACAAACAACAACAATTAGAAAGCAACAAGTAACAAGAATAAAAAGCAGAAACACATTCTACCTTGGCTTGTTTTAAGAAACAACTCGCTCCGCCAGCCAGCGTCCATCAGAGCCGTCCATCTTCGGAGGCAGCCGTTCTTATCGCGAACTTTTAAGTCCACGTGAACGACAGCGGGCTCGCGACCACGTGCTTGCCGTCGGACCACTCGAGGCGGCCGAAGGCGGCCGTGCCGGACGGCTGCGACGCCGCGGAGAAGGCCACCGTGTAGCTCTTCTTCTCCCCCGCTGCCGCGAAGCTTAGCTCCGATGGATCCACTGTCACCTTTGCCTCCTGCGGCGCCGACACCGTCGCCTTGTATGTGCCCGGCGCCCCGACGTTGGTCAGCGTCCTGGTGTGCTTCACCGTCGTCGCGGCCGAACCTCCGCCGCCCGCGCCGCTCGCCGTCGCGAACGCCACCGCGAAGGAGGGGTAGTTGAGGTCCGACACCGCGTAGGCCTTCTTGTTGTCGCAGTTGAAGTTGGATCGCCTGGAGACGCTCGCGATCTGGAGGGTCGTGTAGTTCAGGGCGCAGAGGAAGTCGAGGTAGTCGTCAACGGTGAGGTCGTAGACGAGGCCGGGGTCCAGAGCCTTGGGTGGATCCACGTGGCCGGCGCCGAAGTCGAAGGGCGTGGCCGGCCGGCCGGTGGCCACGTCGAGGATGCCGCCGCCGCCAGGGTAATCAGCGTAGGCGGTGGTCATGAGGGCAGACTTGATGGCGCCGGGGCTCCAGTCCGGGTGCGCCCCCCTGAGGAACGCCGCCAGGCCGCTTACATGGGGGCACGACATGGAGGTGCCGGAGATGATGTTGAACTCCGTCCGCCGCGGGTCCGCCGCCTGCCCTGTGGGCCCAACTGACCCCGACCAGGCGGCGAGGATGTTCACCCCTGGGGCGACGAGATCCGGCTTCAGGATGTCCGGCGTGACGGCGTTCGGACCGCGGGAGGAGAACGCCGCCACCACTGGTGACGGCATGACCCCGACCTTCGTTCCACCGAAGGCGACTGTCGCCTTGGGGTTCGGATCGGAGAAAAGGTAGGACTTGATGGCGTCCCCTGCCTTTTCCCCGACAGCGGTGGCCGGGAGGAGGTGGGCGTCTGCGACGAGCTCCTCCCCGTTAGCAGCGGTGTTGGCTAGGATCATGCCTGCCCCCCCAGCGTCGCGCACGACGAAGCCTTTCTGAACGCGGGCGTTGATGCCGCGATCGCAAAGGACGATCTTTCCAGATACCTTGTCCGGCAAGAGGGTCCCCACCATGCAGAGGTTTCCGTTGGTGGCGTTGGTGGCGTTACCAGCGTAGATCAAGGGGAGCGAGGAGGAAGGGAGGGGCTTTCCGCTGTAGAGCGAGACGCCGGTGTAGTTTTTGCCGTCGCCGAGCACGACGTAGGCCGGGAAGTCGCGGTCGATCGTGCCGGCCCCGACGGTGGTGATCCACGGCGCGACGTTGGAGAGGGTGGACGTCCCTGGCCCGGCATTGCCCGCGGAGCAGGACACCACAACCCCCTTCGCCATGGCGTTGAAGGCCCCGATCGCGACGCTATCGCGGTAGTAGTCTGACATCCCACCGCCCAGGGACAGGGACAGGACGCCGCAGCCGTCCTCGATGGCCTTGTCCATGGCGGCGAGGATGTCGGAGCTGAAGCAACCGCCAAGCCAGCAGACCTTGTACACGGCGACGCGCGCGCGGGTGGACATGCCGCGGGCGGTGCCCGCAGCGTAGCCGAGAAGGTTGGCGTCTGGCACAACAGAGCCGGCGGCGGTGGAGGAGGTGTGAGTGCCGTGGCCATCGTTATCTCGGGGAGACCTCGACTCCTTGGTCTCATCGATAGGGCCCATGCTCGCCTCGTACCCCTTGGAGAAGAACCGCGCGCCGACCAGCTTCCGGTTGCAGGCGTCCGCGGCCTTGAAGTCCTTCCCCTCCTCGCACACGCCCTTCCAGCTCGCGGGGACGGGCCCGAGCCCAGCGTCGTCGTAGCTCTTGCGCTCGGGCCACACGCCTGTGTCGAGCACCCCGACGACGACGTCGCTCTCAGTGTTCGACTGGGGGATGAGCCCCTCGCTGCGGTCGAGGCCGAGGAACTCCGGTGTGCGCGTCGTATGGAGCTCGTAGCGCTCCTCGAGGACCACGCCCAGCACGCCAGGACGGTGCTCCAGGGCGCGGGCCTCCGCCGGGGAGAGCCGCGCGGAGAAGCCGTGGGCAGCGGTGTCATAGGCGTAGATGATCTCGGCCGCGTCGGAGACGGATCGCAGGGAGGCGTCGTACCAGTGACGGTGCTCCGCGAACGCGGGCGGCATCTGCGACTTGGCCATATGAACTATGTAAGTCCGCTTCTTGGCCACCGCCGCCACCACCGCAGTGCTGCTGCAGCAGAGCATCAGCAGCAGTAGCAGCAGCAACCTCAACGGCTCCATGGCTCCTCTCATCACCTCCACAACCTATTCCCCTGAGCTTAACCTTCTTTTAAGCAGGCACACACTCTTCCGAGAGTGCGATGCTTTCTGTGGTGGGCAAGAAAGGAGAACCAATGATTGCTGCTACGTTTTGGTTAAAGCACTGGTTGCTTACACAGAACAACAAAAGAATACACAGCAGACAAGAAAGGGAGAAAGAAAGAGAGCAGAGACGCTAAGCGGTGGTGGTGATGAAGTAGCAACCACAAGGAAGAGGAGAAAGCAGACAAGAGGAAAGCTTATAGATTACACGATGTAGAGGAGGACACAGGAAGAGAGAGGCAGGCGGTCACATGTGTTTCGTCGTCTGTTGTGCTGCTTGCTTTATTTATCTGACGAATTCCCATAAATATCTCTAAATTTCATTTTTTTTTTCGGATAACGTCTCAAAATTCGAAAATTTCTCAAAAATCTCTCATAATTTTATCTTTATTATTAAAAAAAATCTATCTCAACCCTAACTATGCCTCTATCTCACTTTCGGCGTAGTCGCCCATCCTCACCTTCCTCAACCCTCTTGGTTTTCACCATCGTTAATCGTCGATAGTCGTGAGGACGAGTCGCACCTCCTCCTTCTTTGTTTGTGATCACAATAACAAAAAAAAAAAAGGGAGTGAGAAGGTGTCCCTCATCGTTATCATTAATCACGAAGGTGTCGCGTAGCGTCATCTATACCTTTGCCCATACGAGCACGATAAGAGTCATTATTAACTATCAATTTGTCGCATAGTACTACCTACACTCTTATTCATGCGAGAGCATCCATCGTTGCTCCAACAAGATAGCAACAAGGGTGAATAAGAGTGATCGTCGGCAAAAGTAGGATGATTATTTAAAAAAATCTATAAATTAAAAAAATTAAAAATATTATTTTAAAATTCTAGAATTTAAAATCTTTTCTTTTTTCTGAATTCGCCCTTATTTATTTCTACGTGCCATACTTGTTTTACCGTGCTAGATTCTCCTGCAACGGGCTTCTCTCTTTTTACCTCCACCATCTTGTGTCCTCCTCCCCAGGCAAGAAAGAGAGACACCGGCAGGCACATCAAGATCCACGTTCGTGAGCTTCTTTAAAAGCATATATAATTCCCATCGACATATACGTTCACAACCTTATCTTTATACATAAAAAATTATTTTTTTATACCTTACTTGGGAGGATGTGTAAAAATAAAATAAAGGTGGCAGTGGGAAGTGAGATAGGGAACAGCTAAGATCAAATGTGGTGATAAACTCCAAGATATGGTCCTCGGCGGTACTCTTCTTCTCCACGAACTTGGAAGAAGAAGAACGCAATGTGATCTCATTCGCGTAAACGGAGAAACTCGAACCTACTACTGGCAGCCGGTGCCGCCGATGGAGTTTCTCGGTGGTAAATGAGTAAAGCTCAGTTGCCTCTCGCTTGGTTGACTGCGGCCTGTAACGAGCACATGTGCCCTCACGAGAGTTCCAGAGGTGATAAGATCTGATGTCAGCTCCGTGCTGTCTGCTTCCCACCTTAATTTGTTGGTGAGAGAGCACATCACAGAGAATAATTGTGAGGATGATTCGGTCAACTCCAAATGGCATTTTCTTTACGCACGAGAAAGAGGGGGTGAAGTAAAGGAGGGATGCAGCTGCCGCTGCTACTGTGTGTTTTATCTTCTTGTTCGTCACTCTCGATTGGACCATCATCATTTTGACCAAGGTTGATCCAAAGAGGATTCCACCAGTTCATCATAATTAGTCTTTCTTAGGGAAGAAGAAAACGGTACATGCTTACAAAGGTTTCCATTACCCAGCTTTCTTTTGTCTACTGCAACAGTCTGGTACAGCTTGTTTGCATCCCACTTGGTTCATTTCTTGTTGCTGTTGTGTTCACAACACTGTACTGTACTTTGAGAGAACCGATAAATGGATGTAATCCAATAGAACCATACATTGACTACTACGTGGAACTATGTATGAATACAGTTGTTCTATACTTCCCCATCGTGATCCGTATGGAAGAGGGTTGGAAATGTATTCTCTAACCTAATCATAGTTCATGGTTTGGTGACCGGTCGCAGTCTTAGGGTTGGGGGTTTCTTCTGCTGGGGGAAGAAGACATTGCCCTCCCTGCCACAAGTATGATAACTCAGTATTAATAACTCACATTAAACCATGAAAATGATTGCTTGTTTTAGCTGCCAATTCTCTCTGTGACACCATTTACTGCACTCAAATATCGGTTGTCTCACAAGTATTTGACCTTTATGGCATAAATGTGTAGGAAATGTTCTGTTGGGCTGTTGTTTGAGTATTATGTACGATAGGTATCTTATTGCCAATCGAAATTGAATGCCTTCATAGGCGTGAAAGGTGATATACCACCTAATCGCTGTTCCATCGTTGTATATCCGAATCGCAAGGCAAGCGAGGAGTTGCATGTTACATCCTCCTATCCGGTGACCTTATTTTCCTTATCGAATCTAATGAGAATGGAAGTAGCACCATAGAAATGAGCGTGTAGCATCTGTTCAATGGCCTCGATCAAGGATGTTCTAGTGATCCTTCTTTTCCGACGTTTAGAGAGAGAATATTTTTTTGTGCGGAATACTTCTGTAAGATATAGGAGCTTGATCTTACCAAGAGTGTCTGAACCAAAATGATCTGATCGATGAAGACAATGAGTCGAGACGATGATGGGCGTCTTATGAGCCTGTGGGGTAAGAGTGCGATGGGATCGTCGCGGCAATGTGTCGACATCCGACTGCTATACACCATCTTTCGTGATGTGTAGGCTTACGTGAAGAACTCAGTTTAGAGTTGAGAGTAGTATGTTGTGATTCCATGACGTATGTCCTTCTACCGGCAGCTGCTGCATGTCAGGGAGCGCTAACACTAGTACTGATACGAGTTCGAGCTTCACATGTAATTATTGCTCGGGTTTGATCGATCACAAACCTGAGCTGGATTCCAATGATTTGGTGCTACTGTCCAAGGAGATGGACCCTCACAAGTGGCATGAAAGGTGAGAGTCGATATAAATCAGCAGTAGACAGAGGTGAATGATGAGGTCGGGAGCAGTGCAAGAAGAGGACATGGTTGCCACAGCAGAAGTCTGCCTTCGTCATGGAAAAGAAGACTTGCACGCCAGCAATTATTGGAGAGAGCATCGATCATCAAGTCTTCTTCTTCTTCTTCTTCTTCTTGATATTGTGGTGGTGGGTGCCGGCAATGCTGCAGTGTGAGCCGAATGAGGCAGAAGAAGCACATCAGCAGGCTGATTGCTGTCGTGCTTGTTTGGTAGACTAGCATTTGCCGTGAATCATGGAGGGGCCGATGACTGCTGCTTTGCACCGTGATTGAGTACTGTTCATGGACTAACAACACACTTGCACCAGTCACTCCTGCATCTTTGGTGTATCGGGTCCCACTTTCTATCTTTGATCATACTGATTGAATGATACATCAAATCAGATTGTGTCTGATAGATTGTTTTTGGGAGATGTCCATGATAACTGGATTAGTGATCAGAATTTGTATGTACAAAAATACAAATACATCAAGACAGATTAATTTTTTGATACTCAAAATAATAATAGAGTAAAAGTCGAGGGTAAACAGTAAATAATCTTCATTATTATATTATAGTAAACCTTTTATGATTATTTTATAATATTTATATATATATATATATATATGGTTTGATTGTTGATTTATTTTTTATTGGGATGAATATTTTTCTTATGATCGATAAAAACTATTATACTTAAAAAAATTAATTTGATTATTATGTAGTAAATTCGCCGTTCACATGTCGAAGTTATATCTAATAAATTAAAAATATTAGCTAATTTAAGTGATAAAAATTTTATGCAATTTAATTTACATGTTTATCGATGATGATATATTTCAAATTATGATATTATCATTTTAAAGTTATCGAATCTTAAAAATAATCTCTCTTTTTACGATCGATAGAAATGGAAAATATAAAACTAGAGAAGGTCCAAAAAAAGTGTTTTATGATTTGAGAGAAAGATTGTGACTTGCAGATGACAGAGAATCATCTTATAGAAATTAAGTTGATATAAATGATTTGTCTTATTACTTTCTTAATTACAATAAAAACATAAAAATAATATATAGTTATTCTACTGAACAAGTTGAATCGGATTGACCAGTGTCAATGAATTATCAACTACATGTCATGTCGACCACCATTTACCAGCTGGTTCGACACATGATTTGAATGTGCCATGAAAGGCGTGTTTGACCTAATTAGTGATTAATATGTTTCTAATAGCATGAAATTACGAGTCACCAATAGTTGCATCCATGCACTAATTTCTACATGTATATATTCAATTAGAACAGTGTCCTGCAATCATGGCATATGACTGGCTAATGTCACGAGAACATGACAGTCATCATCATCATAGCATTTGGACCATCTGAGCACACCGACATGAAGCAGCCATCCGTGTCACTTAGCTGGATGGCCCTTCCACTTGCACTGATGACTGAGGAGAGCAGCGATCCTTTGATGTCTACAGGTCTGAGATCATCATACAATATATATATATATATATATATATATATATATATATATATATATATATATATATAATATTTAAGGATTTTTATTATTTTAATCTAATGTTTCAAATTGCAATTATCTCATTAATGCTCGTATGAATGTCAATAATTTGTATGTTCCATATATGCTCAGTTAGTCTGAGATTGAGATGGGAGAAAAGGAATTATGAAGGGCGGAGATTTAGATCGGGAGGCGGAATTAGACTCGTGCAAGCTTGATTCGATCCCAATGTATCCGCTCGATCTCGATTTGCGGTGGAGTGAATGGAGTATCTCTTTATGCGGGACCAATGCTGCAGCCAATGGACGTGCGGGTAGGTTGTGGGGGAAGGGTGAACGAGCTGGAAGAGCGTTTTTTGCGATGTATGTGGAAAGATCCAAAACCGTAACGGCTAGTTTCGATTTCAAAAACTTGACGGCCCTCCCGTTCCTTGCGCTCATCTCCATTTCTAGGGTTTTTGAGGAAAACGGTACCAATTTCTGGCTCCCATTCGACTTTTGAACTCCCCTCGGCCATGGAATCCGGCGGTGAACGATCGCTCGATGAGGCCGTGGCGAAACCCTCTGCCGATTTCGAGAAGAAGGGTTCGGATCTTGAAGCGTCGGCGTTCACCCGGACCGGCATCGGCGCCAGAAAGGTTCTTTTGGCAATCCAAACCACCCCAATTGCAGTTTTCTATCATCTTTTCCGCTCAAGAATTGCACTTTGATTACCTTATTTGATATGATTTCTTGGTTTAATCGTCTGCCGTAATGATGAATGGTGTTTCAGGCAGTTAATTCCCGTGATCAGGTATGTTGTTCCAGGGGATACTTGGTTTAGAGCGTAACGTCGTTCTTTGTTGTCGTGTTCATCTTAAAAAAAGAAAGCTCAAATTCTTGTGGAGTATTTGGGTTCTCGATTTGATATGGGCATTTAGGGAGGAATTCTATGACACAACCCTTCCTGACCTTAGGTAAATCATAGATGATTGTGGCTGCTCGATTAAATTGTGTTAAGTAATTTGGCCACGATTCTCCTCCATTGCTAGTTAATACTTGAGACATAGGTACCATGAATTCTATCTTCCTGTCCTACCGTTTTAACTTTGATTATGAATTTCAAATATATTACATATGTTTTTCTGTTTTACCGTCAAAAAGGCATCAGTAAAGCCTTTGTATTAAGTAGGCCATTATATATGATGCAGAAACGAAAAAGAAATGTTTAGGTAATAAATCATGGTGGTATCAGAGCTGCAAACTGATCCAAGGCAAAAGGAATACTAAGTTGCGAACAAAACATGTTCGCATGAATTAGGGTTTCTTTTGTGCTCTTCTGGGGACGACAAAGGCAATAATACCCTGTTAGAATGCTATCTACTTTAGTTTATTTGTAAATAATTGTGAAATATGATTAAATTGATTTCCAAATAGACAGTAGGTTGTATTCCTCTTTAAGCTGGGAAGAAATGGTTGGAGCTAAATGCGAATAAAGATTGGCAAGAAAAATAGGTTCACATGCATTAGTATGCTATTTTAGGTGATGAAGAGCATGCCTTTGCGGTACTGCTTATCTATCATAATACTTGATTCTCGCATTATCTTGTCAGTGTTGTTTTTTTGGTTGAAAAATAAAGTTGCATAGGTTTTCACATTTGCTTTTGATCAGTGATTACTAGCAATGTTTGCATATTCTCTATATGTTCATTACCATGTACCTCTGTTGGTCATTACATGATCTTGTGCAGGAGCTTGCAAGGATGGTTTGCTTTTGAACAATTGTGGTTATAGGCCTTATCCCTGGGTAACCTAGAAGGCAGGAGTATATCGAGGGAACCATGAAATATGTTATGTTTTGGTAATGTAATATATGCATGTTTTATCCTGATTCGTAAGAGAATTTGTTTATGGTCAATCGTGTGAATGATTTTTCCTTCTTGTTGAACTAGATAGGCCTCATTAATGACCTGCTGAATTTTCTGGTCATGCCTCCCAGAGATCACCATCGCGATTGATTTCCTTCTTTCTGTGATGTTCGACACCATGTTAAGAATTTTGTTAGTAGGTTTGCTCTTAATCATTGCTACCAGGACAATTATTTTTGTTCGAGCTCTTTGCTGAATTTCATGTTATAAATAAAGTGAAAGAGAATAATTAGCTGAAGCATTGTTTTTTTTCTTTCATTCTTGGATGTCTACATATGAAGGATTGCAGCATTGAGCCATAAAACTAACTGTCAATAGATTGAACATTGAAGAAGTAAAGCTTCTCCACTGTTAATGTTGCATGTACAACTGCAAGCTGGTGCTGACCTCTTATTGCTCATGCAGAATGGTGGATCCAAGGACACTGGACATTCAATTCTGTATTCTGTTAACAAGTCCACATCACAGATTAAGAAGAACCTTCATCGGAAAAGTGCTTCTCCACTTAATTGGTTTCCTCGAAAAAAAACTGATTCATTCTTGAAGAGAAAAATAAAGCATCTTCAGGTGCTGTCATCACCATCTAGTCTCTCTGTTTTGACATTGAACACACTTTGATGGCTAAAATTCAATTGTTGTGTTTTCTTGTAGGAGATTGAAGGAATGAACCTTTCTCTCGATGAAACACTTGGAAATGCCAATCCTCACTATACTAGGATTGCAAGGGAGAAGATTGCAGCTCAAGAGGCAGCCCGGAAGGCCATGGAAGCCAGGAGAGCTGCTATGATTGAAGCCTCCTGGTGTCGGATACTTGGGGCAGCCAGGTTATTATACTCGTTGAGATCTTATATCAATATGCAGGACCATACTAGTCAAAGTGAATGCAAAAAAGTTCTTATTTTTAATCGCAGGATTAGAAGTAAAGAAGCAGAAGCACGGCTGGAGAAAGCTGAGAAATGTGCCGCAGATGCCTTCGAAGCAGCAAGAGCTATGGGAGTAATGATGTACGATAGGCCCGATCGTCAAAGGAGGCAATGGGAAGTAGAAACATCTTTAGCCATCGGAGGACGATCCACTCACAAAGTCACTACCTCTTTCGAGACTGCATTCGAAGTGGATAAGGAGGTGGCAGCAGCAGTTAAAAGAGCATTCATGCGGCTTGCAAATTGTCCCTCTTCTTCAAACAAAGAAGAATTCAAAGATTTACTAAGCAAAATCAGTCAAAATCCTGATACCAATGGTTCCATGGAGGATCTACCAGAGAAGTTTTCAGAATGTGAAACTGATCGTGGGGCAGAACCTGAGCAAGATTCACATGTTAGTCGTGACACAGTCAAGAAGCATGCCACGAGAATAAAACAAAGAAAACAGAAGAACAGCTTGCTTCCAACTGTTGGTGGCAGCAGTAGCTCTACGTCACCAACGGTGCTCATCGATTCAATGCTCGACAGGCTTACAGGTTTGCATGAAGATGAGCTTGCTTCTCTAGCTGTTATTGTTGCAACTCGTGGCCTGAATGCTGTCCTTCGGGAAACGGAGAGTAGCAAAGAGAATGATGTTGAGCCCATTAGCAGTTGCATTTGTACGCTACAGAAAGAAGCTCTTGCCGAAGTACCAAGTCTCGACAAGTTTTTGGTGAAACATGTATCGAGACTCGAAAGAGAAGTTCAAGAAGCAAAGAGAAGTAATGCAGAGATAGACAAGCAGAGAACAACCGATACCCGAGTTGTTGAACGCAAGATATCGAATAAAAATGAAACACAGGCAGATTCCAGTTTGGATTTGGGAAGTGATCTCGTAAAACATGTCTCTGAACTTGGAAAAGGTATCCTAGAATCCAGGAGGGACAACTCACAAGTGAAAGATGGAAGTATGACGGCCAAATCCAATGCTATTGCACCTTCATCTGACAACATCCCTTCCTTGGAAGAGTTATTATTATGCAAACAGTCGAGCAGTTCTAACAGGCTGACTGAAGATGTAGCACATCTTGACTTAATGGTAGTTCAAAGACGGCCTTCTGATGGTAGAGGAGGAGGAGGCAAGGAGAATATAGACCTCGTTCCTGTCGATGAGATGCACAAGGCTGGTAAACGCATGTCTCGAGTCGAAAGAGCTAAAGTCGAGGTTCTGAAAGCATTTTCTGGCCAAGAAACAAATAGAGGTGGTGACACAGTCGAAGCAATGGGCCTTGATAAGATCTTAGTCAAACCAATTCACAGGTTGGAGAAGGAGAAAATGCGAGCTGTGGAGCAAAGGAGGGACGAGATCGTGCCAAGAGACCACAAGAAGCAAGGAACCGATGTCAATGCTCCAGAGAGTCTAGACATGGTCTTGGTAAAGCATGTCTCCAGACTCGAGAAGGAGAAATTGACTGTCGGAGGCACAAGGTCAGTGAAAAGAAACAATCAGCAGCAGCCCAGAGAATGTGCGGAAAGTTTAGACGAAATCCTGGTGAAGCATCAATCCAAACTGGAGAAGGCCAAGCTGGCCGTAACTCGACAACCGGCAGATTACATCAAGCATGGGGAAGCTCGTAGGGAAGCCAGGGAGAGAGAGTTGCAAGAAGCGTGGGGAGGCTTGAGCTTGGGGAATTCATTAAGGCCCCATATATCAAGGATTGAACGAGACAAGGTCAGCATCGCTTCACGCTCTAATGCTTTCTTCATTTGCGAGCCGTAGGAAATCAAGACTATCCCCCTCTCTGATGCTTCTTTCAGGCTGCTTGGAGGAAGGCCGAGGAAGAAGAGCACACGCGGGAAACGGAATCATGAAGCGAACACAACACCGCTGCAGTAAGATTCATAAAGTGAAATGGTTCTGCTGTACTTGGTACTGGTTCCATTGTCAATAGTAGATGGAATAAGGACATGATCACAGACTGTCCGTCCTCTAGAACACATCACATGAAGTACATTGCAGATATAAAATGACATGATCATTTGATGAGGGAACATTTCTTTAGTCAAACTCTGTGGTCTCGAACCAGACAGCTGAAAGAAGTGGCATTGTTTCGGAAGGATCGCACAGTGGCACAGATACAAGGTGGTGGTGGGTTCTGATGACACCTGCATTGTCTTCATCCACACACAGTGATTGCCCTCTGCCAACCACCTCTTTGGTAGTAGATGCCACTTTATTCCCATCAGATATCCCCAGCCATAGAAAGATCACTCACGGAATCTCACTTTGTTGACTACGGACCTCTCTCCTCTTTCATTTCAAATTAGCAAGAGATTCTTATCTATCCTTACAGAGTTTGATTGAAGACACACACTCTCTCTCTCTCTCTCTCTCTCTCTCTCACACACACACACATATATAATATCATCATCAATACATTATCATCATAATAGTCTTCCAGAAGGTACTGACACCAATTAGAGTTTCAATGACCAGCTTGAGGAAGCGTGTATGTCTGTAATTTTGTCTGGAATGAACAAAAGATACATTGATGATCTGAGATTTACTAATCACGAGAGATGCAGACGGTTGGTGGCCAAATCTGAGTCGATCCAATCTGCGTCAGAAATTTTACGCCCAAAAAAACAGAGACAAAATCGGACGAATCCAATCGAAGGATAACGTAATCTGCCAACCAAATTCTGACACGTATTAATTACTTGACTCATCCCAGCCGTCGGCCACCGCCTCGCACGCATTTTAAAGCCTGCCCTCTCTCGCGTTCTTTCCCCCCGGTTCACCTCTCTCGGGTTCACACGGGCTTACTCGCTCTGCCATCCTCTCTCGATCCGAAGAAGAAGCAGCAGACGTGCCGAGAGTAGAGAGGTCGAGGTCGGAGATGGGAGGCGGTAACGGCCAGAAGTCCAAGATGGCGCGCGAGAGGAACGTAGAGAAGAACAAAGCCGCCAAGGGTATGGTTTCTGTTCCTCCCCCGATCTTTGATTTCTTCCGTTGATCTTTTGGGAACTCCGAAGAATCTTGTGCTGTTCTCTGACCGAGCGATTGCTCGATCGACTTTTTCCTTGTTTCGTGTGCGCAGGGAGCCAGCTGGAAACCAACAAGAAGGCCATGACCATCCAGGTTACTTCTTTACTTCTCCTTCTTCTCCTCCTCCTCCTCCTTTTTGTCTCACGCTGGATTTGAAGTTGGAAATAACGATTTTGGGATCAGATTGGAGCTATTGGTTGGATCTGTGCTTCTTGACTGCATTGTACGGTTGCTTGTTGATAGATCCATTGAGGGTGGAAGGGCGAGGGTAGATGATCCGGGAAGTCAGGGTTTTTGTTTCTGGTCATTTGCCTTCAGAAAAAGAAAGAAAGATCTGGCTTTGGGCTTTAAGATGATACGGAACTATTTGGATGATTTTGTTTATTACTGTTCGGCTTTTTTGGATATAGTTAGCTAATGATTTGATTAGGAGTAAATAGTGATTCTTGAAGAATTTGATGGTGATAACTTGCAAAGATTAAATTACAAGATAAGCAATCATGTGCCCATTGGAAGATCTGGTTCCATGTTCCATATAGGTTCTCCTCCTCTTGATGGTCTTACTTGGTTTCTATTGAGGTGATTATTCATTTTCATGGATGTGTCGATGTCTTTTCAACTAGGCTCCTGTTTTTTATGGGTACTTTATATCTGCACTTGTATGCATATAGAATCCTAATTTTGTCTTCGGTACTCTTTGTTAGGAGTTCATCAAGGAATTCTGATGCCCGTAGGATTTTTTCCCTTAGTCTTGACTTTGATCCCTGGTTCTTGGACTAAGGTTTGTAGGAGATGTAGTACTATCATGAAGCACATTTGGTTTGTCGGCAAGAAAATTCGGGTTCCACAAGTAAGCTGGATGGATTTGTTATGTTCTTTAGCAAAGGCAGTCTATAGGTAGAGTAAAGTTTTTCTTCTGCTGTTCCAAATTTTAGCCACAGATCTTTCACCTGTAGAAGAGGTCAATAATTGTTTACATTTGCCTTTACGGAGACGACCTCAATAAGATAGGAAAGGATTGGGTTTCGAAATGTGTCTATCTAAAGGGATATATTCGCACTGGAGAAAGCTAATTGAATCTCATGAAACTGATATGGCATTCAGTTTCACCAAATAATGTGATTTTCCTACTTACAAATGCGGAAATGATGAGATGATGCACTTGTACGTATTAGTGACCTGCCCTAATAAGGCAGTTTAAGCATCTGATACAATTGGCACATACAAATAATCTTGGTTGTAGATCACCTGAGCGGTCTTATACCCTCTATCTGGAATTGTTGTCCTCATCACTCCTTTGTATGTATGAGATATACCTTTTCTTTCTCCTGCAATTCTCTATTAGCTTGCAGTATACGTCCTAAAAAATTTCTGCTTCAGCATATGTTATTGCTGGGTATATGGAATACAGAAGGCTATCGCAATGAAAAGAAGGAATAAGAAAGCTAGGCATGGTCATCACTTGAAGTATATTTGACACTACTAGACCAATTTGTCGATCGATAAGGAAGAACCATTTCGTAGACTTCCTAAATATGTGTACCTTATCAAATCATATGTCCTCAGCACTTTGCTTGCCATGTTGCTGGTCAAAGTTCTCAGGGGTGAAGGTATTTTCTTTGACCGAGGTGTATTTTCTGAGATCCTATGAATTTTCACTGCTTATTCTTCCCAACATTAGATTGCTTATAGCTGCTGGCTTTCAGATGCATTATCTGAGGATCTCATTATCAAAACTAAAATATATTTTTTGATTATAGCATGATCATATTCTTTTATCTTAAAAATGCTACCGTATAGTTAGTTCCTCCACTTGATATTTACTTGATTCACTTTTCTCTTGCTGCTCTCAATTCAGTGCAAGGTATGCATGCAAACTTTTATGTGCACCACATCAGAAGTAAAGTGCAGAGAACATGCTGAAGCAAAGCATCCGAAGTCTGATGTTTACCAGTGCTTCCCCCACCTTAAGTAGTAGCAAGCCAGAAGGGAGCAGATCTAGATTGTAGTTATTATTAGGTATGGATAATATAAAGGGTGCAGACTTCATTGATTGGGACTGTTAAAAATGTGTCGACATCCCATCTGTTGTGTTTTGAACTAAAAAAAGAAAGTGCCGTGTGCTTCTGTGGACCAAAATGTTGTTGTGCTTTTTCTGATTCCACCGTAGAATGATCTAAAATTCGCTGTTGAGAACATGTCATTGTGGTTTTCCTCTTTGTAAGCATCAAATTTGTTGTGAAGGAAGCATTGTTAAGACTTCACTTGCCTTCGTATATCTAATAAATTATCCAGGAAAATAGTACAGTTCAATCAAGGTTCTCAATTTCGATCCGTACTTATGTATCGAGTGGTACAATACGTATCAAGACATAATGATGTATCGAGTGGTACAATACGTATCAAGACATAATGATGATATGCTGGGATATATCGGTGGTACGCTAAAAAAGAGTTAAATTTGTTTAAAAAATATTTGAAGATAATGGTCCAAAAATATCGAGACATATCAAGTGGTACACCTCAATAATAATTGAAATTTAGGATATGTCGAGTCGATCGGTATGCCTTGATAATTATGAGATTTTGATCGTTATCGTCCAATATAGATCTCATAATATGGGGTCAAGACACATGTAGAGAAGCCATCTTGTCTAAGTCCAAGATGGCTTTCTCTGATAAGACTTGTTCTGTTGCTTGAGATCATGGCTGTTATAATTGATGTTAGTCTGCATGATGAACTCAATCGCAGGATAACTCAGAGAAAGCCATCTTGGACTTAGACAAACTAGAAATTAAATCTTTCTCACATACAAGTTTATGAAGCCTCCCCATCACTGCATGCCATGTCCTGTAATACTGGCATGCTTCATATTATTACCATTTTCTGAGCCCAACAACATGACAATTTGAGAAAAAATGAATCTCATTTTTCATAACACAAAGTGTTGCCACATCCAGTTATACATACTGCTGGAAAATTATATACAAAGTCAAGAGATAGACCAGATGAACTGATTCATCATAATTAAGCGAAACCCAAAAATAATAAGGGAGGAAACTGAAATAATTCAATTCAATGGAATCTTCAGATCCTGATGACCCATAAGAATTGGAGGGTTCTTAGGATACAACAACCGGGCGATATCATTAGAACTACTTTGACATGATACAACATGATCAAAATTTTCAAATCAGATTTCTGAACAGGTAATACTCTTGTGCCATTGGATCATCAACCATCTGTGCCTTCAACATGAAGATAGTTCTGTATGGCAACGTGTGTAACTTCTCTTCTATGCTCATCCAGTTCATTGGAAATCCGAAATATCTGAGGATTGCTAATGTTCATATAAGCTTCAGCTCCAAGGCTCAGACAGACTGCTCATAAACAATTTAGGGTATTGCTCAAGGCTCTCTCTCTTGCCTAATTTTGCCTTGGCTGAAACTGAAAACTAGTTTACATGGCTTACCTTGCTTGACGGATGCTCATGCCCTCTTTTGGCAAATCTTCAATGAAGCAATCACAATTCTGAGCCATGCTCCATAACCAGCTGACATTGATGGAAATGACTACAAAAACCTAGAGTTATGTGGGTGATACTGGTGTTTCAAAGCCCCTAAGCAGTCCAGTTGTAAGAAAAGTAAAGATGTTACACAATATAAATGCATCTAGGAAAAAGAAATAAAGATGCAATGGGATCTGTATATTAACTGTTACTTGATATTGTGATATTGAAGAGAAACCAGTGTGACCCGTTCATCTTGTGCTCATGCAAACATACACCTCATATCATCTCAAATTGCTCTTCGATGTTTTTGACATAATAACAACAAATAAAGAGACGAAATTTGCAACAGAAGAAAGAAGAATGTTTATTTTCAAAAATAAGTAGCACATATTAAGTAGTTAAAATTACAGAATACAAGCTAACTTCCAATATTTCAATCTGTTGACTCAAACACGTAGGTTTGACAACTCCTCAAAATTCAAACAAGATAATTCTAAAAATATGTAAATGCAACAAGTCAGCTGCCCAGTCAAACAATATGCCAGAAAAAGCTGACGAAGTTGGGAATTAGAATAATAATAGATAGGTCCGAGATATTAGAGGCTCCATTCATACTTGGGATGGCATCTTTTATTTACAGTGGAGATTTATCAGGTTATATCATCATGGTTTTAGGATGTGAATGAATTCGATAGATCATGAGAGTTCCATTATGTGCTACGTGTCTCACACTAATCAATTCAACGCAATGCCATTTTTTATAATTTTGGCATGAAATGTATACTGATCGATAAACAATTGCAGATAGGAGAATATGGTCAGTCAAGTTACATCAAGCTTAGAATTATCTACCAAGGGTTCCAACTTCAGTACTGATACCCCATACTGGTCCTTTACTGCACTAATATCATACTTCATACAGATGATATATTAGCCACACCCACTGAACAAAAGAAGAAAAGGTGGAGAACCAAAAAAGAAGGGGTAAGGGGGATACGTACGGGTGCTTCTCTTATTCCTTCACTACTCTTTCTCATTGCCTCAGATAGAATAAGTTGCCGACAATCACAAACAAAGGGAGAGGTATGACTTGTCCAGGCCCTCTTCTCTCCTTTGCAGGTTGGTCCATTTCTTTTCTTCTTTGCAGGTTTATGAGGAGGAAGTCAAGAAACACGACAGACATCAACAGCCTGGAACAATCTTGGTGAAATCACAATAGACACTGAAGGTTTTGCGACATACCATTCAATATGTGGTAATTCACAAACTAGCTAGACTCGATAAAAAGCACACCAGGCAGTATACCATGAAATTTAAATCTATGATACCTACATTTCTTGACTTCTCGGCACATCTCTTTTGATGTTTTTACTGTTCAAAAGCTGGTTTTCTTTTTCCTAGAACTAAGCCTTCAGGTCCAAACAAAGTGTACAAACCTAATATGAAATTTAAAAACCTTGCCATAGATTATCTAATTTTCAAATTATTACTAAAATATTATATACTTATTGAATACTTGTGAGAATGTCCCAAGGTTCCCAACAATACCTACCAAAAGAACATTGTTCACAATGGATATATGATTTCAGTTATGATGTTTCATGTTGTTCATAATAAGCATAAGGTTATTCTTAACGAAAATTAAGATGGTGATCTTATCTTACTCCTTTCATCATTAATTTTTATCTTTAAAAACATTTGTAGAGCATTTGGATACTAAAGATAACTTCTTCATGATAAGGATGCTCCTCAATTGTTTATTATTCATCATGATCTCTAGCTACAATTTTCTGGTAGTCTAGCAAAATACAAAATGATTTCTATACACTATATTTGCCATACATATTCCATATCATTTCCTATATTTTCAAGATTTTGGCATATTGGTTTATCCGCCTTATGTTGTATATGCATCCCATATCTACATCAGTTCTTCAAAGACTATAATTAAATTGATTTGATGCTTAAAGCAATAATAATATCTAGACCATGGTCTGTTAAATGAAAACAATATATGGACAGTTAAAGGCTTGATTGTACACCATGTTCAATTAAAATTTGATAAAGCATGGAAGGTTAATGAATTGTATCTCACTTTGTAAAGTTGATAAAAGAAAGCCTTGTTGTAATTGTAAAAAACAACACAACAGGTGAATAACTTCATGTACAAGCACAAATCAAATATTCAGAAATGTCTGAACTTTATTTCTTTAAAATGAATAGTTACAAATTGGAAAATTTTTACAACTAATAACTAGGATGTAGATCCATCACAAGAAATCAACAGCTTTAGAATGATCGAACCTATCAAGGGGAAAGTGTATCTCTTTGTCCTCTGTGACAAATGTTGGCATGATGTTTGATGTGTAAGTTCACGGTGTCCTGAAACTGAAATATTCTCTTTCCGTTCTAGATTCTTAGAAGAACAATAGTTGCATATTCTTACTTCAACAGTATTGAAAGCTCCAAGAGGCACAGGAACTTTTAATTTGGAATGACCATGAAATCACAACAACAAAGGGACTGAACCATGCACAGGTCATATTTCATTAATCCGATAAATGCAAACATATTTTCTCAAGCTGTTGAGGCCAATCACCACCAAGTAATTCAGGATTGGATTCCATGGCCAGCCGAAAATCAAGTAAAGAAGAATGGGAGGACTCATTTGAGGTTTGCACTTGATCCAGTTGCCATAAACCTTTCGTATTTGGAAAAATATTTCCATTTGCTCGAGTCATCCTAATTGAACTGTGCCTTGCTCTAGCTAAATCCATACAGGGTTTTATCAACCTCCTCAAAAGTGCATCTAGTCCATGATTTAAGACATTTGCACAGTCAATTGACAAACCAAAGCCCTCAGCCTCCAGCTTACGCTCCAACCAACCCATCAAAGTCCTCGTATCTGGCAGTTGAGAAGTGTGATGACAGCCAACAATCATGTTTGACTGGACATGTCGAAAGCTTGAAGCAAATCCACTACGATATGATTTGCGTGGAAGATCACCAGCAGCCATCGGAATGCCTAGAGGAGGCCTTAGAGGACTTCTACTTTGAACACTCGGGCTATGTCTAAATTGTTCAACCTCTTCCCCATCTTCCACAGATGCTAGAGCTTTGCTACCAATGGATATCAACTCCGGAGCACTTTGCTGCTCTCTCGACCTTTGTAGATCACAAGAATTTGTGACTTCTTGAACATGTCCAGGAGGAATCTTCCCATAAGGCCCTAGGAGGCTTGCTCGGTCACCTAATCTCCTGTCCCTGCTGTTTATCGACCTTCCCCTCCTGGGTGATGTCGGGAAGGTTTCACCAAAGCTTGACATTTTAGATGTCCGCGAATTTCCCGTGATCGTTTCTCTGCTAGGTGGTGCAAGTGCGAGACAAGCATTGCTAAGGATCGATCTGATGAACAAATTATGAAGGGCAAGATTTTCCTTCCCAATAATCCCATAGCACAACTTCTCGAACGCCAACTTGCTGAGTTTCAAGCTAAGTAATCTCTTGAGGTTATAGAAGTACCTCTCAGCTTTTTGGCGCCCAAGCTTCTTGAATAGCTGAGACTTGAGCTCAGCGGTATCGATCCGTGAGAACTGCCGGCAAGACGACATTTTGGCCTCCAAACTTTAAGACAACACCAAAATGCAGCTCATAAAACCTTGATGAGAGAAAAAACCCAAGCCTTCCGAAGTCCACCGAGACGCGAACCAAACTCGGGTCTGCACAGTTGTAGAGGATTAGGTGATAGAAGCAAAAAACAAACCTAAAATGACGTCTATCAAGAGGCGCAAACAGTGTTCTTCAAGAACCCCACTAATCAACCAACGAAAACAGCGATCGATCTCGAATTCAGGATAAAATAAATAAAACGAAGACCAAAACGAGATAAGCTGCCGAAGATTAATAGGGACAGGCAAATCGCTCGCAATTTGGAAGATGGAAGTCGGATTGGAACAGGAACCCTACTAGAAAGAACCGGAGATACGAATGGAGCAAAGAGCAACAACAGTCAAACGAAGTAAATTGGCGCGATGACGAGGAACGGCAGCAGAAAAATCTCACCTTGTCGACGAAGATCCTCAGGATTCAGCAGTCGATCGCCGAAATTGTCGTCCCAGAATTTGCCCCCTTTCCGCCGGTGCTATTTAGTTATATAGTATTTTGCATAATCCCCCCTAACTTATCACTTTTTACGTTGCAAATCCCTTCTCATGGCCTTTTTTACATTCCACTCCCTGTATTGTCGAGGAACTAACTTACGCCCCCGAGTCTGATATTAATAATAAGAGATCCATTTTTGTCTTCCTCACTTATTTTTACAAAAACTAAAAAAAAAAAAATCAATTCTTCATTAAATTAATACAAATAAAATCTAAATTATTTATTTTATTCGAAGATACACAATCAAATCCTGCTGCTCTCTTCTTTTGCATACATCACTATTATATTCTATGCTCATTATATTTTTATTTTTATTATTATCATTACTGTTTCAAGTAAATATTATAATATTTTAAGTTTTTAATTAATATTATAATTACATGATAATAACAATAAAAGTTAATCTTATATACTATTTATTGCACGATGATAATAAAAGTTCATCCTCACTATCTCTTGCATAGTATATATTTTATTATCTTATTCATCAAATAAATAATAATCTCACCCAACATAAAAAATAAATATATATGATAGATTCAAGAACTTTTTTATGTAATAATTATATTATTATTATTTAGTTTGTAATGTAAATATTATAAGTTAGAGGGTCTTAGTAACAATAGTATCCTTCTTCACAATAAAGTAAAAGAGAAGGGGCTTTCTGTAAAAATAGGATTCTTCGTATCATTAAGCAGGCGAAGACGGTCTGTCTCGGCGGCGGAGCTTCGAAGCTTCTCTCTCCGCGGGGCTGAAAGCACGTGTGGTTTGCAGACACATCGGTGTAAAGAGCGTGTCGCTATGTTCTTCGTCGCACGAATTGGTGAACTCGTCATGGTTTAATCCAAACAACGACAAGAGATCACCGCTAAATGCATCAGCGGGAGTCGCAGTGATGCCTCAATGTGTTAGTTTCATATCGAGGGAAAAATTATAGATCACCGATCAAAACGATGACAAATTTCTTCCATTTAATCTACTTGATGATTGATTTATATTCTTTGTTCGATCGAAAGATTTCTGCTTGTGAAGAATTGAGGATAGAGGGGGAAGAGGCAAATGATAGGTGTGTGAGTATCCTTCTCTGAGAGTCTTTTGCTTCATTAATGTCGATATTATGAGTTTTGTTTTCATTTATTGTAATTTATTTCTTTTTGTTTTAGAGACAAACATGAGGAAATCGAGAAAACAATAAGGAATCCGAAGAAAACATCTTTACAAAGAATCTAATGTATCATCCATCACGCATCGCTTTCTGTCGGGAAAATATCCAATTGCATGGATCCAACTAAGGTCTGGAATCATGTCGAGGTGATCAGTCCAACAACGAAAGACCAACACCGCTCCAATAGGATTTGGAGCATGGAAGAGTCGCACTGCATCGTCATCACCTCATCATCATCTCGAAGGAGGTGAAAGAGCTGAAAAGGTCAGCTGGTGCTGTCCTCGAAGACGACAGCTCGATTGAGGCTTGGAACATCCATTGATTGAGGGATTCATAGCCCCGGTTCATCATCTCTGTGCAGGGTGTGGCGCTTTGCCGAGTAACTTGCAGGCAGCCATGGCTCCTCTGACTCCCAGAGTTGTCGTGCCGGTAGACGTGAAGAAGAAGCCCTGGGAGCAGAAACTTCCCCTTCACAACCGATGGCACCCTGACATACCCGCGGTAGCAGATGTCACGGAAGGGGAGGTCTTCCGAGTCGAGATGGTAGACTGGACTGGAGGTCGAGTTGGTGATGACAACTCTGCCGAAGACATCAAATCCTTAGACCTCACAATTGTAAGTGCAAAGTTACTAGAAAATTTGTTGTGCTGTGAATTCAATGAACTGTAGCAGAGCTGAGGAGAAATATTCACAGAAACAATCACAAGCACATAATAGGCACTCACTGTGGGTAGGAATGGGGGAAAGAAAGATGATATGAGCTCATCAGAAAGAAAGATAGATTGATACACGCAGGAGCAGAGTTAAATGAGCTGTACTGTTACCCAGTCATTTCTAGCATATGAAGAATTTGAAGCCTGTCTCTATTCATTGAATTGCATAACATTTCTAGGGTTTTACCCAGTCATTTCTAGCATATGAAGAATTCGAAGCCTGTTTATTCATTGAATTGCATAACATTTCTAGGGTTTTACCCAGTCATTTCTAGCATATGAAGAATTTGAAGCCTGTGTATTCATTGAATTGCATAACATTTCTGGGGTTTCACAAGACATGAAATAAATTTTTGTTCGGTCCCATTCATGCCGACGGCAAAGTAGATAAGCATATCTGCCACTGTAGGACTTAACAAGCAGAAGATACAGAGTATTTGTAGATAGATGACAAAGCCCTAAATTTGTGTTAGTCTATCAGCCCCTTTTAGGAGCTGCAAGAAACCAAATGCATAAAAGAATTCTAGGTTTTAAATTTTTAAAACCTACTTCTTAACATCATTGAAATATTTCTGATTATTTTCATCAATAAAAGTAAAAAACTCAGATTCTCATGAGCATATATCTCATATTCGTGAGCTACGTAGATTCGAATTATATTTTCAGTATGATTACAAAATGAGCAACCTGTGTAGGAAGATAATTATTTTCAAAGAAATTATTAATCACCTCAAAGCCTGACATAGGACATCTGAACTTTCTGAGCTATATCTTCTCAAACTATTAAGATTTGACCGAAGAAGCATTAAGAAAAATTGAAAAAAAGCTGCGTAAATTTGCTACTTGCAAATAACAAAAAAAAAAAAACATCCGGAGATAGAGGAAAAAAGTCTGAACTCAAGAGACAATCCAGCAAAGTCAAGAGTAAACTTCATGCAAATCAAAATTTTTTGTATACATCTCTCCTATTTCAATGGCTGATAAATATAAAACCGGGTCCGATAAATATCAAACACATGAATAAACATTTAGGCACTCTCTGAGGTCAACTTCATTTTAATTTGATGCAGTTTGCATAGAGCTACTGATAAAACAATTTGTCACAGACTCATTATCTCAGTGGCCCTTTAAGAGTGGTGGATTCAAAAGGCATTCCCGCCAAGCCTGGTGATCTTCTAATGGTTGAAATATGCAACTTGGGTCCACTTCCAGGTGATGAATGGGGTTATACAGCAACCTTTGACAGAGAGAATGGTGGAGGGTTTTTAACAGATCACTTCCCCTGTGCAACTAAAGCCATTTGGTACTTTGAAGGAATATATGCATACTCACCACACATACCAGGTAAAGCTTTTCCACATTATGATCTTCTTTATCTGTTTTTTTTTTCGATCTTCTTCCTGTAAATCTATGCACAGTAAGTTCTTAACCTTTACAAACTCGATATCGGATCTCTAGGAGTTCGATTTCCTGGTTTGGCACACCCGGGGATTGTTGGAACTGCACCATCCATGGAACTTCTATGCATATGGAATGAGAGGGAAAAGGAATTGGCAGAAAATGGCATTGGATTGCTGAAATTATGTGAAGTTCTACACCAACGCCCACTTGCGAACTTACCGACTGCCGAGAATTGTCTCCTCGGAATGGTATGATGGATACAAAGTATTTTAGATGTTTTTTCTAAAGATGTTAATAGCTAAATTCATTAATTTTAAGCGACAATCTTCTGAATCTCGGACAAGGTTTCAACATCTGACATACAAAAATATAACCATATGAACATAGTGGTAAATACTAATATGAAAACTTAAAATGCATCTAAAGCATAATCTCATTTTAGGATTTAGTTTTATATTCTAAAGGAAACGGTAAAACCCACTCAATGAAAGAGCAAGAACACAAAAAAAAACATCCAAAATGCGACATGCATACCATAAAACCATTAAGAATCCGAAAGAAATTCTTTGAAGCGAGAAGAAAAATAATCACAAATACATGAACATACTAATCTTAGTAATCACAGTAAGGAAATCTTGACATAATTATAGGAAAGAAAGTTAATAAAAAATATATGAACTTACAGTTGAGAACCAGACAACAAACTACTGAAAAAACTAGCTGCTTCTTTATTACATAACTGGTGTTCAATAGATTTGCAGATCCTATAACATAATGTGATAGCCACAGCTCTGCAACCAAAATATTGCATCAAATGCTCAAACTTAGAGATAAAAGTAGTAACACAAAAATCCAACCACATTTTAGAATCATTGCCACTATGGAGTTTTATATGACCACGTATAAGTTGCATATGGTTTGATAATGTTGCTGAAGATGAAGTGTATCGTTCTTCGTAGACTGGTTTTTGAAATATGTTCTTTATTACAATGTAATGGCACCATATGAACCACAACGTTGACATATTTTATTCTTGAAATTTGCAGATAAATGAAGGAACTCCTGAATGGAAAAAGATTGCAGATGAAGCTGCAAGGACAATTCCCGGAAGGGAAAATGGAGGGAACTGTGACATCAAAAATCTCAGCAGAGGTTCTAAAGTATATCTACCAGTATTTGTGGAAGGGGCAAATCTCAGCACTGGTGACATGCACTTTTCCCAGGGTGATGGAGAAGTTTCATTCTGTGGAGCGATAGAGATGAGCGGATTCCTAGAACTCAAGTAACTCCTCAAACTCTGTCAGCCTAGTGTTCATTTCTTCTTGTCCATTACATGATATAACAGGCCGAACTGATCAAGGGGAAAATAATATATATATTTGACACAAAATTAGTACTAATTTTGTGAAAATTCTTAAAGTTTGAACATTGCAATCAGATAAACATGTCGATGAAAAGAAATATTTAGATCACAATGTAGATCCATGATAGGTACCGCGTTAATCCTACCTAGTAATCATATTTTCAGTCAATCATCTACTAACACATACAAAAAAAACCAAGATTGCTATAAAAGGCAGCTACTAAGAGGAAAAGATACATCACGAATAGTTTGTGATTACGAAACATTCTTAAATATGATTACATGAGCTACAATAGGTAGAGTGTTGTTTTCGCTTTACTTCAGGACAATCTTATAGTTCTGATATCTTCTCAGGAAATTCTCAGAATGTGTTCTCCATAGTCCATTTCATGATCAGAACAAAAGTTAAAAAAAGATTTTTGTAGCTTAATTACCTTGAAAAATGGCAACCTGAACCACTTATTCTAGACCTTTGTTGATCACAATTTTCCGAACACAAGCAGAATTCGAAGCCCAAAATGCTTGGTGATTATCGATCATTCAAGTGAATAAAAACTTAATAGTCCTAACTCCTAACTGCTACTTATAATTTGGAATGAGGAAACAAAGACAGCATATGTGCTTTGCAAAATTACCAAATATCTAATGAAAAATCTGACAGTTACAGTTAGGAAATCTGCAAGTTGTAATGTTAGATAACAATCTAATTTGGTTCTACAATTTAAAAGTTAAAATCTCTTCATGTTGTGCTTTGCAGGTGTGAAATCATTAGGGATGGAATGAGAGAATACCTGACACCAATGGGCCCCACAGTTCTGCATGTGAGCCCAATCTTTGAGATAGGGCCGGTGGAGCCGAGGTTCTCAGAGTGGCTGGTCTTCGAGGGAATCAGCGTAGATGAGGCAGGGCGGCAACACTTCCTCGATGCAACAGTAGCCTACAAGCGAGCAGTCCTCAATGCCATCGACTACCTCTCGAAATTTGGATACTCCAAGGAGCAGGTTTGGAGGCTTCTCCATCACACCTTCCGAGCATTTTCATCGTAATTCTATGATGATGATGATGATAACAGCTCCAAACCATACAAGTCAACACCAGAATGAATAGATATACCTCAATTCAATGCAGGCGTATCTGCTGCTGTCATGCTGCCCCTGCGAGGGAAGGATATCAGGAATAGTAGACTCCCCAAATGCTGTAGCGACCCTTGCCATTCCTACATCCATTTTTGATCAGGTTAGTCGTCTGGACTTGTACAGATACTCTTATTCAGATTTGATTCTTTCTTTCTGTCATTCATTCTTTTCAGGACAGAAACATTAGATGTAAGTTTCTCGAGCACAATGGACAGAAACTAGTGTTTGCACCGATGTCCCAACCTTCTGCTAAAAAGTTCAGTATTCTTTTCAGGCATCAGCTGATCGATTCCTTGTTCTTCTATTTGGTTTTTTTGCATGGCTACGATGCGACGGGAATGAAGGATATAAGGCCAAGATCTGGGAAAGTGCCAGCAGGACCGAGGGTGCTAAAGAGACTTCCGGATGTCCTCAGGTGCACATACGATGGAAATCTGCCGACGACACAAAACCCATGCGGAAGCATGTGAATGCGATGGGGATCTCGGTTCATGGTGTTCTTCGGATTCTGCATTGGCTCTTCAGCATCCTAACTATCATACAAATCTGTGGTCGTAGGCCTGTGTTCTTGGAGTTCTTAAAGACTACCAGTATGGACAACTTGAATGTCATCTGCTGTCACTGAATAAATAGTGAGATAGATCGAAATTGTTCCCAGAAATTTCTATTCTCTTTGGCAGGCCAGCGGTGATTGAATTGGCTCGAGAAACTTCAAGGGATGGTACGACGATCGGAAGATGTTTGAAGTGTCATGAATCACCAAGACTTTTGTCAGACACCAAGCGGCATTCCATTCAAGAGCGCAGACCAACTAGAACAGCAAACTGAAATCGAACATTCGACCATGTCCAAAAGCTTCGTTTGAATATGAACTCAAAATTGTAGCTCATTTATTGTCATGTCTGATTCAGCCTTGGGTAAGGCTTGTTGGTTCAACCTGGGGATTGCTCGAGCAGCACAAATCGCAAACCGAGCACGTAGATACCCAAAGAGAAAACAAATTAGGCACTAACTATTCCTCTTTCTTTTTTTTGTGTTTGGCAATCGAATAATTGGGACCATGGAAATTTTAATGTTAAAGAGAAATAAAATAAATATAGCTAAATACGAGTTAAATTATACTTAGCTATATGAGTTAAATTATGCTTTACCACATAGGTTGGATTATATCTTATCACACGAGTAAAATCATACCTAATCATATGAGCTAGGTTATGCTTATCACATGGGTTGATCTGACCAATCAACTTAACTAAAATCAGATATTAATTTGACCCATTTTATTAAATTAAATTTTAATATTTAAATAAAAATATTTTAAAAATATAAATTAACCTCAAATCTATTTTTTCATGAATTAACTAATTTATGATTCTAAATTTAAAACTAATTAAATAAAAAATATACATAATTCTTTGAAACATAAATATGTCTAATTAAATGACTTAGAATTATTATGAAATTTACTAATCATTCTAATATCATAATTCAACAACCATTATTTATTAATTATAAAATTTTAAAATCAAAATATTATTATTCATCACATATATAATAATAATAATAATAATAATAATAATAATATCAAAGATTTTAAATTTTAAATAAAAATTGATAAGAAAAGAATAAAGGATCTCATCTTTCCTAGAGATGCTTCTTAATTATGCTTCGTAATGAACAAGAGAAGGATGACCTTTATTTTTATTTTACTTTCACACATAAATATATAATTATAATATTTATTTTTTATGGTTCATACATGAAAATAAAATTTGAACTATTTATTTTCTATAAATTACATCATTTATTAGGAAATAGATCAATTAATAATTTAATTGATTGAAATTTTTTCTAAATTATTTTCTTAATCATACTATACAAACAAAAAAATTAAGGGGATAAGGATGCACACCGCAAATCGATCATGCATGATTGAGGTTCATGAGTCGAGGGTGGAAGTTGGCAAAGTTGGAGTTAGGTTAAGAGTTGGTTTGCATAGGAATAAGGATCTTTGTGATGTCAACATTTTTTGTTAAAAATATTTTAAAATATTTTTTATTTTGAAAGAAAAAAAATTAAGCTCGAATGAGCATGGTCTTTAATGTCAAACCATCTCTATGTTTCCCCTGTTCACTTTAAGATACTTACTTATATCGTGAATCTTCATTAACGTTAATCGAGAAATGATTTAGGTTTTAATATTTATTATGACTTTAATTATATTAATAATTTATTAATATATGAATTTTAATATCTATTAATTATGAGAGGGACTTATATATTATGTTCTTAAAAATACATGAGTTATTTTAGACATGAGTAAACTATAAAAACTTAAGTGGTCTATAACTAAAATCATAAGGACTATTTTATTTTTTTTATTTAAATTATATATATATATATAAATAATTTATTATGAATTAATATTTTATATAATATAGGAGTTATTTTAAACACAAAACTATAAGGAGTTAAGTGAGAAAGGGTTAAAATAACTATATATATATATATATATATATATATATATATATATATATATAGCCACCTTCTTTGTTACCCCGTTCTAGCTTCCTATTTCTATGGCCTTTGGGCCTCTCCGCTCCTTCTCCCTCCTCTCCCGTCACCTGCGATCCCTCGCTCCCCTTCTCAGCTTCTCGTCCCCACCCGGCGCCCACCCACTTCGCCTCTTCCACCCCTTCGTCGCAAGCCCCGGGAGCTTCCCAGGCCGCCTCCGCCCCTCCGCAGCCGGAGCCCTGGCGCAGAAGATCGGAAAGGCCGTCCGCAGCCCCGGCGCCCCCTCCCGGGCTCGGGTCTACGCTGATATCAACGTCCACCGACCCAAGGATTACTGGGACTACGAATCTCTCACCGTCCAGTGGGGGTGAGGGCACACGTGATCTTTCTCACTCTTCTAAATCCATAAATTTTTGAGATGTTTTTGCTTTTATTGCAATCAAGGTTTCTTGGTTTAATAAATTTTTATTTGCATGCAGGGAACAAGATGATTATGAGGTTGTTCGGAAGGTCGGAAGGGGAAAGTACAGCGAGGTTTTCGAGGGAGTGCGTGCCACGGACAAGGAGAAGTGCATTATTAAGATTCTAAAGCCAGTAAAGAAGAAGAAGGTGGGATTTAAATCTGATCTGAATTTGTATTTATACAAGATTGTTATGTTAAAGAAGACTCTATTACAAATTAGGCTTGCTGTGACAATGCATTATAGATTTAATTATGTATCTAGGTTCCCTTGTTTTATTGGATGGTTTCGGTTACTTGGTTGCCTTTAATTTCTCGCTATTGAATTTTAGCTCATGTAGCAGTGCATATTTGGTTTAGGGCTTGAGAAAAGTTTCAAATAATTGTTGCTTTGCAACAGTTGTAAAAAGAAAGGGCATGAATATTCAATTATACTTGTCCGGTAGATCTAATGCTTCACAATGTGATTTATGGGGTAGGATGAAGATGCTTAAATTATACTAAATACTGGGAGCATGAAGAATAATCCATGCCTATGAAGCAATTTAGGAAGTTTAAATTCTTACTTACTTCTATTTGGTTCTGTTGCTTATGAGACAAGCGTTGGGTGCAATTTGGTGTGGATCTTTTCTATTATATGCTTTATGTGGTGTTATCTCTCTAATCACGTCCTTCATCATCTACTATATCACTGTCAAGCTTGTTTTAATGCCGTAGTGAATATACATAATTCAATACTCGGTCTGTTTGGCTGTCCAAGAGCTAGAGATATAATCAGCTGTTGATGAGCTGGGTATCCAAGATGTTGCATCACCTATAAAATGGCTTCAACAGGCCCTGTTTGCTAGATAGTTTAGCAAGAAGGTCTGGCAACTAATTTATTTTTTTTGTATTTTTTTAATAAAAGGGTCTTTCTTGCATTGGTTGTCTCAATAAGATTTTTTTTCATATTTCTATTTCATGCTCGTGCTATTTCTTTCATTGATGCTCTAATTTTACTATGACTCAGTCATGGATTCCCTTGTGGATTCAAGTATGAGGTTTGCTTGATGTCGTGACATCTCTCTTAACTATCTGCTTCTGCTTTCTATTCCTTTTTTTATTTATCATTCTTTTCTTTCAATGCAGATCAAGAGAGAAATAAAGATATTGCAAAACCTTTGTGGCGGATCCAACATCGTCAAATTACTTGATATCGTCAGAGATCAGCAATCGAAGACACCTAGTCTAATTTTTGAATACGTCAACAATACCGACTTTAAAGTTCTCTATCCAACTTTGTCAGACTACGACATTCGATACTACATATATGAACTATTAAAGGTAAGGTTATCTTCCCATGTGCAATGAAGTGAAGAATGTCAACTTGTTGGTTAACAATCCAGCTAATTATGATTGTCATGACACTTTATGTTATTGTTATTCTTATAACAAGCACTTATAAAGTTAGTATATATAGTTTTCCACTTTGAGTAGCAACCTTGACTTTAACTCTTATTGCCCTCTGAATGTTAAGTTTTCTGTTTTTTTGTTATATATTGATATGATACTTTCCTTCGCACATAGTTTGTAAGAGATAGTGATGGCTCCACTTGGGTTTGATTTGTATCATAGTTTCTCTTGCTACTAGACACCTACTATTGTCACCAAAGGAAACAAAGAGAAAATCGTGAGACCCTATAGCTTTAAGTTCTACTTAGTAGACTTAGTGAGGTGAGATGTTGGACTTGTGTGGTCAAGTTTTGAGCATATTTGGGGCTTTCGGGTTTGGCTATGTCCGTATATGCATTATCTATGTGGCTTTTGCTGCCACATGCATAAAATGTGGACAGATTATGTAGTTGAACCATGCACTGCTACTGCATATGGCTTATTAGTGCAGTCTTGTGATTGATGCACAAAAGCAGCTGCTTAAACCACTTCTTAGATAGTGGTTGTATAGGTGATATACAGCTTCCTTTCCGTGAACCATAAAGTGATAAGATGAAGGAATTGAAGAGACCCATCCGACCTAATTCTTTTCAACAAGATTTAGTTATGAGATCCTTAGATTTTGCTTATGTTTCTTTGTTGCTAGCTTTGAATCATGTAGCTTTTGTTATTTTAGGGTTAGATATGGTAATTGTTATTTTTTCCTTGGACAGATCCTGATGTTTCTTGAATTATGGTTTTGTGATTTTTGTGGACTTAAACTGATTATAGGATTCCTGACATTGATTTTTGGTGAAGTTTCAAAAGACAGAATATTGAATTTGGCATGTAGTTTGCACATTTGATGTGGATCAACAAATTGGTGTTTATTGGTGATTAGCTTATTATGGACTTTTTGGGAGAATGGATGGTCAAGCTGTTGACCATACATCATATGCTAAATCTCTAGGAAAGGATCAGTTGGATTAGTCGTCACTTAGCTTATATACTTTTTGATCCATTTATCAGATCCCTTATGCTTCAAGGTCATGCTGAATGAATTTTCAAATCTTGATTTGTTTTTCACTGAAGATATGTAACATTAGTTTTTTCAACTCGATATATTGAAAAACCTCTGGTGTGCATCTGCTGAATGCATGTGTTTGTGTATTTTGAATTTGATATCTTGTGTTTCTATAATTAGATTTCATCAAGTTTGATTGCCTTTTAACTTTTCCAGGTTCTTGTGTAGGCACTAGATTATTGCCACTCTCAAGGCATCATGCATCGAGATGTAAAACCTCACAATGTTATGATAGATCACCAACAGCGCAAGCTTCGTCTTATTGACTGGGGCCTGGCAGAGTTTTATCATCCAGAAAAAGAGTACAACGTTAGAGTTGCCTCAAGGTACGATGTTGAAAAATGATCCCCTGTTGAAGAGCATTACCTTCTCTCTTGAATCTTCGATGATAAAATTATTTTCAAAATGTGAACATTTCGTTTTTAGGAAGCAAAATTTCATATCTACCCTTTTGTAAATAAGGGTAGCTTTTCAGATTTAATGTTTGTTAAGTAACACAATATAATATCCTTCTTAAATTTTTAAAAATCATAAATATTCATTTCAGGAACGTGTATCAAAACCTTTCTCCTGCATCAAGTTCTCTATAATAGTTTCTGAATTTTAAAGGGAAAATCATATTATATTTAATTGGTAAATTTGAATTTTCCGATGTATGTATGGACACAAATGAGCCCAATATCAAAAGCATGGACTACTGTACTGCCTGCTACGATATGAAATTGGCGGTATGCACTGGTCCCAAGCTGGCTGAGACAAGGGTCAAAATTTGACCGATGTGTATTGGTTGTTAATGTTTGAATTTTGACCATGCCACCCTCATTTCGAGGGCTGTTTTGGGCTTGTAAAAGCCCCACTCTCTCTCTCTCTCTCTCTCTCTCTCTCTCTCTCTCTCTCTCTTTCACTTTCACGGACTCTCATCCTCACTTTCTTTCTCACTATTTCTCACACTTTCTGACTCCTCTCTAATTGGTGATTAGTGGAAATCAAGCTCTTAATTTGGATGAAATAGGGATTCTAACTCGAGGTTGGGGGGAATCTGACTCTAATTAAAGGCATTTATCTTCTCTCTATGTTTTCAAGATCATGTCATGTAATTAGCAGAAAGAATATTGATAATTCATGATTGATTAGTGACTAATGATTAATTGAGACCTAATTAGAGGTTTTTAAGAATAATTAGCCTAGAATGGCTATGTATTGACTTCTTGCATGATTTGCGAGCTTATTCTACCATGTTTGATGGTTCATTAGAGGCTTATTAATGCATGTTTAGGCACCAAATTGTATTTATATACCAATAAATTAGATTAGGATAAAAAATTTGAAATAGGATTTTATTATAATTTTAATTGAATTTTCTGCCCTTTTTCGGTTTGTTGACACATACTGGTATATTGACATGACACGGCAATATCGACCAGTCTGTACTGGATCAACCAGGGACCGATACGCTTGCACAGCACGATGCGGTGAGGGTGGAAATTTTTCTTTGGTTCTCCTAATCGAACGCGGAGTGAGTCAGATTTTTTGGGTAACAGTGTATGAGCATTTTAGTATGGCTTGAATTGGAAGAGCTTTTATGGTGACAGTCATTTAAATTTAAATGTGTATATGTCTGTTTAATTGTTGAGTTATATTACTATAATTCAAGTAGGCCATATCGAGGAATAAATGGATGAGAAAACCTTCCCTGGATGAAGTTTGGTTGATTTACTGATAAATCTCATGTTTTTGTTTGGATGAAGGCAACAGATCACTTTTGGTATTTGCTTCTCATTTCTTTTATGGTTCCTGACCATATTACTGCCTCTTTGCTTTGTAAAAGGAATCTTTGCATAGTTCTCTGTTGATTTATATCAAACTTTTCTGTCTCTGGACTTACATCAAACTCTTCTGCAGGTACTTTAAAGGCCCAGAGCTCCTAGTTGACTTGCAAGATTATGATTATTCACTGGATATGTGGAGCCTTGGTTGTATGTTTGCTGGGATGGTATGTGATTTATATAGTTACATTCCCTGGACATGTTTTTTTTCTATAAAATCGTGCTTTCTGTTGATTGGCAGATATTTCGGAAGGAGCCATTTTTTTATGGACATGATAATTATGATCAATTGGTCAAGATAGCAAAGGTATGATTTAGTTCTCAAGTGAGGATGAAAGAATTAGATATTTTGCTGGTTGATTTTGTTAATAACACGTGGAAAAGACAGATCTAACTATTTAAATTTTCACCAACTTGTGCTTATCCTCTTAGATTGTGCCTTTTAGGCATAAACGTTACTTGCTTGCATCAATATAATTTATGTATTACATCCTAGGAACATATGGACTTCTTCTGGATTGTGTAGAGCTAATCATATTGGCATAAAATTTCAACCCTAAGGGATCTCATGCTGGCACTTGAAGATGGAGTAGTTAAGGAAAAAGAAACTCATTACTATATTCCAAACAACATGCAGACAGGAATCGTGTGGTACAAACCGCTAGTATTTGTGGGACTCAGAAAAAAACTTTATACACATACATATATATGATGATCAGCTGAGTTTCAATGTTGAGACAACATTGGCTTTCCATGAACGTCTTCAGCGGGATGTCTATGCATTGAAATAGTAGAAGAGTCATGTTGTCATCGTTCTTTGGGAAAACAATCTGGATAAATTAGCATGATTGACATTCACCATTTAGTCCATGTTCTTTCTCTTCTTATTTAACCATCTGAGAAATTTTGGTATCTGGTTTAGGTACTTGGAACAGATGAGTTGAATGCTTGTCTAAAAAAATATCAACTAGAACTCGACCCGCAACTTGAAGCTCTCGTTGGAAGGTTCTAGAGTGCACTCTGAAGTAACTCCTCTGGGTTTGCATTCCAATATGTTTTCTAATGTCTGTTAATCATTGTCACAGGCATAGCAGGAAACCATGGACAAGGTTTATAAACGCCGATAACCAGCATGTGGCAGTTCCCGAGGTGACTATTGCTGCATGAACGTCGAGGTTCCGATCAGTTTATCACATAATTTACTTCAATTTCTTTTTCTGTTGTTAGGCTGTTGACTTTGTGGACAAGCTGCTTCGGTATGATCACCAGGAGAGGCCAACAGCGAAAGAAGCGATGGTAAATGCTCTTCCTATAAACTTATTCCTCCATAATTATGAGCTTCAGCTGCTAAGAGGATTGCTGCTCTTCCCTTCAGGCTCATCCTTATTTTAATCCAGTGAGTAGTCCAGAAAGCAGCAGAACTCATGCTTAGAAATCCAAGTGATGAATCCCAGCTGTTGTTTCTGTTTCTTTACTTGCTGCATATATTTTTTGTCATGCATTTATCTGTGTGTTGGATTACTGTTTAATTACGAAAATGTTGCAACAATTAAGCTTGAGATTTTGGCCATTTTCTGGAGTCAATCTCTTTTTTTTTTCTTTTTGTGTTCGAATTGAATAGTTTTTGTGCTGAAATCCATGTGAAGGGGAAAGAAAGGAAGAGCTTGCAACCTGTAGCAACCCATCTTCCAAAGTCATTCACATTCTTGTAGTTGACTCATTATACTCATTTTGTTGGGAACTTAAAACGATCTCTTTTCTTGGAAAGATCATAGCATTCTAACCATTGATTGCATTCTGCAGTGTGTTAACTCTTAAGATTATAAAAGGAAGCTGTACGCAAATCTCATCTCATCCACTCCTTTGTGAAACCTAAGGAACATAGGCACTCGATGCTCCCTAAATAAGCTTCTCTGCAAACATCACTATCGAGCCAGCCGGCAGGCAGTGCAAACGTAAATGTAGTATCACAAGATTTAAACCAGAATGATCGGAGAAAAAGGGAAGACGGAAGAAGAAGGTCATGCAGTCATATGAAACGAAACAGTGGAGCAGCAAAAGGAAGGAAGAAGGTTCATCCGATCTTGTTTCTGCTGCTTCTTTTTGCTTGCTGCTGCTGTGGCTGCTGCATTGAAGGAAGGAAGAAGGTCAACCTGTTGGATGAAGAATTCGAGGGTTACATCTGATAGAAGCAGTTTGATAGGGTTTATGGATAAAGAGCACATGATGACAAGTATCCTCCTCTTTAAATCTGCATTGGAGATTCCTGAAAGAAAGACCTATTAAAGCTCATGGAAATAGCTGCCTTTAAATCTTCCATCCTCTCATTTGCTTGAGGACCAATGAAGCCACCAATCAAATCTGGATCGGCATATGTTTAAGAAATAATAATCTTTGTGAAACCCTGCTTAAGATGCTCAGGATGGCCCAATCTAAGACAGGCAAAATAAAAATGCACAACCAAACCAAATCTCTATGTTCTCATCCTCAGTGCCACCATGTCTCGATCATCTCCTTGGCTAAATGCTCTGTATGTTGTCTCGAGGCAATCGAAATCTTTCTCTTCCACTCCCCTTTCTCCATCCTCACTGCTCATCCACAATGGAACAAAAATATTAGAGAAGGAGAAGGGGAGGCATGGGATATTGTCACAAGCTAGACAGATAAAGCTTAACAGCAATATTGACCATTGAGAGTACACAGCAATTTTGCCCTACATGGCATTGATTATCCACTCCAAACAGTGTAATTCCATAAAATGTACTTTATTGTGATGTGGAAATTATAGGGAAGGTCATATGTTGTAAAATGGAGACTGAACATCCTCTCAGCTCCTGTTTGTACATAGACATAGCTATATATGGTCAGCGTTAGAGAGGTTTATAACCATCTCTGCACCATGGTACACAATGGGAAGAATAACAAGATAATTGATGATATTGTCAAGGTGAATATTTTTTGTTCTTTGAAAGGTATATATAATTTATATATGTTCATTGTATTTATATATGTCGTTCAACTACTTTGATCATTCAATACATGTGTTATTTTACTACTTTGATAATTTAATATATATGCTGTTTTACTACTTTGATAACTTAATTCATATACTTTGATAATTTAATATATGTGTTGTGTTGTCTATGACATCATTTATTTTTCATTGAAAACTCTACTCTTTGAATATCTCCCGCTCCTTTATACCAGAGAAAATGATTCTCAGTAACTCAGTGCCGTCAAGTTGATAACTACAGTTGTATACTTTGGAAAGCAAGCCTCACACGTATTTACTCGAGAGAATTCTCTATGTTTTCCTTTTGGATTAAGAATCATAAGTACGGACCAACAAGTTAAAAGCTCTTTCAATTGCAGAACTGCCGACTACCAAGTTGATTCATGTAAGTCGGCTAATATCAGAACTACCGCATGGTTCAGTTTTCGACAAGCAAAAAAGATATTTTTAGCATAAGTTAGGAAATTGAAATTTTCTTAAGAAACAAAGAAGAATTGTAGACAAAATGGTGGTTGTGAGGGTAAGTGGTGGTATAATGTGATGTACCTCATGTTGCCTATGCATAAACTGGGTGAAATCGACCTGAGCTCTTCATCTCTGCCAGGTGCTTTTCCAGTTGCGCAGTCAGCACTGGGTGGCAATGGTCAAATCCTAAATCTGTGAGGAGTGTCGGGAGTCCCTTCTCCGGCAGTGATTGGATCTGTGGGCAGTCACTTACAACCAAAGCATGGAGGGAAGGAAGGGTATGCAACTCTGTTGGCAAGGACTGGAGATTCTTGCATCTGAAGAATTCAAGGCGCCTGAGAGCTGTGAGGCTGTGCACCAATTCCTGCTCCTCCAAGTCAAACATCACTTTCTGAGGAGACCAGATGATTCTGAGAGAATGGATGAATGGTAGTGTATTTTTTATAAGTGAGAGTTTAAGTAGGGCTGTTTTATCTACTGATAATTCAAGCAGTGACAAGACCTCCCCTTGCTCATCCCCTTCATTTAGCAAAAGCCTGGGACATCCTATGATTGCCAATCTCTTGAGTGATTTGAGAACTTGTAAACCCTCTATTGATCCCAGCCCATCACAATTCTCGATCCTTACAGTTCCAAGTTCCTTCAAGTGAAGCATTACTTCCCTTGGAAAGGATACCATGTATGGACAATTGGATATCGCCAACTGAGTAAGTGAGCTGAGGTTGTGTAGGCATCCAGGCAGCGATTTCCCAAGATTTCCACAGTCACCCAATTCTAGTGCCTTGATTGACGGCGGGAGGAGGAGGTCATTCTCCTCACACTGTGTCATGCTCATGAGCTTGGGGCAGTTCCTTATTGACAAGTTCTCAAGGGTGGTGAATTCTCTAAACCTCTTGACAGGCAGCCACAACAGTTCAGCACATTCCCATATCCGAATAGCATTGATATGTGGCAGGTGGTTTGATAGCAACCCTTCTCCCAGATTTCTCAGATTTGGACATTTAATAATGTGCAAGAGTGAGAGAGAAGCAGTTCTAGTGCTGCTACCTCCACCAATTCCTTTGCATAATCCTGGAAGTCCTGTCAGCCCAACTTGCCATAATTCAAGTTTTATGAGAGAATGAGGGATGGGAGGCAAGCATTTAAGTTTGGGGCATTGTTCAATTTTAAGTCTACACAAGCAGGAAAATAACTCCTCCCTTTCAGCCCACGACCACTCTTCCCATGCTGGCATGTCGCTTAATACGAGATCTTCCAACCTTGGAAAACACTCTCTCTGACAGGTAGAATCAAATAATCCATGGCCTATCTTTTTCACTGCTGGCAATCCCTTGATGCGGAAAACCTTGAGACATGGCAGTTTTTCAAGAGAATGGAGTTCCTCAAATGTCAGCATGCCCTTGATTTCTAGCTCTTCCAGCCTTGGAAACCATTTATTCCTCGTAGCACTAAAGAGTCCATGGCCTACCTTCGACACCTGGATGCGAAGAACCTTGAGACATGGAAGTTGTCCAAGACTTGGGAGTTCCTCCAGTGCCAGCATGTTCTTCAGCACTAGCACTTCTAGCCTAGGAAACCAAATTTTCTCTCTAGAACCACATAATTCACGACCTATAAGTTTCAGTGCAGACATGTTCTTCATGTGAATAACCTTAAGATGTGGAAGTTGTCCAAGATTTGGGAGTTCCTCCAATGTCAGCATGTCCTGCAGCACAAGCTCTTCTAATGATAGAAAACAATTGCTCTCTATATCACCATATAATTCATGACCTATATGTTTTACTGCAAACATGTTCTTCATGTGAATAATCTTGAGACAAGGAAGTTGTGCAAGATTCGGGAATTCTTTCAATGTTGGCATATCCTCCAGTACTAACTCTTCTAGCCTAGGGAACAACTTGCTTTTCGTACAGCCACATAATTCATGACTCATTTGTTTCACCACAGGCATTCTCTTCATATGAAGGACCTTGATATGTGGCAGTTGTCCAATATATGAAAGACCCTCCAGTCTTGTACAGTTCTCTAGTTTAAGAGTTCCCAAGTTCGGTAGCATTTTCACATCCAGCCAACTGGGTACTGTAGCACCATTGTACCCTCTGATTGTCAAACTTTTGAGGAAGTGATGTGGTTGGAGACCTAAAAGTACTTCCTCCGAGACAAGTAACTCATGCTCCAAGCTGGAAACCTGGCCAGCTGCCCACTCTAACTCTAATGCTTCAAGATACTGTTTGCTGTGCAGTTTAGCCTTGCTTGCTTCTTCTTTACTCCCTACATTTTCAAGATTTGTAATTCGTAGAGTGCCGTGGAGTTGTGTCAAACCACTTAGTTCTGCAAGTTTGTTTCCATGATTCTTTAGCACTTTGAATGCAGACAATTCTTGCAGAGAAATCAGCTTCCCAACCTCGTATATCTTAGAAATTATCTCATCTTCTACATGAAGTTGCCTCAAGTTGATCAGCTTGCTCAGGCCTTGTGGGAAACTCTGTAATTGACAGCCCCATAGCCTCAGTGCTTGCAGATTGTAAAGGTCGCACAATGACTCGGGCAACCTCTGAATGCGAGCATTGTAGGATATGTCAAGGTACCGAAGTTGTATCAAGTCACCGATAATATCAGGCAACTCTTTCATGCCACACTTCTGCAAAACTAAAACATGGATTCTTTTCAGTCTTTTGAACAAGCTTTGAGGCAACAAGCAGCTGTTGACTTTAGTCATATATGGATACTGATTTCTCTGATTGTTGATCATAAGGGTCCGCAATTTATTGTAACCTGAAAAATTCACCAACTTCATTTGCTCAGTTAATGCTACTGATAGATGACGAGTCGTACTAGGGGTCTCTTTGGACTTGTCATCATCTATCCTATGGCACTCTCCCACAGATATAAATTGGGCAAGATCGTGTATGAGGTCATGCATCACGTATCGCCCTCTCCACCGAGATTCCTGAAAGAAAGACCTATTAACAAGCTCATGGAAGTAGCTGCTTCCGACATCTTCCACCCTCTTGTTTCCTTGAGGTGCAATGAAGCCTTCTGCCATCCAAGTCTGGATCAACTCATGTTTATAGAATAAATAATCTTTGTGAAACACAGCGCAAAAAGCGAAACACTGTCTAAGATGTCCGGGAAGGTGTTGATAGCTCAGCCATAGAACAGGCAATATTTCATTTTCAGCTTGTGGCAGTTGCCATACCTCACTTTCCATTATAGTTCTCCAGTGTTCTTGGCTGACATCCGACCGCAACAAGCTTCCTAGTGTTTTTGCTGCTAGCGGTGAGCCCTTCAACTTACCAGCAATCTTTCTACCGATAACCTCGAGCTCTAGATGCTCCTGGGGGTTCACAGAACCAAATGCACATTTCTTGAACAGCTCCCAGTAAGCATCATCCTGGAGACCATCGAGCGAAATTTCCTTCATTGTGCCAATGATGCTGGCAATCTTTGTGTCTCGAGTTGTGACTATAACCTTGCTGCCTCTTGCTGCAAACCTTAGTGGTGCGCACAGCCTTTCCCAGTCATCCCTGTTTTCGCTCCACACGTCATCGAGGACTAGCAGAAACCTCTCCGAAGCAATCTTCTCCTTGAGGATCTGTTGCAGGGTGTCCAAGTTCAATTTGTCAGATTGTTCCACCTTGGTAGCAGACTCGATTATCTCTTTGGTCAGTCTCTTCACATTGAAATTGTCGGATACACAGACCCAAACCTTGAGGTGGAAATAGTTGCCGACACGATTGTCGTTGTACACGAGCTGAGCCAGAGTCGTCTTCCCAACCCCTCCGATTCCGACGAGGGGTAAGACAGAGAAGCTACTGTTACCAGATCCTGAATCCAACAGCAATTCTACTACTTTCTCCCTTTCTTGGTCCCGACCAAACACGACGTTTTCGGTCAAGAAAGAGCTCGTTTCTCTTCTCACCACCTTCCAGTCGAATTGTCTCCCCCCATCATCGGGTGCCGATAGCTGCATGACATCCATCATATCGGCAGCAATGTTGCACAGCTTCCCCTGGATCTCCCTCAATCGAGTCCCAGCATCATCACCATCGGCACCCAACCACTCGCTCGCAGTACTAAGGGAAAAAGAAAAGAGGTCGCTTATCTGGTCTCCCCGGTGCTCGACCTTTTGCTTCGCGGCTTGGTACTCCAACTCCTCCAGTAAGTCCTCGGCGTCATAGGCAGCATCCTTGAGCTGCCTCACCAGCTCCACCAAGCTCGTGTTTTTATGGTTCCACCTCGTCTCTGCCTTGTCGAGGATGGCATGGATCCGGAGCAGAGACGTCCGCAGCCGCCTCAGGTCATCGTGAAGGCCGCGGCGCCGCGCGAGTTGTTGGATCGCGCAGTTGCTGGCCTTGTCGAGCAACGTCTGGATGAAGCTTTGCGCGAACCATCCTCCGATTACTAGCGCCGTCGACATAGAACAGCCGATCCTTCTTCCTCCCAGCTCAGAAGGGCAAGAAAAGGAACACGCTTTTCTTCTACTACAGTGCCATCGAACGGTGGCAATGGCACCAAAGAACACGGCAGACCGAAGTCTTCATTTATCTATCTATCTATATATAACATATATTATTACAAATTAATTATAACGTTTGCACCAAAAGCCTCTGTATATGTCACTGTCATAGATATCCATCCAAATAAATAAAAATTAATTATATTTAGCCACGATTAAAATTAATTTATTTGAATTATATATATATATATATATATATATATATTATTTTGATTATAAGATTGCTCCTTTACTATTTAGGAGCATATGGCAGTGTGAATATAAAAATATTAGTCTCTTCATCCCATAAAATATTGTATCCTGAGTATTTATTTGGATGTTTATGTTATTGAAAGTTTTAGATGAATCCGTTAGCTTTTGAGATAAGATTATTTGAGAACATATTTGAGAAATCCTTTTATAGTGATCTTTACAAAGTGTCACCTCCATAATGAGTACTGGACATGATGAACATAGTGCGTCTCTCGTAGATTCTTAGTACGTGGAAATATTGGATCATATGACATCAATCGGATGACGATGAGGTAACGGTTGGTTACGTGAGACTCAGATGCTAGTGTCGATATATCGAGGTGCCAATCACTTGTTGTCGATGCATGGGTCACTTGGTGTCGAGATATCGATTACCTAATACTAAGGTATTAGTCATACCACTAACAAGTAGTATATTCATCAAATCTTTATAAATCATCTTAACATGCGACTAAACCGAAGTGTGTTAGTTTGCTAAATAAGAAAATAATATATCATTTAGCTTTAAGAAATCTTCTTCTTGTGTTCATTTCGACAGATCGACAAGATCCAGCCCATAATCTTAGAGCCGGCCCAATTGGATCGACTCATCTGTTCCCATGTAAAATACAAAATGTTAGGCATCCTATCTCTATCGGATCAATAATATAAATGAATCTAATTGAATTCGGGTTATCATAAGGAAACATATCAAGATTGGGCTCACAAGTAGACCCATCAATCATAGATGTTGCTGATATTGTCACAAACAAACAATATAGATTCACAGAGACTCATATAACAGCTCATATCTAAGGATTCTATCACTATTGTTGTGGGATCAGGAGATCTCAAGGCTAGTGATTCCGATGTTTGCCTGTCCTCCCTGAGATGGACACCTTTGGTCCCATGCTGTATTCTTTTGATGGGGAAGAAGATGAGAGAGGTTTAGTGTAACCCACTTGACCATTGCTGCATGGTTAAACAGAGGATTAAGCAAAGGGTAGCTATGTTCATTTTGATGGCTATATATAACATTGCAATGATGAAGGATAATTAGATGGAGACATTGTCTCCTAAGAGAGTCTCTTTAGTCTTGTTCTTGTGAAGAGACCTCCATGAACTTTTACATGACCACAGACACTAATGGCCAGTTGAAGAATTGGCATCTTTCAACATCTAATCCAATAGGAATACCACTATGTTGTGGAATAACAGAGCTGTATCAGATGGCAGTTCTTGCGAACCAAAGAATCTGTCATGTTCGATCTCCCGCAATCAATCATATCGTGGATTTAGTTGATTTTGCCTAAATCATGCAATCGTCTACCCTTGAGTTCTTGCGAACGCATTGGCAGACTATCATCGTTGGTCTTTTAAGGTGCAAACATCGAAATGGCAGAAGCAAGATAGAACAAAGCATTGCAAATTGGGCAACTTCACAGGTTCAGAGTAACTGAGAGAAGGATGGAATCTGCAGGTTATGCATTTGGGTCTTAATCTCTCCTTTGTACAAACCTCTTTAGACACTGAGGAAGACAGCATCTCTCAGAAATAGAGCAGTGGGGGGAAGAGTCTCAGAAGGCAGCTGGGGACATCATGTGAAATAGCAATGGCATGCTACTAGCAAGCAGTGAGTAGAATCCATGAGAGGATGCACTCTGTCAGTCAAGCAGATGCATGATGAAATGATCCTCGATGCCACAACTGGCCCTACTGTGCCTGAAATGATTCTTGATGCTTTGGCTTTATCTCATGCCCAAATGCAGTGGAATGTCTCTTCTGTGCTGCTCACAGAAATGCTGGATGTAGAAAACCTTGAGATCAGAAGCAACAGAAAGCTCTGATGGATGGCAGCAATATGTTCTACTTGGAAGAGAGAAGCTAAATTGCTGGTGCTGACAGACCAAGGCTGCTTTGCAGCACACAAAGAAGATGTGGCAGACAAAGGACTGGCCTGAAGGCATCACCTGAAGCCATATGAATTCATTGAGAGTGAGCACTGAGTGTTGCAGGATGATTTGAACTATATGTTTTCGGTTAATCACAAGAAAAATCTGGCTTCATGAAGAGACAAAAAAGGATTGATATGGAACTATTAGCTCAGCAGCAGATGCAATTAACAGCTACACCTTTTCTCCTGCCTCATCTTCCATGAAGATTACCAAATAGCAGCAGACAAAGTTTTGGCAATGCTTCAAGATCCAATCTTGTCGAAAACCAGCAGACCGATATTATGGGGACTAAAACTTACAGGAAAATTGAGATACTAATAATGTAGGAAAACCTGCTTAAAATCTCATATGAGGAGCACTCGAGAGTCTTCTCTAACCAGCAAAAGCTACTATTGACTCTGCTCCAATCCGATCAGATCTTGCCATGTACTGTATCCACAAAACTCTCCACATCTCTATACATGGGAAGTACTATGTCAGTCTCTTCACAATGCTCCTAAAAGCCTCTCTTTCATATTATTCTTCTCCGATCTCACAAGCTGCTTTCTTGTTTACTGAGTCCAGCAGCAAATTCTCCTCATCTCCAGTTGTGGCACTCTGACTTCCCACCTTCTTCCTCACAGCTATCTCCAGCGGTCGGAGAGATGGCTCGGCGGGCATCGGCCAACTGAAGAGGGCTCTGAGGAGAGCCAGACTGGGAAACACTCTTCTGTGGTGGTGCGGTGTGGTTCTCAGGAGGAACCCACAAGCCTCCCAAAACCACAACCGGTCGGCTAGCAGGAGGTGAAGCATTAGGCATCTTTCGAGTGTGCAATCGGTATTTCTGTAATGGAGATCGAGAACACCATGTCAGTGCAGACCAAACAGGAGTAGACCGATGGAAATTGAGAGTTAGAAAGCCATGAAGCCACCTGCAGATGGCTCTTCACTTCATCGTTGGTGAGACCATCCACCTTCATCAGTTCTCTGATCTGCTTTGGAGTTGCCACTGCATAAAGAAAAAGGTTTATCGAGATAGAATTCTCACTACATAGTATTTGGAACAGATTAAGTGATCGATTTCAGATATCCGCTTCCATTTTCCCCTCTCTACCTACGACAAAATCCATTGTGGAACGAAAAAATTGGATGTTTTTCCCTTCCGTTGAATCATCGAATCCAATTCTACGTATTTGAGATACGAGAAGAAGCCAATCTGACCTTGAGCGCCACCGAGCTGCTGGAGAGCGAATACGAACCGGCGGTGTAGCTCTGGAGACCAGCACCGCCTCGCCTTCCTCTGTTGCTGGAGCTGCAAGCTAAGGTGGGCACCTGCCGTCGACGGCGGCGCTCGACCAACGCACTTAGAGACCGAGCCGCTGCCAGGATGGTTCCCAGCGACGACAGAAACGGGGAAAGAGGCGCTCCCGACGGCAGGTGAACGCAAGGAGAGATCGGACAGCACCGCCGTGGGAGTCACCTCCTGCTTTGAGCTCATCACAAGCGCCGCCATGCCCTTAAATGGCACAAACGTGTCGGCGCCACTCTTGGATTCTAAGCACAAGTTCTCCTCCTCCTCCTCCTGGCCATCTGGTCCTCCATCTCTCTGCCACAAAGGAGGAGAAACATGGAAATATGAGAAAGATGCTTCGCAATCCAAGAAAATAACGTACAAAATTCCGCCTTTGTACCTCATCCGCCACGCTCTGGTCATCATCGTTCCTGTTGTCGTCGCTAGAATAATCGCTCCACAGCTGAGCGGAGCTCATCCATTTCTTCTTATCCTTGCAGTCGACTTCCAGCTTCGCCCCACCCTCCTCTTCGCACCTACTCCTGATGGGCATTAGCTCTTGGAAGACATGCACGAATCTATCGCCCCGGCACCTCTCAAGCTCCTTCTTCAACCCTTCGATCACTAAAACCCAAGGAAAAATTCGCATAATTAACATAAAAATTCGATTTTTTTTACCATAAAAATTGGAAAAAAAATCCCCAAATTTGAAAAAAAAAAAAAAAAAAAATCTCCACCGTCGGTGAGGAGAAGCATGCAGAGGGGGAGCTCGCGCTTAAAGGCCTCGATCTTTCTCCGCTCCTCCTCCAAGCTCCTCACGGAGTTCTCCAACTTCGCGACCCCACCATCGCTGCTCTGAACCGCCGCCGCCGCCTCTTTTAGAAAGCCACCGACGGTCCTCATGGCGCAGAGCTTAAAGTCCAAACCGAACTCCGCCGCCGCAGATCCCATCTCCAGCTCCACCAGCTCCCTCCCGATCTCTCGCGCCGTTGCAGATGAGAAGGGGGGCACGTCCATTTTATACGTACGACACGCAGGAGGGAGGAGGAGAGGACGAGGAGAGGGAGAGCGGTCCGGTTCAATTGAACCGGCGACGTGAGAAGGAAGGCGGGGGGCAAAAACGACCGAAAACAAGTGTCGGGCTCGAGTCGTCACGTGTGAAACGCGTTCTCTCGAGAACCGACACCGATACCCAAGTGGCGATTCCGCTTCTTGACGCGGCGGTTCGACTCGCCGAGTTAGACTCTTTCCAACTATTTTGGCCCCTTTTTTTTGTCACTTTTTAACGGTATATTTTATTCATTTCATTTTTCTTCAATGACTCCTCTTCAATTAATTATAATATAAATTTCCAAGTGTTACGCGAGTGATTTCAACTCCAATTCCGCATTGGAAAACTAAAACCATGGGCTAAATCCACACAATTAAGTGCAATGGAAAGTATCACATATATATATATATATATATATATATATATATATATGTATATATATATATATATATGTATATATATATATATATATATATGTATATATATATATATATATGTATATATATATATATGTATATATATATATATATGTATATATATATATATATATGTATATATATATATATATATGTATATATATATATATATGTATATATATATATATGTATATATATATATATGTATATATATGTATATATATATATATATGTATATATATATATGTATATGTATATATATATATATATGTATATATATATGTATATGTATATATATATATGTATATATATATACATATATATATATATGTATATGTATATATATATATATATATATGTATATGTATATATATATACATATACATATATACATATATATATCTATACATATATATATACATATACATATACATACATATACATATATATAAATAAATAAATAATATATATATATATATATATATATATATATATATATATATATATATATATATATATATATATATATATATATATATATATATATATATGTTTGATGTCATGAATTATTGCACATAAACCTTGAAATATTATGGACTATATAGTTGAACTAAGTAGATAAAAGGATGATGATAACTTTAAAGAACATACTATCAGATGCTAGACATTATTAGTGAGTAGAACATTAACAATAAAATTTAGTAAAATAAATTTTATTAGAACATTATTAGTTCTTAGCCACAATATATGTTTGACAACAATAATAATTTTTAGAGCAAAACAATATTCATGTGTGATATTGTTTTTGTTTTTCTTTTATTGTTTGTGTGAAGGACAAAAGGCTATGAGTTCCGCTTCAACCAAAAGGTGCCATGTACATATTTGTACTAGTAGTAAAATGAGGGTGTGTGGTCCTTGGAAGGGACCTCTCTTCCATTGGAAGAGGTGGAAGAAACCCACCCTTAATCTCCTCCCATGGTGTCTTCGATTGACTTGAACGTTTTTATTATTATTTTCTTGCCTCTCTCCTTCATGCTCTCTCTACCTTTAGTAGTAGACTGTAGTCAACCTCGACAAAAGCCAAGTGATGCATGTGGTGTTCTCATGCACATCGATGGTAGAAAACGAAAGGCTTTGAGATTGGACCACCATTTTTAGGTTTGCATGTGAGCACAACATCTTTTATCTGACCTACATAAGATAGATAGGTTGGACCCAAAACCTAGACGAGCAAGAGAAGGTGGACACTGTGCACTCGCTATGCTGGCCAAGAACAACTAAAAACTCTCCTCTCCTCTCCTCCATTTCCATGGCTTTAGTGTGTGTGTGTTGGAGGAACAAGTGGGTGGTGGAGCAGTTCTCAGGACCGTCATCATGTTGCTACTTCCATGAACGTTCAACTTTTGAGCGAAAAGGAAACATAGTGTGAGTGACCCTACTACTGTTGTTGTTTTGACTCATTAAAAGTCCTTGGTGTTATGATCAAGTTTATACCTCGGTTTCCAGTTTCACCTTTTGGAAAGTTGGCTCAAAGAAGCTCTCACTACTTCCACCTTACAAGTATTTTTATCCCTTATTGAGTTATAGATATATATATATATAGTATAATTTTAATTTCCCCATAAATTATACTCTTCAATATATTTTTCTTTTATCAATTATAATTTTTAGTTATTTTTTTCTTTTTTTTCCTTTATCTTGCAGGATTTTAGCTTTTGGAAAAAGATGTATATTTAGGAAAAACGGGGGGGGGAGGGGAAGGAATAAAGCACGAGTGGGTGGGTGGGGTCAGCCGCGTGGTGGAGGATGACGCGGCCCACTCGACTCGGTTCGCCGCGTTGGGGAGCGGCATCGCGCGGCGAGGCCACCGCGTCGCTGCCGACTGAGACCGCGAGTCGAGCCACGATAGTACGACGGCTCTCTCAACGCCCGCCGGCACCGTACGTACCCATGCCGTGACTCAAGTCGGGTCACGAGAAGTACCAGCACGGAATCGTGCTTCGGAGCGGAGAAAGGGTCCGATCGTAACACGCGCCCATGACTCCTTTATTCTATTACTCGGGACCCCGCGAATTGGAACCCCGGGATTCTCTCACGGACCTTTTTGCCGGACCCACCGTGGCTGAGGTCGTTGCTGCGTCCTCTGTTCCCCATTTGGGTGATATATATATATATTTTTTTATCCTACCGTGAAACAGTTCATCGGTGATTAGAGTCTACGTACACGTGTCGAAACATCCTCCTCTCACAAGCCTGACTGTGGACCCCACAGGTGAGACTAACGTGAGCTCACCCGCATGCCACGTATGATGAAAATTTTGATGGGATAAAAAGCTTCGGCCACGAAACATAATAACCCACCGACAGGAAAAAAAAAATTCATTCCTTAACTATCACTAAAATATTCAGATAAATAAATAAAAAATGTAAATGAATAAAGCAGACAAAGATTGCTCGACATACAGATAGGTAGTCACAAGTATTAATTACAATGGGATCTCAATCTTGCCTTGGACTGATTCTTTCAAATAGGATCAACATGAGATTAGCTTCAAGTGCCTGTGACCAGCAAATGTCAACCACGTTCAGCTCATGAGAATCCAATTAGAATCCAAAATATTATAAATCAGATAATTGTCCGTTCAAAAAATTCAGCTGACCACACATTTTGTTTCAAGTGGATAACATTGTTAATGACCCTAACAAGTAACAACAACCAAGGCTAGAGAAGGAAGAATGGAGATAATATTTTCTAGCCTCCATTATTTGGGTGTATTAGGCTAATAGGGTGGACAGTAGTAGCAAACTAATTCTTCTACTTAAACATACGATTGTGGTGACTAAATAGAGATCTGTGTAAAAGATTATTTATCTAACACAACCAAGTGGCATTTTCTTTTCCCAAGCATTTTTATTGGTTGTTGTGAGGTCAACTTTGGAGCATCATGATGTGACAAGGAAATGGGAGGAATCCTTTCTGCTAGTCTCCTCATCTACAGAATATGGATAATTAAAGGGAAAGGTTGATGTCATTCCATCAATTGCCCGGGGTTCTTTGTTCTGGTTCCCCTCATCCAAAGAAGAATATTAAAGCTGTCCAAGAAGATAAGGACATGATTAAAGGAGGTTGTCTTGTTGAAGATGTCATGGTTGGCTTCCCACTAAGAGGGAATCCTACAGCATTATGGACATCCTAATCATCTCTCAGACCATTAGATTCTAAGGCAAGCAAGGGAGAGTTAGATGTGGGTTAAGGAATCTGACCATCCCACCATGCCAGCTTAAAGGAAAAAGGGACTCTGTCCACAAACTACTGTCAGTATTCTCAGGGAGATTCCATGATAATTGAGTCTTAGAAAAAAAAGTCTATCCCTGGCTTGCTAGATTATGATTACTATATATATATATATATATATATATATATATATATATATATATATATATATATATATATATATATTAATGGAGGCAGAGATGGGATCTAGTAATCCTTAAAAAACTGGATGTATATTATGAAACTGATACCTCCACTTGTGCGAAATGGCCTCTGCTGGTTATAGAGTGCAATCATTCCCAAACAACTTTACCATTAGCTTTTATTGACAGGCTTTTGAAGTGGGAGTAGCAGTAGCTGGTCACCAGGGCATGCTACTATTACTCCAAAAGCTTAAAAGCTGAAGGATTTACATACATATGTCTTGCAGGGACCATGGAATCAATTGCACAACAAGAATCCAAATCTGTCATCAGATATATCCAAACCCTCACTTTCTCCAGTGGATTAAGTGTTCTACTTTCATTCTGAAGTGAGGAATGTAATCACAGAAGATGAACCCCTCAGTCATATTTTACAAAATCTTCATCAGTGTCTTCCTATATAATATGCTGATGAAGCTCTTTATTTTGAAGGAAGAGGCACTGATTCAGGATACTACTGAGATATTAATTCAAAGGAAACTTGTTAAAAGAAGAAGAGGGATCCAGGATACTGACCATCCAATCAAAGCACACAGAACAAAGAAGCCCTCCTGAGTAATTTTAACCTAGAAATCTATCTATGCAAGGAACTTTCAAATCTCGGGTTAGGTTCTTCTTGGATCCACAAAAAGGGTAGCTGTAAATGGAGAGACTACTTTAATCACTCATCCTATGTTATCCTGTCTGCAAAATTTAACCAAAGAAAGAAGAACACGAAGACAAGTTTAGAAACATGGTCGATCCACCTCTTTCATGTTGATAAACATGTTGAGTGTGCCCTGCCATGCTCAATATCACTTTCCTCCATGGTCAACGTCACTCTTGGTCATGGACCTCATGACCATTCATGGCTTGTAGCCACAGGCCTATTAGTGCTGCGCATATATCTATCATCCACTGTTCAACACCTTTCTCTATGAATAGTACTCAGCACTAGATACCACTTTCTACCAAGTCATCAGTAAATCGAAGGCCTTTTCCTATGTCATTCATCAAATAAACTTAGTCTTCAACAAAATGTAGAAGTTCCATATCAAAAATCTAATCTACATGATTTTTGACACATACAAATCATCCTTTTAGCAAATTTACTAATGAAACCACCCCAAGAAACTGTCTCATTATTACTTCATTGGTTTAACAACTGTATGCAAGTTGAGTGATCCCAAGGCTCTGAGAAGAATGTTAATAAGCATGCATTAACATAATGAAAGAATAAATCATTCTTTCCACTTAAAATTCATGGAAACACAAAAAGATATAACATCTTTATAACATACCCTAGCAGTGAATAGAAGTAAAAAACAGATCCCAGCCAATAGCACTATCCAATTCTTCTTCACAAGGAGAATCAAACTTTCAGCCTAATAACAGTTTCCAGTTGGTAATTAATTTTCCATGTTAGAAACAAGTAGATTAATAAAATAAACCTGTATAGACCAGAAACTCATGGTAGAGGACCGAGGAAAAAGAAGAGAATATCATTCTTAAATAAACCATACAAGCATATATATCAAAAGACAAGCTATATGACAGTGGAGTTACTGTATGACTTTCACCTTTGACTTCTGAAGCACTGTTTGGCTTTTGGAGAAAGCAAGGCACAATCAATTGTGTGATAACCCAGAGACAACGTTATCCACAGTGCACATCTCCACTGACTTCTGTCCCTTGTGGTTTCCAGAATCTTCCCATCCTCCACCCACCTGTACATGATCATCAAACACCTGCGATATGTTTTTTGTTCTAAAATCATTGAGCTTTTTTAATCCTAATGTTTCCCAAGTTTTTCTTTTTTATTCCATCGTGGTGATAACGAGTATATAAAGATCTATCAAATTACTTACATGTCACCATCTTAAATTGATGAGATTTGACAGCGAGTTTCCGTCCCTTTTGTGCCATGGAATTCACATGGTGCAATGGCTCAGCAGCAGCAGCTTCAACACCCCTTATCAACCGTCCATGGTCATGCTAATTGCACCCAACCAAATTAGCATTCATGTCCTTTCACTGGCTGTGTGGCTCAACTTACCCATCTTGATCGAGACATGGTTTGGTGTTTTCCTCTCGGAAGAAGTGGTGGGCTTCACCAGGACAAAGACGAGGAAAACTTATTGAACCTTGTTTGAGGGTCTCTAATAACTCCTCCATCTCAATCAACCACTCCGATGGATTCCATTCAGGACCCACTTCACGTGGAACGGAATCTGCATGCTCCCTTCTCTGTCAAATCCTAGCATCATCGATCTGGAAGAATCAGATAAATGAAACATCAAGATCTCTGGTTGATTTCGAATTAAGGTCAGGTCCAAAAGATGCATTTCATGGTCGGAACTATCATGTCAACATGAACAAATGGACCGAACGCAGCAAGAATCTAAAGCTAAGATCTATAGGAAAATGTGAAAAAGATCTAAATCATGTATGTCTCAAATGCCTTTGAACCACTGCCCATTATTTAAAGAGAGATATTGGACTGGACTATCGAAAGATTCTGTAAAAAGGTGGCATGAGATTGTGGTGGTTGGTTACCACATTCTCATATGTTTGTAGTAATTGGCATCAAGTTTAATCAACTTCTTGAAGGTTTGATGAGGATACATGTCAGGATCAAACGCGGAGCTGGAAATCCACATGCTGCTGCATTTACGTGGTTTAGCTGGATGTTTGAAGAGGAGGCACAGATTTTGTGAGCCCAAAGAATGACCAGCATTTTATATTAAGGTAGTGATGAGGTCCCTCATCATCCCCTTTATTTCCTGATTCTGCAAGTTAAGAGGACAGCCAACAACATATTTAACAGATAATACAGGTGCAAAAACTCATATTTTCTAGATAATGTAAGAATTATATCGGTGTTAAAATTTAACAAAGTCCAGAACCATGAGTACGAATACCAGCCAGATTTGAGATCATAGTGTATAAAAGAAAAGAGAGAAGCATATTATCTGTCCATAAAGTGTTATTTATAATGCATGCAAATCCATTCAAGTAACCACATCATCAATTCCTCCCTCAGCTAAAAATACATTCTATGATTTTTTTACATTGTTTTTGCCTATTAAGAACAACCACAAAGATCCTTACAACCTGTGATATTCAATCTAATCAAGTAGTTTCTAGCAGACATCAAGCAGAAATTCAATCTAGACGAACCTTAAATCAGGTCATAACGGGTCATTCTTTTTCCTTTTTTTTTTTCTTTTCTTTTTTGAGAAGAATGTTGCAAATACAAGAAAAGATATCCACAAGCAGCAGGAAGAGCAGACAAATTGTCAAGGAATCATCGGCTAAATTGTCAAGAAAGACATGTCGAGTTATTCCATAGCATTTAACATCCAATGAAAAGAAGCAGGAAAGCAGACAAAAACATGGAGAGAACTCAGATCCACAACAACAATTTCATCACAAACAAATCATCCAAGACTTTGAATTAGAACATCTGCACCATACATCAACTGAACAATTGCACCTCTACCAGCAAGGAGGGGCTTGAAAAAATTTTCATCAACTCACCTCTAAACAAATGGCTTCCCTGTTGCTTATATGAGAGCTATTACTTCTTTGAGTTGATGTATCCTCGCATATTCCCTATCAATGGCAGAAAAATAGAGGCAACATTTAGAAATGAAATTGCCAACTACAACAGGTTAGTTTCTTGGAAGCTATTAAATGAAGTTGGACCAGAACTTTTACACATCACTAAAGCAATCACAAAATGGCACAAATAAACCTTGTGGACTCTTTGCACGAACTTGAACTCCAAAAGGAACTTGGATCCTACACTACCAAGGAGAGAACTGGAGTAAGGAGATCAATATATATTTAGATAAATGTAATGAAACAATTTTAATTTTTAGATGCAATACCTTAACATAACTAGTACAAGAAGGTAATCAAACATAACTGTATCTGCTAGAGAGAGAAAAAGCTACATTCATTGTATTTTTTCATAAAAATATTGTCTTGCTTGCATACTGATATTGCTGAGGTTTAACCTCACGTTCCTGGCATCTTCAGGCATATTTCAAAACATTAAATCATTGTCGATTAGAATGATATTTAACCAAATGGTCCTAGGGTTGATGGAGTGAAACAGTTTGTTTTCTTTGGATGAACTATGGGAGGTTACTCTTGAAGGAATGAGACTCTCAGGCTATTGTTTGACATAGAATTCCAAATGGATTATTGGGGTTTCAAGGCTAATGTTTTTGTTCATCATCTCTCAGACATTCATCTTGGGAAAGACAAACAATGCCCTTCTTTCTAAGAAGAGTGAATTTTAAATAAACACCACTATCATCAGATTAACTTGATTTACATTAATCGCTCCTAAAATCTTTGTTAGCAATCTCAACTTTTTATTCTAATTTAATAAATCAATCACAATCACAAGCCTAATTTGCAAAATCTTTTACAATGTAAATACAGAGTTTTTCTTTAAGATTTTGGAACTTCATGGATTTATGATAAAAGCTTGAATGGGTCAGATCTCTAATGACTACTAGCAAATTGTTTGTTCGCCCTAGTGACAATCCAAGAAAATGGATATATTATTGTTGCTGGCACAGATATGGTGATCCCTGTCATCAGATCTCTCCACCCCTTTTATGGATTTACTCCAAACCTGTCTGCAATTAAATTGATGAAATAAGGTGTTTAAGGTCTAGGTATTGATAAGTTTCATATAAAATTTAAGCTAATTCCCCAGACTTTCAATTATGATATTGGATTCAAAATAAACTTTTCTTGACCAAGTCTTCCGGATGTTCACATGTTTGCCAGTATGTGTTTAATTATCTTCCCCACATAAATGTATATGGATTACCAATGAGTAACAAGACCTCTTCATAAAGACTATATGGATATTATTGCCCAGAATCATACTTTGCTAGCTTCTCACGTTGCAAGATCGTTATAATTTTTCGGTGATCAGACAAGGTGTTACAAGAACATAGATAGTAAGAAAAAAATGACAACAGCATAATATGCCAGATTTACGTGCTAAAAACAATTGGACAGTTCTATAAGTGAGTACATGGAATTTGACATTGAACTAATGATTTTGATATAAGATCCAAAATCTTAATAAAAATTAGGATCACAATTGGTCAGATCAGATTTGTCAAATATACATTGTATTAAAAATAATTGAAAATTGCAAAGTAAAAGAATAAAAATAAAACAAAAATAAGAAGAATTTTTTAGAATCATAAAGTCAGCTAAGATTCGATTAGATCCTAATTGATTCATTCACAATCAGCTGATCCAGACCAGTCAATGGAATTGGTGATGCCACATACTAGTAAAGGCATAACTTAAGCTAATTCAATCCAATAATCCATGTCTCTTGCTGAAGTCTTAGATAGATTAGGCTTTTTTAAATTAGATGTTAATCGATGCAATGCTCCAAAGATGGTGACTACTGACAGTGGGAGACATCTAAGTGCAGGTTGTAGGCTGCAGGTTGCCAATACACACAGCTCATTCCTATATTTTCCATAAAGGATATGATGACAATGGTCAAGAATGCCGCAAGTTGAATTCGAAGCTAGTTCAAAAGCAACCTCAAGCTTTCCAGGCTTTAGCAATATTCTTATTGCACACTGTTATCAACAAAACATGGTCAGTTTCACGCATTAAGAAGACACTTACCCAAGAATTACATTGGAATTACACCATATCCAATGTTTCTCCTCTATAGGGGAATTCGGCAATCACTATTTAATAATAAGCATAGAAATTTCCACCAGGCCCTCTCATCATACTCGTTTACCAAGAAAAGATGCAATTTCTAAGCATCATCCTCTGTGCCGGATGCTGTTTCCAATCCCTAATTAACCGTGATCGGACAAATTTGCTTCATCAAAACGTAATATAGCGAAGAAAAGGAGGAGGAGAGTAGAAAGTTCTCACCGTTCATTCCGCTGCTCCCACCAGCACTCCGCCCATCCTCCTCGCGCTCCTGGAAGCCCTACTCGCCGGAAACGTCCTCATCGTCCGCGGTCGCCCCGGCACCTCTCACCCTTTCTTGATACGTCTGGTAACTGAATCAAGCTCGACCCGATCTCAGCTCGATCAAGTCCGCTCGAGTCCAAAACGGCAGGTGGGACCCACACTCGTGGCACGTACAACCACTCGTGAACAGATCAAAACGGCTTCTTCCCGAGCAATAAAACCTTGCCGTTTCCAGCGCAAACCACGGCGGCGACGACGACGACGACAGCGTCTTGAGGGATCAAAGGAAGAAGAGGTCGCGGCACGGACCGATCACCGTGACAGGGAGAGAGAGAGAGAGAGAGGTCGGCGGGGGGGTCCCGGCGTGGGTCCCGCGGAGAAGGTCATGCCCCACGCTGCCCACCTCCGCTTCTCCTTGCTTCGTGCCGGAAAGTGCAATGAGTACATGCGTCCACGAAGGTTCCAGTCTCCGTAAAGCCCAAGGAAGCGTTGCATGATCACGTCGCCTTTTGCAGATCAACACTGCATGGTATCACACGAGTGAGCACTGACTGGTATTGCTTCTTGCTGAGTGCTTGGCGTTCCCTTTCAAACTCGGCATCATTTCCTCTTGCCTATCTAATTTCGTGTAGCGATTATGATTATTTATATTATTATTATTATTATTATTATTATTATTATTATTATTTTCTTTTACAAGTGTTGTGAGGTCGAAAATATATTGATTTCTTATTAATAGGTATAGTTTACTGAATTCTATGATATTGTTGGTCATAAAAGCCACATTTCATCCTTAGAAATTGAATAATATAAATAAAAATTAGAAATCTTAGAAGTAATTTACATACAAATTCCATGATTATAATCCTCAAGTGATGGCAATCATCATTGCCTACCTGTCAACCTAAATCACCTCCTCTCCAATGGCGACAAATTGATGAGCCGCTCCTATTTGTGTTGGGAAAGAAGGAAGTCGAGCCCAAGCAAGCCCCGGCTGTACGCCACCTTCAAACAAAGCGTGCTCATTACTACGCCTCTCCCTGTGCCTCAGTTTCCGTGCCGTCCGCTAACCCCGGTGGAAACTTAGCAAAGCCGTCCCCACACGCGACCATCACGCCGTGGAAACCATAGATCACGCTGTTCGCCATTAACTACGTACTGCGAGTCACAGAGATGGAGATGAGGAGGTGGTGGGACTTCGAGAGCTCAGCTTGATTCATATGAGTCTTTTATGCTTCGTTTCACGGACTTGTGTTTGTTCACAGCTCAGTTACCACTCACCGTTCATCGCTACGCGTTAACGCGTTCGATCCTTGTAGCTGTCGCCACGGCTTTCCTGCTTATAAACCCACTCCATCCTCCTCCTCCTTTCCTCGTCCGACGCTGAGAATGATGAGGCTGGTCTGTGGAGTTTTGGTGTTCTTGGCCGCAGCCTTCGTCGCCGGAGCTGACGACCCCTATCGATTCTTCACCTGGACTGTGACGTATGGGCCTATCTATCCTCTTGGAGTTCAGCAGCAGGTTTGTTCGTTGACTGCGTTTGATTCATGCTTTACAGAGAAGAAAGTAGATGGTGATCTTGGTTTTGGTCTCGAAGGGAATCCTCATCAATGGCCAGTTCCCTGGACCTCGCCTCGACTGCGTCACCAACGACAACATCGTCATCGACGTGATCAACAAGCTCGACGAGCCACTGCTCTTGACATGGTAGCGACGGCGCTTGTTCTTTCTTTCTGGTCTGGATTTGCGTTTCCTTAGAGAGGGATGTGTGTGCAGGAACGGGATCAAACAGAGGAAGAACTCTTGGCAAGATGGAGTGCTGGGGACCAACTGCCCCATCCTCCCCAGTGGCAACTTCACGTACAAGTTCCAGACCAAGGACCAGATTGGCGGGTTCACCTACTTCCCCTCCACCGGCATGCAGAGGGCGGCGGGTGGTTTCGGCTCCCTCAATGTGTACCAGAGGCCGCAGATCCCGGTGCCGTACGCGAAGCCCGCGGATGATTTCAGCTTGCTCGTCGGCGACTGGTACAGGGCCAGCCATAAGGTAACAAGACTGAGCTGCAGACATTGCTTCTCCGAGAGTGACACTGAATGCGTCTTCGCGCTGTATGTTGCAGGTGTTGCAGAAAGCTCTGGATTCAGGAAGCTCGTTGCCTTTCCCAGATGATCTTCTCATCAATGGACAAAAGTACACTGCCTTTGCCGGAGATCAAGGTATCTCTGCTTCACTGATCAGCAGTTTCTTCTCCGTTACATTCCTAAGCAAAACATGGTGCATTGTGCAGGGAAGACTTACCTCTTCAGGATCTCGAATGTGGGCATGACGACCTCTATCAACTTCAGGATCCAAGGCCACAAGATGAAGCTTGTGGAAGTAGAAGGATCGCACACTCTTCAGAACATCTACGATTCCCTCGACATCCATGTCGGTCAATCCTTGTCCGTGCTGGTCACGCTTGATCAGGCTCCCAAGGACTACTACATCGTCGCCTCCACCCGGTTCACCCGGAAGGTCCTGACCGCGACCGCCGTCCTCCATTACAGCAATTCTAACTCCCCTGTTTCCGGTCCGATCCCCGGCGGTCCGGCCTACGGGCTGCATTGGTCCATGAAGCAAGCTAGAACATTCAGGTACGAGTCGTTCTAGCCATCTCATGATCGATGTTTTTGGTGACAGCTTCCACGTTTAATCTGATCTTTTGTTTTCGTTGGCTGAAGGTGGAATCTGACAGCAAGCGCAGCCAGGCCGAATCCGCAAGGTTCGTACCACTACGGCAAGATAACCAGGTCGAGATCGATCATGTTGGCCAATTCAGCAGCCGTGATCGGTGGGAAGCAGCGCTATGCTATCAATGGCGTCTCCTTTGTGGTGCCCGGTACGCCCTTAAAGCTCGCCGACGACTTCAACATCGCCGGGGTCTTCACTTGGGACAGCCTTCCGATTCCGCCGGCCGGAGGTTCCCCTGTTCTTAGCACGCCGGTGGTCCGGTTCAACCTCCATGATTTCGTCGAGATCATCTTCCAGAACACCGAGAACACCATGCAGACATGGCATCTCGATGGCTACGACTTCTGGGTCGTCGGGTGAGCTCTTCAATCGCGTTGCTTGGTTGCATTAGATCAAAGCAAGCTTGCAGTGGCAATATGGATCTGTTTCTTACGATCAACTGCATGAATGATGCAGATATGGCTCTGGAAAATGGACAGAGCGTCTCCGAAGACGGTACAATCTAGTGGACGCTGTCACCAGACACACTGTGCAGGTTAGTAAATGCATCTTACTGTTAGCTCGGAATGCAGCGTCTCAAATCTCTTCATGGTCGTATAGGTTTATCCAAATGGATGGTCTGCGATCTTGGTGTCATTGGACAACCAAGGAATGTGGAACCTGAGGTCTGCAATGTGGGCAAGACAGTACTTGGGGCAGCAGTTCTACATCAGAGTGTGGACTCCGGAGAAAAGCTACGCCAATGAGTATGACATGCCTGCAAATGCCTTGCGGTGTGGGAAGGCTGTTGCCCTTCGCTAGTGGTCGGAACAATAATATCCTTCGTTCAACCTCTTGAATCTTGTGTCACGAGAGGGTGGCTGCAAAGCAACAGAGATCAATAATGAGAGAGTGCAAGAAACCATCTTTTTTACTGTGTCACCTTTGTATCTCCATTTGTTTTCTTACGTGTATCAACAGATCAATTCCATGGTGATTTCGCAAATTGAAAAGATCTCTATGAATAAGACTAATTGAAAAGATCTCAGCAATTCTTTAATTACTGAATGTTAGAATATTACAAGATGTAATTACTATATCGTACTGAGCTTTCATAGTTTATAGTATCATGGAGCCATCGTCCCTTATGTGGACTGAGCTTTCGTAGTTTACAGTATCATGGAGTCATCATCGTTGGTCTATTATTCCTAACATAATAGGACGAAAAGGAATCGAAAGAGAGGAAAATGATTTCGGTAAAAACCTCACGTTGCAAGCAAAAAATAATAATTTAAAAAATAATAAAATATTTTTTTATTTTTTATTTATATCTTTTTTACACATGATAATATGTGTAATTTTTTTATTGATAAAATTAATAATATAAGAAGAATTGAGATTAAATATTTTACTTTTAAGAATACTAATGTTGCTTTTTAAAGCATAAGGACTAATCATAGTTAATTATAAAAGATAATATATAATTATTCTAAAATCTCTTAATCAAATTAATGCTTATCTATATTCAATTTCTTGAATTACCTATGTTTTTATATTAATTTGTTTTCTTTTTATTTACTATGGGTACGGTTTTAGTTCGTGAGGTTAAAATGATTAAAGCATTTATTATGTTGCAAAATCATCCCATGTCTTTTAATCAGTGTATTAACAATTGTCATGTATCCTCATTTAACATTAGTTTAATTCCTCTTCTTATTATGTTGTCTCTTTGAAATAAAAGTGAATATATATTTTCGGAATATGCCATCTGTATCCATTACTACATTACAAAGTTGCCATGTGTCTTGCCGAGGTTCATTTACATTACGGGTTTGGATTCGGATCTAATCAACAAGTACCCGATCCGCTATTTGTTGTAACGTCTGTTAAAATCATTATAACGGGATGGAATAGGGCGCTTGATCTGTTAATACTGTTATAACTAGTTGGTGGTAAGCACTGGTCATTATGTGGCGCATTCTGAGCCGTTTTGATCTCTATATCCATCGTCGTGTGTCGTGGCGGAGCAGGATATGGGAGGCCGGTTAACGTCACCGCCGTCGCTTTAAATATGCAACGCGAAGACCAAATCGATCGAAGAATGCGAATTTGGGGGAATTAAATGGCGATGCCTTCTACTGTTCTCGTCGCCGTCTTCCTCCTCTTCCTCGCCGCCGGTTCCTCCGATTCCTCCACCGCATCCCTCCCCTTTAACTCCTCCTTCACCCTCCTCCCTCCCCCGCCACCGGATTCCCCGCTCCCTCGACCGCTCCTGAGGGAGGTGGTGAGGGCGCTCGCGGCTAAGGAGGGGTGGGATCCGGCGGCTGAGGTTAGGATCGCCGATTTGGACGGAAAGACCGCCAGGGTCGGCGTGTCACAGAGGTATGAGTTTCACGTTAGGGTCGGCAGGAGGGCCATGATCGTGAGGTTCTACGATGAGGCCGTCTCGTGGAGAAGGGCGGATGGGGCAGTTGTTGAGTCTGGGTCGGACTTGGTCGCTGGTGATGGGGTCGCAGGGCTCACGCCGGCCGTCAGGGCTTTGGAGTTGGTGGGGCCGCTCGATTTGAGGGTTGACGGCGGTGGTGGAGATGCTGATCTGATCTCGCTGCATTTGCCCACTGTGAGCTATCTTCCCCTATTGCTTTTTCTTTACACTTATTTGTTTTCTGGACGCAATTTATAAGGATAAGGTTCTTTACGTTTATATTTTTAGTTCCGGATTTAACATGCGTCTGAACGAATTGTTGAATTATGTGATGCGGTGGTAATTTAACCATTCTTTTTAAGAATCGCAGTTTTACATATCTGACGGTTTGTAACTTCATTTCTTGTAGTACGATTGATTTAATTGGGATTGAGGTCGTTGATTACAGAGTGATTTGAATACAAATCGGTGTTGTTCACTTGTTCATCAATAATGACGATCTGTTGTACCTGCCTATTGATTGTAGGCTCAACAAGTTTTAGCCAGGACTGTACTCTTTTATGATGTTCTATGTTCATATCATTTTAAATGATTGATCTGAAGTTCCAAATCACCATATATCATTTGGTCAAAAGCAGTAAAAGGGAAACGGAACAGTCGGAAGATAGAGTTGAAGTAATCCCAAATTCTTCCATTAAAATGGTAGCTTAAACAAGTGAGAATTGTGTTGTTGGATACTGAAGGCTGGTGAAATTAAAATTAAAGGTTTAGAAAGCATTACATTATGAACTTGTGCAGGCATCTTGATCTGCTCATCAAACTTGAGAGTGAAACATGTGTTATTGTGACTTTCATTCATAACTGAAGTCAAAGACTTCAAATATTACCTAATATTTTAACCTGGTGGTTCTTATATTGTTAATGAAAATTTAATCAAATTCCTTCTGGTTTTGTTTTCTAGTTATGCAACTAGCATTTTCCATCATCTTCTTCTAAATCTTCTATGTGAAATTACCTATTGTTAATTGTAACCCTCATATGAGCAAACCTTGTAAAATAGGCTTCTGTAATATTTATCGTATTTTATTTTTGTTTTTTATGTGTCTTAATTAATATATTTTTTGTGATATTTCTTTTAGCCAGCATATGATCTCATGTATTATCGTTAACTTTAATGAGTAGCCTTGTTGAGGTTCACCAGATTGTGCGCAGCTTAAAGTCTAGCCATAGTAATCTGGATCAGGATTGTCCTGAGCAGATTGGTGAACTGCTTTTTGTTGAAGACAATATAAAAGCTCAAACATTTTTAGAAGAAAAAAAATATAGAAAAAGGAAGATGATTAAGAAATTAATGGAACATATTCTTATGATCACTTTAAAATCTACAAAGCATTAACAGATTTGGTCTGTGATCTTTCCCAAATATTATTATATATACATTTAGCAGTGATTTTACTTTATTAATTCAAAATAGTCAAAATTTGGAAAATGGATATCACATGGGGTATTTAAAGCCCAAGACACTGCAATTAAGGGGTAAGCTTTTTTAAAATGCACCCATGGAATACCTCTCCCTCACATGTGGCTACAGACATGTAAGGGGACATTTCTGGTATTTTCTTTTTTTTGCATGATAAGAAGGGATCAAGATCAGTTGATTTTAGTCTGGATCAGTCAAGCCAGATAGGAAATTGGTAATTAGGATATATTCTAGTTTTTCTGGTCAATTCAAACAATTTATTGTAAGGATTAGTATTGGAACTCCCGAACAACAACAATAACAAAGTTGGAAGTCTCAACTAGTATTAGAAATATCCTTAGTAGGGAAATCAACTGATCATAATTGGCCATTATCAACCTTAAAAAGCATTGGTTGTATTATAATATCACAATTTGTCTGTCATTGATTAATTTTTTTGTTTTCATATAGATCCTAGTGTCTTTTTTTGAAAAACTGAAGATTTTCTTTCAAGTTAAGAATTTGCAAATTACTGAACATAACTCTTGTTGTCATCCTATCAAATATTCTAATAATTGTTTGCTTTTATGATTTGTTCAAACACAGAGATAGAGGAAGTAATTTCTATTTGGAGTTTTCTTGTCGAAAAGTTAAAAAAACACAAGTTCCTTAGCTGGTTCTATTCTAGGGAGTTTGTAATATGAGCTTTCTAGAAATTTGACATTCATTTAGATTCATATGCAATCGAGAAGGTTACTGAATTAAACATTGAATCCAAAAGTTCTGTGAATGATCAACACGGTGGGATCTTAACTGGAGAGAAATCTTTCAAAAAAAAATGCAAAACTAAGCACATATACATTGCATTGTCTTTGACATGTAAATGAAAGAACACATTGCTAATTTGCTATTCATTTCATTTTAGTTTCTTCACTTGGGCATTCTTATGTCAAATCTGATTTTGAGCAGGATTTTTGGACTTTGTAAAAGGAGAAATGCTGTATCCACTTAGTTTTGTTTATAGTGTTTTGTAGCCAAACATGCTTCATGATGGTTTTCCTGCCTTAACATTTTAGTGTAGCTGATGTGCATATGTTGGTCCGACATGTATATGTATATGTGCATGTAGAGAGAGAGAGAGAGAGAGAGAGAGATACATTTGCTTTCCAAGTGCTACTTATTTTAGTACATTATGAAGAAGATGAAATTTTTTTTTCTTTTGCAGTCAAACATCACCTATAGTGGCTTAAGGCAGATATTTGTTGGTATTGGCATCAGGATAAAGATAGAGGGTGCCCAAGGAGTCTCTCTCAGCCACCCTTACGATATTGGGCTTTCGCTTAATGGAAGCTTAGCTGCACATGTTGAACACAATAATAAGTTTTGGCACCTTGGCTACTCCTCTTGCGTACCACATCTCTCAGTGCATGTCGTGGGATCAGTATCAGTATCGGCTCATGGGTACGATAACACTGTAGGTGACATCGAAGCTGCATTCAAGACCGATGATACTGTTGAATTGCTACCTGCAAAATGTTACAGCAATGGCCGTGTAAAGCAGATATCATCCTGTTCATTTTGTTTTGTCAGTTCGAGGTTGAGCATGCTAGACAAACTCGTTGGGGGCTTGCTCGGCAACAATGTCTCTCCCGACACATCCGTACGATTCACCAAAGCAAAGATCACATCGGCAACTGTAATCAAATTCCGATTGCAGCTCGAAAGAGACATTACCGAGAACAACAACAGGAGCTTGGAAAAGGTACCAGAATGGAAACAGAAACCCAAGGCTGCACAAAGCTGGTTGGAGATAATGGCTAGAGTGGAAGGAGAAGGGCGGCTGAAGCCTGTGTTAGTAAAAAAGCTGAAGAGACCTTACACTATCGCGGATTCTATTTCTTTCAGCAGTTTGATGTCAAATATTTCGTTCACAAAATTTCCATCATTCGTCGTACCTCCCGAGGCTTTGACATTGGACGTAAAGTGGTAGGGAGGATGTACAGTTTCTGTCCGGCAATCGTGGACTCACAGAAAGGAGATGAAGTGCACATAACTTTGTATCCGTCGTCTGCGTATATAGAGGAGGCCACGGAGAGAGTATTCATGGTAGGAAATTTGCTGTCTATGTGTCAAACAGAGGTTGTAAATTAGTAGAACCCGTCCTTCTGTGACGAATAATTTGTGTTGGATTACCAGAATATATATAATGGTCTGTTCCAAACTTCTTTTGGGATTGGAGTTAGAACCAATCATCCTGTCATCATTTGTTTTGTTTTTGGCTATTGGAGAAAATGTCTGTTTCAACCCAATGCATAGACAGAACGTAGTGCCGAGCTGGATTGGAAACACTCTTAGTTTGGTGTTCTGGACGAGAAATATGTTGGTAAGAGTTCGATTGAAGACAGTGGTCGAGCCTGACATGCACGCGATTTCTCGATCGGTTCGATCTCGTTGCCATAGATTTGAGATTTTCACCTATCATAACTAGTCTGACCGATAACCTTTTTCCATTTGACTTCAATATTTGATTGACATGATTATCAATTTAGCATAATCCGATCTGATAAAATAATTAATCTAAAATAATTAATATAAAATTAATAATAACGAATTCATTTTATAAGATAATCTTAATTAAATCGGAATGTTATGTATTCGACCACAATATTGCACAAAAAGAGAATTCTTCTATTTCTAATATCAACGGCCATCACATTAAAATTGGCGTGAAGACTGACTACATACAGATCAGGAGAGATAGATGTTGTGCTTCTTTACAGCTCTTTCTTGTTTTCTTCTTTACAGCCATCACATTAAAAGCCTCAGCTGATGATGATGATGATGATGAGAAATTACTAATAAAAAAAGTTAGTTAAAGCTGGTCCTCACGTTAAAGTGATCAGAAGCCAACTTCTGACAATGCCTTGGAGGGTTCGTTTCATCAAGTGGTAGAACAACGGAGGCAAGCTTTCAGATTTGGCTGTGGCTAACAATTATGTAACAATGTCTGGTCTATGGGTTCAAACTTTGTAACAATGTCTCTGTTTTGACCCACCATTCAAGGATTTCTTGACAGGTCAACCAGCGATCATTATTAGGGTTCACAAGAACCATCTTACTGACTGAGACTATTGGCATTCCATCCATGATTCCTAAAAACATGCATCAAAAGCAAAAGGTTGGACTCATAATATTTATTTGTTCATGGTGACAGAATAAAATTCACAATCCCAAGTAATCTTGAAATAGTTGTCTAAACTACAAAAACTTGTGTGTCTGCAAAACATTAATGCTACCAAATTGATGCACCATTTATATCAGGAAGCGAGCTTGTCCAGAGCGTTACCCAGATCGAGCCGGTAAATAGTCGATACATGCAATGAAATACGTCAAAGTTCCTTCACCAAATATGTCGGTTTCCACCACGGACACTTGTTATACCGATGGTCTCTGACAAGCAGAAAAAAGTTGCCAGCTGATAAAGGCCATCACCAGTGAAGAAGCCAGTTCAAAGGCTACCACCTTCGGAGGGTGCCACCCCAAAGCTCTTCTCAGGTAGCTGCAATATTTATAATAATAGAATGTCCAGAATGAAACGGTTTGCGTTCAATGTCATTAAGACCCAAGCGAAATCTTATGAACCAAATGAAATTGAATTAGTGTTCATAGCAAAAATACAAGCAACATTAGATTTATCATGCATATCTGTGTGACGATTACTTCACAAAGCTAGCATACGGTAATGCATCATCAAACATGGTTGCTGTGTCAATTCCATGCTTAGAACTTGTGATAGATGGCTATAAAGCTAACAACATGAGTCGAAAGAGAGATAAAGAACCTTGTGATAGATGGCATTGTTGCAAGAACACCAGCACATGCATAAATTATTGGTATCAGAGTTCTGGGTTTGTTCTTCCTAAGCCACATCAAGGACCCAAGTGCAGCAAGGGAGAGATTTAGTACCTGATATCAGGAAAGAAAAAAAAAAACAATAGGTTATTATCAAGATAATTTAAATAAATTAAGCTCATATAGTCATACATAATGAATAACTTGCTATCCTGATTGTATAAGGATAACAAACATAAATCATAAAGAATACGAAAAGAGTTATAATAGAATTTTTTTTTCCTAAACTATAATACAATTAACAACACTAAGGAGAAGTCCGGTCTCCCCAATGAAGAAGGATTTGGGAAGATCAATCATATCAAATAAAATTAATCTAGCCTTCCAACTCTAGGAGTTAGCATCCATTACTACCAAGTAAAACAACAGCAGATTACTGATTACCTATTACTCGTAAATTGTTTATTCTAGTAGACACTAATTTGACCATCAAAAGTAGTGCAGATAATTTTGCTAAACTCAAGCAAGAGAATTATAGATACCAGATTTGCATTTGCTTCGATGCCTTGAAAAATGTATTCCCACGTGAATTCTAATCCTCTAGCTCCCACCCAAAGAGGTGCCAATCGGTGCAGAACAGAATCTGCAAAAGCCCAGCCTGCATACAACAAGAAGTCATGTCATGCGAAAAACAAAAATGAAAATCCTGCAATATAATATAATAAAATGGCAGTCACACACCAGCAAAACACTAAAAGCAAATTAAGAAGGTGGAGATTTAAAATTAACTAAACAGAACAAGCTGTCTAAACGGACTAGCTCCTAGCAATATATGCTGTGTCAGATACTACTGATGTCAGATTCTAGAAATATGAAATTCAAGAAAATTAAAAAAAGCAACAATTAGAAGGCCAACAAAGTACTGGACATGAGAATGAAGATTTATCTGACAATAAAGATGTCAACATGTGAGCTAACGTAAAAAAACTTAAAGAACATAGTTCCAAACATTTAGGAGTACAATATTAACCACTATTGACACAATCCTCAAATGATGATGACACCAAGTGCCATTTTTATACTGTGGGATAGGCATCTCAATGACTAGGTCAGAATAAAGAATCTGAGAGAGGTGGGCTAAGGGGGAAGATGAACCTGTATGTAGGTAATACTAGTAAATCAAAAGAAAATCTCTCCTCAAGGGCCCAAAAACTTTCTGATCTTTTGTATATAGGAGCACATATGAAAAGATAACATGCACAACCCATCTATATAAGCTCGGTTTAGTTGTATTTTCCTCCGTGGTTCAAGGATATCTAGAACCAAGTCCCTTAGTTAACATCGTATAGGGCAAACACGAAATGCAAGTTGTGAAAATACAGGTAATAAGAGAGATGAAGTACAAATGTGAAATACTGATTGACCTGTAGGTAACTCGTCTTATTTCCTAAATTATTACATTAGTGTACTTTCACTGCGAAAACAACAGAGATTCCAGAAGAATTGAATGCCCAAAAACCAGAAACCAGAAAACAAATAGCATTACTTTCTTACCAAGACCAACAGCCTGGAACTTATGATTCTGAGAAATGTTTCTGTGCATCAGCTGCGTCAATGCAAAATAAAGTCCAGCTACATCTATGAATCCAATCAAAGCTTTGAGCAATTCCTAGTGAACCAAATGAATAAATTAAGTATTTGTAGCGAGAACAACCTGGACATGCATATATTTTCGGAAACAAAAACTCTAGATTTAGGCATCTAAAAGACATGCGGGGAACCACCTGATAGGGATCAAAGCTGTCATTCTCAGGTACTTTAAGAAATGTTGCCAGGCAAATAAGCTGCAGGTAAACTATGTTGAGGTTAGAATAGGTAAAGAATAATCACAAGAGTAGGAAGTGAAAATCTTAACTGGGACATTCAGAGGTGAAACTTACAACAATAATAATTTCATATATCATGAGCATAAAAATTAAGAATAAGCAAGTAAAATTAAAATTAAACATTTTATCCTTCTAGATGATTGAACAATAGTGTATCAGTTTAACCAAGAGTAAAGGACTAGAATAATCTACAACAAACAATAAAAAGACTCCCATGCAATAAATTTAATTAAGAATGTGCGAAGATATATGAAAATTTTTCCCCAAAAAATCCACATGTTTTCTACAAGTAAGGGTTTCTCCGAATAACTCAAAGACAGCCAAAGAGGTACCACACTTTTGTCAAAAAAAAGAGGAAATGAGAAAGAAGAACAAAGTAAAGGAGAAAAGGTGGAGATTGGCTAAAAGTTGAACTAAAATAAATCTTTTTTTTGTCATAATTTCCATATGCACTTAATCTGAAGAAAAGTAGACTGTTGAGATCTAAATTTTAAAAAGCTATTATATGACTGAGTTTCGTGGTACACACGATTAGTTTCCTCTCCCTCTCTAGTATTTTTTGGTAGGTATCCAATACCACAAAGAATGTTAAATTAAGAATGAAATCATACAGCAAGATCATTAAAATTAGACTTAAGGAAATACTTCGATAATTTTTTTCACGTACAAAAAAGTCAACTGCAGTAAATTAAATTTACAAACCTTTACTAAAGTAGTTCCCAAATAAACTACAGCAGCTTTAACAGAAGTTCCAATTGTATCATATTCCGACCTGTACGAAGCACATGGAATGAGATATGATCTATGATATGCAGAAGCATGTGAAATTTTTATGATAAGTCACCTTTGGTTCTGATAACATAAAAATGGCAAAATCTCCATCAACAATGATTACAACAACAATCATCTAAAAATAACCATACAAAAACATGTCGATAATTGGACAAAAAGGTTCTGTAAAGTCAGCTAATAGTAACTAGAATAAGTTAGGATCTGATGCAACCATCAACTTCAACAAAGATCATAAGCAGGTTGAAGTTGCACCTCTAGCCCCAACATCCACATGTACCCTTTCTTGTGACACAGATTTTTTAGAATTTAACTCTGTTATTTCTTGTCATCTATAACTTGACTCAACTCCCTGCTGCAACATTGTGCATAATGGTCATTTGTAGACATATTTAAACAACTTAAAATGACTTAGAACTGATCTTATGGACAAGAACATCTTCAAATAATGTTCTCTAGGCCTATCTATAGTATCTCCTTAGAACTCTTCCTCACATACAAGAACTAATCTTGTGTACAGAATCTTACCTTGTGTCATATACTCAAACAATATGTTATTACTAGATCCAACCTTGATAAATCTAAAATTAGATGGTTGTTCACAAAATATATTGTTCCGTTACCAATTTCAGTAACCTATCAGGCAGATATAGTGCTGGTATACATGATGGTATGTAGACCCATATCATCCGGTACCACTCCATAAAATAATAAAAAATTAAAATGAATTAATATGTACCAGTATTGAGCTATATGTTTCAATACTGCAGCTTCACTGGACTAATAAATACCGACCTGCATGTATTAGCCCGACTGATATCTTAAATCTTAATTTCATCCATTCTATTTCTAGCAAGATGAAAAGTTAAATAATTTAAACAGCTAAACGAACGAAAGACTAAGATCTGTATTCCTTCAAAAACAAACTAAGCAAAGATTGCAAACTTTGAATATTTTCAACAAAGTTCAGCAAGTCAGAAAAAGGATGGCGCCTCGCACTAGGCTCCCGCCACCGAGCATTCTTCACTTCAAGTATGAACAGAAGGTTATACCGACAACTTACAGTCTCCCCCAGTCCTACCGACATTCCGTATCCCCAGAGGTGAAATAGAATTGTGTAGCACAAACATTAGCTTCCAAAAGACACTTAAACTTAACCGCAAACTCATCCATCGTCGTCTTCGGATTTACCACATTGTTAAAATGCTAGGTCGACAAGCAAATCTAAAGCTAAAGCAACGTTAGCGAATTCTTTCTTCAAGGCTCACAAATACCTCCATCGTCACAAAGAAACACCATGACAAGCCCCGACCTGAATCTCACCAAATAATTTGCTAACTAGAACAAAGGTGAGAATCCCTAAGTTCGATGAGAACAAGGATCATTACCAAACTTACAAACAAATCGAAGCGAGCGAAACCTAGGGTTTCTGGAAGTAGCTCAGGATCGGATCTGAACACAAATTGCACTTCAATAATCCCACCGACGAGGAATCGGAGGATAAGAGTGGATCGGCGCTGGAGATCAAAGGAACCGATGGTCAGAGAGGAGGAATCGGGGCTTACAGAGGAGTGGCGGAGTAGTAGACGGCGTGAGGGCCGAAGGTGAGGATGGCGCAATTGAAGAAGTGAAACACCGTCATCTTCCTCCCGACTCCTCCCCCTCCCCCTCGCTCCCGCTCTTGGTTCGTTCGCTAACAGCCTCCGCTGCTTTGTTCGACGGCGGTTGTTACGGAGACCACGAAGAAGACTCCTCCCCTTATTGGGGCACTTACGAAGACGACCTCTATTAATGGGCATCCTGATGATAATACACAATTCAAGATTGGGCCTTACTTGTGGGCCGGATTACATACTATGAATGATCTAATGGGCTTTAATTTAAAGTACCTAAAATCACAAAAAATATATATGTTTTAAATTAACAGTTAAAAATACATTTATGAATTTTCACCAAGATAGTTATTATATTTATTGTAATTTATTAAGTCTGTAGAATTTTCTGCTCAAAATTTCTCAAAAAAGGATAGACTATTTCATCCCTTAATTTCTATCAGATGTATAATTTATATTGTTTAACACTTGCTATCATAGAGTAGTAGATTGATTCAGACCCAACATGAAGAATTTAAATTTATCCAATTCATTCTCTATGACCAAAAATATATATTCCAACGTATAATATCACTCTATTTTATTTTATTTTTTTATCAATGTTATTATTAACTTGATTAAAATTGTTCGACACTGATCTCTAATCGAGGCTACGATGAATATCGAGAATAATTATATGTATTATTCAACCATCAACGAATCATTAGAACAACAACGAGAGTAAAAGGTTTATAAATATATTGTTAGACTCGAGAGATCAAGTTAGCATATGTGATAACGACCTTCTCATCATGTCTCACTATTAATTATTATAATAAAAAAATTAAAATCATTATATTAGACACAAATCATGATTTATATTCTTAACAACAATCATTAGATTAGACACAAATCGGCGCATCTTCAATTAGATGCCATGAATTTGTGCTCCAATAATTGCCAATCTTATCCAATCACTTCACATTTTGATGTGTACCCCAATGCGATTTCTCGAGTCATAACAGGCGGACAGCAGATCCACCCGTTCACGTACCCAAGTTATCCCCACACACTCCGAGACACAGCATCAGGATCGCGTAGTCCAAACCGTGCAACGTCGTCGTGTACCGCCGTCACCCTCGAGAGGGTATCGTTACAACCTACCGAATCGGTACGTGGCGGGGCGGAACCGTTTGATTGCAGCAGTGGAAGAAGAGCATGCATTGCGTGGCCTCTCATTCGACCTAAACTTCACCTACCACCGGCAAACAGTGGCACAGGTGGCTTACGAAGGAATCCATATTGCAGTATTCCACGCAAAGATGACAGGTTGCATGTCTGCAATTGCTTCCCTGTCGTTTCCTTCAAACAGTGCGATGGCATTTTTGCGTTAGAGATGAAAGTTTCACGTTTATTGTGGCCGAGGATTCTGACTTACAACTTGGATATTTCCATTATTTCACATGGTAAAATGTCTTTTAAAACACGCATATATCCATCATTTTTGAGTAATTTTATATAATAAATTTAGCCTCGTTATATCGGTATGCATCACAAATCTATAAGAAAGAAAATTCATGTACATTCTAGCATAATTTAACAACATAAACAGATATGTTCGGGTCTTACATTTGAAAATGTGCAATTGCAATCTTTGAAATTGCATTCGATCCTCTCAGTCTTCTCATTCAGCTCATGCTTGAGTTCGTGTCGCTTAAAGTTCCTCTTTAGTTGCTTAGTCCCACAGACCTCACACTCAGCATATTGGTGACAAGTCCTGACGTGAGCTTTAAGACATTCTGCATTTGTGAATGTTTTTGTACAGCTGGGTTCACAGCAAACAACTTCTGAACAATCCATTTTAACTGCAGAACATTAAGTGGTTTAGCTGACAGAGTAATAAAGGAAAACAAGTTTTTCATATGACCATGAGAGTACTCCGCAAGCTTGACTTCAAACATTTATCGTGGACTATTGTTTTCTGCTGCTTCTTCTTCTTCTTCTTCCGCGGATTATACACTGTTAAATCCAGTGAATATTTTCCACGATTTTTATGCATACACACATCATCAAGATGGGGACAATTGCCGTAACATTCCCTCCCACCTTCGCACCTCCATTCAAGCGTCAGATGAATACGTTTCGGTCTCCATCACTCAACTCGACCATGAAAACTGACACGCATAAGTCTTCTCTCATCATTCCTCCACAGTCCTCTCTCTCTCTCTCTCTCTATTCTTTTACGTGCCGATCTTACAGTGGCTCTTACAGTATTCTCTCTATTCTTTTATGTTGCGTGCACATGTACCAAATGGCACTCAATGACCGACCACTTAATTTGCATTGTGATTCATGTGTCGGAAGACTGAAAGACGTTCAACCGTGTCCGAAAGCTCTTCGAATTCCACTTGATCTTTGTTTCCTTCTTCCTCTTTACCGTTGACCATATCGGCAAACCTCGAGCCTCGTTTGTTGACCACTTGTCGCGAATGCATTCGACGGCTCGGTAAGTTCTCAAAGACTGGTCAACGGGTTGAAGCCTACACGTATTCCAGAAGCAGTCAAAGGAAAGTTGTAGTAGTTACTGTGCGGATTGCCGGGTTGCCGGTCCCACTCCACACTTGCGCCCGAACGCCTTCCGTGAGTCCGAAGTGATCTTCCTCCACGTGGCATGGCCTCGTCCCTTCCTTCGTCTTATTTATACACCCCTCGCCTCCGTCGTCGACCATTGATGGTGTAGCTGCAATCTCTTTTACTTCTACAGCTCTTCATCTTTCGGCTTTCTTCGCACCAAAACTTCCTCCATAGTCTCTCCCCTCTCTTTAATCCGACGGTCGTCTTTGGAGTTTATATTATTGGATCTACGATGATGAATCGAAAGGGAGGCACGGGAAGCCCGCAGCGCAGCTCCAAGCTGTTCGACCTGTTCAACGCCGACCCCACGATCCAGTCCGAGGACGAGCTCTGCACCGGCGCCGGTGCCGGCGGCGACACTGCCCCTTCCACCGCCGTCAGCCCCGGGTACTCCTCCGACCACAACCCAACCAGCACCGGGGCTTCGCCCTACAACCTGTCCCCGTGGAGCCCCCGGGCTGTCTCCCCCTTCGCCAAATCGCCGTGGGCCTACCTTCCCCTCCTGTCTGAGGAGGCGCTGGCTGATCCCGCCGCCACCGGCCTCGTCGGATCGCTCGTCCGCCAGGAGGGTCATGTCTACTCCCTCGCCGCCGCCGGTGACCTGCTCTACACTGGCTCCGAAAGCAGGAACATCCGCGTCTGGAAGGGACGTCGAGAGATGTCCGGGTTCAAGTCCAGCAGCGGCCTCGTCAAGGCTATTATAGTCGCAGGTGACAGGATCTTCACCGGCCACCAGGACGGGAAGATCCGGATATGGAAGACCTCGTCGAAGAACCCGGCCGTCCCCGAGAGAGTGGGGACGCTCCCAAGGCTCAAGGACTTCTTGAAGAGCTCCATCAACCCGTCCAACTACGTCGAGGTGCGGCGGCACCACAAGACCGTGTGGCTTCGGCATTTCGACGCGGTTTCTTGTCTCAGCCTCGACGAAGAGGCCGGGATATTATACTCTGGGTCGTGGGATAAGACGGTGAAGGTGTGGAGGGTGTCGGACTCCAAGTGCCTAGAATCCATCACGGCGCATGACGACGCTGTCAACGCGGTGGCGACCGGGTTCGGCGGGTTTTTGTTCACGGGGTCGGCGGACGGGACGGTGAAGGTGTGGCGGAGGGAGGAAACGGGGAAGGGAGGACCCACCAGGCACGTGCTGGTGCAGACGCTGCTACGGCACGAGGCCGCGGTGACCTCGGTGGCGGTGGCGGAAGCGGCGGGGGCGGTGTACTGCGGTTCCTCGGACGGGGTGGTGAACTACTGGCGATGGGAAGGCTGGCGGCGCCAGCTGACGCACGGAGAAAGGCTCCGCGGGCACCGGATGCCGGTGCTCTGCCTCGCTGCGGCCGGGAGCCTGGTGGTCAGCGGGTCCGCGGACATGACCCTGTGCGTCTGGCGGAGGGAGGAGGCGGGCGCCTACGGGGCCCACGCGAAGCTGGCGGTGTTCGCGGGGCACGAGGGGCCCGTGAAATGCCTGGCGGTAAAGGCGGAAGACAACCACGCAGACGGAGCCTGCGGTGGTCCACGGTACTTGGTGTACAGCGGGAGCCTGGACAACTCGGTCAAGGTATGGCGGGTGTCGGAATGGGACACCGCGCGGGGAAAGACGCCGGAGCAGGGACCGGCAGAAGCGGAGCCGTCGTCTCTGCGCTCGAGAGGCGGCGGAGCAGGGGCGCCCGTGGCGCAGCGGCAGAGCTACGGTGCGGTTAGAAGCCCGACGGTGGGCCACGACGTCAAGGGCGGGCCTCCGCCAGTGAGGGCGGCCGCATGAGCGCACGTGCGGACAACGTGGCCTGCTTGATTTATGTACCTCCCAATTCTACATAGCAAAGCATAAAAAATAAATGTTAATTTTTGTATTTGTCGCGTCTTCTACAGACCAAAGTATACTGGAGATGACATGAAAAACAGTGGTCTAACGAAGAAACAACAGTAAGAGACGCTTGTTTTTATGTTTGGGTGTTGCCGGCGCGTGTAATTAAAATCACTTTTTATAAACAAAAGGGTACTATTATTTGTGTTAATACACCTAATACCGTGGCCGAGGGGCTCGTACGGTTTGGTCCGATCATCGATGCCTCAGGTTGAGATCCTCGTAGGGTCAGATTGAACTTCTCGATCGGGATACGTTTTTGTAGTAAGTACATTCGCCTTTGTCACCGTCAGATTCTTATACACTGATATAAATCGAGATGGGGGGGGCGCGCGCGTTGTTATTCTGGTGTCCGAGGGTCCGACTTCATCGATGACGAATTCACATCATTGGGTGATCGTCGTCCGTTATGTGCGGAATAGCGCCATACAATATCATCCCAAGCTTCCTGAAATGATTCTTGTAGGAACGACGCTAGGTCATGTGGCCCCACGAGAGGGGAGTGGCCATTGTCCCAAATTCCGAATGACGCATCCGACGTAACGCCGCATCTTCCTCTTGAAATTCTGTGCTTGCATTGATGTGGTCGGAAGTCTGTCCACGTGGTAGAATCCACGATATACTCTATCAACTTATTTCTTATTTTTGTTTCACCTCAAATAATATAACGTGCCACGTGTTAACGAAATACATAACCAGCACGTATTCCGACCACAACGGATCGTATTATTTACGTAGGCACGGGAAGAGAATCTGTGTCAGATTCATTTGCGACACGTCCTTGTCTTTCACTTAAGAGGGTCGGCATGTCATGGCCCAAGATTCCTTCCCTGTGAGAGCGGGCTACATGGATGGCTCGACCATTCATACATCGCTCGATTCCGTTCAGAGGCCACAAGCAGTAGCGGCCAGCCGCCCATATCGGAGGGATGCGGACTCGTACATGTATAACCATCGGTGCAAGACACCGCCGACCCGACAACGTAACCGATGTGTGATGTGGACGTGGGATCACATAAGCACCATGCACATATGTTGAGGACAGTACTAGCAGAGGACAAATATCACTCTGCAAGTCTTGTAGGGAGTGATAGCTGGAGGCCATAACTTATTGTGAGAAGGCAATCTTATCATGGTTTCCATGATTACATGATGTGTAGGGAGCGATGGTTGGAGAACTTCACAGAATTCCTGTGGTAAACATTCTAAAATGACAGTTGACTAAGTGATTTTTGGTCAACACATTGAGGCAACATGACAAGAAGGCCCACCAAAAAGATGGAGTGAGTCCACAATAGAAGTGGCCATCTTTTGTGGGCCACATTCTGCCAAATGGACAAGCCCATGAAAACAAAATGATAGGGAACAAGAAGAACAGACAGGGCATTTATGTATACGATCTTATCTCTGGGTCGATGGCTACCCGCTATACTATTTGCTAACACAGTGGGTTTTATGTGGACTCGACATTGGTAGCCAATAGAGAAGCAGGTGTGTGAGCGGGTGCGGGCGCAAAAGGACCGGAAGGTTAAAGGAATGAGTAGATAGGTTCCGACTTCCACGTTTGAAGGGCCAGGTCGACGCGGGCCCCATGTCTTTCGATCCGATCGCCTCCGTGTCCTCGACCGGCTTTAAATCTCCCGCCGGTGTCTACTTGGAGCCGTTCTCCAAGAAGAGTGCAGCAGAGATGGCGGAGGAGATGAGGAGCGGGTACCTGAGGATGAAGACGGATGACTACGCTTCTGTCGGCGGCGGCGGCGGCGACGACCTGATCCGGTCGGACCTGCAGGAGCTCGGCGTGGCCGCCAGGAAGCTCGCCAACCACGCCCTCATGGTCGTTGGCGGGTTGGGTTCCGGCACCACCTTCTTCAAGCTCCTCGCTACCTTCGCCGCCATGTCGGTACTCCTCGATTTCGTTTCTTTACTTTCCCCAAACCCTCTTCCTCCTTTTGTGTGATCGATTCCTATCGGTGATTTATCCGCGTCCTGCCCGCTGGTCTCGGCTCTCTTTTATTCTCTTGGCTTTTTGTGGGTTTACAGTTGCTTTTGTGGTATCTGATTCTGATTCGGAGCATTATGATCTATTTTTTGTCCTTTGCGATCGCGGGCCCTTTTGATGGATGATGAAACGAAAAGTTTCAGTTTTTCCTCATTTTAAATCGGTAGATCTTCGAGCCCGTGCTGAATTCGACCTATTTCGTTCTCAGAATCGCCAGATTAGAAGTCTTATAGTACGCATAAGAACATTTTACTTTGTCGAATTTATTTGATTCTAAATCTGGCGGCCATTCAAAGTTTGGTTCCTTTCTTGTGGTAAAAGTAATTAAACCTTTTCATGTGGGCTAAGCATTCTTCATTTGATACCATATCATATCTTACCAGGTAAAAAGATAGCGGCAGCCTCAAATACCAAGTAAATTTTGTCCTCTTATTTATATTGAAGTCAATCACTATATCGAAATAAAGAATAAATAAATAAAATGCTATCCAATCATAGCTACAATTGAATCATTTACTGTAAACCCAGGACACCAATACAATAGTATCATCGATGAAATAAAATCTTCATATTTGTTATGTTTATTTGTTTGATCCTTTATCATCGAACTTATGTCAGTGAATTATGTAATTCTCTCAGCAACTTTGTTTATTCACCATGATGTCATGTGATTGCCACTGTTATTACAAACTGCATGATCTATTCTGAGTTCTGGAAGTTTTGCAATATGACTTCATTTTTTGTTCCTTCTGCAGATATCTGTTGATACTGGATCGAACTAACTGGAGAACAAACATGTTGACTTCACTTCTAATTCCATACATCTTCTTGAGCTTGCCATCTGTGTTGTTTTCTTTGCTAAGGTGATTACTTCCTCTGTGTTATTGTCTGGAAGTACCAGATTATGAAGGTAAATATTCGTTGGACCAACCAATAATCTTGACAGGATGGTGTCCTTGTGCCATCATTACTAAATGGTAGATAGCGCAAAAGTTTGGGTTTCCTCTTATGATGTTTAGGTAGTTTGGAGGATCCACATATCTGAATTGTTAATATGTATGACAGGCCATAATAAACTGCTGGGGAGAATATAAGGAATCAAATCAGTAGCTAGCATTACTGGTGAAAATTTTGCTAATTTATATAGCTCAACTCAGCACTTTAGGCAAAAAAAATTGTTGTATCAGATGACTTGGACATCTTGTTTTCTTAATTTTTCTTGGATCAAAAGGGACTTGTATACATTTTATCTTATCCAGACATGTAGAAAAGGTTTTAGGTTGTTGTTATGGCAATTTCTAGTTTCTCTTCTCCATGATGTGTGTTTAAATGTCTTTGTAATGAATTGCAGAGGGGAATTTGGTAAATGGGTTGCATCGATTGCTGTCATTCTGCGCCTTTTCTTTCCTCGGCACTTGCCTGGTACTTCATCCAATATAATCTAGCTTGCTTCATCATGTTCCTAATGTCAACTGAGAAGATGTGGTATATCTATTAAATGCAATCTTTTGAATATGCTCCAGAGATAGTGTTTGACATCTCTTAACTTGTAATTCCGATAAATGATGCTAATGGCACGATACTACATATCTGCAGTGGTAAAATAGTTTACACTTCAAATTTCATATCAGTAAAATTGCTCAATTACCCTTATTTACCTACCAGGAATTAAGCAGATCTACTCTTTTCAACAAATCCTTGATAATTCATTTCAGCAAATCCATTATAAATTCTAGCTGCTTGTTTCTTCGCAAAATGATCCTGCATAAGAGTTTGACAGATACACAAACGTATCTATCTGACCCTTTTCTTCATCATGCTTTCCTTCGCTCTAAAGTTATCAAACTTCTTACTTTGGTTTTCAATTGCAGAGTATTACACCATGGTGTGATTATTCTTTGGATTGATGTATTTTACCTTTTTCTGGTATATGCTTGCACGACGTTGTATGTGCCAAGAACAGTAAACATCACAATTTAACAACCAATATGAGAATAGGTGGCTTTGCCATTAATTGCTATGAAAAAGGAATTTATCACAGAATTGCATGCTTAATTTATACAACAGCACACTTTCATCAAGGTACTATACGATGTTCTTGTCTGTGTACACTGAAAATTATATCGGCTGCTAATTGCCTGAATGTGAATTTATCTGTATAGGAACTTAAATGTCCAGGGTATTGCATTTTCCCATGAACATGAGTAAACTCTAAGCTTGCCTTCTGTCTTGCATGTGACTTTGCAGACTGGTTGGAGATGCCCGGAGCACTAATCCTCCTCCTGGTGGTTTCTCCTGGATTCTTTGCTTCCACAGTAAGAGACAGTCTCATTGGTGTCATCACATGTCTGGCTATCGGCTGTTACCTGCTTCATGAGCACATCCAGGCATCGGGTGGCTTCAGGAACTCATTCACAAAAAGCCATGGCGTTTCAAACAGCATAGGCATCATTCTTCTCCTGGTTTATCCTATCTGGCACCTATTCCTTCATTTCCTTTAGGTTCCCACTCTCGCCAGGGCTCCAAGAACAACACTATTGTGTGTTTGAGTGTGAGTTGGAGCCACTGGTGGCCTATGTATTTATTTGTTCACACATTCTGTTCTTGATGTGGTAAGACTTCATGTTCCTTCTACTCAAGCATTGATGAGTAATTTGTGATACAGACATTAATGTGGGAATAATCTCTATTACAAGACCTGAAGACTCCACTTAAAGCATTAAATATGTTGAGCTGAGAAGGTTTTCTTGTTCTAGATAGGCATCGATATAGTTACTCCTGTGTGCTACCTAAATGAATTCAAGTCATAAAAATAGCTCTTTTACCTGAAAGATTGATTCTATCTAAACTGTACTGCTCTCAGCCAACTCTTTGCTGCAACAGTTCGTCCTTTGACCGCTGTTGCAACGTGGATTGTTGCTGGCCGTTCCTATGGGATCACATGCTTCTGATCGAACGTTCCCCGACCGTAGAAAGTGGGCAACGGGGGGGGGGGGGACGCAGGACTCTCACCTTTTCCCCCCGTCGTTCGTTTCCACCACACTTACGATCGGAACCAGCGGTGGGTCCGAGATGGGCCCCGCGCTGTGCCGGAAGCGTCGCGAATTGGTGGCTCGAGCTGACGGTGGTCCACCCTGGTCAGCTGGCGGTGGGCGTCACGACACGTCGGATCGTGGTGGATGTGGGACCCACGTGGTCTTTGCCGGGCTCCGGAAGAGGGGGCTCGATTACCAAAGAGGACGCGCCCACTTGGTGGGGGTGGGCCCCGCCAGGCAGATGCAGATGAATGCCACGTGACGTGAGGTATCGAACGTGGGGTCGAAAATGAAGGAAGAAATCGAAACAAATTCCTCAATTTGAGATAAGGAATCTATTAATTGGACGGACGAGATCGGATCATCAGATGACGTTTCGCCGCCTGATCATCCCGCGGTCGCGCGTCCCAACTACGACGTACGACAAAATGCCACGTCGCCGTGTACTGCATTACTAGCGAAGGAAAATAAGGAGAAAAGCCTCGGCACCTCCGCTCATCCAAAGCGTCGCCTCCCTCCCACCTCCATCTTTGTGATCTGATTCTATTCGGGGAGCGGAACTGAAATAAGACGGAAGGTTTGTGGGAAGAGGAGAGGAGAGGAGAGGAGGAGGAGGAGGGGGAGGGGGAGGGTAGGGTAGGGTAAGATGAATGTTGGCGCCGGCGAAGGCAATCCATCTGATGCGCTTGAGCTCCTCTCCTCCGTCCGATGGATGAGACTCCGGGGTCCGTCGGTACCACCTCCAGCTTGTCCTTAAGGCTGGGGCAGGCTCTCTTCTCCTCCGCCTCCCTCCTCTTCATGTCCGTCGGCGTCGAGTTCTATAGCTACACCGCTTTCTGGTATTTTCCCTTCCCCTGCTATACCATCCAAATCCGGCGAACTTCGTGTCTTTGTGCCTTAATTTGTTCTATTTATATGCATAAAAATTCAAAATTTTACTCCGTTTGTGTCATAAAAATCGTTACTTTATCCCCCTTTTGTTGTTTAGTGATTTAATTTAATTGTTTGGGCGTTAATCGTCAGTTTGGATATCATCTGATCCTTTGTGTTTTCTTGTTCTGTTTGGGACCCTCAAAGTCTGTCTAATTAGTTCTTGTTGCCCCTCCATGTTCACCTATTTGCATTCTTGATGATTGACCCTACCATGATATATTCCTTTGGTCTTTCCAACCATAGTTAAGTTTGGATGAGATGGTAGCTCAACATGTGGGAAATACCGTCGTTGTTGGTTTTGATGCTGGCAATCTCACTATACAAGTTCACATGTCTAATGCCAGTGATCATGATGACTTATAGGTGTAAAGACATAAAGAATGTGCAAGTGGAACTCATTAGATGACTTATAAACCTGTAGATAATTTTCTAATGCTGTTTGGTTGGTTCCAATTCTTCCAGTAAGCTTACTGGTTGTGGCTCTCAACTTACAGATTAGATTATCCCTGCCACTGTAATCTTAACTTGAGTCATTGTCTTTTATACATCTCCTAATATTCAACTCTTCTTGGAATTAATATAAGAATGATGTTGAAAGCAATTTGATTTCTCATGTATATATATATATAGAAGAATCAGTATCATTGACGTTCAAGTTTTAAGAGTTATTTTATGTCATCTGGCATATATGCCACTCTAAATTTTGTTCGTGATTCTCTAGAGTTTCACTTTGAGGTGTTGGAAAGGGTTTCTTTATATTGAAGAGAATAAAGTAATCCTAAGGCAAAAAGGACTCTAATACTAGAGGCACTAACGCAAGCATGTAAACTATAAGATGGCATATATTCCATTTCTTACTTCTGATAGTAAATATGCTATGATGTAAATTTTCTCAGTCTAGTTAAGCAAAAAACCTGTGTTTCATTTTTTGATGGAAGAAGAGAATCTCCAAAGGGTTATCCCCCAGAAATATTGGCAGTAAGCTGCCACAACCATGGTGTATCATCTTTAGTTACCTGATCGGTCTTTTAGTCTTAGGCACTTGTCAGTTGCTAATCAACAATTTGCAGATTCATCTATTTGAAAGTTTAAAATTGACATGGACCGCCACTTCAAAAGTATTTGAAATTGGCAACAAGGGTGAAGAAGCTAGTGACCAAGTTGCAAGAACATGGGCAAAGCAATCAAGACACAAAATTGTAAAAAAGAAAACAGGAGCGAAGAATTTGTCACTCGTTCTTTGTCAGTCATTCTTTGATAAGTTTCCTATCATTTTCTTGCCAATTCTATTATAGTTCACGATCTTGTAAGACAAATACAACAATCAACGTTAGAGTCTTCTTTCTTTTGCATGAACAGTTCCTGTAACTATATGTTTTACAAACTACTTCTTTGCATGCATCACTGGATTTTGTACTAGATGATAGATGTTAATCCTTTTTAGTGCTTGCATTGGTAGGAGAATTGTGTACTGGGCTTGCCCTGTAATTTTACTGGAAGATGAACAATCTCTTTTATCTTCATAATACTGTAAATTATGAGTCAATTTCACTTGTGTTTTCCACTTAACAGCTTTCTAGTCACAATAATGGGATTGGTAATTCCTTGGAGCTGTACGCTGGCGATGGTAGATGTGTACTGTATTTTTGTTGGTTGCTCTCTACGACTTCCTGGACTAATGGTGATCGTTGTTGTTGGAGATATGGCATGTATCTGTAATCTAATACTGCACTTTGCTCCAAGTCCTCATTCGCTTTTATTGATCATACACCATGCATAATGTCAGGTACTGTCGATACTGTCGCTTGCGGCTGCTTGTGCATCTGCTGGTGTTATAGATCTTCTCTTCCACCTTGATGGAAGCTACTGCCCTCCAAAATTTTGTGGACGATACCAGCTATCAACGTTGATGGCATTCTTATCTTGGTTTCTGACTGCCTCATCATCTCTCTTCAACTTGTGGCATGTTGCTTCCTGGTGATGTGATCTAAGCTATTCTAGCTTGTAGAGAATGGAGAATAATATTCTCAAGACCCATAGAATTCTTACTAAACTGTATTTAATAGTCCTCTTTGTTGGATAAGTCCATGTAATTTATGGAATGTTGAAAATGCCGTGAGCATAGAAGATCTGAGCATACTTGTATGGTCGGTCATATTCGATTGTAACCTCGACTCTGACTTGACGAAATTGATTTTACCTGGTTTGTTTTTCTGGGGATTGTCATATCTGAAAGAGAAGAGATAATTAAGTATTAGGAACTTAGATGAGAGAAATTTTCTTGAATGTGAAAGAATGCCTTGCCTGCATATCATATTCTCTAGTCTCATATCCTAAGCTAGTCCAAGGACAGAAGATGTTTGTATCTCATATCCTTATTCTCGCTAATGATTCAAGTTAATATGCATTTGCAAGTGCCAAATATCCGCAAGCATTTGTTGTTTCAAATGAAAAAAAAATCTGTGGAGGTCATATTATATAATGTCATTGTTGTAATTGTCAATTTAATGATATATTCTTTAAAAGCTCTTTCATTTCTCATGATAGATCGAAAATAATAATAATATCACGTATGTAAATGCTTGTGAAGATAACCTAACTTAACTCCTCTTTGTATGTATGAAAACACATACCATATTTAAACAAAAAAGAAAAATAGGAGGGGAATACTTAAGACGAGACTAAAAAGAAAAAGAAATAAAATTAATATTCTCCAAAGAAATATAATTATTTTCTAACGAAGAAAGAGGATTTTTAATGGATTTTTGACTTATTGAAATAATGGTATTTATGCTACTATAGAACTGAAAACAAAATACTATAATATAAATAAATAAAAGAGGGGAAAAAAATTAAATAACATAAAATAAAATAAGAAACAACTACTAAAAAGTTTCCATTGCCGGGATTTGAACCCGGGTCGCCTGGGTGAAAGCCAGGTATCCTAACCGGACTAGACGACAATGGAATTGTTTGAGATTTCTCTCTAGTAAATTCTAATAAGCCTTAATAGGGTAGGGACAGAACGCAAACCTATCGAGGGCGTGACTCCGTCTGCTTCCATAGGGATCAGGTTGCCTTCGTCCTCCTTCTTTCCAATCTTATTCCTCAATAGAGTGCATGGGGTTGCACCGTTCCCCCATTCATGGCGAAAGAACAGAGTCTGCCTGCATAAACTCTCTCTCTAAATTGAAGAAGCCATTTGCTAAGGAAAACTTGTCATGAGAAAAAAAAATTCTTGATTTTGATCAAACAAGAGGTGATATAAGTTAGCTCTTTTGCTCAGCCACATGATGGAACAAACATGGGTCCTTCTTCGTCTTCTTCTTTGAGGCATCTGCAAGCTCCATTACCAGCAAAGCATTGATTGTGTCAGTTAAGCCCAAACGAGAAGGCAGTGTTTGGTGGTGGGTACCAAATCTGTACCATTGTGGTCTTCTTGTGTTCAGTTCCTCTGCCACAGCAGTCTTTGTCTCTCTCCTGCAGAAACCAGAGAAGTCGTGTATGATTCCAGTAACATGCAGCGCGAAGGCATGAGCTTTATTTAAAGGTAGAAGGTTCCACCTGGGGCTGATGATGATGGCTGCTTTCGTTTCCTCATGCTACGAAATTTCAGATTTGAATCAAAAGAGAAAGAAAAAAAAAAGAATTAATTACTCATGATAAACCCCACCTGTTCCCTCTTGCTCACCTTTAATTTGGGGGTCTAAGGAGCTCCATGGATTGAGATGAGAGGGCTGGGGATACTGCTGAACGATGAGTACATTTCAAGCGAGCTGCATGAGTAGGGTCACAAGACTGATGAAGCAGATGAGTGCAGCTCCTTTGGCATGCCATGAACAAAAGTGTGCATGTCTCTGATGCCGGAAGATGATGGCTCGGAAACATCTCTGAGGGGGAAAGCATCGACACCCGCATTTGCTAAAGCTAAAGGTGTCGTCTTTTTCACGCCTTGGATCTGAAGAATGATTTGAGGAAGCCATCATTTCTGTCTCCTGATTCCATCCATCCCCTGTCGTCTCCATTCGCACTCAGCATTGGACCTCGCTTCCGGATCATCAGAGTCCCCTGTTGGAGACAGAGAGGAGCTGAGGTAAGTGGATCTCTATGGCGCTGTTGATGCTCTCTCTTTCGCTGTCTGTCATTTTCTTGGGTTCTTCTTTCCTATGCTTCGTCGTGCTTTGTCTCTGAAGCTCCGGGCCAGTGTTCTTCCTAGGAAAGTTGAGAAGAAGGATTCTTGTTGGGACCGGCAAGATTGAGCTTTGTTTCCTGAAGAACGTAGCAAGCATCAGAAATGGCAGATTTCACAGTTCGAAGGCTTCAACAGGGTCACACGAGGATCAAAACTGTACCTATTGCGGTAACCCCGGAAGGGTTCTGGTGTTGCCCCTCCCCTGCAGCCATCGAGAAGAACCTCAAGAACCGAAACCATCAAGACAAGAGGAAAACAGCTTCTCCGCCGCGCTCCAAGGCCTCGTCGATTCAGAGATCGTCACTGCCCCCCGTGGACAAAAGATTAGTCTCGGCTCCGCTGAGGTCTAAGCTTGCTGATGATGACCACAGCCATCTTAACTCTGCAACCGCCGCTTCGATCTCCTCGAACTCCGTCGATCGACCACAAATGCAGAGCATCGAGACTAAGCAACGTAAGATATACGCTTCCTTCGGTCGGCCAGAGACCAGCGACATGAAAGTTACTCTGCATGGAAAGGAAGGTTCCTCCATGAGGATGAGTGTTCACAGGAACATTCTCGCAGAGCAGAGCAGCTTCTTTGCAGATAAGCTCTCGAGGCTGTCTCCCGCATCACAAGTCGAAATAGCAGACTGCGAAGACGTTGAGATCTTCCTCGAGGTCGTGGGATTAATGTACTGTAAAGAAATCAAATGCAGATTGATCAAGCGAAGCCTTTCACGCGTCCTTCGAATTCTGAAGGTACGTAACGTATGATGCCATTCATTGCATACCTCTTGCTTGTGAGTTCTTCATCCTGTTCGTTCTCGTTCTGCAACTATGATTGTTCCTGAGATCCCAGAACTCGTTTTACAGGTTGCTGAATCACTTGGCTTCCATGCATGCATCGAGTCGTGCCTGGATTACCTGGAAGCAGTGCCTTGGGTGGAAGAAGAAGAAGAACAAAACGTGATCTCATCAGTCCGACACCTTCGGGATGATAGTTATGGCGTCGGTCCAATACTAAACAGAGTTGCTTCTGATCCATCCAACCCACCGACCGATACGCTCGCCCAAATAATGGATCTCGTCCTCGGAAGCAGTGAGGATCGCGGCCGGCGCGAGATGAAATCCCTGGTGTTGAATCTTCTGAAGGAAAGTGATCGTGATGGATCTGTCGGCATCTGCACTGAAACTTTGTACGGTTCATTACGGCATTGCTTGGAGTCACTGTTGAATCTGTTCAGATGTGCATCCGAGCCTGGGTTTTCGCATGAGCCTTTGGGAAGCAGAGATCGAGTGGTGCGGCGGATATCTCTCGAGGTAGATAATCTCCTCTGGTTGGTTGAGATTTTAGCAGTCAGGCATGCAGCAGATGAGTTCGCATTGATATGGGCGAGCCAAGATGAGCTCGCAGAGCTGCACTCGAAGCTGCCAACCATGGCGCGTCACCAGGTGAGCTGCGTGACCTCCAGGCTCTTCGTCGCCATCGGGAACCGGGAGATGCTTCCTTCGAAGGAGACCCGCAAGCTGCTGCTACGTGTTTGGTTGCAGCCACTGATCGATGACTATGGCTGGTTGCGGCGCGGTAGCAGCCGGTCGTTCGACCGGCACGCCGTGGAAGAAGGAATTGACCGAACGATTACGACGCTTCCCTTGGAGGAGCAGCAGAGCGTTCTGCTGTCCTGGTTGAGGAGCTTCTTGAAGGTCGGCGACGACTGCCCTAATCTTCGGGGAGCTTTTGAGGTCTGGTGGAGGAGGACATTTACGATGCCTTATGTCGAACACCTTGAAGGCAGTTTTCGATCCGAGAAAGCCGGAGGCGGAAGAGTTTGTTTAGGTTTAGATGCATGATTGAAGCTCAAGTCACATATGTGTATGTGTGTGTGTGTGTGGAGAATGTGATCCGAGTGTGTGTTATCGATCATGTTTGATTAGTGTCTGAATTGTTCATCGATCTATATAGAATCGAACTTATTTAATCTGACTCCGAAGTATCGAGAAATTGAATCCTTACGATCATTTCGACAATCGAACTGATTTAATCTCCCGACTCGAAAGTGTCGATTAATTGAATCGTTATTTACGACGACTCGTGAAAGTCTTACGATCATTTCGACACTCAAGTTAGTGAGAGATTTATCATATTGTGATACGATGAACATTCTATCTATATAATATAATGATGAAAAAAATATTCATAAAATAAATTTGATTTGACGGTAATTTAAATAACTAATTAGAAGCACTGATATGTATGAGCATCAACTACATAAAATTGGAATTACTATTGCACAACATGAACATCCATGCCTCACTATGATGGTTCTTTCATGGCCTAGTCATAGATTTGGGACCTCATAAAGGACATGTGGATGGTAGCATGGGGTCATGTGAATGGAGACCAAAATGCATGGGTTGGTAAATGATGTAATTAATATGGATCTTTGTGCTTTAATGTGACATGACATGGACATGGCCATGAGATTCCAATCCACACCATCATGATATAGGAAGAAAATGACAAGATGTTAAAGTAGGCACTCTCAAATTGGGAGTTGGTGTTCTCTAATGATCTTTCATTGAAGCATCTATCTTCTCTCCCAAGTCACTTAATTCTGGTGAAAGGTTACTATCAAGTTGTTATTGAGCCATCAAATATATTGCCCAAATTAAAGCATCAATAGGGTTTAATTGGAGGTTCCTTCACCCCCTTTTCATTTCCATGATAGGGAAGTAATGACATCATGATTGATTGCTTTGACTTAAGCCAACCAAAATGCATATTAGTGCTTATTATAAGGGAAAAGAAAAATAAAAATAAATAGGAAATTATAAGTAATGGCTTCAATTTTGCTTTCTTAAATTTAATATTTTTGAGATATATTTTTTTAATCGAGTGTACTCGATAATCTAAAAATATCATAATAAAACTAAAATTAAAATATAATAAATAATTATTGATGCCTTTCCTTCCTACATTATTTCTTATATTTTTTTCCTCTTGAGACACATTAGAACCAAAAATTCATTACATTGTAGTATATGATTCCATTATTTCATCATTAATATGCAATCTTAGTTATATATGGCTTCTTAAGTAATCTACATTTGACTAAGAAAGGCTTAAGTAATCTACACTTCCTCAGGAAAGGAGAGAAGAAGGTCATGGTGACATGGAAGGGAAGAGGTGAAGTTTCGGGTCGGATCGGGTGGGGTTGGTCGATCATGGTGGATCCGGGTCGGATCAGGAGTCGTCGATGGGGATCGCGGTGCGGAGGAGGAGGTCATAGGGCGCCCAGATGGCGTCCACCGGGCACGGGCGCCCGCCGTCGAGGCGCGCCCACGGCTTGCCCTTGCCACTCCAATGCAGCAGGCTCACCGGCCCCGGGTGGAGGTCGCGGCACAGCCCCCGGTAGTTGTCGCCGCCGAGGCCGTGCTGGTTCCACCGGTGCTCCACCGCCGCGATCCGACCCGCGAACACCAGCAGGAACGGTGGCAGTGAGCCCAGCTCGTAGATCCGCATCCGCTTCTGGAGATCCATCCATTCCTCGATCCGCTCCGTGTACCCGCCGTCGCGCCACCGGCCGAGCTCCATGACCATGACGCCGGTGTTGAAGTAGCAGGCCCGCCGGGCCTCGAAGGCCACGGAGAGCGCCGGGTTGGCCCAGAAGGTGGGCGTGAAGTAGGAGGTGAAGTTGGCGTTGCAGTACTCGGGAGCCGCGAGCGCGACGCCGTCGGGGATCGGGGTGGATGCCAGGCCGGCGATGTCGTCGACGAGGACGAGGTCGGAATCGAGGTAGACGACCCGGCGGACGCACTGCGGGATGAGGCGGGGGAGGTAGGAGCGTGCGTAGTTGAGGGGCCGGTCGAGTGCCGCCCGGACGGAGGTGGAGATGAGCCCCGCGACGGTCGGCTCGTCGGCGAAGGGGTGGATCTGGAATGCGAGGGAGGGGAAGGACCCTGCGACGGTCGCGCTGAGGTAGCCCGCGGCGGAGGTGGCCACGAAGTGGAAGAAGATCGACTGGGGGCAGGCGGTGTGCTGGAGGACAGAGAGGACGGCCGCCATGGAGCCGCGTAGGTAGGTGACGTCGAGGGTCATGGCGACGTGCACCAGCGCGTCAGGGGAGCAGGCCGAGTCGGGCCCCGGAGGCAGGGGCGCCGGGCACGAAGGTGCGTTGTAGAACAGAGGCGCCTCGCGGAACCTGGACGTGCCCGTGGCGGGGCCATCGCGCTGTCCGGCGGCTGGCGACGACGAGGACAGGATGGCGAGCAGGAGCAGAAGGGTGGAGGCGAGCGGCAACGGAGGCATTTGGAAGCGGGAAGTCACACTGCGGGAGAGAACTACGGGAAGATTTATTATGCTTTGAGAAGTGGGACTGTGATGGAACGAACGGTCCTGATCTAACGCGGTGGGCAGCCAAAGCCTATAAACCAAACCAAAGACGTACTACCTTCATTTTTACCCGAATACTCTACCTGTCTCCTCAAGTGGGCACCATATCGGCGAGGATGTTATAAGTCAATAGCAAGTCCAGTAGTAAGTGCGGGTTTATGACATAGTCCTTCTAGAATTACTCCCATGACGCCCATGCTTGGAGAACACCAAGGAATGGCTCCCACGAAGAAGAAGAAGAATTCAAGTGGACTTAATTGTAGCATTCTTTCTTTTAACATGCAAACTGCTATATACTTTGTTGCGGTGGGATCAACTCGACTAAGTGGCCATATTTCTACATGTCTCTGTCTCTTAAATTTGCTGGAGGTAGCTGCACCATCACCATCAGTATCATCATCATCATCATATAACCCTTTCCTCTTCCTCCTCACCTTTGCTTAGAATTGTTAGTCTTAGTTGTTGTTGATGTGTGATGAGTTGCTTTACATGGGGGAAACCTCTGCAAGATAGTCTAGTTCTCACCAACTCTGTTGTTGCTTCAGGTGTGCGAGTTCATGTTGGTACTCAACCAGTGATGTGACTTGTTAGCTCATCAACTCTGGTTACATACATCAGTAGAGATTGTTCTTCAGTAGAAGCAGAGCCTAAGAAGACCAACCAACATCTTATCTTGTGGGATAACAAGACTCCTTCAAAGCTATGCCTGTATCCAGCAAGTGGATCTTCACGGAGGAGGCATGTCAATGGCACTTAATGGGGCTTGGCTTGTAGGCATGTCAATCGCAGTCAATGACCACAGCACACCAAGCTGCAATGACCATATTTGAGTGGGTGTCAGAGATGGGAAAAGCTTCAACAACAAGTGAGGATCAAGTAAAAGTTGGACTGGTGAACATTTTCTCACATCCAGTACAAAAACATGATCAGAGTTCTCATGTTATGCTATCAATGCTGACATAAGTTTTCCTCAGTTTGTGTTGCAGAATGACTTCAAGCAGTTCCAAAGCCATAGTTTCTTTCTGCAACTAAGTTGACAGGATGGCTCCATTATTTGGATCTCAACCTCTCAGGGTTCAAACTTGGCAACTGTAATGATACTGTTTCCTCTTATTTTCCACTGTGCCCATGCCCTATCACTGTTCCAGAAATTAGGCATGAGTTGTGGTGGTCACCATCCATCACACAAGCCTTCCACCACCAGAATGTGGCACTGAGCTATTGATGACTGATGTGATAGTGTGAAGGAAATTGACCTTCCCTGTTACTTCAGAGCTGTGCTGAAACAGGTTATGAGCTACAAAAGTTGCAACACAAGTTTGAAAGATAGATATTGAGAGCTATTGAGAAACAATGGACAATCATTAATGAGTTTGTACTAGGTAATCAAAGCTACAAAACAGTCAAGTAAATGCTTGTCAGAGAAAAAGTGATCTCCTTTGCCTAGGGAACTGTAACAGGTCATGTCAGTGGCAAAACACTTCATGCATCATCATTCTGAAGCCCTCCATATGAATGAGAAAAAGATCATACTAATTTCAGTGTTACTTTCTAATCAAGCAAATTAACTTAGATTGTCTTCCATGCACCAGAAATTATCAATTACAAGGTAATGGAAACATAATAAATTGTCAAATTCTATTAATCTGTTAATGTTGCTATGAAACAAGAGAGAACTTCTCTGTGCTCTTCTTGAGTTGGTTGATTATGTGGCAAGATTCATGCATCATCAATTCAATCCATATTGTAGATATATTCTTCATAGGCATTAATCCGAGAAATGCTTCATCTGCAACAAAGAATTATGTAGCACCCACGAATTAGTCTACTAACATAGATGCAGCCACATCATTACAGTTAATTGCAAGAATCACTGTTCCATCCAATAAACTCTCTTATCAACTAATAAAATCTAAGAAATTGGAAGACTAACAAAAAAAAAAAAAAAAAAAAACAAAGGTAATGTAAGATTGTACCTGAGACAACGCTCGTTGTCTATTTCTCAGAATGGTCCTTTCCTTTGGATCAGCAGATGTTAGCACAAATATCTGTATGCACAAGACAATTTAGGGAATATAAAGGTAAAATGGCACTGAACATAAATGTCATTGGACAGAAAAAGAATAGTGAATATAAATATTAAATGACATGAATTTCGGCAACAGTCTCACCTTTTCAACTGGACGATTTCCTTGAATTACTTCTATGAACTTAAATATATCATGAAGTCGCTCATTGTCCTGTACATAACATAAAGCTCACTATTAATAGTTCTCTAATATATTAAGCAAGAGGTAACTTTCTTTCATATGGAAAGTAAAAAAAAAAGAATAAAATGGACATCCAATATTGCTGACCTTCATGTGCTTTGAAAAGCCACTTTGAAGGAAGTGCTTAATGTGCCTCACCTGCAAAACCAAATACATCAGCAAATACTTGAGAAAGTGAACCATTTCCCAAATTGGAGCAGAAAGAACACGAGAACTCCAACCTGTATCATTTGACTCCACTTTGACACCTTTAAAATCACATCTTGGCTAGAAGTCTTCATTATAACTTCATCAAACACACCAGTCTGGAATGAAATATCATTTCATTAGAAGTATCTCATGCATATCAACTGTACCTAAACATGTAGAAAAGAAAACTACCTCAAAATACTGCAGGATGTTTTGCAAGAATTCTTTATCATGGATTCTATCCTGACACTCCTCATAAAGCTTCTTGACTTCCGCACATAACTCGCATTTTAGTGATTCAACAGAAGTAGCGCATGCTTCTTCAGAAAAATTATTTATTCTATCTATTTCAGAAATAAGGGCCACAGCTTCAGCAACAGCCACACAAAGAGAATGCTGATCTTTTTCCAATAAAGTCGAAAGGAACAAAATAGACCTGCATCAAAGTATAATTAAACAAATTTAAAGAAAGAATAAACATAACAAAAATAAATTGATTGGATTCTGTATACCCCTTCCAATACTCCGAATGTATCCTCCACCCATCAATGGCTGAAAGGAGAAATGACCATGCAGATAATGCTGCAGCTAACACAGTGTTGGTAGAATCTGCTGAATGGCATGTCTCCCATATATATTTCATTGAAAGCTGCACCTCATCTGGACTACTTGCACCAACAAAGGTGACAATAGCCAGACATTGTAACACCTACCAAAATTACAATTATTAGAACCAGTAAGCTCAATCAAGCAAAAGCTGATAGTCAAATATTAGCATACATACCAGTATTTTGAATGCATTGGAGCCAGATTTGAAAGCTTCACAAAGTTGTGGAACTGATTCTTTCATTATCTCATGTGCAGCATTGCCATTGTCAACAGTGAGAGCCAGTAATCCTTCATACGCAAGAAATGGGTAGCTAGTGTCATGTTGTCGATCAAGCATAAGTAAATATTATTTGAAAGAGATTGATACTAACCAATGACACGACAAGCTAAATAAGCTTCAGTTGTGGGACCCTTTGTCATTAATTTTAAACATCGATATGTTAACGTTATATATCTACAAGGCAGAGACAAATCATAAAAAAATCACAAGTTGGAAGAACAAATTTCTAATAGTATCAGATAATGTTACAGATCAGAAACTTAGGCAGAGTGCGGACATCTAAACATAAAGTATGTACAATTGGGTATATGAAGCATAAATTTACAAAATGTTATAATCTCGTTGAAAGAACAAGCACCAGAAATCATGCAAATTACACAATATTTCAGAGACATATCTATAAAATAGAAAAGTCACAATGAAAATTTGAAAAGTACTTAGTTTGCATGTCTCACGATAGCCTCCACTTAAGATGTAAAAAAACGAGTAAAAGGACATTGAAAATCAGGTCCATAAGAACGGCATTCTGAAAAATAAAGAAATTATTCATTTCTAAACTCTCGAATGGTAATAGATTATTAGCTTTTACACAAGGTTTATGCGAACCATTACTGCAAGCAATCTTTTTAACATAATAAACTACAGCAAAATTGTTTAATAATAATACCAATTAACTTCAGCTAATTATAAAATTTAACTTACCTGCTTTGAACAAACTCATTCAGCACTTGCTTTTCAAACTCCACAATAAGCTTTTGCAAAGCTTCCTCTCTTATAGATTTCCTCCATAAAGACAAAAGAGAAAATTTATAAGTTTGGGATTTAGTAACAATAAAATGATTATAATAGTTTAATCTTTGCCATAGAAATCATAGCAACCATGCAGAATTAGTATATAGACTACCGATATCAACAAAGCTAAGCACAGATCAGGTATGACGGATATGAATATCACAAGCATGAAATATATGCTTCATAAGTGTGAAGGATGATTTTATGAAAATAAGCCTCTTCTTGATTCGGGATGGTCAGAAACAAGAATTGGATAGAGCAACAGTTTATTCTGAGCATAAACAGAGGAAGATATGAGACAAGGGAATCGATATCGTTATCAAATTATAGATTACCTCTTATGGCATAAATCTTCTAAGTAATTCTCACATTGTAACAAATTGGTCAAGGAATTGTGATCAGCAACGTAACCAGACGGAGCTGTTGAGGAAGCACCACCGAACTCTTCGCTATATGTGAGCTCATTACGTTCTGAATTAAAGCAAAAAAACAAGAAGCAGCCATAAGAAATACTAATAAAACAATAACACAGGAGGAAAGAAGGGGAAAAAACATACTCACCAAGCCTGGATTGATCTTTGTTGAAGAAGTCCTTCTGTCTTTTCAAAGCATTGCTCTTTAAACCCAATCTGCCTGTTGGGAAATATGTTTATATGGAGGATGCTACAAGATACCGTAAGCACAATTGAAGAAGTAGCTGGAATTCATCTTACTCTTGCCCATGATGCTGTGGGCTATGAGAAACTGTGATGCTTTAGGCTGAGACCTGCAAGGCTTGGTTTCATATCCATTTATACAAGATGGAGGCGGTCCGGCTTATATGTTATAATCAGCATATTTCTTTATTATTTCCTAAATAAATTATCCCTTAATTACTAATATGTCATATCCCAGCATAATTTGTTTTCTAATGAGTGTTCTATAGAATGGAAATAAAAATTTTCAGACGTCAAGATTATTCCTTATTTTAAAAAGCAATAATGGAACAGTATGTTAATTAAATACTATTTACGAAATTAAAATTAGGATCTATACCATATATGACATCTTTCCTCCTCTCCTATTGAAAAGGATTCAGGCTATGTTTTAATTAATACAATTTTTATGAAATCTAGAATTTTTATAAAATTTGAGATACAATGATAATTTTTATATTTTAATTGATAAAAGGATTTGTAGGCATTAAGATCCTAGGATTAATATGATTAATGTAAAATGAATAATTTCTTATTGGTTGATGGGGCCTAATACGATGATCTAATGCATAAAATTGAGACACTGAAACTGTATATTACATGTTCATGTATTGTTCCTCGCATTTCTACGTCCCTCCTTGATTGCTAATGTATCACACTATAAAATTGATATGTTCTTAATGAACTTGTACCCTGTAACCAGACAATCATCATCCTCATCCCTTAAGATGTATTTTATCCATCCTACATATGGTTTTCATACTTGTACCCGTAATCATATAATCGTCATCTTCATCCCTTAAGATGTATTTTATCCATCCTACATATGGTTTTCATCATTTAATTATGATATGATTGTAAGGTCTAATCCCTTCATATTTATGGGAATGTTAGTGGTAAATAGACCCTTACCATTTACTTTCATCTACATAGCATAAGGATAAAGATATATCTCAGTGGAAATAGAGGCAACGTACAGACTTCAAAATACCAATGAACTACAGAACATGCAAAAGAACCACATTAACCAACTTTGCTCCCAAAAAGATGTCATGCATGTAGTTCATTGCTTGCTGCTCTAATAACTGGCGCTGCCATCACCCTCCTTCACTGCCATTGCTTGCTGCTCTCAAGAGGAGGCCCAAAAATTGTCATCCCAGAGGCCACAACAATCCTATAAACAATATGCCAATCCAGAAGTAATAAATAAATGAGCCTGTTCGATACATAATAGTTACTTTGTAGGTATATTTCATGCTATATTTCTTGTAGCTCTTCGGTGACAGTGAAGTCCCATGTGATAAATGAATTAGGTTTATAAATGCATGTAATCAAGTTCAAATTTACAGTCAATAATTTAAAGTACAGAGTTTGAACAGTTTTACTATGTTCCAACTGACGAACAAATCATTGGAAAAGCTATTGCAATGCAGTAATATGATTGAAGATAATACAACAGAAGCTCCCACATTATGCAATAACAGATCAAGACTCGTTATTGGCTCGAAAGCCATCAAATTAGTTCTTCATAGCTTCATTTCATTGTATCAATTTATTTCATTATCTATATGCTCCACATTCAAATTAGCCTACTGGAAAATGCATGGTTGGAATAGATAGGTTCATCAAACTACAAAGAATGGTCATGGTTTTCTTGTCCAAAATAACTCTTACGTGAAGTAGAAGGCACAACAAACTCCAAATCAACGAGAATTGGCATGTGTTGCATAAAGATGTTTCCAAAGGAGAGCATCCGACGGTTACGATTCACGGATCAACACAACTAAGTCGAACTGCAAAGAATCTAAGATCCGCCGTCCAATCATAGATGGACGGCAGATCTGCATCAGGAAAGAGAGCGGCGTACCTCCGGTTCCCAAAAAGACCAGAACCCTCGCCGCCTTCCCTCACTCGTCTTGCTCCTCCTCCTCCGGCGACGACGGCTGCGCTTCCTCCTCCTCTTCCTCTGCCGCTGCATCTCCGTATCCACCGCCCATCTCGCAGATTCTCTCCCAGATGCCCTCGGGCACGGGCACCACCGACAGTCGCGGCTGCTTCAGAAGCGCGAACCCCTTCATGGCCTTAGCCTCCGCCTCCGCCTTGATCTCCCGTAGTTCGACGGGCTTCCGCATCTCCCCCATAGACCGAACGTCCACCGCGCCGTCTTCACCTCCGGCGGCGATAGTGTACCAGGGTTTGACGACCTCGACGACGCCCACGACGCGGCGGGCGGCGGCGCCGGAGTGGTAGAAGAAGCAGCGGTCGCCCGCCCGCATGGCCTTCATGTGGTTGACAGCCTGTCGGTTTCGGACGCCGTCCCAGGTCGAAACGCCGCCGTTGGACCGCTGGTCCTCCCACGACCACTCCTCCGGCTCCGTCTTCAGCAGCCAGTACATCCGCCGCCGCTTCCCCATCGCCTCCGCCCCTCCTCTCGAGTTCCGGAATCTCAAGGGCCGGTGAGGGGATAGTTCTGCTCCGATCCAACCGACTCTTACGCGCGTACTTATCAGCCCCCTGAGTGGTATTAGATGAGGTAGTCCAAGGGGTCCCATGATAGCTTCCAGTGCTAGGCCAGGTATGACAGCGTACTTATGCGCAAGTAAGAAAAGTACTACTCTATGATCATTTGGCGGGAAAGTTGCTGTGCTCGGCCCATTGAAGCCCAATACGTACACCGCTAACGAAACTCATGACTTAAGTCGTGAGCCACACAAGCACTGAGTGGGTATTCCTTCCCGAGGGGTCTATCCTATCGCGAGTGAAGCCACGCCAAGATGTGTTTTCCTCAAGAATATTATTACTTATTAGGGCTTGGATACAGGAGGAGTAGGAAAATTAAGAATTAATAAATCCTTAGAGGTATTTTTGGAGCTTGTGAGCTTGAAATAGGCAAAATCAAGATGGGTATACCATCGTTCAAAACGGATAATTTTTTACGAGCCTATGGATCACATCAATGATCAATCGATCAAATATTTTTTTCTCATATTAGTATTAGAAGAAGGGTCCTGGATCCCTGGAGTACTGGTAAGGATATTTAGTTTTACATTAATTGAGAAATAGGAATGAATAACTATTACTTTATCAGATATATAATTAAATACACCACTTTCTTAAGAGCCATTGCTAACATCCTTGACCATTCTAAACTCTTCTGGATAACTGTTAAGGCTTAGAAGTTGACATGGACAAGATCGAATTAATATTCATGAGACAAAACTTTGTAGATGACGACAAGTTGGCAACTTGTCCAAGTGGCTGTTTCTCGGGGAGAACGAAGACATACTTTGTTTCGTTCTTCGGCATCGAAGGATATGTATGTTGGAGGTTCCACGCATCGAGAGGTTCGAGGTAATACCAGTCGTATCGTCGACCTTCGAGCGAAGGAGAAGATTCACAGGGATCTATTTGAATGGTTCTCAAGCGTTCTATAGCCTTCGTCCACAACATAGACTGAGAGATGCATCATTGGCCATAGCGTGTCCGAAGTCGACCTTACGTTGATTAGGAAAAGGATTTAACGAGGAGGAGGAGGAGGAGGAAGAACGATTCCGATTTTGGCTCCGAATACGCCACCGGTATCGGTGTACTTCGAGTTGCGAGGGAACGTTGAGTCTTTAACGATGACCGAGTGTATTCGTCGCTACCAGGCCAAGTCTCCAATGGCGTGTTTGCTCGTGGAGAAGGAGAAAGAACACTTGTTCTTTGTCGGCATCATACATTCGGATAAGAGAAGAATAGGATTAGGAAAAGGACCAGCTGGTTGTTTAGAGAGTTTTATCTTCCTCTTACAGATGAAATCAATGCTTTGTTCATGCACTTTTAGGATGAAAAGAACATGAACATAAAACCAACATTTACCCTATATTTATTGGTGTTTACGAGTCCTGGAAACATAGAACATAGATGCAGGTCAGCATCACACGGCCTGCATGTTACTCCTAAAGCCAGCAACACACATGAGACATAGCAGTGATCATGACACAATGGATGGAATGCTTGTGGCAGAAAGATCCACAAGCCAAAAGAGCACAACCGTGTCACCACCTCCCTCTTAATGGTGCTCCTGGGTGTAGATGTAGTCAGTGTGAGCTGCCAGGGATCTCCTCATCAAGCATTCATCCGCCCCGACGCCCTCACATCCTTCCACCCTCTCCGGCGTCTCCTTCTGCACGCCCTACAGTAACCACAGATCACTTAGTTTCTCCAAACAAAAGCACTAAAAACCAGAGTGCGTAGGGGATCATCAGTGCACCTGAAGGCTGGTCTTCTCTGGATATTCCACTGGCGCTGTCCGGCCCGCATGGGCTAAAGACACGAAGACGAGGAAAGCGATGAGCACAAAGGTTATCTTCATGGAGTTGTGAGAAAGAAGAAGAAGAAGAAGAAGGAGGAGGAGGAGGAGGATGGGTGAGGAACGTGAGGGGCTGGAGGGGGGGTTTAAATAGCATGGGGAGACACTGTTGGGAGTTGTATTTGGTCAGCAAAGGACATGGCTTCCATTCGAGCATTGATTTCTTCGGCCGAACGAGAGGTGGAGATCCATCGTTGGCATCCATGAAAGCGCAGTGGCTGTTGCGGCTCTGTGGCGAGCGGGCCTGATCGGGTCAGCCGGAGAGAAGATTTGATTTCATTTAATGCCTTCAGACCTCCTCATAACTCCGAAGCAAAGGAGGATTACTTGACACAGATTCCACAGCACAGATCCTTAGAGAACTGAGCGTCAGGTTTTTGTGGCTTCTTCATTCACGCATCAGACAACAAAGGAGTCATTATTATGAATGATTTCATCACGATAATAAAGGTTATTTCACTCCTAATAGTAACTTGATAAGCTACATAATGCAATCCAATCACGTCCTTATCGGTGAAAATGAACCCCCAAGACTTTGGGAATTTGGTTTATATTAAAATCTCCTTAGGAGTAAATCATGTATTGCCATACATTGCTTTTGAAAGCAACATCAGATTTTTGTCCATATATGAGGTGTTGTTTTGCCCCACACACACACATATATATATATATATATATGAATTAGTGTAATAATATTTTTAATCATTTAAAACTCGATTGATGAATTTATACGTTTCAAAAACTCAAAGTTAAAATTATAAATAATAAGAATAAGATAAAGTCACAAATACAAATAAAGAGAGATAAACTAATTTACAATGATTCGATCTTTTCAATTTACGTCTATTTTTTATTTCTCTTCTCTTAATGTCATCGATTTTCACTATCGATCTTCTTTTCAATTAGTGAAGATCAACTACCCTTGTTATAATTTTTTTTTTTTTTAGGTTAAAGAGATAAATTTCACATACTTTTTTTTTTATATATATACAAGATCTCTCATCTCCTACAACTTAGAATTATAATTAAAAATAATAATACATAAATTAAAAGTTTATCCTATTATTTCTAAAAAGTTCAAAGTAAAAAATAATAGACGAGGTTAAAGATTAAAAAAAAAACGTTACTTAAAAGAATTCCTTTTTTTTGCATGACCTTCATGTGATAACCTTATATTTCCAAGATTATTAGTGGTAAGTAATATTAGCGGGCAGCAAATTAATGAACAATTGATTGGGTTGGCAGGGCTGAGATGGATCGATGCGACTCGAGGCATTCAATGACATTAATTGCTGTCCAAAGCCTCTTTTGCTTTGAGAAAACTGATTGCCTCCACCGCACCTTTGATCGCCATTCCCAAACCTAACTTGTTTGAAGCAGATAAAGACGATCAACTTCGGCCATTACTTGGCCACCTGCCCTAACACGTTTCTCACACACACACACACGCTAGAAGACGAAGGCTTCTGATCTGTGCCATAGAACATCAACCAGTTGTACCCATCACTCCCATCTATATGCGTATGTTGGAGGAAACTCGATCGCTTTTTTGCGGGATGATCCTTCACGTGATTGGGTGCTCCGATCACATGGTCATGGACCCATCTCGAATTGATTGATCCATGCTTTGCTTTTATATGTGGATGAAAGATTTTAGATATTTATAGTATATCATAAGTTTTTGAACGGTATTAGCATCCAATATAATCGATACGAAAGCCCTCGAGATGTTCTATATGATAGGGCATATTCGGGTACTATCCTTGCAATAATAGTAAGTCATGTCAACGCTATTACGAAGCCTTAAGATTGATATTGTGCATTCCGTTAATATGACACCTCGAACTAGGATTGGATGATCGCTTGTTCCTATGCTATTCGAGACTATAGGATACGATGCCGTATAACACAAAGTCGTTCCAGAAAGCTCGGAACGACGTCACATGGTGCGGATTCATGCAGGTCGGTTAGTGCTCACATAGGAGGTATAAGCTAGTAGTTCGAGGAATCGGCTACCATTAATAGATTACGTATGATAGACCCTCGTTTGTAGGTATAAAAGCCAACCCCTTGATTGGTGTCAATGGGAGATTTCGAGCATTTAACTATTTCTTACTTCACTTAACACTAACTTAACCTTCGGAAGGATCGAGTCCGGAAATCCCTCTCATAACCTCAGCCTGCATGTAGGAGTCTGACAACGAGCAAGCAGGCTACTCGCTTCCACCACCCGAGCTTCTGTGTGAGCAAACCTTGTGCATTCGGGATTGGATCGAGCCGCGCTGACATCTCGGCCACGGCGTAAAGGTTCACTAACACTTTCGGTTTTAATTTTTGAAACGATGATTTCGATTTGATTAAACTTCAAATTATCAATTTGATCAAACTTCAAATTATCGATTTTGATTTCATTTCAAATCACTTGTTCGATAAAGAAAAAAAATTATTTTACTAAGATTCAAACTCATTACACAATTAAATCCATTTGTGTTTTTTCTTTTTAAATGGGTTCGGAAATTTTAGAAATTGAAATCGAACCGTATGACTGTGTTTTCAATTTGATTTAAAATTATTGAATCATATAAAATCTGAATTGATGGAGATCTAATTTCAGTTCGAATCGAACCGGACTTTTTTACTTATATAGCTTATTCGACCTGATAGCTCATTCTACTGATCTTTGGAGGTCTGTGAAGGCGGATCGGCCACGAGGTGCCCACTACCAGAGGAAAGAGACCTTCACGAAAGAAACCAGACGCATGGCCGCCCACATCACAAAGCATCCTTATCTCTGGTAACATCACAGGGCAATCGACCCACCCTTCCTCACTTCAGGACACCATGGGCATTCATTGAAGATGGCGACCGGTGGAAGCCACCATGCAGAAGAGGATCCCAGAAAACTCAGGAAGCCTGCAGTGGATTTGTGGTAACATACTGTGTCTTGGATGACAGCGTGTGGGTGGCAGATCGCAGTACGTTAGCAGTGGACCAGAATTACTCTCTGGATATTGGTCTTTGACGACGCTGCACCATGAAAACAACACCTGCAGATGGTCGGCTTGATCACCCCCACCTCACGATCCTGGCTTTGAATCCATATCGATGCATCTGTGCATGTCAATGGAGGATGCCAAGCATACTTCAACGCTAGTGATTCTGTCAGTGGCTATGAAGCCCACTGGAGGCTCTTCAAGGTTTCCAAGTTCATATATCCACGCTGGCTACATTGGAGTCCAACCCAATGCAGAATGGGAGGAGGCTCTTTGAGTTGCTACAAGAGCAGGCTGCGTTGTGCTGGCTCGAGGGCGCTTGCAGGAGGCTTAGAAAGCTCAGCATCCATGGCTTCAACAGGAGGAGAGGAGGGAGGCC